>NC_050096.1:24632500-25232500 GCF_902167145.1 Zea mays
CTCCAGAAGATGGACGAATACATTCGAGCTGACAATGATTTTCGTCAAAGAAGGGAGGAGGCTTTCAGGTTTTCTGAAATGACCAGGGGCTTCGGAGGAAGATTCTATCCAAGGCATGTCAGGTCAATTCACAACTATACTCAAAATGATGATAAGGGGAGTCAGCAGCAAAGGCCACAGTATTCCTCATAGGCTTCGGGGCAACAGCAAAGCTCCTTCCGACCGCCAGCTCCAAGAGGCAGAGGCGCCAGGGGCTTCGGCGGAAGATTTGGGGATCAACCCAGGAGAATATTTTGTTTGTTTTGTGGAGAAAACAAGGGCCATACAACTAGGATGTGTCATGTTACCATCCAAAAGCAAAAGGAGATAGCCAAAGCTGCAACACAACAGGGTCAGTCGAAGCAGGTCATGCACACTGCTTCGTATCATTCGCCTTACATCCCAGAATATGTAGGTAATCACCCTGCAGTTTCTGTTGCTTCGGCGAGCCAACCTCAAGCTTCCTGGCAACAGCCCCCGCCCCCACCACCACCACTGCAACAAGGCCAGCAACCAGAAGGGGGCCAATATGAGCAACGTCAAAGGGACTTCAGAGAACAATCCGAAGCTCGTACAGTCAACAGCACTGTGCCGGAGTCGAAGCACATCTATTAACAAATATCCTACCCTAACAGCAGTCTTTTCCATTCAGTTTTATTTTCTGTGTAATAAAGGACACCTTTTAAATTTCAAGTAATAGTTTTGTTGTTTGTCGCAAGGTACACATATCTTCTACATAGGCTTAAGTTGCTGGAGCTTGAGAATTTGCAATAGCAAGGAGGACCTTCAGATTATTAAATTTATTTTTTAAAAAAAATAATACGATATGAATTCTTCGAAACAATAAAAAGTCGTTCCAAAAGGAGCGCAGTGTAAGTTTTTTGCTCCAAAGACGTTCCTAAGGGAATGCAGAGCTTACAGCGAAAAGTCAACGCTGATTCCACCGAAAGTAAAAGGCGAAGAAGCTCCAAAGACGTTCCTAAGGGAATGCAGAGCTTACAGCGAAAAGTCAACGCTGATTCCGCCGAAAGTAAAAGGCGAAGAAGCTCCAAAGATGTTCCTAAGGGAATGCAGAGCTTACAGCGAAAAGTCAACGCTGATTCCGCTGAAGTAAAAGGCGAAGAAGCTCCTAAGGGAGGCTTACAGCGAAAAATCAACGCTGATTCAAAAAAGGATTATGTATTTTATCGCACGGATGTGCGTGTACCTTCGGAATGAATACCATCTCACATAGCATAACATCATCACATCATTTTGCATAACATAAGCATCATACATCATGCTGCATATGGCACAAGAAGGGGGCCTAATATCGATCTTCGGGAAAATGCTTTGAAAAGGGGCAAATCATGCTAAGTCACAAGGAGAAACAATATTGATCTTCAGAGTATAGCTTCGGAAGATATTTTCACGAAGCTTGGATATTTTTCATCAGAACACTTTGGATATTGTTATGATAAATGACAATTCTTCTTCACGAAGCATGAAAAGAAGGGAAGGTGTTTTTTCGTCGAAGACTCAAAAACGGTATGTGTTTAAAATTTCATGCATCGTAAAGAATTAAACCATAAAAAACAAGTATGTTACATTCAGGGTTACAAGATATTACACATATCACATTTCAAATGTTTTTACAATAGCACCTAGTCTTCCCTAAGTACTACTTCTGCAGCTTCGTTCAGGAGTCGATCGACAACTTGATCCATGATAGCTTCAGCCATCTTTTTAATTTCATCGTCATCTTTAGGCTGAGGGCCCGAAGACGCTTCAGTAGGATCTGAGGGAGGATAGGATACGACTACATTACTATTACAGCTTGCGAGCGAAGTTTATAATCAAAAGTTACAACACAATAAAAACCATTAGTTAATACCTATTTGCCTTTCGGGCTCTATGTTTTTCTCAGCAGCCTTGGCTACTTTTCTAGCTTCGTGGATCCCTTTTTCGCTTTTCTGGATGATTTCTCGGGCCATTTCTCTACCACCATTGTCCCAGATATCGGTGAAAAATTTTCCCCCAACCATGCTAGCTTCGGCTGAAGGATCTTTTACATCTTCAACGGACAAGGTGGCTTCGGATTGCGATAAAATCTTTACATGTTCGCAGCCTTTTCCCTCCAAAATGGTGGCAATCCCTCTGGCACCTGAGAAAGCGCAGATGTCTCCGCGGCTATTTAAAATTTCTTCAAAGGCCTCTGCCTCGTGATTAATCCATTCGATGGGATCTTCGGGGTTGCCTCTTTTAAAATTTTCTTCGCTCGAGAATGCGCCAACGTTGGCGAAGCTAGCTTTTATTTTCTTAACACACTCCATAGATTTGTCATAGCATTTTTTCTTGGACGAACGAAGCTCTTTAACAATTTCTTCTAAATGATTAGCCCATTGGTCGCTAAGTTCTCGCCTCGTTTCTTCAAGTATGCATTCCTCTTTAGCTCTGGCTAGTTGTTTTCGAAGATCTTCAATTTCATGCTTCTGAGCCTCGGCTTGACCTCTAAAAGTAGCTTCGTCTTCTTTTATTTTATTTATCAAGGAATACAATATCTTATCTTTTTTGAGACCTTCGTTCCGTAGTTCAATAACTTCGGAACGAAGGTTGCTCAGGGCCATAACACACCCTTCATCTTCGGCATCTTTTTGGGCCCTGAGGGCATTGCTAAGTATAAGGCCCTGCAAACAAAAATGAATGTGTGTCAATAAGTTTGAGCAAATGAAAGATTTTGGTTTCAAGAAAAAACACAAAGGCCTCATTTTTTGTACCTTTAAGCTATTATACGCCAAGCTGTCGGCCAGCTCGTTTTTCGATAGCACTGAGAGCCCGTCTTCTAGTGTTGGGAATCCGAAGCTCTTGCTAATCTCCCGACAGACAGAAATCTCCTTGCTGTCAGGGAGACAATACAAGAAGTCTTCTTCTCCACTGCCGTTGAATATCAACGCCCCCTTAGGATATTTCAGTTTTTGGGCGTAAAACTGGGCCTCTTGTTTTTCCTTTTCAGACAGTTTTTTCCCCGAAGCATGTCGAAGAATATAGTCAGGGACTGTGGGGGATGCTTCGGGGGCAACAGCACTGATTTCTTCAATAGGAATTGGCTCTGATATTTTTTCTTCCTTCGTGGGCTTTGAAGGCCCAGCTTCAGTCTCAGCCTGTTGCTTTGGAGCTTCAGCATCGAAGACTCCAGTTTCTGCTTCGGATGTTTCAACAGTCTTCTTTGGAGGTGTGCTTGAGGATTTAATTGTTTCCAGAACATCTAGCACATTGACCATTCTCTTTCTTTTCGGAGTCACCACAGGCACCTTTTGATTTTTTATTGTCTCAACATTTGCTGAAGGACTTAAAACTTCTGATGTTTTTGATCCCTCAACTGGTCCTTTTACTTCTTCCATTTTTTCTGTCGATGGCGCTTCGACCATCTTTTTGGTTTTTGGTAACAAAATCTTTGGTTCTTCCAATTCTATTCTTGTTGGCGCTTCGGCCATATCTGCGACTTCTGGCAGCAAGGTTGGCTTGGTTGGCTTTGCAGCTTCGGTGGCTGAAGAGGTCTCTCCGGTGAACACAGGCACCGAAGCTGGTTCAATATAGCGTGGCCGATGTGTGAGGATCTTTATCTTTTTTCTTTCCGGTGCTGGTTCACTAGGAGCAGCTGCAACTTCTTCTTTTGCAGAGGTTGTGCTTTTTCTTTTCTGCCCTCGGATGGGATATCGATAGTCAGGGTAGACGAACCCAATTGCGTCAAACACTCGGTTCAGTCTTTTCTTTTTTCGGCCTCCGAAGGCCGCTGACAGTGCAGTATCTTCGGCCTTCGAGTAAGCCCCAAGTAGTTCATCACTTAAATTTTCAATGCTTTTTAGCCAGTCATCATCTGGCTCAATGAATTTATCTCCGAACTTGAAAGTATACTTCAGCCTGATAAGTCCACCTTCGTCAGCCTCTTTTATGGTCTCTTGTGACATTTCCCATTTTTCCGCGAGCGGCCATACTCTGAAGGCAATATGCTCTTGGACCAAATCTCTTGTTCCAATAAAAGAACAAATAACTCCGAAGGCTCTCTGGCATTCTTCGGCGGCTTCATTCATCTCAACCTTCGGCCTTTGCAGGCCGAAACTTTGCCAAATAGGGCGCATAATTATACCTTTAATGTCTTCCCGTGCTTTCAGGTCATTCTTCACATAAAACCATTCTGGCGTCCAGTCGCCGGGCCATCTCTTCCGAAACGTTGGCACGGGGCAGCTTGACCCAGACCGAGAAACGAAACTGTAGCAGCCAAAATTATTGTGATACTGTTCCTTACCCCAGGGTTTTGTCTCGTATGATAATTCGTGTGTGTTGCAGAAACTTTTCACATCAGGTTCCAGACCTTGGCTTCTCACGGCCCACACGAAGATATTTAGCCTTATAATTGCTTCAGGGGTAAGTTGATGAAGATAGACTTCAAATATTTTCAGCACTTCTACGACAAAGCTGCTCAGGGGAAATCGTAGTCCAGCTTTCAAAAAGCTTCGGAACACTACGACTTCATTTTCCTCAGGGGTCGGACAAGTTTTTTCTCCTTCGTCAGCCCTCACAATGGATAAATCCCGGAAGTACCTTCCCCTCATGTTGACAAGATGATTTTCTTTGATACCTGACTTGCCAAAAACTGAATGGCTTGGTCGCCAGGGGCGATCTTCGGAGTCTTCACCACCACTATCCACATCATAATTGTCGCTGTCATCAGTATCTTCAGACAAACCTTCTAAAATTTCTTTGGTGATTTTTTCTGTATTGGTCTTCGACATTGCTATAAGAAACCCCAGATTCTTCTCTTCATCGAGACTCAGCTTCATCTCAGCAGCAGCCTTCTTATCTTCAGACATCTTCGGAGACACTAAAAAACTGTTTTCAGCTCCGAAGCTTAAAAACTTAAAAAACTAAGCAAATCTTGGTACGCAAGAGCTAAAAATTGAGTGAGTGAGAACAGCTGGCGAGAGAGCGTGCAAAATGAGCTCGCGGTATGCTCTTATTTATACGCCCAGTGCGTGAAAGATTGAAAGACCCCGCCTGTCAGTGAAAGTTGCTATTCTAGCAAAGGGAAGATGTTTTTTCGGACCTTCGGCTTAAAGCCTTCGTCCATGTCGCAATCTGAATTTGTCGATTTAACAAATTAACATTGCGAGGGGCTACTGTTGGGGGCCTTCGGCTCCGAAGGTCCTCAAAAACAGGATTTAACAGTGTTTCTGGAGTATAATGTGTGAACAGGTATCTTTGGACCCGAATCGGTACCACAGTAGGAGAAGCTCAAAGAATACGAAGGTTGATACAGCGCCGAAGAAGTGAGCAGGAAAGCTTCGGCGTGACTGCAGAAAAGGAAACCGACTTAAAGATGAAAAGGCTATTTAAACCTCGGTGGATTACTATAGAACTGCTACCAAATGTAAAGGGCATGGATGTAATTTTATGTGGGTTGTGTTCCGTGCCTATAAATAGGTGAACAGTACCCCCGTACTGTTCACGCTGACTTGGCATTTGCTTTTTGCGTCACGCTTGTACTTTTACTTCCTTCCAAACTGAAGGTACATCTGTAACTTGATGTCGTTTTTATTCTTCAATAATAATAATACAGAAATGAATTGATAACAACATATAATTGTTTACATTTTACTTCATATTCCATATTTTATATGCTTCTTCTTTTATTTAACATATACTACGATGATGAAGGTATGTCTTTCATGACCTTCGTCTGAAGATCATTATGTCCTAAGGGAAATAATGCTTCGAAGGACGAAGGGTGTTGACATTTAACATCTTGTGTTGCCTTGTTCTTAATTCATAGTATTTGAGAACAAGTCCCCAACACATCTCATGCATGTTAGTTATCTCCTGCTTAGCCATGATTGTGTCTTGGCTAGGCCTTGTTCGCGATTGGCCTTTACGTAGGAACTCATCATGAACGTCACACCTTTAGATGTGCATCTCATCAATGAGACATTCTTGGAGATGTGTATTCTTGACAACCAACTCATTGTCGATGTTTAGAAGGCATTCATGGATCTATCAAGTAGACTCACATGGTGTGTCGACATTGTTGTAGCCATTGATGGGGATATGTGTCATTGAGTGTGTAGGATCTAGGACACCGGCTAGAGGGGGGGTGAATAGACGGTTTTGACTTAAAATCAAAAACACTAAATAAATTTAATCTATACAACAAGAGGAATAACTTCTCTAGTGACAATAAGTAAACAATGTATGAAAAACAACTACGGAGATTGAATACTTGAGGAACAATAAGCGAATCACTAATCAATTGCAAGGCAATAAGTAATGCGAGAAGGTATAGACACCAAAATTTATCCCGTGGTATCGGTGATTTGCCGATCACCCCTAATCCACGTTGAGGTGGACTTCAAGCTCTCACTTGCTCCTCTATCAAGACACAACTTGATCTTTGAGCCAAGTGGACAAGAAATCACTCAATACCTCGGTTCCACTAATGTCACCTTTGCCGCTCCGGCGAGGTAGGCGCGAACCCCTCACAATCAACACCGCGGCTTCTCCACAATCTTCTTGGAGAGCTCGACAGAGACAATCACCCGAGCCGTCTAGGAGGCGGCAACCTCCAAGAGTAACAAGCCAAAGACGCTTGCTCGGTGTACCACCTAGTGCCTCAAGAATCACCAAATGATGCAAATGCACTAGGAACCCTCAATCTCTCAGTAGAATGCAATCTCAAGCAAAGAGTGTGAGAGAGTGAGTTGGAGGATCACAAATGAGCTCAATGTGTGCAAGGAATGGCCAAGAGAGCTCTCTCACACGAGCCACCCTTCTATTTATAGTCCCCCATCAAAATCCAACCGTTATGTGCAAAAGGTAGCAGTTCTGCGCACACGCGGACCGTCCGCGCCCTAGGGCCGGACGGTCCGCCGTACATATAACGGCTATAATGACCGTTTGAAAACATGTCAGAGCTGACTCAAAAGGTGGGTCCGGACAGTCTGCCCTTCAAGGTCGGACCGTCCGCGACCTGGCAGCTTGAAACACCCGAGCCTCGGATCAAGAGAGGTAAATACACGCGGACCGTCCGGCTATAAATCCCGGACGGTCCGAGACCTGAGACAGTACTGTCCGGACTGGTCCCCCGGACAGTCCGTAGTACAAATCTACAAAAGCACACAGTCCCTGTCCAAAAACGAGTTTGACACTTGCGGACCATCCGCCTATCACAGCCGGACCGTCCGCCTATAATTCAGGGACTGGCCCGAAGCCACCCTTCTCTGGTCATGACTGCGGACGGTCCGCCCCTAAGGCCCGGACGGTCCGCAGTGCAAAGGAACAAAGTATCCACACAAATGGTCAGACTTCGGACCCCTCTGGAGGATCGCGGACGGTCCACCCCTAAGGCCCGGACAGTCCGTGCGTCCATGACTTCGCAATTTTTCAAACATGCTTTTGAAAGAACTTTTGACTCGCGAAATGTGAAGCGCTGTTAGTCCTCATGCAAATGCAACTACTTGATGCCCTATGAGGCACTAAGTTTTACACAGATCTAAGTCATTGACCCCTCTTAATAGTACGGCTATCTAGCCTACTAACCCGGTCAAGTACCTTCTCTAAACTCCTTAAGACCGGCAAAAATGAAACCTATATTATACCTTTCCCTTCATCTGATCCACAACCAATGCGTATGATTCTTCAACATTTCCTGTTCTATGTGGTCCAACCCTGCATTCTTATTTCTCCAAGAATCGTTAGTCCACAAGCAGTTGTCATGAATTACCAAAACATTACCAAAGGGGCCTAGATGATTCACAATCTCCCCCTTTTTGGTAATTGATGACAACACCACATAGTATATTAAAGAGAAGTTTAGTTTTTCCAAATCTCTCTCATACCTGAGGTATAAGATAGATCTTGGAGATGAGTTTCATAGGACTTATCTTGATTTGAAGTTCTGTCCGAGAGATAGATAAAACCCAATAAAAACTCAGTATGTAAGAAAGGCTCCCCCTTAGTGTGTGCAGGATTATTTGAAGCTGAAGATATAACACACATAATATATTGGAGTTTGATGGAGACTTTCCTACAATCATGGTTATCGAGACATACAAGAGATGATCCGTAGAGTGAGCGCAGCAATTATAATCACACCTCGATTAACCACACACAGAGTAATTTGAACTAAAACATAGTTCATCCCACAGAATATTACAGATAATAGTCCACAGACATACGACATAGAGTTAACAGATCAAACCAGTTCCAAATGCGTAAGACATAAACTAATGCAAGCGGCATGAAAAGGTAAAATGCATATGCATGGTCTTAATGTCCACATAGAACCACCAACTCCCCCTGAAGGAGACGCCAGACAACTTCTCTTCTCATCACTTCTCTCCCCCTTTGGCATCAATTTCCATAAAGGAGAGGCCTCACTGATCACTAGGCGGAGGATGCATGTTGTAGTAGTGAGTGCTGAAAGTGTCAAACAGGGAGGAGAACTGGCCAAAATCCTGCTGGAGCTGCTGCTGCCTCTGACGGATATCATGCATGTTGTCATTTGTAGAAAGATTGTCAAATTGACTTGGAGAGAGCACCCATGTTATCTTGAAAACTCTGTTGCATATTATTTAGCCTGGTCATGATGGGATCAGTGACATTAGTGTGAATTTGATCACGAAACTCAGAAAACTCAGAGTTGAGCGCATCCCAGTTATCGTCAAAGCGAGACTGCATGTCATCGAGGCGGTGATCCACATGTGTCATCAAGCCCTCAAAGCGAGTATCAATATGAGTCTCAAGCCCCTGCTGCATATTGTGAAAATAAGGATCAAAGTATCCTGGAGCAGGCTCCCAATATTGCTGAGGCTGAGGAGGAGGTGGAGGAGGAGGCATCTGCTCTCCTTCAACATTAGGAGCTGCTCCACCCTCATAGCCAGGGTCTTCCTCATCATCTGGGAAGGGAGTGAGTGGCCTGGTGAGAAACCCTATCTCATTCTTAAAAGGTATGAATGGTGTGTGAACAATCTCGCATGGGCCCTCAAATCTTGTCTTGGATTTGATGAGAGCCATAATGTAAGGAGCATATGCTAAATTTTGATTCTTGTCCATTTTCAAATCATTAAGCTGTCTCATCATGAAAAGAACAATATTCATGACTTCACCATTCATGATGTGCTGGATGATGTTCCAGAACTTATCTCGTATTTTACTCTTATCACCACTCTTGGGAAGAATGGTGACTCTGGCAATCTTGTTGATTACAGCAGGATGATGTCTGAGTCCTGCTGTCTCTCCAAACCTCATGGGTATTCCGAGCCTGGCTGGCTCATAAAATTGCACAAAATCCTCAAAATTATCTTCAGTATAAAGATCCAGCCCAGCAGAAATGGTGCCATAGTCCAGACTGTTGGCAACGGCAAAGTCAGCAAAAGAAGCAGAATAGCGCTTGAAGCCAGTCATCCAGGTGATAGATTCTTCTTCAATATCAATCTCCGAAGTAGCCAGGAATTGCTTAACAGCCATTTCATTGAAATCTGTGCGTTGTCCCATAAACTGATGCAGTCCACATGTTTCAAACTTAGGGATCAGACCCTCCATGACTGATTGACTTAGCAAGAAGGACCAATCAATCACCTGATGCTTATGAAAATTTGTATCCACCAAGGTGCCCCAAAAGACATCAAACTGCAGCTGAGTGTGGAAAAACTGGATATTTGTATCAGACGGCAGAGTGTACTGGTTCACAGTCCGTCTAGAGCAATACTCAGCCATAGAAAATCTCCGCTTTGGATATGTCCATCCTTGGGTATCAATGGGATAATCGGGATGAACATGAGGAAAATCTTCAGCATCCATGGATTCAGTGCCCCCAGCTGAGGATTGGGCCTCTGAATCAGTGGTTGGTGTATAGTCATCATCATTTCCACGAGGGCGCTTTGATTTAAAGCGACCTGCAAGTTTCTTGCGGAGACCACCAAAACCACTGCAACAATGTGACAGACATCCATAGATAAATAATTGATACCAATCACCATTATAAAAAGGAATGGAACTGTAATGCTCTGCCAGGGTCCGGACGGTCCGCGCTAGGGGGCCGGACTGTCTGCGCTAGAGGCCCGGACGGTCCGCGTCCACCAGTCGGACGGTCCGCGACCGACCAGGGGCGACTCCAAGGAACCCTAGCCGCCACAAATGTTGAATTTGATGATTTTGCAGAGAATACTCATCCAAACGAGTTCAAAATTTTGCATAGCATTCACATTGAAGAGAACTAACAATCCCACCAATCAGATTTTGAAAACTACTGCTCAATTTCAGATCAGAGAGGAAACCCAAACAATCTCAAAATTGAAGAGATTTGAAGAAATCCACAAGATTTGAAGATACCGTGATGAAGACATGTTGATGGAATGTTGCCACAAGCTGTCGGACTGTCCGTGCTCAACTTCACTTCTCCGTCCGCGCACACTTGACACAGGAGAGTATTTGGCGAGTGGAGACCAAGAGAGAAAGGGCGAATGAGCACAAATGACAAGTCTGCGGCCTCTGGCCGATTTTACTGCCCTATCGCGGACGGTCCGCGCTGGGGCGGCGGACGGTCCGCGCCCTGATGAGTTTAGACGGTCTGCGAGGCTGATCGGACTGTCCAGTTCCTGATGCTGCGGACGGTCTGCGGTCCACGGGCGGACGGTCCGCGGCCTGATACTCAGTTTTCCAGTTGCTGTCCACTTTCTGATTTTGAATTTCGAATCCGAATTGGTGCTTATATATGGACATTTTGACCAATTCAAGAGTTAGCATGCATGCATATACATATTATGTAATTGAGTAATGCAAAATTTTGAATTAAACGATCTAGAGCAATTTGAAATGAAAAATGTACCAATAATACCAAATAAATAGCATAAAGAGCATATTTAGACCCGAGATGCAATACGACGCATGTGTGATCAACTTCAAGCCACATTTGAGAGATCGATCACATTCATTTCACTTCTTAGAGAACAAAATCTTGTTTCATCCAGAGGCTTTGTAAAAATGTCTGCTAATTGATCATCCGTGCCAATGGAATAAATAGAGATATCTCCCTTGCCAACATGATCCCTTAAGAAGTGATGCCGTATATCAATATGCTTAGTTCTTGAGTGTTGGACCGGATTGGTAGCCAATTTTACCTCACTCTCATTATCACACATAAGAGGCACATTCTTGAAAATAATTCCATAATCCAATAAGGTTTGTTTCATCCATAATAGTTGAGCACAACAATTTCCGGCCGATATATATTCCGCCTCGGTGGTAGATAGAGCAACCGAATTTTGTTTCTTAGAAGACCATGAAACAAGAGATCTACCAAGAAATTGACAACAACCGGAGGTGCTTTTTCTATCAACTTTGCACCCCGCATAGTCCGAATCCGAATATCCAATTAATTCAAAGTGAGCACCTTTGGGATACCATATACCAATATTGGGAGTATACTTCAAATATCTTAGAATTCTTTTAGCGGCCTTCAAGTGAATCTCTCTAGGTGAAGCTTGAAATCGAGCACACATGCATACACTAAACATAACATCGGGCCTAGATGCGGTAATATAAAGTAAACTACCAATTATTGAACGATAAAGTTTTTGATCAACCATAGTACCTCCTTCATCTAAGTCTAGATGACCATTTGTTGCCATTGGAGTCTTGATAGGCTTAGCATTTTCTGAACCAAACTTCTTGAGCATGTCCTTCAAATATTTTGATTGACTTATAAAAATTCCATCTTTCAATTGTTTGATTTGAAGGCCAAGAAAGAAGCTCAATTCTCCTATCATAGACATTTCAAATTCTTTTGACATCATTTTTCCGAACTCTTCACAAAATAATTCATTAGTAGATCCAAAAATAATATCATCAACGTAGATTTGACAAACAAACAAGTCTTTGCCAATTCTTTTAGTGAATAGAGTAGTGTCAACCTTCCCAATTTTGAAGTCTTTGGAAAGCAAGAAATCCCTAAGTCTTTCATACCAAGCGCGTGGAGCTTGCTTAAGCCCATAGAGAGCTTTAGAAAGCTTGAACACATGGTTAGGTCTTTTGGGGTCCTCAAAACCGGGAGGTTGTTCAACATACACTAGTTCACTAATCTTACCATTTAGGAAGGCACTCTTTACATCCATTTGGTAGAGCTTGATATTATGTGCACAAGCATAAGCAAGTAGAATCCGGATTGCTTCTAATCTTGCTACGGGAGCAAATGTCTCCCCAAAATCCAATCCTTCAATTTGAGTATATCCTTGTGCAACTAATCTTGCCTTGTTTCTTACTACCATACCATCTTCATTGTGCTTGTTGCGAAACACCCATTTTGTATCAATAACATTGTGGTTCTTTGGTCTCTCAACAAGCTCCCAAACTTCATTTCGAGCGAAGTTATTTAATTCTTCATGCATTGCATTCACCCAATCAACATCAAGTAGAGCTTCATCTACACGGTCAGGTTCCATACAAGATACAAAAGAGAAATGTTCACAAAACGAAGCTATGCGAGAGCGAGTTTGAACACCCTTACTAATATCACCCACAATTTGATCAACCGGGTGATCCTTCACAATGGAATGATGAATTCTTGATACCGTTTGATAATTGCTTGTTGAAGCATTAGGAGAAACCGAAGGTCTTGAAGTACTTTGATCATGAGTATCCATGGTTTCATTGAGTTGTTGGCTTTGGTGATCTTCCTCATTTAGAGTTGAGGATGAAGGAATGACAACCACACTATTTTCATCATCATCTTCCTTTGGTTTTATTTCACCAATGGCCATTGTTTTCATTGCATTTATCAATTGAGTTCCCCCAACATCATCGAGATTATCATTCTCATCTTGAGACCCATTTGTTTCATCGAATTCAACATCATATGCTTCCTCAATAATACCATGAGTTTTGTTGAAGACTCTATAAGCCTTACTATTTGATGAATATCCAAGAAGAAAACCCTCATCACATTTCTTCTCAAATTTAGAAAGCCGGCTTCCCTTTCTCAAAATATAACATTTGCAACCGAATACCCTAAAATATGAGATATTTGGCTTTCTACCGATGAGCAATTCATACTTCAAGAGCTTGTGACAATATAGTCTATTTGATGAATGACAAGCGATATTTATTGCCTCGGCCCAATAAGAATCCGATATACTATATTCCACTAACATAGACCTAGCCATATCAATAAGAGTTCTATTCTTTCTTTCAACAATACCGTTTTGTTCCGGGGTATATTTGGAAGAGAATTCATGTTTGATACCCTTGTCATCACAATATTGATCAATTCTTGCATTTTTGAATTCCGACCCATTATCACTTCTAACCTTTTTGATGTCGAAATCAAATTGATTTTGAGCCAATATAGCAAATAACTTGAATGTTTCAAACACATTGGATTTGTCTCGTAGAAAATAAACCCAAGTAAATCTTGAATAATCATCCACAATCACTAGACAATAAGAATTACCACCAATACTTACAAAAGATGTGGGCCCAAATAAATCCATGTGAAGTAATTCCAAAGGTCGATGAGTGGACATTTGACTTTTATTTGGATGAGTGTTTGCCACTTGCTTACCGGCTTGACAAGAGCTACACAATTTGTTCTTTTCAAACTTCACATCTTTTAAGCCTCGAACTAAGTCATGCTTGGTTAACCGATTGAGTTGCTTCATCCCAACATGACCAAGTCTTCTATGCCATAACCAACCTAGTGAAGCTTTTGAAAATAGGCAAGTTGTGAGCTTTGCCTCATTAGATGAGAAATCAACAAGATAAAGATTTTCATGTCTAAAACCTTTAAATTTAAGATTGCTACCATCAACACTAGAGATAATAACATCTTCAACCGTGAAATTGCAACAAAATCCTAAATCACATAATTGAGCTACGGAAAGTAAATTAAAATTCAAAGACTCAACCAATAGCACATTTGATATAGAATGATCATTTGAGATAGCAATTTTACCCAAACCTTTAACCTTTCCTTTACGATTATCTCCAAACGTGATACTATCATAATTTGAGCAATCTTCCTCACTCATTTGGGTAAACATTCTCATATCCCCGGTCATGTGTTGAGTACATCCACTATCCAACACCCAATGATTCCCTCTCGCCTTGTAGTTTACCTACAAAAGGAAATCAATCTCTTTTAGGTACCCAAACTTGCTTGGGTCCTCGGATGTTAGTGACCAAGGTCTTTGGCACCCAAATAGCTTTCTTTTTGTTTCCAACAATTGAAGTACCAACAAATTTAGCATGAACACCTTTTGCATTATGAGAAAGAACATAACAATGCTCAAAACAAGTGGAGGATACATTTTTGAACTTGGGACAATTTTTCTTAACATGTCCCTTTTTGTGACACTTGTGACACACTTTGTCACATTCTTTCACAAACAATGTCTTTTGCTTTACAAAAGCATTCTTTCCTTTCTTGGGAATATATCCAAGACCTTCACGGTTAAGAGAGCATCGTTGACTTCCCAATATGAAATCCAATTTAGCCTTACCACCATAGGCCTTTTCTAGGTCATGAGTTAGAGTGTTTATTCTATCTACTAACACTTCATTCTCAACAATAATTTTTGATTCATCAAGAGCAATGTTATCATTGAGAGAAATTTTGCATTTATCACAAATAGAGTTAGTAGGTAGTGGTTCACTTGTAAGACTATCAAGTAAGTCACAAGTGACTCCAACATCCTTAGTGACCACCTCAACTTCATGCACAATAGATGATTTTTGAGCATCCGCAAGCTTCTCACAATTTTCTTTTAGGTCATTGTGAGAGGTCTTGAGCTCCTCAAAAGACACTTGGAGGTTTTTATACAATTCCTTCAAGGTCTTAAATTTTTCTTTTTCTTTGTGCATGTAGTCATCGGCCTCACCTAACATTCTAACAAGATCATCATATGAATAGCCATCATCATCAACATCATCGATATCATCATCATCTTTTATATCATTTAAATCGGTGATGATTTTTACCTTAGCATCTCCCTTTGCCATGAGACAATGGGGGGATGAGAAGAGTGAGGGAGCTTCCTTGATGGCAATTCTGGCATTAAGCTTGGATGAGGTGTCATCATCATCATCATCCGAGCTATCATCCGAGTCCCATTCAACTAAGTAAGCTTTGTCATCTTTCTTCTTGTTATAGTATTTCTTTTTCTTCTTGTCACTTTCATCTTTGCCCTTCTTCTTCTTGCTTGGGCAATTCATGGCAATGTGACCGGGTTCCCCACACTCAAAGCACTTTCTATCATTGAAAGCATTTCTTCTAGATGTTTGACCTCTTCTAGGTTGACCTCTCTTCATCTTCATGAATTTATTGAATTTCCTTACAAATAAAGCCATGTCACCATCACTCTCACTTTCATTTTCTTCATCATTGATATCTTCCTTTTCAATTGCCTTTGAGGCCTTGGCTTTGAGAGCAATAGATTCATTTTTCACCTTCTTTGCCAAACTTAAAGCATCGGCTTGTGACTTCTTAAATATATCTTGAGTGAGAATTTCTCCCAATACTTCGGTTGGAGAAGTTGTAGATAGATCACTCCTTACTAGCATTGTCACAATAGTCTCATATTTCTTCGGAAGTGATCTAAGGAACTTGTGTGTGAAATCCACATCCGGTACATTAAAACCAAGTCCTTTGAGTTCATTTACTATCTCATTCAACTGATTAAACATATCCGATACACTCTCATCTTCTTTCATAATAAATTGCTCAAACTTCCCTTTGCACACATATAGTTTGGCACTCTTCACAATTGTAGTTCCTTCATGAATTTCCATTAGTTTTATCCAAATCTCATGAGCGGTTGTGAGATTCTTGATACGATTGAACTCATTTATATCAAGAGCATCATAAAAGACATTCATGGCTTGATCATTTGTGAGGATATTCTCATTGTCACTAATGGATGGTTCATCTTCCTTCAACACAACAAATCCATCCCTGACAATTGGCCAAATTTTTTCACCCATTGCTCTAAGATGCATTGACATTCTTATTTTCCAATAATCATAATTGTTTCCATCAAAGTGCGGTGGCTTCCCAATGTGCACATTGTTGTTACTAGCCATTTTGTCCCACTCCGGGATGATTAGATCCACAAACAATGGAGTCCTCGGCTCTGATACCACTTGTAGGATCTAGGACACCGACTAGAGGGGGGGTGAATAGACGGTTTTGACTTAAAATCAAAAACACTAAATAAATTTAATCTATACAACAAGAGGAATAACTTCTCTAGTGACAATAAGTAAACAATGTATGAAAAACAACTACGGAGATTGAATACTTGAGGAACAATAAGCGAATCAGTAATCAATTGCAAGGCAATAAGTAATGCGAGAAGGTATAGACACCAAAATTTATCCCGTGGTATCGGTGATTTGCCGATCACCCCTAATCCACGTTGAGGTGGACTTCAAGCTCTCACTTGCTCCTCTATCAAGACACAACTTGATCTTTGAGCCAAGTGGACAAGAAATCACTCAATACCTCGGTTCCACTAATGTCACCTTTGCCGCTCTGGCGAGGTAGGCGCGAACCCCTCACAATCAACACCGCGGCTTCTCCACAATCTTCTTGGAGAGCTTGACGGAGACAATCACCCGAGCCGTCTAGGAGGCGGCAACCTCCAAGAGTAACAAGCCAAAGACGCTTGCTCGGTGTACCACCTAGTGCCTCAAGAATCACCAAATGATGCAAATGCACTAGGAACCCTCAATCTCTCACTAGAATGCAATCTCAAGCAAAGAGTGTGAGAGAGTGAGTTGGAGGATCACAAATGAGCTCAATGTGTACAAGGAATGGCCAAGAGAGCTCTCTCACACGAGCCACCCTTCTATTTATAGTCCCCCATCAAAATCCAACCGTTATGTGCAAAAGGTAGCAGTTCTGCGCACACGTGGATCGTCCGCGCCATAGGGCCGGACGGTCCGCCGTACATATAACGGCTATAATGACCGTTTGAAAACATGTCAGAGCTGACTCAAAAGGTGGGTCCGGACAGTCCGCCCTTCAAGGTCGGACCGTCCGCGACCTGGCAGCTTGAAACACCCGAGCCTCGGATCAAGAGAGGTAAATACACGCGGACCGTCCGGCTATAAATCCCGGACGGTCCGAGACCTGAGACAGTACTGTCCGGACTGGTCCCCCGGACAGTCCGTAGTACAAATCTACAAAAGCACACAGTCCCTGTCCAAAAACGAGTTTGACACTTGCGGACCGTCCACCTATCACAGCCGGACCGTCCGCCTATAATTCAGGGACTGGCCCGAAGCCACCCTTCTCTGGTCATGACTGCGGACGGTCCGCCCCTAAGGCCCAGACGGTCCGCAGTGCAAAGGAACAAAATATCCACACAAATGGTCAGACTTCAGACCCCTCTGGAGGATCGCGGACGGTCCGCCCCTAAGGCCCGGACTGTCCGCGCGTCCATGACTTCGCAATTTTCAAACATGCTTTTGAAAGAACTTTTGACTCGCGAAATGTGAAGCGCTGTTAGTCCTCATGCAAATGCAACTACTTGATGCCCTATGAGGCACTAAGTTTTACACAGATCTAAGTCATTGACCCCTCTTAATAGTACGGCTATCTAGCCTACTAACCCGGTCAAGTACCTTCTCTAAACTCCTTAAGACCGGCAAAAATGAAACCTATATTATACCTTTCCCTTCATCTGATCCACAACCAATGCGTATGATTCTTCAACAGTTCCTGTTCTATGTGGTCCAACCCTGCATTCTTATTTCTCCAAGAATCGTTAGTCCACAAGCAGTTGTCATGAATTACCAAAACATTACCAAAGGGGCCTAGATGATTCACAGAGAGCTCACTATCGTCCCTCCCATGTGCATTAGGGTATTAGAGCAAGCCATATAGCATTCACTTAGAGGTGAAAGGCCATCATGGTGTTATTCGATCTCTTATCCTTTTTAGTTTTATCAATCATGATCCAAACATACTCAAAGAAATTAATGGGCAGGGTGATGCATCTTCATAGTTTTCGATGTCATAGTAGGCACTATCTGCAAGGCATCACTTGTGGCCTCATTGTTGAGGCTTCGAATGATTGCCATCCTAATGAATCGATCTAATCATCTTCCCAAACCCCTCAAAGTAACCCTCATCAATGAGGTAACTGGGTTTCTAAGGACCTTCCATAGCTTAGCACAACTAGAGGCTATAAGTGCAACTTGAGCCCAATTGGGAACCTAGTCAAGATGTTTTCTAGTAATAGTGTTGGATCCATGTATATAACCTAACATGGATCTACGAAGAGCATGCAAAATTTGTTGACGAGATACTCTCAACTGAATCAATAAAAGTACCTCAAGCATATAAATTCAGGTGGCAAGAAAGCACGAGGCCTGACTTCTAGCTATGTGATGAACATGTAGATGGAAAGTGGCTCCTCCTGTTGTTTGGATGGCTAGGGTTCTTGCAGGTGTAAGATGTCAAGCCATTTAAAGATGAAGGCTAGCAAAGGTGATCACTAAGTCAAGCTGCATTTTCTCAAATTTAAAAACAACACCTATCTGAAACATTAATGAATCATCGTATACATGGCACACCATCATTCATAATATTTAGCCCTGGTTATACATATCAACATATCACACACATAATATCTTAAGGATAGCACATGAAGGCATGAGGCTTTATACTAGTTTAGATACATGACACCCTACATATAGTTTGAGGTAGATCTCTTTATCTCATATGCTTAGATTATAGGGGTGTTAACGTAACATGCAATGATGTACTAATTAAAGGGTTCCTTCCACCTCTTATATATCCCAAGGGGATAGGGTTACAAGATCTAATTGATTTATAGATATGTTTCCTAGTTTGTCACATAAAAAGTACAACCAATATATGGCACATGAGAAATACAACATCATCCTAAACTACATATATGATGGAGTAGGAACCTTTAATGAGTACTCTTAGACATCAAAACAACTACACTAAATGTAGGGGGGAAACTTAATCAGCGATAGAGCCTCCGATAAACCCGATTTTCGTGTTTATCGATGAGCTCCGATATTTTATCTTTATTGGCCGAAAGTTTCAACCTTTTTTGGATTGGCACCTGCCAAATGTTTAAATTAGAAGTCGATTGATCTATAGGTGTTCTCCGACTTTCCCGGGACACTTAAAACCCTAGAATTTTTCCTCAATACTTGATTGGCTGGTCTGTGTTGTTTTCGTTTGTTAAATGTCCAAATATAATCTAGTTGATATTTAAACAAACTAAGTTTTTTTCAAATTTGTACCGCTTTTGTCGGTACCCTGAATCAGGGGTACCCCTTACTACAGTATGAAGACACGGTGCCCGTGCGGCTATCTCTAGCCGCGCGGTGAACAACGCCCAACCCCAACACGTGGGCAGTCCCAAGGACGCCATGTGGACAGAAGAGGTGATATACTCCAGGATACCATCAGTAGGTCCGGACCTCCTCAAGAAAGCGCCGAACCCCTGTACACATAGCCCGGACCTCCGAGTACGGCCCGAGACTCCCAAGTGAGCAAACTGGACCCCTCGGATGAGGTCCGGACCCCTCTGAGTGAGGTCCAGGCCACCCACAGCAAGGTCCCGGGACAGGGAATACCCTGGCCTAGGTCAAGGACAGACGAGGGTCCGGTACTGACATGTGCCCAGGCTTTATCCAGTGCGCTTCCACTCCCTGCTCAGGCGGAGGCCCGATGCTGCCATGTGGACTATCGCCCGTGACGTAAGCCAGCGTGCGAAGCCTGACGTAAGGTCTCTGGGACGCGCTACCTCTGCATTTATTGCGGAGAAGACGCGCCGCCTGTCTATCCCGCTGACAGACGATGTGCCCCCTCAACATTTAATGTGTACTGTCCACTCCGCTGGTAGGCGGCGTCCAGGCCATCCTACAGGCGGCGTGCCTGTCCAGTCCATTGTCAAACAGTATGCCCGTGCTGCGAGGTGCGCTGTGTCCATCATCACTTATACGTTGCCAGGAAAGCTTCCCCTACACGCCAATACTACGCAGATCACGGATGTCAGGTGCAAGAAGATTGCTACAACAACGAACATTAGTTGCCCCAAGTATTACATCCGTTGTGTTCTTGGGCCCACATGTCGGCCGGGGCTTAGTACTCTTGTACGTGCCCCCCTTAGCTATAAAAGGGGAGGCATGCACCGTTACAACACAAGCTGACTGAAGCACACTTAGACGCTCACAAGTTCATACAAGTTCAATACATCACGCAATAGAGTAGGGTATTACGCTCCGGCGGCCCGAACCACTCTAAATCCTTGTGTGTTCTTGTGTTCTTCCCGTTTCCAACTAACAGGCAAAACGCTTAGGCCACTCCTCATCTTAGAATTTAGGGCGGGTGCATTCTGCCACCCGGTTGGAGATTTCCTCTCCGACAGCTTTTTTTCGCTGATAAAATTTTGATAAACCCGATAACCTTGTTTATCTTCAACCTCCAATATTTTTCCCCTATCGATAAAGCACTACACCGTATAAATCTTTGTGCTACCCTCGCTCTGTATCTACTACTCATAATACCCTCTGTTCACATTTAGTGGAGAAAACACTGACAAGTGATATAGGTAAAACGACCTTTCAAACCAGTCAAGGACCAAAATTTCGAGTTTTGATAGTTTGATGTCTGAAGATGGGTTTTAGAGTTTCATGGACATAATCGGACCGTAGTGATAGCTCAGGAGCTAAAAAGAAACTTCTTCCTTTTCAAAACATGTTTGTGTTCTTAAGTACTTCAATAGATGTCGTTGAAAGAGTAGTAGGAGTAGCATTATTGTGCGTGCGAGTGCCTCATGCATCTGTATTACTTTAAATGCCTCTTGAATGGAGAATACAAGAACTAGATAAATAGATGGAGGCGTTCTCAGATAAGGTTATAGCGCTTATATATATCCTCAATAAGTCATATCTATCCCGTGTTCAGACTTCACCACACAAATCTATCTTGGGGTCAATACTTGAACAGCCAGACAGTCATAGCAAAATGATGGTGACTGGCTGACGCCGCCGCTGACATAATAAGCAATTGTCAGGCCAGCAACCGCTTTAATCACAGCGGGTGTCATCCTGAAAGCTAGCATTAAATAAAAAAAGACAGTTTGAATGGACTTTTCGTTGGCCGATTATATTGGCCAGCAGCATCTTTCAGTAAATATGAAACGATAATGGCTGCTTTGAAGTTTCAAATATTCCCCACTCTTTGGTTATGCGCGTGCCTGCATCTGATTATTGGTATCTTTGTTGATGGGACTAATGCACTGCCTTCCTGCATCTATTGAACAGCAGATGTCGCACATGATTCCTTTGATCGCCATTCTCCAGGTGAACAATGGAGCAAAGCAAATCAAGGGAATCAAATAATTTGAGCTGTAATAGTTAATCAATGAGCTAGCAGCTGGCCCAATTATTCTTCAACGGACAGGCAGGATTCAGAAAAGATATGATCCATCTGACATCAGAGCTGGACCTACCTAGACCGCCTAAACACGACATGCCGCACAAAACAAACACTAAACTAAACGTACGTCTGTAATTTTAATAGATGCGGAGGAGTTGTATAGATTTCAATCTGATGGCTCAACAAACTTAGGGGGTGTTTGGTTTATAGGGACTAAACATTAGTCCCTCCACTTTATTCCATTTTAGTTTATAAATTGTTAAATAGGGAAACTAAAATAGAGTTTTAGTTTATATATTTAGTAATTTAGGGACTAAAATGGAATAAAATTGAGAGACTAAAAATTAGTCCCTAGTAACCAAACACCCCCTTATTGTACTCCACCCGTCCTAAAATATAATTCTTTTTAACTTTTTTCCGTCACATCGAATAGATGATAATGTATCTAGACATATATACAAATGATATTTATAAGTTAATTAATAAATATGTATTTAGTCTAAAACAAATTATACTTTTAGGACGGAAGGAGTGGTTTTTAGACCTATGTTTTGACCTATGTTTTGACGTAGGATATATGAAATGATTGATTTTTAATCTTAGCCTGGATGAAGATTATCTAACCAATTCATTTAGAGCCTTAATGTAATATCTCGGGGCTGTCTTATATCCCACAGATCGATTGATTTTTAATTCCACTATTAGTAATTAAAACAAGGTAAGGGACAGGGTTGGCGACGCCGTAACCTGGACGGGCTCGGTACGGTAATGCATGGTGATTTCGTTGCATCACAAGGTTCTTGTTTCAGCTAGAAATCAATCGATCTGTCAATCCACATACTATCATGAAAAAAAAAACTGAAGAAGTGCGTATGCAATCACGGCAGCATGCATTACCAACAAGCTAGCGCCTCTCCTCTACACTTGTACCTTAGCCGCACGTGGTGCCTACTGCCTAGGTAGGGCATCTCCACTAACCCGGAAGTGAGGGAAGTTCAATTTGCTGGAACTTTCCTCAGCCGTCTGTCCACCGGTGGGATGCAGAGGCACTATCTCCAAACAGCAAATGGCAATCATGCCTTCCGGGGCTCAGGTCTGGCCGTGGGCGTTTGGCTTCGCCTAATCATTGGCTCACAGAGTCGTGCTGCACTTGCCCTCGCTAACTACTCACTTGTGTAATTTGTGATTCAAATTATGTATTTAGATGTCGTGTTGATGAGCAGAATCGAGACCCGTCGTCGGCAGGCTTGAGCCAGAGCATCCTGGTCGGTATATATTAGTGACCCTAGTTAGAGTTTGTCATGTGTCGTCATTTTTACTTTTCTTGTATGCCGCCTTCCAAGGATGACGTGATGTACACTTTTTATATAGTAAAGACCTTTCACATTGAAGGATTTTTCATGTAAATATTTGTGTCGTGCTCTATAATTTATTGATTGATTTCCTTCGTTTTTCTCGTCGTTTCTGCTAACAACTTCTCCTCAAAAAGATCTGTTTCTTTGAACGAATTTAGGGCGCGTTTGGTTCTTTTAGTCCAGGGGCTAAAGTTTAGTTAGGGGATTAAAGTTTAGTCACTACTATGTTTGGTTCTAAGAACTAAAAGTATTCAAAATGCATTAAATGAATCATAAGATGACTAAAATACCCTTAGAATTCTTCCGCTATTAGCGCAATTGAAACAAAGGAGGGACAAAAAATGTAATTTATATGATTTAGTCCCTTTTAGTCACCCCTTAAGGGACTAAAGACTAAAACAATTTAGTTCCTGTTTTAGTCCCACCGTTTGGTAATTTAGGGACTAAATAGAACTAAAATAAAGGGACTAATCTTTAGTCCCTGAAACCAAACGGGGCCTTAGAAACAAAATGTATGTCCAGATTTGTACCTAAAATTATATGCCTCTATTGGAATGTGAGAATTTTTACCATTTTCTACATTTTCTTGTGAAAATGAACTGATTTCTATAAAATTACTGTATGGTTTTTCTTTCCTGCTCTACAGTCTTTGTCTTTTTAGGACAGAAGGAGCAATAGCTACTATAGTGTTGTCTGCATAACTGCCGGATTGGGGTTGCATGTATATCCCATTAATTGATGGGTCTCTAGAGGAGTATCTAGGTTAAGTACAAAAAAATTAAGGAATGGACTCTTCGTGAAGAGTCCAACTCTTCATGACTTTCTATATTTATTGTATCTTAACTGTATTAATAGTCTAAGTTCTCAAGGTTGTATGATGCAGTTTTTTAGCGAGTCTCTTCTATTTAAAAAACTGAATTAGGTTGTACATGCTCTAATGAGCGTGTCTATCAACATCGTCACTGCAAATTCTGCCGTCATCAGTGACACAAATCCATTGAGAACAAAAATATTCTGGCCATCGTCGATACCACATAAAATTAGTACTAAATAATAATGCGGATAAATATTTATTCTCTTGGACGAAGGAATTGATGAATCCTATTCATATATACCACGCGGAGGAGGAGCCATGCTACGGTCGCCACGACAACCTTATCATGTGCATGATCCAATGCTTATCTGAGGCAGCATGTATCCACAGCAACTAGCGAAGACATTCAGCGCATCCACAGTGGCCAAGTTGACATTCTTGAGGCGACAGATTGGCACCTAACGAGATTGCCCTCTTCTCCCATATTCGGAGTGTGCATCATCAGTGCATGGGGTCATGTGTTCATAATATTATTTTAGCATAGTTGATGTTAGAATCTTTATGCGTAACAATTAATGTAATTTCAAGATATGTGGGAACAGAATGTGAGCACGTGGTCGCTCGTGCATCAGAAGAGTTGGCCAACATCACCTGGAACGGTTAATAAGCAACCCAAACTGTGGTGTGTCAATGACTAACTGAGGTGACGTTTGGTTCGACGAAATGTAACGCAAAACGATTTATGTGGGATAATGGATATCGATACTTTTGTTTAGTTGACCTCTTTTCGGTAGTACTATCCAATCCAATTATAAATAGTAACTATTATCGCTAATAAGAGATCTCATTACCATTTCCTTAATAATGTCTGAACCAAACATCACCTGAGACTTGATCAAAACACGCAAGTATTCTGAAAACCTAATTAAACTTCGGTGCTCTCTGATACAGTAATATAGACCAATTTGTATGCTCAATATAATGCTAGTTTAAGATTTTTACCAAGTTTCTGACTAACATATCAACTGGAGTAATTCATAAATTAAAGTGGTGAAACCTTCACAGCGGCCATTTTGTTGAGAGGGAATAGTTTGGAAGTAGTGGTGGTTTTAATGAAACAATTCGTGAATTACATAAAAATATCATTCTAAAACTAGATTTCAAAAGACATATGATAATGTAAACTGGTCTTTTTTGCAGCGAACGTTGAGAAATGAGAACGAAGGGCTCTTCACCTATCTGGTGTGAGTGGATTGAATCAATGGTTAGTCGATGAAGTGTAGGGGTTAAACTAAATATTTGAAATAGGTCATCATTTTTTATATAAGTATAAAAGTAGCACGTACGGCAAGGAGACCCTCTCTCACATATTCTTTTTAACCTAGTGTCACACCCAGTTTTATAGGCAAAACCGAATGCATAATATATGTGCGCCAGGATCCATTTCCCACATATATGTTGTCGTCACAAGTGTAATATATCAAAAGACAATGCAATAAAGACGTAAAAGAGAATATATTAACTTTATTACATCATCCAGACTTAAAAGTATTAAATATTATTATCATCAAAATACAGCGGAAATAACATGGGTAATCTCCCATAGGAAGATGACCGACGTGTTGCTAGACTCAGTACTCATCGTCACCATCATCATAGTCTTCCTCATTAGCTTCTGATAAAAAATTTAGCAAGGGGTGAGCTCATTTATGGTGGAGGCTCAGCAAGTGGGAGGAGTTATGCAAGGTTAACAAGGTAGGTTATGGTTAAGCGGTAATCATTTTAGTTGATCAATATTTTATTAACAACACCTAACTTACTAATTGTAAGTGTATCCCAAAATTCTCAATTAATCATAAGCATATGATTATATCTCAAAAACACTTAAGTGAAACCACTTAAGCAAACCAATTATAAATCATCGGATCACAATTTATTCTCCAGCTTTAAGTTTAATTATCATGTGGGTCCAGGTTGCCCTTAACCGTGAGCACGGCTGACATATCAGTTTTACACTCTGCAGAGGTGGTACAACTTTACCCACAAGCCATGTATCCCATCTAGCCTGTGTTGTACGGATCCTTAAACACTGCCGAGGTGAATGGCTAGGGATCCATTATAAGGCTTTCACAAAATATCCTTAGTACAAAGCCACCCGCTAAGGTTTCAACGTCAGTATTGGTGACCCTCTAGGCGAGATAACTTAGCCAAGACTACCACCCCATGTTAACATGAGTTGCCACCAAACCACCGCCACTCCCTCTTGCTCATCTTTCACGTAGGGTTTCTAAGCACTAAGTCTATAAAGCTGTTTACCAAAGCCAGAGCCATGATAGCACTCGTGGTTGCATTGTTTTCTTGGGTGCTCACTCCATGTTCCATTTAATACAACATGATCTTGTTTAACTATCGGGTTATCATCATAATACCATTAATATCATTAAAGAGTGACATCATAATGATTAAGTTGAGCAGTAGCACATTTACTAAGCATAGTATTTATCACAGGGTAATCAAGGAATAGAGTTAGTATTTCAAGGTAATCCTATTTAGGCAAATCCCATAAAATTTATGAATATGCATTATTTAGGTACAAACATAAATGAAGAGGGAGAATCCTCTTGCCTTGGTCAAAGGTGTCTTGCTAATCGTCTTCAAACGTATTTTGGTCTTCTACCACGAAATCAGCTTCTAATATAGATTTGCATATTATACATACAAAAGAAAACATTCACCAAATAAATAAACATACACCATTACATGAATAACATACACCAAAACATATACCAAACAAACCATACTTATAGAAATGTCTAGAATAAAACTTAATTTGTAATCATATTATTAGTCTGCTCGTATTGACATCCATTTGCTACGACATAAAATATAAACTCTACTTTGGATTATCACTAGTGAAAGTTATGTGGAAATTCGACTACGAAGGTACTTTACATAACATAGCTTAGAGGTAGTGATTTAACTAACTCTACGGAAATAAATTAATTATCATTAAATTATTTCCACCATAAACACATGTCTACTTTTAGTTTTATCTTTTCTTTCTAAAGGAAAATATCATCATAATAACCAGAGGTCAAATAATTGTAATAATAAAATAAACCACTAATTGGACTACACTATTTGGATTATCATGAACACATGTACTACTTATTATCTCAATGTTAATAAAGCTTCTATTATTTATTTAGTGGATCTAAATTAAGTATATGAACTTATGAGTATGAACTTCTCGACTAATTCTAAAATTCATTATAAACAAAGTTAATTGTGAAGTTACACATCTCATGTTTTCATCACTAACACTTGGTCTACCAAATCCTGTCATTCTTATTTTTAAACATATATTCTAAAATAATTGCAAACAATTAATATACACCATACGACTGATAACAATATACTAGTTCATCACATACACTTAAAATCAATCGTTTACATACACATGATTTCCAAATCTCAATATTCACAAATTCAAACAGAAATCGTGAACTAATTCAAACATGACTTTAAAAAATTTAATAAAAATTTATGTTCTCTTCCACCTTGCTCTTGGACTATGCGCATGTACGAATAAAAGAACGGAGGGGTCGTTCATGGTAGTCGACGACGAGGTCACAGGCGTGGCCGGGGCAGGGGCACGACGCAGCCGAGGCGAGGGCGCGGGCGTGGTCCGAGGGCACGACACGGGTGTGGCCGAGCAGGGGCACAGCGGCGTATGGTCCGATGGCGATGGTCGGAGAGAGAGAGAGAGGGAGAGAGAGAGAGGAAGAGAGGGAGAGGGCAAGGTCGGTAGGGCTGACTTTTATAGAGGGAGGAGAGGGAGAGCTGGGGAGGGAGAGGGTCGGTGGCCTTAATGCCGCCGATTTCTCCATCAATGGAGAAGGAGTGAAGGAGGGTGGAAGAGGAAGAGAAGGGGCGCGACCGTTTCCGACGTGGGGAGGTGAGGAGGGCTTTGCCGAGGTCAGGTGGCTCGGCCACGGAGGCGAGGCGAGGGGCGCATGCACGGACGGTTCGGCACGGCTGGAGGAAGGGGAAGGGCCAGCTGGGCCATGCCTGTAAGGGAGAGAAAGGGGAGTGGGGGAGGCGGCGACCGGTTGGGCTGCCTAATGGGCCGGTTCGGCCAGCTAGCTAGGGTTTCGTTTCTCTTTTTTTTGTTTTACTTTTATATCCCATAAAAATGTAAATAAATATATTTTTAAATATTTCAAAAATCATAATAATTATACCAAAATTATTTATAATTAAAATATTTTTTGGACCAATGTTTCTATATTAATTAATTGAGTTTCACATAAAAGAGATTTTTAAAAAAAATCACCAATCAATTATTATCAGACAAAAATCATTCTCTAAAGATAAATGAGATCAAGCACTTGATTTAAATTTCTACCTTACTCTCTATACTAAGTTTTAAATGACTATTGATGTATTATTTTAATTGATAGATTTGAGGTGTTACACCTAGCTAGCTAGTAGTGGATATGCTAACAATCCTCATTTCAAAAGCTAAAATCAATTATCAATCCAAGGGGTTGATGCCTACTGGTTGAAGATAATCCATTCTACATTAAGCGAACGATACTACTCTTTTTATCAAAAATGGTATTGGGGAAACTAAGAACTTAAAGTTGGTACTACGTGCTTTTGAAAAGTTATCTATCTTGAAAATCAATTTCCATAAAAATAAGATGTCTTGCTATATATGGATCAACAAAATAAAAGGATTATGAAGATTGATTTGAGTGCAAAAAAGGAAACTTCCCCACTCAAGAATTTGCAAATACCAAAGCATTTTTGTAAGATTTTGAATAATGTCCAAAGGCTAATTGAGGAACATTTTCAAAAAAAGTTTAGTAGCCTTTAATGTTCTGGGGGAGTTCCATGAGCTCACCTGGCCCACAATCCCTCTCGAGCTTGTGAGGCGGTGAGTCGAGCCCCCATCCCCTCTCAACAACGATGAAGCTTCTATCGGCTAGCCTAGTGAGAGAGAGTTCAATAGTTCTCCCCCATCAGTCACTGAGGGCTCACACCTAGCTACGACCTACAGAGTTCTCCAAAGGCGGAGTACCTAGAGAAGGGGCCCAATAAGTTTTTTTTAAAAAAAACTAACCGATAGGAGAGCTACCTTTTATATTAATAAGATGGAAAGTCTCTAAGAGGGTCGAAATTACAAGTGATTTACAAATTTATAGCCAAAAATAATAAAACTCCACGAATATGGACTCAACTTAACTGCACATGGTCGTTAGCCCTTTTGCTCCTACAACATCCCAGAGTTGTATCTCATATTTGTTTTTTTAAAACTACACCATTAGGAGCATCTGTTCGAGTAAAAATGCGGTTGTTTCTCTCCAACCAAATCTTCCAGCACACCAGATAACGAGCGTTCAAAGACTCTTTTTTTTCAAAATAATGGAATGACATCCATGTTTGTCCACCATTGGTGTAAGCTATCATTGGCTCCCCAATTTCTTGGGTATAGTCCCTGAGTTGTTGTCTAGAATGAAAGCTCTTTCCAGATTCGTCTGATGATTCTACATTCCACGAAAAGGTGGATGTATGTTTCTAGCGAGCTATTGCAGAGGGGGCACTGGCCTAGGTTATCCCAGTTGTGTGCCTAAAGCTTATCAGATGCCCAAATGTGATTCTGGATTACTAACCTACTGGAAAATTTACATTTCGGTGGCACCCAAGTTTGCCATATCAAGTGCTTGAGGTTTGTTTGGACTGAGCCAACGAATCGTACTCTATAAGCCATGTTGCTCGAATACTCGCCCTCTTGGGTTGATTTCCATGTAATGGTATCTTCATTATTTGGATGTAGCTCAAAATTTCGTATCATTCTCCATAATTGTATGCATTCAAAGATGTGTGTCACCAAAAACTTCTGGGTCAAAGGTCTAAGTCCTTTATCCACCTTTTTTATTTTTCTAGTGCCCCATGCAGCGCCCTTTGCTTTTTTTAGATCACATATAGGCTGGGGGCCAAGTCATAGGGTCGTTTCCCTTTGAGCTAGCTACTATGCCAAAAGGATAATTTCTTGTCATTTCCTCTCGATATGGAAGTTGCCGCTGTGAAGAGAAATCTATTTTTTGGTACATGGGCTTTTCATGTCGATGTCTAAGTTTCTCCCTCAGTTCCAAGATTGCTAGAGCCATCATAGGCACATTGCCCTTGCAAACTTACTAAAATCAAGGACGCCCAACCCTCCGAACTCCATAGGTCTTGTTGAGCGTGGCTAGTTGACTTTGCATTTTTCCGTAGTCAATACTTTCGAGTCTACCCAAAGGAACCACTTTCTTTTGGAATCAATCTCCTTTAATGTTGATTTGGAACACTTAGGGAGGTGATGGAGTACACTGCATGAGAGGTTAGCACTGACTTTACAAAATTTAGTCAGCTAGTTGGATTTATATGTCACCATTTCATGTAGACAACTTTTTTGCTAACTTGTCCACCACTGGCTAAAAATCCACTCGCCTTAGGCACCTATTTGACAGTGGAAGGCCTAGATATTTGACTAGAAACTGTGTTCTTGTCGCTTTGAAATTTGTCAAAATATCTCCCAAATCTATCCCTCGCTTCATATCAGAACTACCGTTAACTTGTAGGCATTGGTCATTAGTCCTAAGGCATCTCTGAAATTTATCAAAAGAGCCATCAACATAGATACATCTCTTATAGTTGGTTTCATGAAGATTACATCATCATCTACATACATTGATACACGTAAGGTGGCTGCCCTGATGCACAGCCTTGTCAAGTAACCTAAATTTGTGGCAAGTCTAGAAGCATTTGTAGGGGGGTCAATGGAAATCAAGAATAAGAGTGGCGACGATGGGACACCCTATCGTAGTCCTTTGCCATGGTTTATTGGTGCACTTAGTATGCCGTTTATGAGCACATGGAAGGAGGCTGTGGATAACATAATTGCAATCCAATTGCACCATCTTGTTGGGAAGCCTAATCTTTTAATAGTGAGTAGGTAATGCCATCGTACCAAGTCAAATGCTTTTGTAATATCAAGCTTGAAGAATAAAGTTGGGACTCTATTCCTATGTAGGCATCTCATGATGTTGCGCATCGATAAGAAGCTCTCATGTATGTTCTATTCTTTTATGAATGCACTCTGATATGGTGAGACGAGGCTATCCATGTGGGGGGAAAGCCACATCGCTGAGACCTTGGAGATGATTTTATCGAAGGAGTAGATCAGGCTAATCGGGCGATAGTCACCCTGAATCTACACTTCCCTTTTTTCGTACTAGGACGATGTTCACTGAATTCAGGATATATAATTTTGAAGTTCTAAATTGGCAGAAGGCTTTGGCTGCCCTAAGAACATCAACTTTGACAATCTTCTAGTATTTTGCAAAGAACGCTCCCGTGAATCCGTTCGGTCCCAGCCCTTTATTGGCCAACATTTGTCGAATCACGCTTTTTTATTTCTCCCTCTGAGAAAGGCACATTGAGCATGGTCAGATCTTATGTTGGTAGGTTTAAAACTTCCTGGTTAAGATCATGCTATCACAAAGATGGGCGACATAACACTCTGTTGAAGTGTTCATGTACCATTTGAACCTTTTTCTTATGTGAGATTGCCCAACCTTGATTTTTGCATAGTCGTTGAATGAAAATTTTCTTCTAAGTACAGTTATTCTTCTATGTAAATATTTTGTATTGGCATCCCCTAGCTTATGGTTGTTAATTCTATATGTCGGCTTCGAGCATGCTCTTTCGATGACATCAAGGACTAGAATCTGTTTTAAGTTTTGTTCTTAAACTATGCTTAGCTAAGGTCAAGACTCTGTTTTCCTGGACGGTGTCCAAACATAGAATTACTTGTTGCGCCATTAGGAATTTTTTCCTAGCATCAAAGATTAAACTCTTACTCTAGAGTCACAACATCTTGGTCGTTCTACCCAATTTGTGGTAGAGAACGTGGAAAGGCTCATAATGGTCATTTCATTCTTGCCAAACCTCGATGACTACTTATTTGAATCATGACATATGTGCCCAAAAGTTTTCAAATCTAAAGGATTTAGGGCGTCTAGGACCGCTTTGGTTGGGTAGTAGTGGGTGGTGGTATGAAAGTAAAACGGTCAGGGCGTGCAACACATAAGAGCTAAAAGTCACATCCCACTCAGCATTGTAGATGACTTGATCTATTTTAGCTAATGTGAGGTTTGATCTCTGATTGCTCCAAGTGAACCTTCGATTTTGTAACGAAATTTTTGTGAGATCACGAGTGTTGAGCATGTCCTAGAATTGTTGCATAAGTTTAAGGTCAAGCTTTGCATTTTTTTCTTCAGTTTTTCTTTAAATTGAAATCTCCCAACAATAACCAATTGGTGCCCCGTGGAGGCTTTGCTTCTAAAATTTCTTCTAGAATTTTTGAATTTTTATTGAGCTTTATTGATCCGTAAACTATAGTTAGTTGGAACTTGATTGAGCCTTCACGAACAAGGACATCTACAGCTAGGAAGAACTCTCCTATCACAATGTTTGTGCAATCGACAAAATCCTCATTCTAGAGTAGAAGAATGTCTCGTTGAGTTCCTAATATACTACTTGCTGACTTGAAAGTATACTATCAAAGGCAGTAGCCACCTAGTTAAATTGTCACAATATGATTAACATTTCTTAGTTTCATCTCCTGGAGGCACGCTAAGTGACAAAATGTTGAAGTGATCGTTTGGTGCATAGTGTCTCTGCAGGCTTGGGAATTAAGCCCAAACATTCCAGCATAGTAAATCAGCAAGTGGCCTATCATCCAGGTGCACCGAAGTAAAACACATATGGTATCAAAACCTAAACTTTAAATTGGTATGCAAATTCAGATAGCTAAGAGCAGGAGATAGAACATAACCATTAACATATGGATAACAACGCTCACAAATAGCAGCCTAGTTGTTTGTCTTTTGTTGATACAATCCAAATAAGTGGTAGTTCAGAAGCTAGCTGAATGAAAGATAGAGGAAATGCATGACTGATAAGGGCCATTTGTTTGTTCTTGGCCAGAGAGCACAATAATAGTAAGCCGAGGAATGCTTGTATTTGTTAGTAGTTTACACACTCGAATAGGGAGAGGGCCATGGGGACCTCACCAACAATGTCCTACAATCCTTCGCCAACAAGGTTGAGCAACGCGTCATCTGCTACAACGACATCATCATTGTCAAGGTTGAAAATCTCATTCAAGATTGCGATGATGCTCGTAGGGAGAGGGCCATTAAACATGGTGATGAATTCCCGTAGAGCAGTTTGACCTGGCTGAGCCTCATCGTGTAGAAGACCAAGCTTGCGGCAAAGATTTTTTGGGCATGCTGCATCTGAGTCATGGGGCATGTTGAAGCAAGGCATGCGCTACGACATATTGTTGACATGTTGAAGATGCACCATTGATGCCTACGTGGAGGTGTAGGGTGCGTCTGCGCTTTGATTGTGTCGGGGCATGGGCTTAGAGAAATGGTGAAGTTGGCTTGAAGAAGAGGGTCGACATGTTGATTTCTCCTTCCTCCCTAGGACAACTCTGGATGCTGACAGTTGCCAATATCGGAGTAGGCTACTGCTTAACGTGTCCATGGTCCTGCATCACCCCCAGAAGTAGGATGTGCGTGAAGCTCCATTTGCTTTAGAGCTTCCACTATTGCCTCTATAGAGGCATCATGCACCTACGTCACTACAGACATCTCAATAGCTACATCACTGTAGTTGCTGTAGCTACAATCATCTTCGACATCATGTTATAGATACGGTTGAAGACTTCACTCACCGGGACTAGCTGAGCGGCGCAACTGTGCTGCGTGGTGGAGGACAATGCTTTATTCATGGCCTAGACGAGATCAACCGGTTTGCTAGAGCAAGCATCTTGTTCATGAATTCCTATAGAAGAGAAAGCAACAATGATGTTCTAGGACCATTTTGATTTTCTACCACATATTGCAGGAGGTGCTGCCAGCTTTTCTATAATGCTTAGACTCTAGTATTGCATAGGTTTTGCTGGTCAAAATTTCCAACAATAGTTGAGGTACCATGTTGCATGGAGTGAACTAGGAGAGTAGGATAGGGGTGGATCTGCCACATTGCACCCACACCCAACTTGATATCATCAAGACGCTGCTGCCCATGATGGCCATCGTCTCCCTAGTTCCTCCTTCTCGACGATCGTTCGCATTCGCAATACACATGGTCCTCGACGTGGAGCTTGCCACACTTGTTTTGGTCTCCGTAGCCATTGTGGCGGAACCGCCCGAATTATTCCAACTTAAGCGCATAAGTCCCGCCTTAAGGGCTAGACCACACTTAAATAGGAATAAACCGTCAGTCCCTCGGATCTAGTCCGACAAGGCCACTAATAGGATCAAGTACCACATACTCACTCGAAGGTGAGACACAGAGAAAATACAATAAAGCATAAAACCATAAATTAAAGAAGTACTTAGTGTTATTACAACATCATCGGAGTTTTGCAAAAGTAGTAACCATTGTTCTCGATGCAGCGGAAATTAACTAACGGTAAATAAAATGGAGGATGGGGAAGCCTGGCCCATCACTCCTCATGCTCCTCTCTTGCCGAGGTGGGGTCCCACTCGACTGTCCAGCCCGGTGGCAGGATGGATGGCCAAGTCACTCCAGCAACCATATCCTCCAGAGAACCTGTAAAAAATTATGCCACAAGCAAGGCTAAGTATACTAATACTCAGCTAGACTTACCCAGTGTGAGGAGTCTACTCCTCTACCTCTAGACATGCAGCTGTTTGGCTGAGGGGTTTGGTTTGTCAAAAAGCACTAGCTGAGTCTAACATCAAATTTTAGCTTTTCAAGTTTTAGTATGATCCTTTTAAACTATATGAGTACCTAGCTATTCATACATGGTATCAAACATTTTATCAATCATCATCTTTTGCCAGTCACCTCATTTCCACTTATTACTCAATGTAGCAGCATGGATCAAGCAGTCTCATTAGCTGCGAGAAGCAGACGATTCGAATCGAGTTTTTAAACCTTGTGAAAGGGAAATAGGGTCAAACCTTTTCCTAAATGAATTTAGTGGTTGAATTGCCCAACACAAATAATTGGACTAACTAGTTTGCTCTAGAATATAAGTTCTACAGGTGCCAAAGGTTCAACACAAACCAATAAAAAATCCGAGTTAGGGTTCAAAAGAAAGGAGCAAAAGAAACCGAAGAGGACCCTGGTCTGGCGAACCGGACTGTCTGTTGTGCCACCGGACAGTGTCCGGTGCACCAGGGTGGATCGACCTCCAACTCTTCACCTTCGGGTTTCTCCAGGCGCACTCCGCTATAATTCATCGAACTATCCGGTGTGCCACCAGACTGTCCGGTGCACCAAGCGGAGCAACGAGTATCAGCGCAACGGCCGACTGCACAGTGCCCTGACATAGCTACAGTTCGCGGTAGAAGTGAGAGCAGGCGCCAGAGGCACACCGGATAGTGAAAAGTGCCTGTCCGGTGCTCCAAGAGGTCAGAGCTCCAACGGTCGAAATCGTCAGAACCCTAACGGTTGGGTGACGTGGCTGGCGCACCGGACAGTGTTCAGTGGCGCACTGGACTGTTCGGTGCGCCCATCGACAGCAGCCCAACCCAACGGTTGGTTTGGTGGTTGGGGCTATAAATACCCCCAACCACCACCATTCAAGGAATCCAAGTTTTCAGCCATTGCATTCAATACAAGAGCTCTATACTTCACTCCAAGACACAAACAAGAGATCAAATCCTCTCCCAAGTCCAAAATCACTCCAAACACTTAGTGACTAGTGAGAGAGAGATTTTCGTGTGCATTTGAGTTCTTGTCGCTTGGATCGCTTTTCTTCTTCCCCATTCTTGTTCCCAAGACACTTGTAATCAAAGCAAGAGACACCAATTGTGTGGTGGTCCTTGCGGGGTCTAAGTGACCCATTTGATTGAGGAGAAAAGCTCACTCAGTCTAAGTGACCGTTTGAGAGAGGGAAAGGGTTGAAAGAGACCCGGTCTTTGTGACCACCTCAACGGGGAGTAGGTTTGCAAGAATCGAACCTCGGTAAAACAAATCACCGTGTCGTCTGCTCTATTTCTTTGGTTGGTTTGTTTTCGCCCTCTCTTTCGGACTCGATTATATTTCTAACGCTAACCCGGCTTATAGTTGTGCTTAACATTTATAAAATTCAGGTTTGCCTATTCACCCCCCCTCTAGGCGACTTTCACCTTGTAAGGTACATCTAAACACACGATGTGGCGAGGCACTCCGTCCCCACACATATCAACCGTCCCCATCGATTCCGCGTTAACAGAAAGAGGCCCACCGCCTTGGCGTACAATGCCTCATGCAGTGACCGCACGCGTACCCACCATAACCGGAATGGGAGACCACGTATCAGGTCACATGAGGAGATTAATCTGCGGGCAGGTTCACTCAGGTACTAGGCTTACCGATTTACCATATTTCTCGGTATGTGTTTAGTACGTTCAAACGCTTGACACACGGTACCACACCTTAATCCTTATTTCAATTTTCCATCTCGTAGACAACGCATCCCCATTGATCGTTGTCCACAGACCATCATAATGATGATAAAAAATGGATACAATCAATTCCTGACCTCGCGCGAGTGCTAGAAAAATCACTCGACTTCTACTGAGATCCCTAATTAGTAAAGCAGCTACTCGACCTAGCATACTAGTATCTATCTCAAAGGAATCCTGAGTTCATGCAGCTAGGGTTTCAGACAACTCCTACAATTAAGTGCACAATTCAAACCTACAATCATTAAGTGCAGTAAAATAGCATATATAACGGTTATGTATAAAACTGGGGCTTGCCTTCAACAGCTGGGGCAGGCAGATCCTCAGTAGCAGGCTCTGGTGCTGGCTCCTGGACTACCTCCTGAGCAACTCCTTGCTCCGGAATGAGGACATACTCTCCGTCATCGAGATTACAATCTATCGAATGCCATGAATAAATTACATGTACGTTAATGAGACGTAGATTTAGTAAACACGATGTATGGTAAGACAATATTAAGGTAGTGGTAACTAGGGTTTCTTTATCGTACGATGCTCTTAGTGTTTTATACTCACCTATCGTAGGGCCTTGAGTGAAATTAAGAATTTAATTCTTTCCTTCATGTTGTATTGGAAAATTAGAGAGATCTAGTTGTATAATATTAATTCCTTCCACAATTCCCCTTTTTATTTTCTATTTATGCTTTTAAAGTGAGCTTGAACTACCATAGTGATTTAGATTTTTCCAAAAATGTTGCAAAAATTACAGTGGGCTAATATTGAGCATTGTAGTATGTTATACAAATTTGAGGTTAAGAATAATTAGGATAAACTCTAGGCAAAAATAACAAAAGGGAGGGTGGATGGTCACTTTGCACTACAACTCTGGCTTAGGTGGGGGTTCTGCACTAAAAATTATTTTTGCCAACATCTATGGGTAATGACAGGTCTCTGTTCCAAAAATCACAGAAAGTGACTTAATGGTTATTTAGTTGTGATTTTCTAAAGTTTAATGTCAAAAAGGCACTTATAACTAACTTGTCATTTGAAAAATATCAAACAACAGAACTTGTATTTTTCCTATATTCATACTAGCATAATAGTAGTTATCCCAAGGATTGGGGTGGTTTCTCCTTACGGTTATTTTTCTAAGATTTTTCTAAGTTCTTATTGTTTTTTATAAAATAAAATATGGTGCATTTCTTTTGTACTAACAGAGGGTTCAACATAATTTTCTTATGAACTATATTACCTAAGCAAGCTAGGGAAAATGTGGTTGCCCTCTGGTTCTTATTTTAAATTCCCTTTTTCATTTTCTTAAGGTTTGGGCCAATACAAGTTTTAATGGTTATCCCTCTTTAACCTAGTATACTGGGGAGTTTAACATTTTTAAACAGTGTAGTTATTAGCCAAGGACATCTCCAATTTTTCTCAGCCTTAGTCCTAAAGTATTTTATTTTTCCTTTGGTTATTTAGTTTTGAGCAGTATGCTTATTTAAATTAAAACTCTAAAAAGTATTGCAAAAATCGGGGTGTTTATTATTTTTGCCAAATAGTTCATAATATTTAGAACCTAGCAAAATTAGTTTGACCAAATTGAATTGAATAAAACTCAAGTTATGAAATTTTCAAATTCTCTACTTATTTAAAAAGAATAAATCTTAAAGGTTTATGAAAAACAGGTTTGCACCGAGACCCCTGGGGTTGTTTTTAATCAAAACCTTAAATCCGTGCCCGTAGAAACTATTCACCAGAGTCACTGACGTTTCCAAAAACCCCCTGGCTTTTCTCTCTCTTAACCCGAGCTCCCTCCTCGCCGGAACAGTAGCCGCAGAGGGCAAAAATGGTGGCGTGGCTTACCGGCGGTAGGAGAGGTCCGGTGGAGGGTTGGGTGAGTGAAAGGGAAATAGGGTCAAACCTTTTCCTAAATGATTTTGGTGATTGAATTGCCCAACACAAATAATTGGACTAACTAGTTTGCTTTAGATTATAAGTTCTACAGGTGCCAAAGGTTCAACACAAACCAATAAAAAGATCCAAGATATGGTTCAAAAGAAAGGAGCAAAAGAAACTGAAGAAAACCCTAGTCTGGCGCACCGGACTGTGTCCGGTGCACCAGGGTGGATCAACTCAAACTCGCCACCTTCGGGTTTCTGGAAAAACCACTCCGCTATAACTCACCGGACTGTCCGGTGTGCTATGCGGAGCAACGGCTACTGCGCCAACGGTCGTCTGCAAAAGTGAACAGTGAACGTGAGCGTGAACATGAATAGTGCGCAGACAGCGTGCGCAGAGTCAGAGCAGCGCCAGAAGGCGCATCGGACAGTGAACAGTGACTGTCTGGTGCACCACCGGATTGTCCGGTGGTCCCAGCTGTCAGAGCTTCAACGGTCGAACCCTAACGGTTGGGTGACGTGGCTGGCGCACCGGACTGTCCAGTGCGCCCATCGACAGCAGCCCAACTCCAACGGTTGGTTTGGTGGTTGGGGCTATAAATACCCCAACCACCACCACTTCAATGCATCCAAGTTTTTAGCCATTGCATTCAATACAAGAGCTCTAGACTTCACTCCAACACAAAAACAAGAGATCAAATCCTCTCCCAAGTCTGGAATCACTCCAAACTCTTAGTGACTAGTGAGAGAGAGATATTTGTGTTCATTTGAGTTCTTGTCGCTTGGATCGCTTTTCTTCTTCCTCCATTCTTGTTCTCAAGAAACTTGTAATCAAAGCAAGAGACACCAAGTTGTGATGGTCCTTGTGAGGGGTCTAAGTGACCCAATGATTAAGGATAAAAGCTCACTCGGTCTATGTGACCGTTTGAGAGAGGGAAAGGGTTGAAAGAGACCCGGTCTTTGTGACCACCTCAACGGGGAGTAGGTTTGCAAGAACTGAACCTCGGTAAAACAAATCACCGTGTCATCCGCTATATTTCTTTGGTTGGTTTGTTTTCGCCCTCTCTAACGGACTTGGTTTTATTTCTAACGCTAACCCGACTTGTAGTTGTGCTTAAAGTTTATAAATTTCAGATTTGCCTATTCACCCCCCTCTAGGTGACTTTCAATTGGTATCGGAGCCCGATACTTCATTAGAGTCTAACCACTCGAAGTGATGTCCGGAGCATCCGCCAAGAGGGAGATTGGGACCAGCGGCGACAAGTCCGCAAGCTCGGGGAGAACTCACTCAATGGAGTCCGGCCACAAGCACAAGGAGGAACCCTCTTCCTCCATCAAGACACAACGGAAAGGTGACAAGAAGAAGATGATGAAGAAAGTAGTCTACTACGAGACCGACTCTTCGTCACCTTCCACCTCCGGCTTCAAATCGGCATCCGCCACTTCGAAGCGCCATGAGCGCAAGAAGTATAGTAAGATGCCCCTCTGCTATCCTCGCATTTCCAAACGCACTCCATTACTTTCCGGCCCATTAGGCAAACCACCGGATTTTGATGGTGAAGATTGTTCTATGTGGAGTGATAAAATGAGGCATCACCTAACCTCACTCCACAAAAGTATATGGGATAATGTTGAGTATGGAGCGCAGGTACCGAAGGAAGGGGACAAGGATTATGATTCGGAGGAGGTCGACCAAATCCGGCACTTCAACTCCCAAGCCACTACTATACTCCTCGCCTCTCTAAGTCGAGAGGAGTATAATAAAGTGCAAGGGTTGAAGAGTGCCAAAGAGATTTGGGACGTGCTCAAGACCGCACACGAAGGAGATGAGGTGACCAAAATCACCAAGCAGGAAACGATCGAGGGGGAGCTCGGTCGATTCATGCTCAACCAAGGGGAGGAGCCACAAGCCATGTACAACCGGCTCAAGACCTTGGTGAATCAAGTGCGCAACCTCGAGAGCACAAAATTGGATGACCATGAAATGGTCAAGGTTATTCTAAGATCACTTGTTTTTCTTAATCCTACACAAGTTCAGTTAATTCATGGTGATCCTAGATACAAGCTAATGTCTCCCGAGGATGTTATAGGAAAGTTTGTAAGCTTTGAATTGATGATCAAAGGCTCCAAACAAATCATCGAGCGAGGCACCACCTCCACACCCGAGGTGCATCCCATCGCATTCAAAGCGACGGAAGAAAAGAAAGAAGTGTCTACATCAAGTAGGCTCCCCATCGACGCCTCCAAGGTCGACAATTAGGAGATGGCGCTCATCATCAAGAGTTTCTGCCAAATCCTCAAGCAAAGGAGGGGAAGGATTACAAGCCCCGCTCCAAGAAAGTTTGCTACAAATGTGGTAAGCTCGGTCATTTTATTGCTAAATGTCCATTGTCTAGTGATAGTGACAGGGGTGACGACAAGAAGGGAAAGAGGAAGGAAAAGAAGAGATACTACAAGAAGGGTGGCGATGCCCACGTGTGTCGGGAATGGGACTCCGATGAGAGCTCCACCGACTCCTCCTCCGAGGAGGATGCCGCCAACATCGCCGTCAACAAGGGTCTCCTCTTCCCCAACATCGGCCACAAGTGCCTCAAGGCAAAGGACGGCGAAAAGAAGAAGGTAAAATCTAGAGCTTCTACTAAATATGCAACATCTAGTGATGAGGCTAGCTCTAGTGATGATGAGGATGATTTGCTTACTCTTTTTGCCAACCTAAACATGCAACAAAAGGAAAAATTGAATGAATTAATTAGTGCTATTCATGAGAAGGATGAACTCTTGGATAGCCAAGAGGACTTTCTTATTAAGGAAAACAAGAAACATGTTAAGGTTAAAAATGCTTATGCTCAGGAGATAGAAAAATGTGAAAAATTGACTAGTGAGCTTAGCATTTGCCATGATACTATCTCCAACCTTAGATATGAGAATGCAAAATTAATTGCTAAGGTTGAGAAATTAAATATTTGTGATGATTCTCTTGTCAACCTTAAAAATGATAATGCTAGTTTGATTGCTAAGATTGACAAGTTGAATGAATCACTTTCTAGCCTTAAGATTGAAAATGATAAATTAATGTCTAAGGCTAAAGATTTAAATGTTTGCAATGTTTCCATTTCCAATCTTAGAAATGAGAATGACATGTTACATGCTAAGATTGATGAATTAAATGCTTGCAAACCCTCTACATCCACCGTTGAGCATGTGTCTATTTGCATGAGATGTAGAGATATTGATGTTGATGCTATTCATGATCACCTAGCTTTAATTAAACAACAAAATGATCACATAGCACAACTAACTAGCAAGATTAATGAGCATGAAATATAAAATGAAAAATTTAAATTTGCTAGAAGTATGCTTTATAATGGGAGACGCCCAGGCATTAAGGATGGCATTGGCTTCCAACAGGGAGACAATGTCAAGCTTAATGCCCTAAGAAATTGTCTAACTTTGTTAAGGGCAAAGCTCCCATGGTTCAGGATAACGAGGGCTATAATTTATATCCTACTGGTTATCCCGAACACAAGATTAGGAGAATTCATTCTAGGAAGTCTCACTCTGGCTCATATCATGCTTTTATGTATAAGAGTGAGGCATCTAGTTCTATGCAATCCACTCATGTTAAATTGCCTAAAAAGAAAACTCCTACTGCATCAAATGAGCCTATTGTTTCATTTAAGACTTTTGATGCTTCATATGTTTTAACTAACAAATCAGGCAAAGTAGTTGCCAAATATGTTGGAGCCAAACACAAGGGCTCAAAGACTTGTGTTTGGGTACCCAAGGTGCTTGTTTCTAATGTGAAAGGACCCAAGACCGTTTGGGTACCTAAGAACAAGGCCTAAACTTGTTATGTAGGTTTATGCATCCGGGGGCTCAAGTTGGATCATTGATAGCGGGTGCACAAACCACATGACTAGGGAGAAAAGGATGTTCTCCTCGTATGAGAAAAAACAAGATCCCCAAAGAGCTATCGCATTCGAGGATGGAAATCAAGGTTTGGTCAAAGGACTTGGTAAAATTGCTATATCACCTGACCATTCCATTTCCAATGTTTTTCTTGTAGATTCTTTATATTACAATTTGCTTTCTATTTCTCAATTATGCAAAATGGGTTACAACTATCTTTTTACGGATATAGGTGTTACTGTCTTTAGAAGAAGTGATGATTCAGTAGCATTTAAGGGAATATTAGAGGGGCAGCTATACTTAGTTGATTTTAATAGAGCTGAGCTCGATACTTGCTTAATTGCTAAGACTAATATGGGTTGGCTCTGGCATCGCCGACTAGCCCATGTTGGGATGAAGAATCTTCACAAGCTTCTAAAGGGAGAACACATTTTGGGACTAACCAATGTTCATTTTGAGAAAGACAGGGTTTGTAGCGCATGTCAAGCAGGGAAGCAAGTTGGTGTTCATCATCCACACAAGAACATCATGACAACCGACAGGTCGCTTGAGCTACTCCACATGGATCTATTCGGCCCGGTCGCTTACATAAGCATCGGCGGGAGTAAGTATTGTCTTGTAATTGTGGATGATTATTCTCGCTTCACTTGGGTGTTCTTTTTGCAGGATAAATCTCAAACCCAAGAGACCTTAAAGAGATTCTTGAGACGGGCTCAAAATGAGTTCGGCTTAAGGATCAAAAAGATTAGAAGCGACAATGGGATGGAGTTCAAGAACTCTCAAATTGAAGGCTTTCTTGAGGACGAGGGCATCAAGCATGAGTTCTCTTCTCCCTACACACCACAACAAAATGGTGTAGTGGAAAGGAAGAATAGAACTCTACTTGACATGGCGAGGACCATGCTTGATGAGTACAAGACTTCGGACCAGTTTTGGGTGGAAGCAATCAACACCGCGTGCTACGCCATTAACCGACTCTACCTTCACCGAATCCTCAAGAAGACATCATATGAACTCCTCACCGGTAAAAAGCCCAATGTTTCATATTTTAGAGTCTTTGGTAGCAAATGGTTTATTCTTGTTAAAAGAGGTAGAAAATCTAAATTTGCTCCTAAGGCTGTAGAAGGCTTTTTACTTGGTTATGACTCAAACACAAAGGCATATAGAGTCTTCTACAAATCCACTGGATTAGTTGAGATTTCTTGTGACATTGTGTTTGATGAGACTAATGGCTCTCAAGTAGAGCAAGTTGATCTTGATGAGCTAGATGATGAAGAGGCTCCATGCGTCGCGCTAAGGAACATGTCCATTGGGGATGTGTGTCCTAAGGAATCCGAAGAGCCTCCACAAGCACAAGATCAACCATATTCTTCCATGCAAGCATCTCCACCAACTCAAGACAAGGATCAAGCTCAAGATGATGAAAATGAAGATCAAGAGGAGCCACCTCAAGAGGACACTAATCAAGGGGGAGATGCTAATGATCAAGATAGGGAAGATGATCAGGGTCCAAGACCGCCACACCCAAGAGTCCACCAAGCGATACAACGAGATCACCCCGTGAACTCCATCCTCGGCAATATTCATAAGGGGGTAACCACTCGATCTCGGGTCGCTCATTTTTTTGAACATTACTCTTTTGTGTCTTCTATTGAGCCATATAGGGTGGAAGATGCATTAAGAGATTCGGATTGGGTGTTGGCAATGCAAGAGGAACTCAACAACTTCATGAGGAATGAGGTATGGCATTTAGTTCCACATCCTAATCAAAATGTTGTAGGAACCAAGTGGGTATTCCGCAACAAGCAAGATGAGCATGGTGTGGTGACAAGGAACAAAGCCCGACTTGTGGCCAAGGGATATACACAAGTCGAAGGTTTGGATTTCGGTGAAACCTATGCACCCATAGCTAGGCTTGAGTCAATTCGTTTATTACTTGCCTATGCTACTTACCATGGCTTCAAGCTTTATCAAATGGACGTGAAAAGTGCCTTCCACAATGGACCAATCAAGGAAGAGGTCTATGTTGAGCAACCTCCTAGCTTTGAAGATAGTGAGTATCCTAATAATGTCTACAAACTCTCTAAGGCGCTTTATGGGCTCAAGCAAGCCCCAAGAGCATGGTATGAATGCCTAAGAGATTTCCTTATCGCTAATGGATTCAAAGTCGGCAAAGCCGATCCTACACTCTTTACTAAAACCATTGCAAATGATTTGTTTATATGCCAAATTTATGTTGATGATATCATATTTGGGTCTACTAACAAATCTACTTGTGAAGAGTTTAGTAGGATAATGATTCAAAAATTCGAGATGTCTATGATGGGGGATTTGAAGTATTTCTTAGGATTTCAAGTGAAGCAACTCCAAGAGGGCACCTTCAACAGCCAAACTAAGTACACTCAAGACATACTCACCAAGTTTGGAATGAAGGATGCCAAGCCCATCAAGACACCCATGGGAACCAATGGGCATCTCGACCTCGACACGAGAGGTAAATCCGTAGATCAAAAGGTATACAGGTCGATGATAGGAACTTTACTCTATCTATGTGCATCTCGACCGGATATTATGCCTTCTGTATGCATGTGTGCAAGATTCCAAGCCGATCTTAAGGAAGTTCACCTTAGGGCCGTGAAAAGAATCTTGAGATATTTAGTTCATACGCCTAAGTTTGGTCTTTGGTACCCCAAGGGATCCACTTTTGATTTAATAGGTTATTCAGATGCTGATTGGGCAGGGTTTAAAATTGATAGAAAGAGCACATCAGGGACTTGTCAGTTCTTGGGAAGATCCCTGGTGTCTTGGGCTTCAAAGAAACAAAATTCAGTAGCTCTTTCTATCGCTGAAGCCGAGTATATTTCCGCAGGCCATTGTTGCGCGCAATTGCTTTGGATGAGGCAAACCCTTAGGGACTATGGCTACAAATTAACCAAAGTCCCTCTCATATGTGATAATGAGAGTTCAATCTGTATAGCGGATAATCCCGTTGAACACAGCCGCACTAAGCACATAGCCATTCGGTATCACTTTTTGAGGGATCACCAACAAAGGGGGATATCGAGATTGCTTATGTTAGCACCAAAGACCAATTAGCCGATATCTTTACCAAACCACTAGATGAGAAAACCTTTACCAAACTTAGGAATGAGCTAAACATTCTTGATTCTCGGAATTTTGATTGATACCTTGCACACATAGCTCATTTACGTACCTTTGATCATATCTCCTTCATTTGCTATGACTAATGTGTGTTCAAGTGCATTTCATGCTAAGTCATAGATTGAAAGGGAAATGGAGTCTTCGGCGAAGACAAGGCTTCCACTCCACTCTACCGATATTATTTACCCTTCGCCATCACTCTGCATCGCTCTCCACTTTGGTATAATCTTCACTCTTATTATTAGTACCAATGGGGAGAAAGTAAAAGGGTCTAAAGACTCCGTTTTTGGTGATTCATGCCAAAGGGGGAGAGAGTATTAGCCCAAAGCAAAAGGACCGCACCACCATGCCAATTTCAAAAAATTTCGAAACAAAGTTGTTTTCAATTGGTATCTTTGAAATTAGTATTCCTCTAAGAAATTCTATCTCATTTGGTATTTATATTTCAAGGAGGAGTTTCTCAAAAATTGGTATCTAAAATATTTTATCTTCTTTCAATTTGTAAAACCCTCTTGAACACTAAGAGGAGAATTTCATTAAGGGGGAGTTTTGTTTAGTCAAAGGAAAAGCATTTGAAACAGGGGAGAAAATTTCAAATCTTGAAAATGCTTCTAGAAATCTTATTCATTTACCTTTGACTATTTGCAAAAAGGCTTTGAAAAAGAATTTGCAAAAACATTTGCAAAAACAAAACAAGTGGTGCAAGCGTGGTCCAAAATGTTAAAAGAAAGAAAGCAATCCATGCATATCTTATGAAAATTTATACTGGTTTAATTCCAAGCAACCTTTGCACTTACCTTATGCAAACTAGTTCAATTCTGCACTTATATATTTGCTTTGGTTTGTGTTGGCATCAATCACCAAAAAGGGGGAGATTGAAAGGGAAATAGGGCAAACCTTTTCCTAAATGATTTTGGTGGTTGAATTGCCCAACACAAATAATTGGACTAACTAGTTTGCTCTAGATTATAAGTTCTACAGGTGCCAAAGGTTCAACACAAACCAATAAAAAGATCCAAGATAGGGTTCAAAAGAAAGGAGCAAAAGAAACCGAAGAGAACCTTGGTCTGGCGCACCGGACTGTCCGGTGTGCCACCGGACAGTGTCCGGTGCACCAGGGTGGATCAACTCGAACTCGCCACCTTCGGGTTTCTGGAAAAGCCACTCCGCTATAATTCACCGAACTGTCCGGTGTGCTATGCGGAGCAACGGCTACTGCGCTAACGGTCGTCTGCAAAAGTGAACAATGAACGTGAACAGTGTGCGGACAGCGCGTGCAGAGTCAGAGCAGCGCCACAAGGCGCACCGGACAGTGAACAGTGACTGTCCGGTGCACCACCGGACTGTCCGGTGGTCCCAGCTGTCAGAGCTTCAACGGTCGAACCCTAACGGTTGGGTGACGTGGCTGGCGCACCGGACAGTGTCCGGTGGCGCACCGGACAGTGTTCGGTGGCGCACCGGACTGTCCGGTGCGCCCATCGACAGCAGCCCAACTCCAATGGTTGGTTTGGTGGTTGGGGCTATAAATACCCCCAACCACCACCACTTCAATGCATCCAAGTTTTCAGCCATTGCATTCAATACAAGAGCTCTAGACTTCACTCCAAGACACAAACAAGGGATCAAATCCTCTCCCAAGTCTGGAATCACTCCAAACTCTTAGTGACTAGTGAGACAGAGAGAGATATTTGTGTTCATTTGAGTTTTTGTCGCTTGGATCGCTTTTCTTCTTCCTCCATTCTTGTTCTCAAGCAACTTGTAATCAAAGCAAGAGACACCAAGTTGTGGTGGTCCTTGTGAGGGGTCTAGTGACCCATTGATTAAGGAGAAAAGCTCACTCGGTCTAGGTGACCGTTTGAGAGAGGGAAAGGGTTGAAAGAGACCCGGTCTTTGTGACCACCTCAACGGGGAGTAGGTTTGCAAGAACCGAACCTCGGTAAAACAAATCACCGTGTCATCCACTCTATTTCTTTGGTTGATTTGTTTTTGCCCTCTCTAACGGACTCGGTTTTATTTCTAACGCTAACCCGGCTTGTAGTTGTGCTTAAAGTTTATAAATTTCAGATTTGCCTATTCACCCCCCTCTTGGCGACTTTTAGTGATGTCCGAGAGCTCCTGGCGGTCACGTCGACGGGCGGATCGCTAACAGTGATGGCCGGAGTAGGGCTGGCCGCGTGCGCAGGCGGTCGAGCTCGTCGGTGACACGTGCTCCGGCCTGCTCACGGCAGGAGAGCTTAATTAAATCGCATGGGGAGCTTCACTGGAGGTCAAGGATGTTGTAGGCGCAAGGAATCGACGAGTGGCTTACCGTGTAGCTCGGTCTACATGCGACGACGGCCAGTTGAAGTCTGGCGGTGTCAATCCGGCGCCTCCGGTGAGGGGATGCTCGGTCTGCGGGTTCGAGGAGCTTCACTGGGCTTCGGGGAAGCTAGTCGAGGGATTGAGCGGGGTGGAGAAGGGCTAGAGTGGCCGGTCTATGGTGGTCGGGGCTCGGGCGGCCGCTGGCACGCCGTGCGCAGGGCAAACGCCGGTGAACTTGTGCTCGGGCGGGGTTGGGAGTGAGCGGGGGCGTACGGTCGAGGCCGGGGTTGCCTTTATAGCTGCGGGCGCAAGCGTGGGTGCGGGGCCGAGCGTTTGTGTGCTCTGGCGTTGCCAGGGCGCATCGAACACGTGGCCATGTTATTCTACCCAAGTTCTTGCGCCGGCTGAGCAGCCAAACGTGCGAATCTTTCCATATGACTTGTGTAAGATTTCTTCCCTGCACCTAGAGCTATCTAGTTCATGTGAGTTCCAAGGGGAGATCGGGTCTGGCTTGGAAGATATCGTGGCGCCAAGTCTTGTCTGTCTGCACTGTTCATCTCACGACAAAACCAATGACAAACGTGTCAAACAACCCTGGTTTGGTTTCAAACTTCTTAGGGTTGTGCCTTGGGTAGTTTGGCTACTTTTTGTTATTTGGACCACGTGGTTTTGGCGCCAGCAAAAAGGTGAACACTTCTGATCTTTAGATTAGGGCTGATTTTTGACTTAGAGAAAAATGTGAGTTGCTTTATATTGTTCTCCACTTGGGTGCTTATTTGGGATCTTTGTGGGGTCTTTTTGTAATACTTCCCTTACTAAATTTTGTAGAGATATAAAGGTACTTCAACTTTGGTAAAGGGTTTAAGTCATGAATTGGTCATTTTCATAGTTTTCCCCTTAATCCAATGCTTGGGGGCCTAATGGCTCAAGAGGGGAAATTAGGGTTTGAGCATCTTTTTCCAAGGTGGAGACACATGAAAAGCTAGGGTATTCCTTTTTATCATGATCCTTACTTAATTATGACATGGTTCTAAAGATTTGGGTACCCTCTCTTTCCACTTAAACACATGTGATAATAGGCCATAGGGGCATACATTAAGCCAGGGCCTTGGGTAACACCTAGGGTGTGACAGCCATGGCGACCATGACGATCATAGTCGTTGTCCTCATCGTCATCATTGTGACACCTCTAGTGGTGCCCATGATCGAAGTCTGAGTGGTGATTATTGTAGCAGCCCTGGACTCCACGAGAGTCCTTCTCTCGATGTCGCCTTCAATTACCATCTTGAGCTTTGTCCTCATATTGTTGCTGAGGCAAAAGCAGGTGGTGCGGAATGCTCTCAAAAGTGTGGCTAGGCTGAGGCACACCATCAACCACCCTAAGGTTCCAACAGGGTAAGTGCCTCTTGGCTGGGGAGAAGTTGTCGTTCAAATCCACATATGAGGTTGTGATGTAATGGATCTTCTCTAGTTGAACGATGACGCAATACTTGCTTGCCTTCTGCTAATGCTCAGGCGATGTCTCCATCACAAGAACTAATGAGAGCTTCGTGTCCCTAGCCTGACAGGTGAAGTTCATCCATATCTTATTTGGAATGGAGCTAGGATTTGTTGTATAAGCCCATAGGTCCACCATCTTGGTCTCCTCCGGGTTGATGAGGTTGGTCTCGCTTGTCTTCAAGACACAACACCTCGAAATGAGGCGCTCAACGATATCGGCATCCCAAGCATGGTTGGGGATGCCATCCAAGCGGAGCTTGACCGTAAATTGGAGCATCACTCCCTGGGCTCCAAATAATAAAAATATTTTTCTAGTTGTTATTTTAGGACAAATAGATTGACATGGTTCGATAGACTATGACCTTCATCCCCTGACTTTTATCAGTCTACAACATTAGGCTATCTCTAGCAGCTCTCATATTGCATTCTCTATCCCACCTCCTATTTCAAATTCCACTCTACAAATAGTGCTAGTGCAAAACATTGTTTTGCACGACCATATGCATGATCTACTGGACACAATCTTAGATTATTTCAGCTGGTTGAGGGATAACTGAAAGCAGATAATGCCAAGGATGCTGAGAAGCGAAGTTTTGGTGACAACAGGAATATGAAAACCATTGTTTAAGAGCAACACCCAAAAGAAAGCCTCGATCAAGAGAACACATGCACACCATTCTATATAGTGAAAAGATGAAAATGTACACCTCCGAATGTAAGGTGGTACTCTATAAAAGAGAGGGCTATAATATAATTTTATATAGGGTTGTATAGGATCTTGACCTCTATAAATAGATGAACAATGCAACCACTAGGGGGTTCGGTCATTCAGGGAATGTATAACTGGCATTATCTTGGGTCAGCTAAGAGCTTTGAAGGTATAATTCTATTTCTAAAGTTTTTGCTCTTATTCACATACACCTTTCACTATTCTTTCACAGTCAAAGCTTATTCTACCTTGTGTAATATTATTTTCCTTGAAACATTGCTTGCCTAAGACTACTCTTTCATGTAAGTACAATCATGGAAATAATCTTAAAAGTTAAATATCTTACTTATTGACCAATAATAAGGATAAAAGGCCCTCGCACCAACTTCTCCCCCATGTAGGGGGACCAACAAATTAATTATGTTGACCTATTGTTAATCTTTCAGAATTACGACAATCACCAACAAGTTTTGTCACTCTTTAAAAGTTCTCTAATCACATTTTATTGGAGCTCGAACTTGACTAATGAGTTTGTATCATAAGCATGGTGCTTGTCTATAGCTTGACTATGTTTACGGCTAGCCTCTAAATAGTTTGTGGTAGCTGGTAGGAGCTAACAACCCTATCCATCCTATGTATTCTACAATGATAGCGCTAGATCTTAAAGTGTAGGACTCTACGTTTCATTGCTTCAATCTTTGGTTGGTGTTTGGGTTGTACCCCAAAGTGATTTTGAATCATTCTATTTATTAGCTTAATTATTTCACTAGCATTGTGCTTAGTAGTCGTTTGTTGTCCTCCTGCAATCTATGTTGACTGCCTTAAGATTCTTCCTTGCACCTTGCCCTTTACCTTGAAGCAGCTTGCACCATTTTGTTACCCTCATCTATAGTCGGATCATTACTTGTAACTTAGTCATTAGACATCATATTAATCAATCATCTTAGCCATACGCTTTCTCAACGATCAAATATAAATAGGACACTCAGAATACTCTTGTGTGAAGTTCTGCATCAATATTTTGGGTGCTTGTGAAATTATCTCTATGATCATAAGAAATATCAACAACCATTGAACCACAACTTTTTCCTTAGCAGCCACGCGTCACACTACTCACCACCATCGAGCCAAACCCACACTTGGATCTAGATGAAAGAGGTTAGAGTTGAGGAAAAGTAGGGGAAACTATAAAGTTAGGAGGAAAGGATAGGTGGAGACCACTGCTACCTTCACCGACTGGCTACCAATCACATTGTGACTGGTTTTGCACTAGGTCATGGTAGAGGTAATTATAATCGATTTTAATTGCTCCTGTGTCATCTGCATGGGGAGGACAACCCAAGGGCTAGAGCTCCATATGGTGTATGAGATATTATGAGTATGATTAATGTTTTAGAGAAGACCTCAAATATTTGAATCAACCTAGCTACATTCCTTTTCCTGGTCTAGAGGAATGGACTATTTAGAAAATAAACAAACTAGAAAGGTATAACCCCCACGTTGTTGTCGGACATTTCTAAGAAATAAAATAGTTGCATGTGTGAGATAAACCTCCATGCTTTTACATCCATTTTTCACAAAATTGGACAAGGCAATGGAAGAATCCAATAGAAAACTAATATAAAAGATTTATCTAATTATAAGGCAATGGAATGGCAAAACAAATAGCAATGTATGGGTTTTGTTGGGGGCCTTCATCTTCCGAAGGTCCTCAAAAACGTGACTAACCATATGTTTTTAGTATGACATAGATCGTTATAGGGGGGCTTCGGCTTCGGGATGAAGGTTTTCTCTCGTGATAGGGTGAAGATGTAGCCCGAAGGTAATAATAATGGACGACGAAGCTATAGCCGAAGAGCTTCGGCTTGATGTGACGACGAAGACCAAGTATGATGATGATCGAAAAGGGACAAACACTATTCAATCCTTAGTGATTCGTGTTATGCTTTTAGATGAATGTCAAGGGCATAAATGTACTTTTGCTCGGGATGTGTCTCGTGCCTATAAATAGATGAACAATAGCACCGTACTGTTCATGCTGATTGGTAATCATCTTCTCGTGTCTTCACCTTCGAGCAAGTCGAATGTATCAATGTAATATTAATACTTCTAATATTCATATATGTATATTTTATGAGATGTAAATATATATATATATGAATTAATGAGATGCAGTTATTGTCTTTATCCTTTCGCATTCCTAGTGACATATTAAATGATGAAGGTATGTCCTTCTTGACCTTCGTCTGATGAGAATTATACCCGTGTGGAGATAATGCTTCGGAAGGCGAAGGTCCGCGATAATTAACAATTGTGTTGCCTTGTTCTTGATTCACAACAGTTGAGAACAAGTGACCAACATTGGCGCCCACCTCCGGTGAACTCAAACGACCACCTTCGGCAAGCATCCACCTTCACCATGCCGCCGAAGAAGACAACAGCGCCAAGGGCTGCCCTGCAGCCACTAGACACAAATAAGGAGACACTCTCCCTGCGAGAAGCTAGGAGCCAAAAGAGAAAGGCTACTAACTCAACACCTCAGGAGGAGGAGCTGGACCAGGAGATCAGGGACTTGGAGGCTATTCACCAACAGGTGCAAAGGAAGAGGGAAAAGATGCTTCGCCTCGCCGATCTTCAGAGAAAGATCGACGAAGCTGCCAAAGAAATGCGTCACCTCACTCAGGATGACCAAGACCAAAGTCCCCAACACAGGGAGCTTCGTCAAGAAAGCCCAATCAATGATGATGAATAGTATGATGACTTTCATCATGGTAACTTTGCTTTTGATGATGCTTCTCCTCTAGCAGCAGAGCTGCAGGCTACCCCGTGGCCACCATCTTACAAGCCACCTTAGCTCCCCATGTAGGATGGGCACTCAGATCCAAAGCAGTTCCTGATGAGCTACGAAGCAACCATATCCTCATATGGGGGCAACACTATCGTCATGGCAAAATCCTTCGTCATGGTAGTCAGAAGCGTGGCTCAAACATGGTATTCTTCTCTTCGGCCAGGAACAATTACGTCATGGCAGAAGCTAAAGGATATGCTAGTCACTAGCTTCTAGGGTTTCCAGACGAAGCCAGTCACTGCCCAAGCCCTGTTCCAGTGCACGTGGGACCATGAGGAGTACCAGCAGGCGTACGTCCGAAGGTTCTTGCGACTGAGAGTTCAGGAGCCTACAATGCCCAATGAGATTATCATTGAAGCCATGATCAAGGGACTTATACCAGGTGTTGAGGACATGTTCTCAAATACTATGAATTAAGAACAAGGCAACACAAGATGTTAAATGTTAATACCCTTCGTCCTTCGAAGCATTATTTCCCTTAGGATATAATGATCTTCAGACAAAGGTCATGAAAGACATACCTTCATCATCACAGTATATGTTAAATAAAAGAAGAAGCATATGAAATATGGAATATGAAGTAAAATGTAGGCAATTATATGTTGTTATCAATTCATTTCTGTATTATTATTATTGAAGAATAAAAACGACATCAAGTTACAGATGTACCTTCAGCTTGGAAGGAAGTAAAAGTACAAGCGTGACGCAAAAAGCAAATGCCAAGTCAGCGTGAACAGTACGGGGGTACTGTTCACCTATTTATAGGCACGGAACACAACCCATATAAAATTACATCCATGCCCTTTACATTTGGTAGTAGTTCTATAGTAATCCACCGAGGTTTAAATAGCCTTTTCATCTTTAAGTCGGTTTCCTTTTCTGCAGTCACGCCGAAGCTTTCCTGCTCACTCCTTCGGCGCTGTATCAACCTTCGTATTCTTTGAGCTTCTCCCACTGTGGTACTGATTCGGGTCCAAAGATACCTGTTCACACATTATACTCCAGAAACACTGTTAAATCCTGTTTTTGAGGACCTTCGGAGCCGAAGGCCCCCAACAGTAGCCCCTCGCAATGTTAATTTGTTAAATCGATAAATTCAGATTGCGACATGGACGAAGGCTTTAAGCCGAAGGTCCGCAAAAACACATTCCCTTTGCTAGAATAGCAACATTCACTGACAGGCGGGGTCTTTCAATCTTTCACGCACTGGGCGTATAAATAAGAGCATACCGCGAGCTCATTTGGCACGCTCTTTGCCAGCTGTTCTCGCTCACTCAATTTTTAGCTCTTGCATACCAAGATTTGCTTAGCTTTTTAAGTTTTTAAGCTTCGGAGCTGAAAACAGTTTTTTAGTGTCTCCGAAGATGTCTGAAGATAAGAAGGCTGCTGCTGAGATGAAGCTGAGTCTCGATGAAGAGAAGAATCTGGGGTTTCTTATAGCAATGTCGAAGACCAATACAGAAACAATCACCAAAGAAATTTTAGAAGGTTTGTCTGAAGATACTGATGACAGCGACAGTTATGATGTGGATAGTGGTGGTGAAGACTCCGAAGATCGCCCCTGGCGACCAAGCCATTCAGTTTTTGGCAAGTCAGGTATCAAAGAAAATCATCTTGTCAACATGAGGGGAAGGTACTTCCGGGATTTATCCATTGTGAGGGCTGACGAAGGAGAAAAAACTTGTCCGACCCCTGAGGAAAGTGAAGTCGTAGTGTTCCGAAGCTTTTTGAAAGCTGGACTACGATTTCCCCTGAGCAGCTTTGTCGTAGAAGTGCTGAAAATATTTGAAGTCTATCTTCATCAACTTACCCCCGAAGCAATTATAAGGCTAAATATCTTCGTGTGGGCCGTGAGAAGCCAAGGTCTGGAACCTGATGCGAAAAGTTTCTGCAACACACACGAATTATCATACGAGACAAAACCCTGGGGTAAGGAACAGTATCACAATAATTTTGGCTGCTACAGTTTCGTTTCTCGGTCTGGGTCAAGCTGCCCCGTGGCAACGTTTCGGAAGAGATGGCCCGGTGACTGGACGACAGAATGGTTTTATGTGAAGAATGACCTGAAAGCACGGGAAGACATTAAAGGTATAATTATGCGCCCTATTTGGCAAAGTTTCGGCCTGCGAAGGCCGAAGGTTGAGATGAATGAAGCCGCCGAAGAATGCCAGAGAGCCTTCGGAGTTATTTGTTCTTTTATTGGAACAAGAGAGTCCAAGAGCATATTGCCTTCAGAGTATGGCCGCTCGCGAAAAAATGGGAAATGCCACAAGAGACCATAAAAGAGGCTGACGAAGGTGGACTTATCAGGCTGAAGTATACTTTCAAGTTCGGAGATAAATTCATTGAGCCAGATGATGACTGGCTAAAAAGCATTGAAAATTTAAGTGATGAACTACTTGGGGCATACTCGAAGGCCGAAGATACTGCACTGTCAGCAGCCTTCGGAGGCCGAAAAAAGAAAAGACTGAACCGAGTGTTTGACGCAATCGGGTTCGTCTACCCTGACTATCGATATCCCATCCGAGGGCAGAAAAGAAAAAGCACAACCTCTGCAAAAGAAGAAGCTGCAGCTGCTCCTAGTGAACCAGCACCGGAAAGAAAAAAGATAAAGGTCCTCACACATCGGCCACGCTATATTGAACCAGCTTCGGTGCCTGAGTTCACCGGAGAGACCTCTTCAGCCACCGAAGCTGCAAAGCCAACCAAGCCAACCTTGTTGCCAGAAGTCGCAGATATGGCCGAAGCGCCAACAAGAATAGAATTCGAAGAACCAAAGATTTTGTTACCAGAAACCAAAAAGATGGTCGAAGCGCCATCGACAGAAAAAATGGAAGAAGTAAAAGGACCAGTTGAGGGATCAAAAATATCAGAAGTTTTAAGTCCTTCAGCAAATGTTGAGACAATAAAAAATCAAAAGGTGCCTGCGATGACTCCAAAAAGAAAGAGAATGGTCAATGTGCTAGATGTTCTGGAAACAATTAAATCCTCAAGCACACCTCCGAAGAAGACTGTTGAAACATCCAAAGCAGAAACTGAAGTCTTCGATGCTGAAGCTCCAAAGCAACAGGCTGAGACTGAAGCTGGGCCTTCAAAGCCCACGAAGGAAGAAAAAATATCAGAGCCAATTCCTATTGAAGAAATCAGTGTTGTTGCCCCCGAAGCATCCCCCACAGTCCCTGACTATATTCTTCGACATGCTTCGGGGAAAAAGCTGTCTGAAAAGGAAAAACAAGAGGCCCAGTTTTACGCCCAAAAACTGAAAAATCCTAAGGGGGCGTTGATATTCAACGGCAGCGGAGAAGAAGACTTCTTGTATTGTCTCCCTGACAGCAAGGAGATTTCTGTCTGTCGGGAGATGAGCAACAGCTTCGGATTCCCAACACTAGAAGACGGGCTCTCAGTGCTGTCGAAAAACGAGCTGGCCGACAGCTTGGCGTATAATAGCTTAAAGGTACAAAAAATGAGGCCTTTGTGTTTTTTCTCGAAACCAAAATCTTTCATTTGCTCAAACTTATTGACACACATTCATTTTTGTTTGCAGGGCCTTATACTTAGCAATGCCCTCAGGGCCCAAAAAGATGTCGAAGATGAAGGGTGTGTTATGGCCCTGAGCAACCTTCGTTCCGAAGTTATTGAACTACGAAACGAAGGTCTCAAAAAAGATAAGATATTGTATTCCTTGATAAATAAAATAAAAGAAGACGAAGCTACTTTTAGAGGTCAAGCCGAGGCTCAGAAGCGTGAAATTGAAGATCTTCGAAAACAACTAGCCAGAGCTAAAGAGGAATGCATACTTGAAGAAACGAGGCGAGAACTTAGCGACCAATGGGCAAATCATTTAGAAGAAACTGTTAAAGAGCTTCGTTCGTCCAAGAAAAAATGCTATGACAAATCTATGGAGTGTGTTAAGAAAATAAAAGCTAGCTTCGCCAGCGTTGGCGCATTCTCGAGCGAAGAAAACTTTAAAAGAGGCAACCCCGAAGATCCCATCGAATGGATTAATCACGAGGCAGAGGCCTTTGAAGAAATTTTAAATAGCCGCAGAGACATCTGCGCTTTCTTAGGTGCCAGAGGGATTGTCACCATTTTGGAGGGAAAAGGCTGCGAACATGTAAAGATTTATCGCAATTCGAAGCCACCTTGTCCGTTGAAGATGTAAAAGATCCTTCAGCCGAAGCTAGCATGGTTGGGGGAAAATTTTTCACCGATATCTGGGACAATGGTGGTAGAGAAATGGCCTGAGAAATCATCCAGAAAAGCGAAAAAGGGATCCACGAAGCTAGAAAAGTAGCCGAGGCTGCTGAGAAAAACATAGAGCCCGAAGGGCAAATAGGTATTAACTAATGGTTTTTATTGTGTTGTAACTTTTGATTTTAAACTTCGCTCGCAATCTGTAATAGTAATGTAGTCGTATCCTGTCCTCCCTCAGATCCTACTGAAGCGTCTCCGGGCCCTCAGCCTAAAGATGACGATGAAATTAAAAAGATGGCTGAAGCTATCATGGATCAAGTTGTCGATCGACTCCTGAACGAAGCTGCAGAAGTAGTACTTAGGGAAGACTAGGTGCTATTGTAAAAACATTTGAAATGTAATATGTGTAATATCTTGTAACCCTGAATGTAATATACTTGTTTTTTATGGTTTAATTCTTTACGATGCATGAAATTTTAAACACATACCGTTTTTGAGTCTTCGACGAAAAAACACCTTCCCTTCTTTTCATGCTTCGTGAACAAGGATTGTCATTTATCATAACAATATCCAAAGTGTTCTGATGAAAAATATCCAAGCTTCGTGAAAATATTTTACGAAGCTATACTCTGAAGATCAATATTGTTTCTCCTTGTGACTTAGCATGATTTGCCCTTTTTCAAAGCATTTTCTCGAAGATCGATATTATGCCCCCTTCTTGTGCCATATGCAGCATGATGTATGATGCTTATGTTATGCAAAATGATGTGATGATGTTATGCTATGTGAGATGGTATTCATTCCGAAGGTACACGCACATCCGTGCGATAAAATACATAATCCTTTTTTGAATCAGCGTTGATTTTTCGCTGTAAGCCTCCCTTAGGAGCTTCTTCGCCTTTTACTTCAGCGGAATCAGCGTTGACTTTTCGCTGTAAGCTCTGCATTCCCTTAGGAACGTCTTTGGAGCTTCTTCGCCTTTTACTTTCGGCGGAATCAGCGTTGACTTTTCGTTGTAAGCTCTGCATTCCCTTAGGAACGACTTTGGAGCAAAAAACTTACACTGCGCTCCTTTTGGAACCACTTTTTGTTGTTTCGAAGAATTCATATCGTATTTTTTTTTAAAATAAATTTAATAATCCGAAGGTCCTCCTTGCTATTGCAAATTCTCAAGCTCCAGCAACTTAAGCCTGTGTAGAAGATATGTTTACCTTGTGACAAACAACAAAACTATTACTTGAAATTTAAAAGATGTCCTTTATTACACAGAAAATAAAACTGAATGGAAAAGACTGCTGTCAGGGTAAGATATTTGTTAATAGATGTGCTTCGACTCTGGCACAGTGCTATTGACTGTACGAGCTTCGGATTGTTCTCTGAAGTCCCTTTGACGTTGCTCATATTGGCCCCCTTCTGGCTGCTGGCCTTGTTGCAGTGGTGGTGGTGGGGGCGGAGGCTGTTGCCAGGAAGCTTGAGGTTGGCTCGCCGAAGCAACAGAAACTGCAGGGTGATTACCTACATATTCTGAGATGTAAGGCGAATGATACGAAGCAGTGTGCATGACCTGCTTCGGCTGACCCTGTTGTGTTGCAGCTTCGGCTATCTCCTTTTGCTTTTGGATGGTAACATGACACATCCTAGTTGTATGGCCCTTGTTTTCTCCACAAAACAAACAAAATATTCTCCTGGGTTGATCCCCAAATCTTCCGCCGAAGCCCCTGGCGCCTCTGCCTCTTGGAGCTGGCGGTCGGAAGGAGCTTTGCTGTTGCCCCGAAGCCTGTGAGGAGTATTGTGGCCTTTGCTGCTGACTCCCCTTATCATCATTTTGAGTAGAGTTGTGAATTGACCTGACATGCCTTGGATAGAATCTTCCTCCGAAGCCCCTGGTCATTTCAGAAAACCTGAAAGCCTCCTCCCTTCTTTGACGAAAATCATTGTCAGCTCGAATGTATTCGTCCATCTTCTGGAGCAGCTTCTCCAGCGTTTGTGGTGGCTTCCTGGCAAAATACTGCGTTGATGGCCCCGGCCGAAGCCCCTTGATCATGGCCTCAATGACAATCTCATTGGGCACTGTCGGCGCCTGTGCCCTCAGACGCAGAAACCTTCGGACATACGCCTGAAGGTACTCTTCATGGTCTTGGGTACACTGGAAGAGAGCCTGAGCGGTGACCGGCTTCGTCTGAAACCCTTGAAAGCTAGTTATCAGCATATCCTTCAATTTCTGCCAAGAAGTGATTGTCCCTGGCCGAAGAGAAGAGTACCAAGTCTGAGCAACACTCCTGACGGCCATGACAAAGGATTTTGCCATGACTGTCGTATTGCCACCGTACGAAGATATAGTTGCTTCATAGCTCATTAGGAATTGCTTAGGGTCTGAGTGACCGTCATATATGGGAAGCTGAGGTGGCTTGTAAGTCTGTGGCCAAGGTGTAGCCTGCAATTCTGTTGAGAGAGGAGAAGCATCATCAAAAGCAAAGTTTCCATGATGGAAATCTTCATACCAGTCATCCTCATTGTGGAAGCCTTCCTGATGAAGCTCTCTGCGTGGAGGCCTTCGGCTTTGATCATCTTGAACAAGATGACGAACCTCTTCAGAAGCTTCATCTATCTGTCTCTGAAGATCAGCTAGACGAGCCATCTTCTCCTTCTTGCGTTGGACCTGCTGCTGAAGGATCTCTAGATTTTGAATTTCCTGATCTAGATCATCCTCCGGAGGTGTTGGACTGACAGCCTTCCTCTTCTGGCTTCGAGCCTCTCTAAGAGAAAGGACGTCTTGATTGGGGTCCAGCGGCTGCAGCGTGCCAGCCCCTGTTGCTGAAGCTTTTTTCGGCGGCATGACGAAGGTGATGCTTGCCGAAGGTGTTCAAAGCTCAAGAAATGGAAGTGAGTTCACCGGAGGTGGGCGCCAATGTTGAGGACTTGTTCTCAAATACTATGAATTAAGAACAAGGCAACACAAGATGTTAAATGTTAATACCCTTCGTCCTTCGAAGCATTATTTCCCTTATGATATAATGATCTTCAGACGAAGGTCATGAAAGACATACCTTCATCATCGCAGTATATGTTAAATAAAAGAAGAAGCATATGAAATATGGAATATGAAGTAAAATGTAGGCAATTATATGTTGTTATCAATTCATTTCTGTATTATTATTATTGAAGAATAAAAACGACATCAAGTTACAGATGTACCTTCAGCTTGGAAGGAAGTAAAAGTACAAGCGTGACGCAAAAAGCAAATGCCAAGTCAGCGTGAACAGTACGGGGGTATTGTTCACCTATTTATAGGCACGGAACACAACCCATATAAAATTACATCCATGCCCTTTACATTTGGTAGTAGTTCTATAGTAATCCACCGAGGTTTAAATAGCCTTTTCATCTTTAAGTCGGTTTCCTTTTCTGCAGTCACGCCGAAGCTTTCCTGCTCACTCCTTCGGCGCTGTATCAACCTTCGTATTCTTTGAGCTTCTCCCACTGTGGTACTGATTCGGGTCCAAAGATACCTGTTCACACATTATACTCCAGAAACACTGTTAAATCCTGTTTTTGAGGACCTTCGGAGCCGAAGGCCCCCAACACCAGGCCCAACAACGCAATATTTTGCAAGAAAGACATCACAAACCTTGGAGAAGCTTCTCCAGAAAATGGATGAGTACATCAGAGTCGACAATGTATTTCGACAAAGAAGGGAAGAAGCCTATAAATACTCCAATATGACTAGGGGCTTTGGAGGAAGACTCCACCCTAGGCATGTCAGGACGATCCATAACCCCAGCTGAAGCGACGATAGGAGGGAATCATACCCAAAGGCAACAACAAAGCTCTCAATCATCAGGGGCACAACAAAATTCTTTCAGGCCACCAGCCCTAAGAGGCAGAGGGGCAGAACCTTTGGAGGAAGATATGGCAATCAGCCCAGGAGACTGTTCTGCCTATTTTGTGGAGAAGACAAGGGACACACCACAAGGACGTGCCAAGTCACGATCCAGAAGCCGAAGGAAATTGTTGAAGGCGAAGCACGGTAGAACCCGTCGAAGCAGTTCTTGCATACTGCTTCGTGCTACTCTCCGTACATCCCAGAGTATGTGGGCAATCAACAGCCTACGACTTCCGTTGCTTTGGCAAGTCACTCCCAAGCTTCCTGGGCTCAGTTGCCACCACCACCACCGCTAGCGCCGGCCCTAGCTCATAACCAACAGCCAGAAGGGCATCGCCAAGCTCAGCAACAACGCGACCTTCAGGAAGAGTCCGAAGCTCGCACAGTCAACAACACTGTGCCCGAATCGAGACATATCTACTGAAGGTGGCATAGCGTTTCGGCCAAAGAGTGCCTTGATTCGATGTATTTTTACTCTTTTTTGCCTTTACATTTTCTTTTAAAAAGACAATACAAAAAGGTCTAACCTTCAGTTTGATGTAATAAGCCTGTGGTTACACCATTGGGTGTAGCAAAAACAGATCACGAAGCTCCAAAGTCGTTCCTAAGGGAATACAGAGCTAAAATACCACCTAAGTAAAAGGTGAAGAAGCTCCAAAGTCGTTTCCAAGGGGATGCAGAGCTAAAATATCATCTAAGTAAAAGGTGAAAAAGCTCCAAAGTCATTCCCAAGGGGATGCAGAGCTTAAATGCCACCTAAGTAAAAGGTGAAGAAGCTCCAAAGTCGTTCCTAAGGGGATGCAGAGCTTAGCTCCAAAGTCGTTCCTAAGTGAATGCAAAGCTGAAAAACCACCTAAGTCGTCCCTAAGGGGATGCAGAGTCTGGGTGCGCACTCGTGTGGGTTTTTATCTTCGTCATAAACATCATTCTGCATCATATCATCATGTCATATCGCATAAGCATCATACCATACATTATTTTGCATCAGCAAAAAGTTGTGGAGTAGAAGGGAAACTGCTCCTTCGAAAAAAACCTGTCAGATCATGAAAGAATGTGCCGTAACACAAGACATGCCTTCAACACATACATTTTTACACAAAGAGGGAATCTTCTCCATCAGTATTACTATGCAGCAACCGTGGAAAATACGCAGAATTGAATCAACAGAAAAAAAATCTTTTTCTTCGTGAAGCATGAAAAGAAGGGAAGGCATTTTTTTGCCAGCGACTCAAAAACGGTATGTACGGAAATTTCATGCATCACAAAGAAATATATAACATTAATACACACACAAATTGTTTACAAGTGTTTCTTGCAAGGCTAGGAATTATGTTTAACCGCATTAAACTAGCACAAATAAAAGGCTCTAGTCTTCCTTTGGGACCTTCTCGGTAGCTTCGTTCAACAGCTTGTTGACAGCTTCATCAACAGCTTCAATTGCAATTTTGATGGTCTCGAGTGCCTCCTTCAGGAAAGGGGCGGCTTCTGAATTGTATGGCTCCGGAGGCGGAGATAGTTCAGCTGCACCGTAGTATTGTTAGTTTTGAAGCTAAAACAGATTACGAAGCTAAACCGAAACAATGCATACCTATAAGCCTAGCCCGCTCGGCAGCTTCTGCAGCCCTTCTTGCCTCTTTCGAAGCATCATGAGCTTCCTTTTCTTTTCTTCGAATGGCTTCGTCGGTGATTTCTCGTTCGCCCTTCAGCCACACTTTGGTGTAAATTTTCCCACAAAGTGCAGAAGCTTTGGCTGAAGGGTTTTTCATGTCGTCGGTTGAGAGAGCAAACTCTGGCTGAGCAACAGCCTTCACATGATCATAGCCGACCTTTTCTATAATTGATGCAGCCCCACGAGCACTGGCGATGGCACAGAAATCCCCCTGATCACTAATAATTTCTTCAAAAGCTTCGGCTTCCCCGCTGATCCAGTGGATAACCCCGTCGGGATCACCACAGATAAAGTTTTGCCCAAAGGAATATGCTCCAACCTTAGCGAAGCTGTTTTTTAAACTCTTAAGCACAGTCCAAGGATACTTCGTAACATTTCTCTTTGGTGGAACGAAGCTCATCAACATTCTTTTGTGCTCTCAATCTTTCGATCTCGCAAATTTCATGCTTTACCACTTCAACTTCAAAATGTTCGGTTGCTTCAACAATTTTCCTCTTCAGTTCTTCCACTTCGGCTTTAAGAGCTTCGGCTTGGGCAGCAAGTTTAGCCTCGTTAGACCTCAGCCTATCTACCAAGGAAAGTAATATCTTATCTTTTTCAAGAGCTCTGTTCCTTAGTGTGATTACTTCTGAACGAAGATTCCCAAGAGCTATTCGACAGTTCTCATCTTCTACTTCTTTCTGGGCCTTTAGAGCCTTGCCTAGAATTAAACCCTGGAAAACAAAGAGTGAGCACATAATGATGGCAAGGAAAACCATAAAAATAATTTATTTTACACAAGTCAAAGTATACACACCTTCATACTATTGTAAGCAAGACTGTCTGCAAGTTGATCTTTCGACATTGCAGATAGGTCAAGTTCAAGATTCAGATATCCTATATTGTCCATCATTTCCCAGCAGACATGTATTTCTTTATGGTCTGGAAGACAGTAAAGGAAGTCATCTTCGTCATTGCCACCATATACCAAGGACCCTCGGGGGTACTTCAGATCCCTGGCATAATGTTGCACTTCGGCAACCTGCTCCTCTGATAGTTGTTTTCCCGAGGCATGTCGAACAATGAATTCTAGCTCCTTAAGGAGTGCTTCAGGAGCAGGAGATTTAGGTTTCTCAAGAACACTCTCTTTCTCTGGTGCTATCGGTGCAGTTTCTGAAGGTCCAGCTTCAGCAGGAGCGTTGGCTACGCTCGCAACAGCAATTTTCCTTGCATCTTTAGTCTACGCGTTGTGAGCTTCAGCAAAGGCAGGAGCTGATGTATTTATGGACTCCAAAACAACGTCTAGCACGCTAGCCATTCTTCTCTTCCTTAGAGTCACTGCGGGAATGCTTGATGGCTTCGATAATCGTATTGTCCCTGGCGGACTCAACACCTTCAACTAATCTATTGCCTTGTCTAATTTCGGCTCTTCGGCCGGGTTTGTACTAACCCCGACTGGCACAACATGACCTGGTTCTGTCGCAGGAGCAACCCCTGCACGTTCAACAAGCTCCGGCACATCGGTCGTCTTAATGTGTCGTGGTCTATGTGTCAAGACCTTCACTTTCTTCGCCTTCGGCGCACTAGAAGACGTCGAAGCAGCAATTTTCATTTTCCCCTTTTGTTTCCCAATAGGAAAGCAGTAGTCAGGGTAGATAAACCCGATAACATCAAAAACCCTATTCAGTCTCTTTTTTCCTCGAGCGCCGAAGGCGACCATCATAGCTTCATCTTCAGCCCTCGAGTAGGCTCCAAGTAGCTCATCACTTGTTGCCTCTATAGCATCCAACCAATCATCATTCGACTCGTCAAACCGATCCCTAAACCGAAATGGGTACTTCAAATAAATCAGGCCACTTTGGCTGGAGCTAGTGGCAGCCTCCTTCGGCATTTCCCATCCACTCGCAAGGGGCTATACTCTGTAAGCAATATGCTCTTGGACCAAATCCCTTGTGTCGATATAGGTGCACATAGTATTGAAAGCCGTCAGGCACGCTTGCACATCATTTCCGAGTGCAACTGAAGGTCTTCTGATGTCGAAGCATGACAATATAGGACGTTGAATGATGCCCCCTATATCCTCCCTCTTGTCTAGATCACTTTTCACATAAAACCACTCATGCATCCAAGAGCCCGACCACTTCTTCCAAAATGTAGGCATAGGATAACTGGCCTCAGAACGGGGTACGAAGCTGTAGCATCCAAAGTTGTTATGGTACTGTTCTTTCTCAGTCGCTTTCGTCTAATAGGATAATTCATGAATATTACAGAAGCACCTGGCGTCTGGTCCTAACCCCTGGCTCCTCATGGCCCATATTAAAACCCCTACTTTGACAAGAGCCTCGGGGATAAGTTGATGAAGGTATATTTCAAAAGTTTTTAGAACTTCGACCAACATCTTATTCAGGGGGAACCGAAGTCCGGCTTTCATGAAGCTTCTGAAAACCACCACATCATTGGCTTCGGGGAGAGGAATAATACTCTCCCTCCAGCCCTTACAATAGAAATATCACGAAAGTATCTACCTTTCATCGCTTCGATCTGCCCTTGCTTAACAGTCGATTTTTCAAAAACAACATGGCTTGGCCTCCATGGCCGGTCTTCGACTTCTTCATTTCCACTTTCTATGTCAAAACTTTCACTATCGCTAGAATTTTCAGATAACCCAGCCAGCATCTCATTGGTGATTTTCTCCGTATTGGTCTTCTCCATAGCTTCGTAAAACCTGGCAAGTGTAGGGTCAGTGATCTTCTTCTCCTCAACCATTCAGATAGTGGTTGCACAAATGCCGAAGCTCAAAAGTTAATCAAACTCGACAAAGCAAAGAAGGTTAAAATGGCATGCACAGTACAAGCAGTTAGATAGCACAAAAAATACTCACGGCACAGATCTCTATATATACACTCAGAGCCCCGCAGCATGGTGGGTCCCATGGCTCAGAACGATTCGCTATTCTAGCAAAGGGAAGGTATTTTCTGGACCTTTGGCTAAAGGCCTTCGTTTACGTCGCAGTCTAAATTTGTTACAAATAAACAAATCAATACTACGAGGGGCTACTGTTGGGGGCCTTCCTCTTCCGAAGGTCCTAAAAACGTGACTGACTATATGTTTTCAGTATGACATAGATCGTTACAGGGGGGCTTCGGCTTCGGGATGAAGGTTTTCTCTCGTGATAGGGTGAAGATGTAGCCCGAAGGTAATAAGAATGGACGACGAAGCTATAGCCGAAGAGCTTTGGCTTGATGTGATGACGAAGACCAAGTATGATGATGACCGAAAAGGGACAAAGACTATTAAATCCTTAATGATTCGTGTTATGCTTATAGATGAATGTCAAGGGCATAAATGTACTTTTGCTCGGGTTGTGTCCCGTGTCTATAAATACATGAACAGTAGCATCGTACTGTTCACGCTGATTGGTAATCATCTTCTCGTGTCTTCACCTTCGAGCAAGTCGAAGGTATCAATGTAATATTAATACTTTTAATATTCATATATGTATATTTTATGAGATGTATATATATATGAATTAATGAGATGCATTTATTGTCTTTATCCTTTCGCATTCCTATTGACATATTAAATGATGAAGGTATGTCATTCTTGACTTTCGTCTGATGAGCATTATACCCGTGTGGAGATAATGCTTCGGAAGGCGAAGGTCCGCGATAATTAACAATTGTGTTGCGTTGTTCTTGATTCACAGCAGTTAAGAACAAGTGACCAACAGGTTCTGTTGGGGACTTGTTCTCAAATGCTATGAATTAAGAACAAGGCAACACAAAAATGTTAAGTATTAATGCCCTTCATCCGCTGAAGCATTATCTCCCCAAGGATTTAATGAGCTTCGAACGAAGGTCATGAGTAAAATATCACGAAGGTTCTTATAAAACAATATGGAATAAAATATAAAACATGAAATATTATAGAAAGATATACTAAAAATAGATATCACTATTCGCACATTTTATTATGTGAACTTAAATATTAAAATATAGTATTCAAGTACATTTATACCTTCGTCTTGGCAGAAAACAATAATTCCAGCGTAATGTATCAGCAGCTACAGGATTACGTGAACAGTACAGGGGTACTGTTCATCTATTTATAGGCACAGGGCGCAGCCTGTGTAAAATTACATTTATGCCCCTTACAATCGACTATAATAATGACACAAAACATTGCGGGTCTTTTAAGTCATTTCATTTTTGAGTCGGTTCACCCCTTCGTCTTGAGATCTGTCACCGTGCCGAAGCTTTATAGGTGATAGCTTCGGCTCTGCTTCTGATAGGATCTGCCGAAGGTGTTCTCTTTCTTTAGGATCTTCAGCTACGAAGCATACCCCCAATAGTAGCCCCTTCGCGGTGCTAGATCGTTTTTCGTAACGAGCTTGATCCATGAAAAAGTCTTCTAGGCTTCGGGATGCCGAAGATCCGAAAAACACCTTCCCTGAGCTCGTTGGCGAGAAACGATTAAAATAATCCGCGCTCGAGGTGGCTCCATCTTGCAGCATTTATGCGCGCCCTGGCGATTCACCCTCTCGGACCCTGTGGCCCACCGTTCAGCGAGTGCGGGTAACTGTTTGTTCGATGCGGGAGATCTTGACGATTCACCTTCCCACCTGCGGCACTATATAAACAGACGGGTAGGTGTGAAGTTACCACAACATTCATTGCTATTGCACTGTTTTGCTGCCAAAAATTTAACCATAGCCGAAGCTTGATCATCGTGCTCAAACGAAGCGCCGTTTTTGAATCTGCTTCGTCACAAGAGGAAGAGCTTCGGAAAAATCAAAAAAGTCAACAACAAAAATTTCAAGAAATTCATAATCAAATGGCAAGAGTTCGTTCCACTGCTACGGTTGATCGTGAGGGGGATGAAACCGAAGCTACTGAGACTATTCCGATTTCCGAAGCGATGAAGCGGTCTGGGCTAGTAACATCGGAGGATGCACCTGCCGCTGAGGCAGAGCAGGCTGATGTTGAGGAGACTGAGTCTGAAGATGATTATAGCAACGCAGTGCTAAGTAAACCCAGCCATCTGGATTTCAGAAAATCCACCATCTCTAAAGGTGACTTACCTAAGATGTTGAACCTGGGCTATTTAAGCGAAGCGAAGAAAGAGTTGATTCGTTTTGACGGAGAAGAAACTACTCCGAAACCAGGAAAAGATGAAGTAGTGATCTTCAAAAGTTTCTTTAAAGCTGGTTTAAGATTCCCTTTGAACAAGATGATCGCTAATGTGTTGAAGAAGTTTGGGATCTACCTTCATCAGTTAACTCCTAACGCTATCGTTAGGCTTAGTGTTTATATTTGGGCTCTCCGAAGCCAAGGAGTGGAACCATTTGCCGAAGGTTTCCGCCGAGTGCATGAGCTTCATTGCCAGACCAAGGCTAGAGGAGATGGGCTACATGAAAACTTTGGCTGCTACAATTTTGCCTACCACAAGACTACAAAGTTTCTAGTGATCAGTTACCGTAGCAAGTGGCCAGCTGGTTGGAAGTCTGAATGGTTTTACATCAAAGTTGACGAAGATAAGGAAAAGCTGGTTCAGAGTCCGTTAGAGTTGATCTTCAGAGAGACTAGACCCCCGTGCAACATGACACCAGAGGGTCCAACCCAAATTGCTCTGGCTGAATTTAGAGTTATTGCGGAGCACATCAGCACTAGGGACCTAGTGCAAGAATTTTTGGCTTTCAAAGTGTTTCCAACTATGAAAGAGTGGGCTGTTGGGGGCTTTCGGCTTCCGAAGGCCCTCAAAAACATGATTTGACAATGTTTTCCAAGTATGTGAGCAGGCATCTTCGGAATCAGGTTACGGGTATACAAGAGCATGGTCAAGACGAAGCTTGACTGGGATGGAAGGCGACCATGACGAAGGATGAGACGATCACGAAGCTATATGCAGAAAAGCTTCGGCATGACAGCAGAAAAAGGGAACCGACTTAAAGATGAAAAGCCAAATTAGACCTCGAAGAATTACTATAGAGTTTTTGATAAATGTAAAGGGCATTAATGTAATTTTACACAGGCTGTGTCCCGTGTCTATAAATAGATGAATAGTACTCCCGTACTGTTCACGCTGACTGGGCATTCGCTTTAGCATCACGCTTGCACCCTTACTTTCCTTCAAGCCGAAGGTACATTTGTAATTTGCCGTTGTTTATACAAGTAATATAATAAAAGGAATTAATAATAATGTTTAAAGTAATCATGTTATTTTCCGTGTTTTGTATATAAATCTCCCTCATCTTTTATTATGATTATGAAGGTGTGACCTTCATAACCTTCGTCCGAAATTCATTATATCCGAAGGGAAATAATGCTTCGAAGGACGAAGGGCTTTGATATTTAACATTTTATGTTGCCTTGTTCTTAATTCATAGCATTTGAGAACAAGTCCCCAACATTGGCGCCCACCTCCGGTGAACTCACTTCCATTTCTTGAGCTTTGAACATCTTCGGCAAGCATCACCTTCGTCATGCCGCCGAAAAAAGCTTCAGCGACAGGGGCTGCCACTCTGCAGCCGCTGGACCCCAATCAGGACGTCCTTTCTCTTAGGGAGGCCCGAAGCCAGAAGAGGAAGGCCACCAGTCCAACGCCTTCGGAGGATGACTTGGACCAGGAAATCCAAAACCTGGAGATGCTCCATCAACAGGTGCAACGAAAGAAGGAGAAGATGGCTCGTCTAGCTGACCTTCAGAGGCAGATAGATGAAGCTTCGGAAGAGGTTCGTCATCTTGCTCAAGATGACCAGAACCGAAGGCCTCCGCGCAGAGAGCTTCATCAGGAGGGCTTCTACAATGAGGACGACTGGTATGAAGATTTCCATCATGGAAATTTTGCTTTTGATGATGCTTCTCCTCTATCAACAGAATTGCAGGCTACACCATGGCCCCAGTCTTACAAGCCACCCCAGCTCCCCATGTACGACGGTCATTCAGACCCGAAGCAATTCTTGATGAGCTATGAAGCAACCATATCTTCGTATGGTGGCAATATTGCAGTCATGGCAAAGTCTTTTGTCATGGCCGTCAAGAGTGTCGCTCAGACCTGGTACTCCTCTCTTCGGCCAGGGACAATCACCTCATGGCAGAAGCTGAAGGATATGTTGATAACCAGCTTCCAAGGGTTTCAGACGAAGCCAGTTACCGCTCAAGCTTTATTCCAGTGTACCCAGGACCACGAAGAATACCTCCAGGCGTATGTCCGAAGGTTTCTGCGTCTGAGGGCACAGGCGCCAACAGTGCCCAATGAAATTGTCATTGAGGCCATGATTAAGGGACTTCGGCCGGGACCTTCAGCGCAATACTTTGCCAGGAAGCCACCACAAACTTTGGAGAAGCTGCTCCAGAAGATGGACGAGTATATTCGAGCTGACAATGACTTCCGCCAAAGAAGGGAGGAAGCATTCAGGTTCTCTGAAATGACCAGGGGCTTCGGAGGAAGATTTCATCCGAGGCACGTCAGGTCAATTCATAACTCTACTCAAAGTGATGATAGAGGGAGCCAACAGCAAAGGCCACAATACTCCTCACAAGCTTCGGGGCAGCAGCAAGGCTCTTTCCGGCCGCCAGCCCCAAGGGGAAGAGGCGCCAGGGGCTTCGGGGGAAGATTTGGGGACCAACCAAGAAAAATTTACTGCCTATTCTATGGTGAAGACAAGGGCCATACCACCAGTATGTGCCATGTTACCATCCAGAAGTAAAAGGAGATAGCAGAAGCTGCAGCACAACAGAGTCAGCCGAAGCAGGTCATGCACACTGCTTCGTATCATTCGCCTTACATTCCAGAATATGTAGGCAATCACCCTGCAACTTTTGTCGCTTCGGCAAGCCAACCCCAAGCATCTTGGCAACAGCCTCCACCGCCACCACCAACACAAAGAGGTCAGCAGCCAGAAGGGAGTCAACACACTCACCTTCAGCGAGACTTCAGAGAGGAGTCCGAAGCTCGCACAGTCAATAGCACTGTGCCAGAGTCGAAGCACATTTATTGACAAATATCCTACCTCGACAGCAGTTTTCCACATTTTCACATTCAGTATTACTTTCTTTTTAATAAGGAACAATTATGGGAAGTCTAAGTGTCTTTTATCGTTTTTTGATTCCTTGTAATAGTTTCGCTTTTTACCATAATGAAAATATATCTTCTCCATAGGCTTGAGTTAACGAAGCATAAGAATTTATGGGGGCACGAAGGACCTTCGAATTATCAAAAATTTGTTCCAAAGGACGCAGTGCAATTTATTCGAAGCAGTAAAAAGTCGTTCCTAAGGGAGCGCAGTGTAAGTTTTCTGAGCCTACAGCGAAAAATAAGCGCTGATTCCGCTGAAAGTAAAAGGCGAAGAAGCTCCTAAGGGAGGCTTACAGCGAAAAATAAACGTTAATTCCGCTGAAAGTAAAAGGCGAAGAAGCTCTTAAGGGAGGCTTACAGCGAAAAATAAACGCTGATTCCGCTAAAAGTAAAAGGCGAAGAAGCTCCTAAGGGAGGCTTACAACGAAAAATAAACGCTGATTCCGCTGAAGTAAAAGGCGAAGAAGCTCCTAAGGGAGGCTTACAGTTGAAAACAGATGTCAACTTTCGGCAAATATCATTTTGCACAACATTACATCATTTGCATAGCATAACATCATACATCATAGTGCATCAACAACGCAAGAAGGGGGGTTTCGATATTGATATTCGAAGGCTGTTTTAAAGAGATAGTAACACCATTGAAAAGTTTTACCTTCGTCAAATTCTGAAATGGAAGAATTTAGTGATTGTTGATTTTACAAGGATTGATTACTGATTTTTACGAAGCATGAAAAGAAGGGAAGGTGTTTTTTCGCCGAAGGCTCAAAAATGGTATGTATATGATGTTTCATGCATCGTCAAAAATAGAATTATAAACAGCTAATATGTTATATCCAAAGTTACACAATATTACACATGATTCTCAACAAGCATTACAATCTAAATGTTTTTACAGTAGCATTTAATCTTCCTTTAAGACTACTTCTGCAGCTTCGTTTAGAAGCTGATCAACAACTCTATCCATGATGGCTTCGGCCATTTGTCTAATTTCGTCATCCCCCTTCGTGTGGGGGCCTGGAGATAGCTCAGCAGATTCTGAGGGAAGAGAAGATATGGATATATTACTATTACAAACCATGAACAAGTTCGAAATCAAAAAATTACAACGAAGAGCCAGTTATCACTAATTAATACCTATTTGTCCTTCGGGCTCTGCGCTTTTCTCAGCAGCCTTTGCTACCTTTCTAGCGTCATGGATGCCTTTTTTGCTTTTTTGAATGATTTCTTAGGCCATTTCTCGGCCGCCATTGTCCTAGATGTCGGTGAAAAATTTCCCACCGACCAGGCTTGCTTCGGCCGAGGGGTCTTTTATATCTTCGAAAGACAAGGCAGTTTCAGATTGCGCTAAAGATTTCACATGCTCACAACCTTTTCTTTGCAAAACAGTAACAATCCCCCTGGCGCTCGAAAAAGCACAAATGTCTCCGCGGCTATTCAAGATTTCCTCGAAGGCCTCAGCTTCGTGACTGATCCATTCAATCGGGCCTTCTGGATTACCCCTTGTGAAATTTTCTTCGCTAGAGAATGCGCCAACGCTGGCGAAGCTGGATTTTACTTTCTTAGCACATTCTATGGATTTGTCATAGCACCTTTTCTTGGATGCACGAAGCTCTTTAACATTTATTTCCAAATGATTTGCCCATTGATCACTAAGTTCTCGTTTTGTCTCTTCAAGTATGTGTTCTTCTTTAGCTCTGGCTAGCTGTTTCCGAAGATCTTCAATTTCGCGTTTTTGGGCTTCAGCTTGAGCCTTAGAGGTAGCTTCGTCTTCCTTTATTTTATCCACCAACGTAAGCAGAATTTTATCTTTTTCCAAAGCTTCGTTCCTCAGCTTAATAACCTCTGTTCGTAGGTTGTTGAAAGCAATATTGTAGCTCTCGTCTTTGGCATTCTTTTACGCTCTTAAAGCGTTGCTCAATATTAAACCCTATATGAAAAAGAATTAGTATAAGAATAAAAGAATGATTCAAAAATTATAAATTTCCAAATATACAATTCTCACACCTTCAAACTATTGTATGCAAGGCTATCCGCAAGATCGTCCTTCGTCATAGCGCAGAGTCCAGCTTCAAGCTTCGGAAACCCCATACTTCTAGCCATCTCCCGGCAGACAGATAATTCTTTGTTGTCTGGGAGACAGTATAAGAAGTCATCTTCATCTGTGCCATTGAACACTAAGGCCCCCTTCGGATACTTCAGTTCTCGGGCATAGTGATTAGCTTCAAAAATCTCTTCTTCAGATAATCTCTTCCCCGAAGCATGTCGTACAATATAATCACGTATTTTGGAAGATGCTTCGGGGGCAGCAGTGCCAGTTTCTTCACTCAAAATTTGTTCTGCTATTTCTGTTTTTTCGGCTTCCAAGGATTTCACCTTGGCGGGCTCTGAAGGCCCGGCTTCAGTTTCAGACTGTGGCTTTGAAGCTTCGGTGTCAAAGGTTTCAGTGTGCACTTCGGAAGTTTTAGCAATTTTCTTTGGAGTTGTGCTTGAAGATTTAATTGTCTCTAAAACATCTAGCACATTAACCATCCTTTTTCTTTTAGGGGTCACTGTGGGACCCTTATGGCTTTTTGTTGCCTCAGTTTTTGCCGAAGGACTCAAGACTTCTGATGTCTTTACTTCCTCAGCCCTCGTTTCTTCTATTTTTTCAGTCACTGGCACTTCGACCAGCACTTCAATATTTGGCAGGGGAGCTGTCTCTTTAGCTTCAGTGGCCGAAGGAGTCCCACCGACAAATGCAGGCACTGTGGCCGGTTCAATATAACGTGGCCGGTGTGTGAGAACTTTTACCCTTCTCTTCGGCGCCGGCTCGCTAGGAGCGGTTGAAGCAGTTTCCTTCGCAGAAGATGTATTCTTTCTTTTTTCACTCCGTGCTGGATAATGGTAGTCGGGGTAGACAACCCCAATTGCATCAAATACTCGGTTGAGCCTTTTCCTTTTTCGGCCTCCGAAGGCCGCCGATAATACAGTATCTTCGGCCTTTGAGTATACACCAAGTAATTCATCACTGATGGCCTCAATACTTTTCAACCAGTCATCATCTGGCTCAACGAATTTATCTCCGTATTTAAATGTGTATTTCAGCCTGACTAGTCCACCTTCGTCAGTTTCTTTAATGGTCTCCTTCGGCATTTCCCATTTTTCCACAAGTGGCCATACTCTGAAGGCAATGTGTTCTTGGACCAAATCCCTTGTCCCAATAAAAGAACAAACAACACTGAAGGCTCTCTGGCATTTTTCCGCTGCTTCATTCATTTCCACCTTCGGCCTCCGCAGGCCGAAGCGTTGCCAGATGGGTCGCATAATGATACTTTTAATATCTTCCCGTGATTTCAAGTCATTCTTCACGTAAAACCATTCCGTCATCCAGTCGCCGGGCCACCTCTTTCGAAAGGTTGGCACGGGGCAGCTTGACCCAGACCGGGAGCCGAAGCTGTAGCAGCCAAAATTGTTGTGATACTGTTCTTTACCCTAGGGTTTTGTCTCGTACAATAACTCATGTATGTTGCAGAAACTTTTTGCATTAGGTTCCAAACCTTGGCTTCGCACGGCCCACACAAAGATGCTCATCCTTATGATTGCTTCGGGGGTAAGTTGGTGAAGGTAGATTTCAAATATCTTCAGTATTTCCACAACAAAGTTGCTTAAGGGAAATCGTAGTCCAGCTTTCAAGAAGCTTCGGAATACCACGACTTCATTTTCCTCAGGAGTCGGACAAGTCTTCTCCCCTTTATCAGCCCTCACAACGGACAAGTCCCGAAAATACCGGCCCCTAATATTGACAAGATGATTTTCTTTAATACTTGATTTACCAAAAACCGCATGGCTTGGTCGCCAAGGTCGATCTTCGGAGTCTTCACCACCACTATCCACATCATAACTGTCACTGTCACCGGTATCTTCAGATAAACCCTCCAAAATTTCCTTAGTAATCTTCTCTGTATTAGTCTTTGACATTGATTGAAGAAAGCCCAGATGCATTTCCTCAGAAAGACTTAGCTTCGAATCACCAACATCTTTTTTATCTTCAGACATCCTTGCAAATGCTGAGAAGGTGCTCTCGAAACCGAAGCTTAAAAATCTAAAAAGCCAAGCAAGTGTTGTTGCGCGCAGGCTAAAAGTTGGGTGAGTAAAAGCAGTTGGCAAGAGAGCGTGCCAAATAAACTCGTGATGAGCTCTTATTTATACACCTAGTGCATTGAAAACTGGAGGGTCCCGCTTGTCAAAGACTGTTGCTATTCTAGCAAAGAGAAGGTGTTTTTTCGGACCTTCGGCTTAAGGCCTTCGTCCATGTCGCAATATGAATTTATCATTCCAGCAAATTAATATTGTGAGGGGCTACTGTTGGGGGCTTTCGGCTTCCGAAGGCCCTCAAAAACATGATTTGACAATGTTTTCCAAGTATGCGAGCAGGCATCTTCGGAATCAGGTTACGGGTATACAAGAGCATGGTCAAGACGAAGCTTGACTGGGATGGAAGGCGATCATGACGAAGGATGAGACGATCACGAAGCTATATGCAGAAAAGCTTCGGCATGACAGCAGAAAAAGGGAACCGACTTAAAGATGAAAAGCTAAATTAGACCTCGAAGAATTACTATAGAGTTATTGATAAATGTAAAGTGCATTAATGTAATTTTACACGGGCTGCGTCCCGTGTCTATAAATAGATGAACAGTACTCCCGTACTGTTCACGCTGACTGGGCATTCGCTTTAGCATCACACTTGCACCCTTACTTTCCTTCAAGCCGAAGGTACATTTGTAATTTGCCGTTGTTTATACAAGTAATATAATAAAAGTAATTAATAATAATGTTTAAAGTAATCATGTTATTTTCCGTGTTTTGTATATAAATCTCCCTCATCTTTTATTATGATTATGAAGGTGTGACCTTCATAACCTTCGTCCGAAATTCATTAAATCCGAAGGGAAATAATGCTTCGAAGGACGAAGGGCTTTGATATTTAACATTTTATGTTGCCTTGTTCTTAATTCATAGCATTTGAGAACAAGTCCCCAACATGGGCCATGCCAAAGCTTGAAGGAAAAAAGAAGGAAGGGGAACTTGTTCGGTTGCCTTACCATTACAAATTCAAGAAACATTTCAAAGTGCCTTGCCAAGAATGGCTGGACACAATCGAAGTAATGTGCAATGAAATACTTGGCAATTACTCTAAAAAAGAAGATCAGTTGATGACCGTAGCCTTCGGCACCCGTCCGAAGCGAAGGTTAAACCGAGTAATGGATGCACTAGGCTTTGAATATCCTGATTACGAGCGGATAGACAAGGGTGCCGAAGGACAAAAAAGGAAAAGAGTGGCTGATGTTCTGAATAAAGACGATGAAGAACAACCAAAGAAGAAAAAGCTGGAACCTAAGCCAAAAACAGGTGTTTCAAAGAAGAGAAAAGCTTCGACTCCGAAGCAAAAAGCAATTGACGAAGAAGAAAAAACTGCTGCATCACCCTCTATGATCGATGTGGAGGAAATTTTGAAGGTAATGACTGAATCCTTGCCTGTCAAGCTGAGTCCATTAGGGCCATATCTGACGAAGCTTTTTAAGAAGGACAAGGAGCCCGCGAGAACGAAGAAGGCGGGTAGGCCAAAGAAGCAAAGAATCATTACAGTGACAGAAGCCATCGAAGGGACACCACCACAGGCTTCAACTCCGAAGGCCCCAGCTGTTGAGAGCACAACAGCTACTGAAGCTACAAATGTCGAAGCTGCCGAAGCCGAAGACATTAATTTAGAAAGCATGGTTGCTGATATAGATAAAATATTATTAAACATAGCCGCAGAAGAAGATGTCGTAGAAGAGGCTGTCGCAGCCACCGAAGAGATTACGGCTTCAGAGCTCGAGAGAAAGAAAGAAATAACCGAAGACCCTTTGGAAGATGAAGCTTTTATGTTTCAAAACTTAGTTGGTCAAGAACTGACAAAAGCTGGAAAAGAAGAGCTGAAAGAATATGCAATATCTTGCGGATACCGGCCTGGAGCACTTCTCTTCGGTGGCATAGATGACGAAAGGTTAGGCTGCATGTGGGATCAAACTGGTGCAAAGGTTATCGGTACTCTATCAAAGAGTATCGGTTTCCCGAAGCTCGAAACAGATATCAGCCGCTACCGACGACAGCACATCGTCGGTAGTTTGTTTTATTCCAATTTCAAGGTAAACAACTTTTCTCTGACTTTTATTATTTTTAGTAACGAAGATGTTTTCTAACGAAGGTTGTTTGTGTACAGAGTATGCTGCTGAGCAAAGCTTTGACAATGCAGCAGGACTTGGAAGATAAAAAGCACGAAGTTATAATTGGAAATTTGGAGAGCAAGATAAAAGAGCAATCAGCTGTTATTGAGAAGAAAGACTTCGAGCTTCGGTCAACCGAAGTCTTACTGGCGGAAGCTGAAGCTAAAATAACAGAATTAAATACGAAACTTCTCTCACAATCAGAAAGCTTTGATCAAGAAAAGCAGAAGCTTAACGCAAAACTTGAGGCTGAAGTTCAAAAAAGTTCAGACTTGAAAAAATCATTGACAAGCCTTCAGAATAAATGTCTGGAGTTCAGCAATCGATGCGTTCAACGGCTGAAGCAGGTGTTCTATTTTGTTGGAGCCAGCAGCGAGAAATTTACTCCTTCGTCTGAAGACCTGCCAGGTGCCTTCGAGCATATCGAAGGTGAAATTGATGACCTTGACGAAGTAATAGCTGGACATGGTGACTTCTGTGCCCTGGTAGCTTCTCGGGGCACAGCTGTTGCTTTTCTGAAGTCTGGCTGCGAACATGGAAAGATTATCAATAGACCCAATTTCAACTTATCACCAGCAGATTTGGATAACATTCCCAACCTTGCCCGGAGCATAGCCAATAGATTTATAAAATTGGTATGGACAAAAGGTGGACGAAGCAAAGCTGGTGATGAAGCTCGAAGTCACCTTAAGCCGGTAACAAAATCATACCTTGTACTTACCTATTCCTTCGAAATTGAATTTTGCTTACAGTGCTTTAATATGTACAGGATGACGAAGCCAAGGAGTAAAAAGACGAAGCTCCATGGACACAGACGAAGCTTGAATAGTCTGTAGAAAAAACTCAAAAACTCTTGTAATAATTTGTGTAAAGAATGATGTAATTAAATTTTACTTCGTGGAACTTGTCCATACCTTGTAATATATTCTTATCTTTCCGTTAATGTGTAAAGTGCTTTGATGTGAATGAAATCAGGATTTTTGAGCCGAAGGCGAAAACCACCTTCCTTTCTTTTCATACACAGCGAAGCATAAAACTGCTTGTTTTTTTTTTGTTTTTTTACGAAACCTTCTCTTTAGAACCGAAGTAACTGTTTATGCTATGATGATGATGATCCTATGTATGTCTAAATGAATGTTTATGAATGCAAATGTATGATGTAATGTATCTTGCAAATGAATGTTCAAACCCACACATACGAAGCCATAACCAAAGCCTTCGTTCCCTTAGGAACAACCAAAGTCTCTTTGCCGTATATTTTTCGGCATCACCGCTTATTTTTGGTGTATTAGCGCTGACTTTTCGCTGTAAGTTCTGCATTCCCTTAGAAACGTCTTTTGAACTTCTTCGCCTTCTATTTCGGCAGTATCACGTTGACTTTTTGTGCTTCGCCTTATACTTCGGCGGAATCAGCGTTGACTTTTTGTTGTAAGCTCTGCATTCCCTTAGGAACGACTTTTGAGCAGAAAACTTACGTTGCGCTCCCTTAGGAACGGTTTTTTGTAGCTTCGTCATGCTCTGCATCCCCTTAGGGACGTCTTTCGAGCTTCTCCCTGTTTTTTCTTTTCTCTTTGCACTCGATGCTGCATGCTCAGCTTTTACATTTACATCTTTGGGGGATATTGCTCTTGTAGAGCTGAAATAAGAGAAATTACATGCTATGGCCCCATTAAAAACTTTCTCCCCCTTTGGAAAGGGAAAGGGTGCCATAGGAAAAAAAATAGGAAAAATAAAAAAGATTACATCAAGCTACACATAATATCGCCGAAGCTCATCCGCATTCCAAGATCCAGGAATGTCGTTGCCATCCATATCCTTCAATCTGTAAGAACCGGGTCTTGACGAAGATACTACCAGAAAAGGTCATTCCCATTTTAACTGTAGCTTGCCTACTGTATCTGGGTTGGCAACTCTCCGAAGTACCAAGTGTCCTGGCTTGATATTTTTTTAACCAAACTTTTCTGTCACGCCATTTTATTGTTTCGGCTTGATATTTATTGATATTCTCCACAGCCTGAAGCCTGATCCCTTCTATAGCATCTTTGGCCACAGAATAATCAGCTTCGTCCTCTGCCGAAGCCACTGTTCTTATTGATCCCGCTTTAGCTTCTTCTGGGGTTATTGCTTCGTCACCAAACAACAATTTGAATGGTGTAAAGCCTGTTGACCTTGACATTGTTGTGTTGTGGCTCCACACCACTTTGATTAATTCGTCTGGCCACTTCCCCTGGGCTGGTTGAAGATTAACTTCATTATTCCTGTCATTATAATGCCATTAGCTCTTTCGACAAGTCCATTTGACTCCGGATGCCTAACCGATGCAAAATGGAACTTCGTGCCAATTTGTTCACAAAACTCTTTGAAAGCTTCGACATCAAACTGTGTTTCGTTGTCCACAGTAATAGCCTTCGGCACTCCGAAGCGACAGACAATATTTTGCCAGAAAATTTTTTGGACAGTGACCGAAGTTATTGTGGCTAAAGGTTTCACCTCAATCCACTTAGAAAAATATTCTACTGCCACCACAATATATTTTAGATTTCCTTGTGCTGGTGGAAGTGGGCCTAGCAAATCAAGGCCCCACCTTTGCAACGGCCAAGTGGGCTGTATTAATTGAGTCAAAGACGAAGGTTGTTTTTGATCTCTTGCACATTTTTGACAGCCTTCGCATTTTTGGACTAATTCTGCTGCATCCGAAGCTGCCTTCGGCCAATAAAATCCTTGACAAAAAAACTTTTCCTAGCAAAGGCCTAGATCCGATGTGAGAACCACACAGGCCTGCGTGTATTTCCTTCATCAATTCTATACCTTCAGCTCTGGATAAACATTTGATCAATGGAGAACAAACTCCACGTTTATATAACTCCCCTTCTATTATCACATATGGTCGGGCTCTTGCCTCTATTCTCTTATTATAAGCTTCATCATCTGAAAGAAAATTGCCCTGGAGAAAAGACATGATCTCGGTTCTCCAATCTTCGCTATAAATAGGAGATATATTGAGCACTGCTCTTTCAAGAAGTTCCACCGAAGGTGCTTTTATTGTTTCAAAGAATACATCCGAAGGTAAAGGCAACCCCTGTGCCGCTGACTTGGCTAGCAGATCAGTGTGCTCATTTTCTCCTCGTGGGATATTCTTGACAGAAAATCCTTCGAAGGAAGCTTCAAGCCTTCGAACTGTATCCAAATATTTCTCAAGCTTCGGATCTCTTGCTTTACAACTCTTGTCAACATGACCAGAAAAAACTTGGGAATCGGTTTTTAGAACCGCCCTTCTTATCCCCATTGCCTTCAACTTCCGAAGCCCCAAAAGCAAAGCTTCGTATTCAGCAATATTATTTGTGCAACTAAAATCAAGTTTCACTCCATAGCATGTTCTAACTTTGGAAGGTGCCACTAAAACAGCAGCCGCACCTGCCCTAAAGGTTCCCCAGGAACTGTCGCAGAACACTGTCCAAGCTTCGGCATCTTTACTTGCTTCTTCCTCCTGAGCCCCTGGCGTCCAGTCAGCAATGAAGTCTGCTAACGCATGGGACTGAATCGAAGATCTATGCACATAATCAATGCTGAATTCGTTGAGTTCCGTAGCCCACTTTCCAATCCTTCCAGTAGCTTCTCTGTTTCTCATAATATCCTTCAAAGGCTGTGATGAAGGAACAATTATATGGTATGCTTGAAAGTAGTGTCGAAGCTTCCTGGAGGCCATTAAGACAGCATATAGCACCTTCTCCAATTTTGTATAGTTTTTCTTTGACAAACTGAGAACTTAGGAGACAAAGTACATTGGGGCTTGCTTTTTAATTTGTCCTTCAAGCTTCTCTTGGACAAGCGTCGCACTCACTGTAGAGTGCGAAGCTGCCACATACAGCAGCAGAGGAGCCCCTAGCGCTGGTGGAGTTAGCGTTGTTAGATCGATCAGATACTGCTTCAGCTCTTCGAAGGCTTTCTGCTAAACTGATCCCCATTGAAAGACTTCGGCCGACTTCAGCACTTCAAAGAATGGTAAATTTCTCTCTGCTGATCTGGATATAAATCGATTCAAAGATGCCAATCTTCCTGTCAGCCGCTGAGCCCCCTTCTTTGTACTTGGCGGCTCCATCCGAAGAATGGCTTCAATTTTGTTTGGATTAGCCTCGATTCCTTTTGTTGAAACTAGACAACCAAGGAATTTGCCCTTCTTTACTCCGAAGACACATTTTTCTGGATTCAACTTCAGGCCAGCTTGCCTAAAGTTAGCAAATGTTTCCTGTAGATCAGCAATGTGATTTTCTTGCTTCGTGCTTTTTATTATGATATCATCAACATATGTTAGCACATTTCTGCCTATCTAAGAATGAAGGACTTTTGCTGTCATCCTGCTGAAGCTTCCTCCATCATTCTTGAGCCCCTCAGGCATCCGAAGGTAACAATATGTACCACTGGGGGTGATGAAGCTGGTTTTTGGCTCATCTTCCTTCTTCATCCAGATTTGATGATAACCTGAATAACAATCTAATAGACTCATGAGCTCTGACGAAGCTGCTGCATCTACTAGAGAATCTATCCTTGGTAATGGAAATTCATCCTTCGGACAAGCCTTGTTGAGATCAGTAAAATCAATGCACATTCTCCATTTACCATTGGCCTTCTTCACCATAACAGTGTTAGCTAGCCATTCTGGATATTTTACTTCTCTGATGACTCCAGCGCTAAGAAGTCTTTTCACTTCATTTCGAGCACCTTCGGCTTTGTCATCAGACATTTTCCGAAGCCTCTGCTTTCTGGGTCTGAAGGATGGATCAACATTGAGCGAGTGTTCAATAACATCCCTGTTTACACCACAGAGATCATTAGCTGACCATGCGAAGACATCTTTGTTGTTGAACAGAAACCTTATCAGGGTTTTCTCCTGCTCCTCAGACAATTGAGATCCTAGCAGCACCTTCTGTTCTGCCATATCTTCACATAAAAGCATGGGCTTTGGCTCATCAGCCGAAGCAGCCTTCTCCCTTCTGTACTTGTATTGCTCACAAGCTTCGGCCCCATCTATGTTATGAATTGCTTTTGAATCTGTCCAGTTTCCTTCGGCCTTTCTGGCAGCTTCCTGACTTCCATGAATAGCAATAGGCCCTTGATCCGAAGGTATCTTCATACAAAGATACGCTGGGTGAAGAATTGCTTCAAAAGCATTGAGTGCCCCACGACCAATGATTGCATTGTAGGGGTACTCCATTTCGACAATATCGAACACAACTTCCTCAGTCCTTGTATTGTTCACAAATCCGAAGGTCACTGGCATTGTGATCTTGCCAAGCGCTACAATCTGCCTTCCTCCGAAGCCACAAAGAGGGTGTGTAGCATCATGAATCTTATCCTCTGGCTCTTGCATCTGTCTGAAGGCCTTAGCAAATATAATATCCGCTGCACTGCTTGTATCAACCAGAACATTGTGAACCAGAAATCCTTTGATGACACAAGAAATAACCATAGCATCATTGTCGGCGTTTCGAGACCGGGGGGTCCCTAAGCCGACGAGTGAGTGTGCTGCGTGCCCCAGCCCAGATGGGTCGAGCGCGTGGGCGAGCGCGAAGGGGGGAGAGGCGAGGTGGCCGGAGACGGGCGTGAGAGAGGTGGAAGTCTCGCGGCCTTTGTGTTCGTCCCGCGCCCAGGTCGGGTGCGCTTGCAGTAGGGGGGTTACAAGCGTCCACGCGGGTGAGGGAAGCGAGCGGCCCCAAGAGAGCGCCTGTCCCGTCCTCGGTCCCGCGCGGCCAACCTTCTCTAAGAAGGCCCTGGTCCTTCCTTTTATAGTCGTAAGGAGAGGATCCAGGTGTACAATGAGGGGTGTAGCAGAGTGCTACGTGTCTAGCGGAAGGAGAGCTAGCGCCCTAAGTACATGCCAATGTGGCAGCCGGAGAGATCTTGGCACCCTGCTGGCGTGATGTCGTGGCTGTCGGAGGAGCAACGGAGCTTAGCGGAAGGACAGCTGTCGGAGCGGTCGAGTCCTTGCTGACGTCCACCTGCTTCCGTAAGAGAGCTGAGAGCCGCCGCCGTCATGGAGCTTGGGAGGCGCCATCATTGCCTATCTGGCGGAGCTGGTCATATGGGACACCGGTCTTGTTCTCTGCGGCCCGAGTCGGCTCGGGGTAGAGTGGTGATGGCGCTCCCTGTTGACGTGGCGGGCCCGCGCCCGAGGCCGGGCGACGTGGGGGCTCCTCCGAAGCTGGGGTCGAATCTGTCTTCCGTTGCCGAGGCCGAGTCCGAGCCCCTGGGTCGGGCGAGGCGGAAGTCGTTCGGCAGAGGCCAGGGCGGAGTCCGAGCCCTGGGGTCGGGCGGAGCGGAGTTCGCCGTCTTCCGGGTCCGAGCCAGAGTCCGAGCCCTGGGGTCGGGCGGAGCGGAGTTCACCGTCTTCCGGGTCTTAGCCCGAGTCCGAGCCCTGGGGTCGGGCGGAGCGGAGTTCGCCGTCTTCCGGGTCTTAGCCCGAGTCCGAGCCCTGGGGTCGGGCGGAGCGGAGTTCGCCGTCTTCCGGGTCTTAGCCCGAGTCCGAGCCCTGGGGTCGGGCGGAGCGGAGTTCCCTATGGCGCCCCTGGCGAGGCCTGACTGCCTGTCAGACTCACTCTGTCGAGTGGCACCGCAGTCGGAGTGGCGCAGGCGGCGCTGTCCTTCTGTCAGACCGGTCAGTGGAGCAGCGGAGTGACGGCGGTCACTTCGACTCTGCCGGGGGGCATGCGTCAGGATAGAGGTGTCAGGCCACCTTTGCGTTAAATGCCCCTGCAACTCGGTCGGTCGGTGCGGCGATTTAGTCAGGGTTGCTTCTTAGCGAAGCCAAGGCCTCGGGCGAGCCGGAGATGTGTTCGCCGTTAAAAGGGGGGCCTCGGGCGAGACGGAAGTCCCTCGAGGTCGGCTGCCCGAGTCTGAGGCTAGGCTCGGGTGAAGCGTGATCGAGTCACTCGTATGGACTGATCGCTGACTTAATCGCACCCATCAGGCCTCTGCAGCTTTATGCTGATGGGGGTTAGCAGCTGAGAATTAGGCGTCTTGAGGGTACCCCTAATTATGGTCCCTGATAGTAGCCCCTGAGCCTCGAAGGGAGTGTTAGCACTCGCTTGGAGGCTTTCGTCGCACTTTTTTGCAAGGGGACCAGCCTTCCTCGGTTGCATTTCATTCCGGTGGGTGCGCGCGAGCGCACCCGCCGGGTGTAGCCCCCGAGGCCTCGGAGGAGTGGTTTCACTCCTTTGAGGTCTTAATGCCTTGCGTAACGCTTCGGCTGGTCAGGTCGTTCCCTCATGCGAACTGGCCGTAGCCCGGGTGCACGGTCGGGGCCCAAGTTCTCGGGCTGGTATGTTGACGCTGTCAACGGTTCGGCCGGAGCCGGGTCTGCGAGAGCAGCCCCCGAGCCTCCGCACAGGGCGAGAGGACGATCAGGGACAGACTCGACTTTTTGCATACGCCCCTATGTCGCCTTTCCGCAAGGAGGAGGGGGAGTGCGCCATGTTACCCTCGATGGGCACCGAACATGGTGTCTCCGGTGAGCTGCAAGCGGGTAATCCGAGTGGACGTCCGTGCCCCGTTCGTTGGGGGTCGGCTAGGGGCCCAGAGGCACGCCCAAAAGTACCTGCGGGTGATCTGCCGGACCCGGTCCCCTGGCGACGGGGTCCGAGGGCTCGATGCCTCCCTCCGATGGGATTCCGTTACAAGATCGCTCCCGCTGGTCTCGGAAATGTCCTAGGGTACCTCGGGAGCGCAGCCCGAGCCTCGGTTATGTATCGAACGTACCCCTGGTCATCCCTCGCTCGGCGTCTGAGGCGACTGTGAACCCTTCGGGGGCCAGCCTTCGAACCTCTGATCAGTAATGGGCGCGGAGCCCGAGTAGCCTGAGGCGGCCATGGAGCCCTTCGAGGGGCCGGCCTTCGAACCCCTGACCAGTAGTGGGTGTCGGGCCCACGCGATCTGAGGCGACTGTTGAACCCTTCGGAGGGCCAGCCTTCGAACCTCTGATCAGTAGGGGGGCTTGGAGCCCGGTTCCTTCACAGGGAAGGATCCTTTTCGGGGTATCCCCCTTTCCCGGTCCCTGTTGCAAGAGATAGAGAAAGAGGAAAAAGGGAAAAGGATACGAAATCGAACGATGTGGCGTACCTTTTTTGGCGCGGTTATTACGGCGAAGGCGAAGCGTCGTCCGCTTCTCCTGCCAGAAGCGCCGCCTGTCCCGCCGTGGAGTTAATGCGACGGGGCGAGTGGTTGGTGGGGCGGCCGTTGCGCGTGCGCGAGCCGTTCGAGGGACGGCTATTTTGCATCGCGCCTTTTGAATCCCGCGTCCGGTCCGGGCGGAGCGCTGGAAACGGTTTCGCCCTGGTCTTTATATACTCGGGAGAGAACCCGGCGACGGTTCTTCGCTCCGCTTCCTGCCTCTTTCTTTAGGTTTTCGCAACCCGAGAGGCTTTGACCAGAGGAGAGGAAAACGCCCTCCCTGCCCCTTGCGCCGCCATCCCTTCCGCCTTGCTGATGGCTGACCGAGTGACCATCATCTCCCCGCGCGATCCGTGGCCATTTTCCACGGTGACGGCGAGCGATCTGGAGGAGCTGGTTGGCGAAGGTTTGCTTCGCCCCCTCACCGACGGGCAGCGACCTGAGTGGATTCCTCCCACGGGTGGAGTCGCTCCATCCCCACCGCCGGGGTACGTCGTGAGCTTCATCTCCTTCCACGAGCGGGGATTCGGCGTGCCGACTGGCCGCTTCATGCGGGCAATCCTGTTCCACTATGGGGTGGAGTTGCACAACCTCTCCCCCAATTCTATCTCGCAGGCCGCTATCTTCGTAGCGGTGTGCGAAGGGTATTTGGGGATCGCTCCCCATTGGGATTTGTGGACCCATCTCTTCCTCGCCGAGCCATTCGCCTTGCCGACGGGGGAGAGAAGGGTCCATGCAGCGGTGCGGGCCGGCGGCTGCACTCTCTTGCTGAGGCAGTCGCGGGCGTCGCAGTACATTCCTGCCATCCTTGCGTCCTCGAACAAGGGGTGGCAGCGCCGGTGGTTCTACCTCCGGAATGACGGTGAGTTGCTCCCACCGTTCTCCCAGCGGGTAGTCACCGCCTCCACCGACGCCTGGCGCCACGGGACCCCGCACGAGAGACAGAAGAATCTCGAACCTCTTCTCCAGGCCCTGAAGGAGTTGCGGGAGGGGGGACTCACCGCTGCGGGAGTGGTCGCCGCCATCCATCGTCGGAGGGTGCTTCCTTTGGCGGAGCGGCGGCTGCCGCTCTGGGAGATGACTCCGGAGGCTGATTGGGAGGGCTCGCAAATGTCCCCTGATCCTCTTCCCTTCAACGCCCTCCAATGGCGGGTGTCGGCTGCGATGGGGAAGCCGGACCCCCATGCCTACTCCCAGCTTCGGATGCGCCCCGACCAGGGGTGCGTAACTCTGGTGAGTACTCACCCCCTCCTTCTTCATACATCGGGTTGCTCCGGGTTCTTACGATCGGGTTTCTTTCTCCCCTTTTTTAGGAGGTGGGGTGGCACAAACCCTCCCGGCCACGGGTCCCGGAGGACGCGGTGGACCGAGCAGCGCGGCGGGTCGCCGCGGAGGAGAAGAAGAAGAAGAAGGACGCGGAGAAGGCCCAGGCCCGCGAGCGGAGGCGGGCTCGGGACGCCTTGGAGAAGCGTTGTCGCCAGCAGGAGAGGGACGGACTCCCGAGGGAGCCGTCGCCGGAGACGCCCGACGACGACGATGATGACGATGATGATGAAGAGGAGGATGACATGGCCGCCCGTCTCGGCCTCAGCCCCGGCTTGGGGTGTGGCCAGGAGCCGTCGAGCCAGCCCCCGAGCGGGCCGACTCCCTCAGCCCCCGAAGTTGGGGCGTCGGGGTCCCGGCCCGAGGCACGGGGGCGATCCGAGAGGTCACCTGACCCCTCAGCCGGAGGAGCTGAGGTGGCTCCGGAGGGCCAGGTCAGGGCGTCCGTTCCCCAGGGGCCGCCGCTCGTGCCGGCGGCGCATGGGGGTGACCCTCAAGTCATCGCGGCCGTGCCCGGGCAATCTGCTTCCCGGGCGCCCAAAACAAGGGTGGCGCCGAAGCGGACCTCGGCGGCTGTTTCGGGAGCCGGGATCCAAGAAGGCTCCCCCCAGGCGCGGTGGATCATGGCCCGAAGTGGGTGAGTATCTCAGACTGTCTTCGTCTTGGCTTCCCAGTCATATGCTTCGGCTGTGATTCTCCCTTCCTCTTCTTTTTTCTTTTTTTTATATCCAGTAAGCGAAGCCATGGCCAGACTGACCTGGCACCCCGGAAGGTCCTTAAGACGGCGCCGGACTGCGCGGCCAGCGCTGCCCCAGGTCTCGTTGTTCAGCCGACCCTTTCGCAGGGCGTTCCACCGTAGGGGGTTCGGGCGTCGCCTGCCTCCGGGGAGCGGGCTCCCGAGGCTGGCTCTACTGCCGAGGTGGCCATTGTGATAGGGGAGGCGGCCGACGCTGACGTGGCCCCGAGCCTGCCCGTCGTGCCGGCCACGCCGGCGCCGGTTGCTGCCGAAATCGCCACCGTCCCAGTCGGGGAGCGACCGGTTGCTGCCAGCGTCAGGATGGCCGACGCGTCGGCGCCCAGTGCCTCAGAAGAGGTGGGTGTGGGCACGCGATCCGTCCAGCCGAGTGGCAGCCTTATCGCTGTGCAGCGGAGCCCCGAGGCCCGGCACCCGTCGCTCCGATTCCGGACCCGCGAGGCCTCGGACCCTGTCTTCGTCCTCGACGATGAACGGGAGGACCAGTCCTGGGATGAGCTTCGCGAGTGTGTTGAAGCAACGGTGGGGTCGCTCCGGTCATCGCTGGAGGTTCTCTGCAGGGATGTCCCCAAAATCCTCCAGGTAACGGTTTCAGGCATACCTTTTCCTTTCTGCGAGCGAGGCGTTCGTCGTGACGCCCTGTCTCCTTCCTCCAGGACCTGACGGATCGGAGCGCCGCCAAGTCACCATTCATCCGCCGCGAGGCCGATGTCTGGGGCTCGCTGCGATCCCTGAGGACCTCGCTTGCCGGGGCTACTGCGCGCCTTTCTCATCAGGACGCCAAGGTTGCGGACCTCCAGTTGCTTTGCGCTGACCTGAGGGCCGAGGCGGCAGCAGCGCGCGCGGAGGCGCAACGACAGCGGTCGGAGTTCGCCCAGGTCGTCGAGGAGCGGGACCAATCTCGGGGCCGAGCTGCCGAGGCCGAAGGCCGGGCTGAGACCCTCGCGGCCGACCTAGCTGCAGCCCAGGTCGCGGCCTCGGAGCAGCGTGCCCGAGCCGGAGGTACGCCATGGCCGTCCCTGATTCTTGTTTTTGTCGGTTTCCTCTGCTTGTGCTTGAGGTCTTTCTTCTGGTTGTTCGCAGAGCTTGAGTCTGCCCTTGACGAGTCCGCCAAGGCGCTTGCCGAGGCGCTTGCCGGAGCTGCCGAGCAGAGGGAGGCTGACCTCGCGGCCATGTCCGAGGCCGTCTCGGACGTTTATCGTAACCTCGGCTCCGGCGACGTCCCGTCAGGAAGCTCCCCTCAAAGCCGCCTTCAAGCCTTGGGTGATCACGCGCGCGGCAGAGTCCGCGAGGCGCTACACCACGGCGTCAGGCGGGCCTTCGCCGTGCTCGCTTCCCACTACGTTGTGGACCTGGAGTGGGTTAGTGAGGGGTACTGTCTTCCTGACGAAGACGAAGCTGCCCTGGCAGAAGTCCAGCGGCTCGACACGGTCGCCGCAGGTCCGAGCGCGGCGCTGGCGACCACCTTCGAGGCGGAGATCCTTCCCCCTGTGCCGTCACCGGAGGCCGAGATGGACCTTACCGACGGCGGGGACGGTGCTGAGGGCGCGGCTCCTTCCCAAGGCGGCGCCTAATTCTTGTTGGAACAATTTCTTGTTGGATGTGTGTCTCACCGCGGCCGCTGAGGCCTTAACACTTTGTCTTTCTTGCATGAAGTCGTACTCTCCTTTCTTCCCATTTGCGTGTCCGTCCTAGCTTCGTCAATAATAGGGTGGCTTCCCGAGTTGGGTCATTCTTCATGGCAGGTGATGAGTGAGGTATCCTTAACCCGGAGGCGCAGGAGTTCCTCGGCTCAGTCGGCCTCGCCATTTACATGTACCCACGTTCGCTCCCCGAGACCCTGCTTCTGGCATAGCCAGGAGAACGCGAGAGGCCCCTTTTTTGATTGAAAATTTTTGACGCGGAGAAGTACGCCCAATCTTGACGCAGAGGGGTTCCCCCTTTTTAGGCCCCGAGGGAGGGTCGGGCTCTGCCGAGGCGAGGCCGACTCTCCCTTGATGACCGAGGCGCAGAGGGTGCCTGACGGGTCGGACTCAGGCCCGAACATCCAGCGAGTGCTCGGCGACATCCCTCGGTATGTCGGGCATGTCCGAGGGACTCTACGCAAAGACGTCGGCGTTTGCGCGGAGAAAGTCGACGAGCACTGCTTCCTATTTGGGGTCGAGCCCGGAACCGATCCGGATCAGCTCGGAGGTGTCGCCACTGGGTCGAGTGGGACGGCCTTAACCGTCTCCGCTGGCTCGAAGTTGCCGGCATGACGCTTCACATCTGGCACCTCTTTGGAGAGGTTCTCCAGGTCGGCGATGAGGGCCTCGGACTCGGCGAGGGCCTCGGCGTACTCCACGCACTCCACGTCGCATTCGAATGCGTGTTTGTACGTGGGGCCGACGGTGATGACCCCGTTGGGGCCCGGCATCTTCAGCTTCAGGTAGGTGTAGTTGGGGACGGCCATGAACTTCGCGTAGCATGGCCTTCCCAGTACCGCGTGGTAGGTTCCTCGGAACTCGACCACCTCGAACGTCAAGGTCTCCCTTCGGAAGTTGGAGGGTGTTCCGAAGCAGACGGGGAGGTCGAGTTGTCCGAGGGGCTGGACGCGCTTCCCAGGGATGATCCCGTGGAAGGGCGCAGCGCCTGCTCGGACGGAGGACAGATCGACGCGCAGGAGCTTGAGGGTCTCGGCGTAGATGATGTTGAGGCAGCTGCCCCCATCCATCAGGACCTTGGTGAGCCTGACGTTGCCGATGACGGGGTCGACGACGAGCGGGTATTTCCCCGGGCTCGGCACGTGGTCGGGGTGGTCAGCCTGGTCGAAGGTGATGGGCTTGTCGGACCAGTCTAGGTAGACTGGCGCCGCCACCTTCACCGAGCAGACCTCCCGGCGCTCTTGCTTGCGATGCCGAGCCGAGGCATTCGCCGCATGCCCACCGTAGATCATGAAGCAGTCGCGGACCTCGTGGTATTCTCCTGCTTGGTGATCTTCCTTCTTGTCGTCGTCGTGGGCCCTGCCACCCTCCGCGGGTGGCCCGGCCCTTTGGAAGTGGCGCCGAAGCATGACGCACTCCTCGAGAGTGTGCTTGACGGGCCCCTGATGATAGGGGCACGGCTCCTTGAGCATCTTGTCGAAGAGGTTTGCACCTCCGGGGGGCTTCCGAGGGTTCTTGTACTCGGCGGCGGCGACAAGGTCCGCGTCGGCGGCGTCGCGTTTCGATTGTGACTTCTTCTTGCCCTTCTTCTTGGCGCCGCGTGGAGTAGACGCCTTGGGAGCCTCTTCCGATGGGCGGTCCTGGGGCTGCTTGTCCTTTCGGAAGATAGCCTCGACCGCCTCCTGGCCAGAGGCGAACTTGGTGGCGATGTCCATCAGCTCGCTCGCCCTGGTGGGGGTCTTGCGACCCAACTTACTCACCAGGTCGCGGCAGGTGGTGCCGGCGAGGAACGCGCCGATGACATCCGAGTTGGTGATGTTGGGCAGCTCGGTGCGCTGCTTCGAGAATCGCCGGATGTAGTCCCGGAGCGACTCTCCCGGCTGCTGCCGGCAGCTTCGAAGGTCCCAGGAATTCCCGGGGCGCACGTATGTGCCCTGGAAATTGCCGGCGAAGGCTTGGACCAAGTCGTCCCAGCTGGAGATCTGCCCCGGAGGCAGGTGCTCCAACCAGGCGCGAGCAGTGTCGGAGAGGAACAGGGGGAGGTTTCGGATGATGAGGTTTTCGTCGTCCGTTCCACCCAGTTGGCAGGCCAGGCGGTAGTCCGCAAGCCACAGTTCCGGTCTCGTTTCCCCCGAGTACTTCGTGATAGTAGTCGGGGGTCGGAACCGGGTCGGGAACGACGCCCGTCGGATGGCCCGACTGAAGGCCTGCGGACCGGGTGGTTCGGGCGAGGGACTCCGATCCTCCCCGCTGTCGTAGCGCCCCCCACGCCTGAGGTGGTAGCCTCGGCGCACCCTTTCGTCGAGGTGGGCCCGACGGTCACGTCGATGGTGCTCGTTGCCAAGGTGTCCCGGGGCCGCAAGCGCGGTGTTGCGCGTGCGTCCGGTGTAGACCGAGGCTTCCCGCATGAATCGGGAAGTCGCGGCATGAGGTTCCGAGGGGTATCCCTGCCTTCGGGAGGCAGTGCTCTCGGCCCGTCGGGCCGTAGCGCCTTCCAGGAGATTCTTGAGCTCTCCCTGGATTCGCCGACCCTCGGTAGTTGATGGCTCCGGCATCGCGCAGAGGAGCATCGCTGCAGCTGCCAGGTTCTGGCCGACCCCGCTGGATGCGGGTGGCGGCCTGACCCGGACATCGTTGGCGACGCAGTGCTGGAGACCTTGGGGCAGGTGACGTATTTCTCCGGCCGGGGGTTGGCCCGCCCATACCTGTCCGACGTCCCGACGGATCGGCTCAAGCGCTCCTGTTCCCTCGTTGAGCCTGGCCTGCGCCCCGCGGACTTGCTCGAGTTGTGGGTCGTAACCCCCCGCCGGAATGGGGACCACAGCTAGCTCCCATGGGATGTCGGCGCGAGGCGCCGGCCTAGGAAGATCACCGTCCTCTGGCATGCCGAGATGGTTGCCTTCGGAGGGATCCCCTAGGTCGATGTGGAAACATTCGCGGCTTGGGCCGCAGCCCTCGTTGTCAAGGCTGCGGCTTCCGTCGGAACAGTCGGAGAGGCAGTAATTACATGCGGTCATGAAGTCCCGCATGGCACTGGGGTTGCCAAGTCCAGAGAAATCCCAACAGATGCTGGGATCGTCATCTTCCTCGGACCCAGAGGGCCCGTAGGTTGAGACGTCCGTCAACCGGTCCCAAGGCGATCGCATACGAAACCCCAGTGGGGTTGCACTCGCCTCAATGAGAGCGCCCGCCAAAGCAAGGTTGCTAGGCGGGTTGAGGCCGAGTCGAAATGACGTAAGATGGGAGTTAGTCAGTACTTTTTGGTCGACGCGGAGCGACGTAGTCACATCGGGGACTGGTTGCGCCGTCATCTCAGGCACAAGGGCGACGTCCTGCAAGCTCTCCGCGAGCGCGCTGGCGTCGTCTTCTTGCTCGGGATCAGCGTGTCGCGGGGGGACGGCGCTTGCCTTCGTCTCGAACGCGAGGTTGACGTTCGGCGTGCCTTCCGTCGGGGCGTCGGGGGCGTCGATTCGCTCGACGGCCGACGAAGCGCGGCCTCCCGCTTGGCCTTGGTTGCCCCGCCTCCTCCTCCGTTGGCGGGGGAGAGGACGGAGCGAGCTCGAAGGTTGTTCTTCCACCACGCGGGGGAGATGTCGTCGATTCCGCCGCCGGCGGGCGGGTTGTCGGCCGCCATTGTCGTTGTCACACGGCGGTGGAAGGAGTATCATGTCGTAGCTGCCGTCGAAAGACATGAACTCAAGACTCCCGAAACGGAACACCGTCCCGGGCCGGAGAGGTTGCTGGAGACTGCCCATCTGGAGCTTGACGGGAAGCTGTTCGTCAGCACGCAGCAGGCCCCTACCTGGCGCGCCAACTGTCGGCGTTTCGAGACCGGGGGGTCCCTAAGCCGACGAGTGAGTGTGCTGCGTGCCCCAGCCCAGATGGGTCGAGCGCGTGGGCGAGCGCGAAGGGGGGAGAGGCGAGGTGGCCGGAGACGGGCGTGAGAGAGGTGGAAGTCCCGCGGCCTTCGTGTTCGTCCCGCGCCCAGGTCGGGTGCGCTTGCAGTAGGGGGGTTACAAGCGTCCACGAGGGTGAGGGAAGCGAGCGGCCCCAAGAGAGCGCCTGTCCCGTCCTCGGTCCCGCGCGGCCAACCTTCTCTAAGAAGGCCCTGGTCCTTCCTTTTATAGAGAGGATCCAGGTGTACAATGAGGGGTGTAGCAGAGTGCTACGTGTCTAGCGGAGGGAGAGCTAGCGCCCTAAGTACATGCCAATGTGGCAGCCGGAGAGATCTTGGCACCCTGCTGGCGTGATGTCGTGGCTGTCGGAGGAGCAACGGAGCTTGGCGGAAGGACAGCTGTCGGAGCAGTCGAGTCCTTGCTGACGTCCACCTGCTTCTGTAAGAGAGCTGAGAGCCGCCGCCGTCATGGAGCTTGGGAGGCGCCATCATTGCCTATCTGGCGGAGCTGGTCAGATGGGACACTGGTCTTGTTCTCTGCGGCCCGAGTCGGCTCGGGGTAGAGTGGTGATGGCGCTCCCTGTTGACGTGGCGGGCCCGCGCCCGAGGCCGGGCGACGTGGGGGCTCCTTCGAAGCTGGGGTCGAATCTGTCTTCCGTTGCCGAGGCCGAGTCCGAGCCCCTGGGTCGGGCGAGGCGGAAGTCGTTCGGCAGAGGCCAGGGCGGAGTCCGAGCCCTGGGGTCGGGCGGAGCAGAGTTCGCCGTCTTCCGGGTCCGAGCCCGAGTCCGAGCCCTGGGGTCGGGCGGAGCGGAGTTCGCCGTCTTCCGGGTCTTAGCCCGAGTCCGAGCCCTGGGGTCGGGCGGAGCGGAGTTCGCCGTCTTCCGGGTCTTAGCCTGAGTCCGAGCCCTGGGGTCGGGGGGAGCGGAGTTCGCCGTCTTCCGGGTCTTAGCCCGAGTCCGAGCCCTGGGGTCGGGCGGAGCGGAGTTCGCCGTCTTCCGGGTCTTAGCCCGAGTCCGAGCCCTGGGGTCGGGCGGAGCGGAGTTCCCTATGGCGCCCCTGGCGAGGCCTGACTGCCTGTCAGACTCACTCTGTCGAGTGGCACCGCAGTCGGAGTGGCGCAGGCGGCGCTGTCCTTCTGTCAGACCGGTCAGTGGAGCAGCGGAGTGACGGCGGTCACTTCGACTCTGCCGGGGGGCATGCGTCAGGATAGAGGTGTCAGGCCACCTTTGCGTTAAATGCCCCTGCAACTCGGTCGGTCGGTGCGGCGATTTAGTCAGGGTTGCTTCTTAGCGAAGCCAAGGCCTCGGGCGAGCCGGAGATGTGTCCGCCGTTAAAAGGGGGGCCTCGGGCGAGACGGAAGTCCCTCGAGGTCGGCTGCCCGAGTCCGAGGCTAGGCTCGGGTGAAGCGTGATCGAGTCACTCGTATGGACTGATCCCTGACTTAATCGCACCCATCAGGCCTCTGCAGCTTTATGCTGATGGGGGTTACCAGCTGAGAATTAGGCGTCTTGAGGGTACCCCTAATTATGGTCCCCGACAATCATTGTGAGGGTAATCCTTGAGCTGAAGGTCCTCTTGGGAGAAGGTAATTGGGATGTGGGACCTTCTTGACTTGATGAAAGGTCCTTGCACCCCGACATGTTGTACCCTTCTTTGTGCCTCCTTCTTCTGCTTCTTGTTGGCTGGCTCTGAGCATGAACCACCTGTTATCGGGAGTACCAGCTTCGGAGCCGAAGCAGCTCCAGTTTGATTGTTGAATGAAGCCATCAGCTCAAAAAAGTGGAAGTGAGTTCACTGGAGGTGGGCGGCAATGTTGGGTACTTGTTTTCAAATGCTATGAATTAAGAACAAGGCAACACAAAAATGTTAAGTATTAATGTCTTTCGTCCGCTGAAGCATTATCTCCCCCAAGGATTTAATGAGCTTCGGACGAAGGTCATGAGTAAAATATCACGAAGGTCACACCTTCGTGATCAGACTTATAAAACAATATGGAATAAAATATAAAACATGAAACATTATAGAAAGATATAATAAAAATAGATATCACTATTCGCACATTTTATTATGTGAACTTAAATATTAAAATATAGTATTCAAGTATATTTATACCTTTGTCTTGGCAGAAAACAATAATTTTAGCGTAATGTATCAGCAGCTACAGGATTACGTGAACAGTGCAGGGGTACTGTTTATCTATTTATAGGCACAGGGCGTAACCTGTGTAAAATTACATTTATGCCCCTTACAATCGACTATAATAATGACACAAAACATTGCGGGTCTTTTAAGTCATTTGATTTTTGAGTCGGTTCACCCCTTCGTCTTGAGATTTGTCACCGTGCCGAAGCTTTATAGGTGATAGCTTCGGCTCTGCTTCTGATAGGATCTGCCGAAGGTGTTCTCTTTTTTAGGAACTTCGGCTATGAAGCATACCCCCAATAGGTTCTATATTTCCTTGCGTTTCGTGGAGATAATGCCGATAGCTCGTATTAAGAGGTTGGAAGAAAGTAGGATGATATAGTTATCAGTGGGAGATGACATGTATATAGGTTGTATGTTGAGATAGAATTTGCAATGACGATTAGCTTTATAAGAGATATAGATATACATAATTATGTCCAAATTTTTAGAGACATGCTCTTATCTGCTTTTGGTATTATCTGTCCCATGTTATTTTATTCCAAATGGTTCGGTATCATTTATTTTTCACTCCAACTCGGTCCCATTCATATATATATAATAATAGTAGTACTCTATCGGTTCTAAGATACATTACTTCACTACTTTCTCTATCTCAAAACAATTCTCGCTATGGTATTCGTGTCGGCCAACTTTCTTTAAGTGTGACTAAATTTATAAAAATATTAATAATATCTCTAATAAGTCTCGTGATTGTATAATCGAAATATGTTTAGCGATACTATATTAATATTTCCTTATATATTTAGTTAAAGACAAAAGATGATGCTTTTTCAGAAAAGGAGAACGATGCTTACGGTAAGTTTGGTTTATGCCCCGTTTGTTTCCTTTTATTTTCAGGAATTGGAATCTTACTAATGGAATAGACTATTTTTTTAGGATGTGACATTCTACCACTTTCTAAAGTTATCATATAAGTCTATCTCAAATTTATGGGATGAGAAATGAAAATTGATTCTATAAATTTGCATACTATTTTTCCGATGTACAACTTATAGCACACTCTTCTACTTGCTTCGCTATAACATAAAGTAGTATATAACTATCTCTCTTATATGATTTAGGATAATATATAAATATATTACATATATAAATATATGAATTTAATTAGTTTTGTGTAAATTATAATTATTAAAATGGAATTGAATTCCAACGAAACAAACGAGGCCTTAGCTTTTTCCGACGAGCAATCGCAATTCTAAGAACCTAGATTTCTAGAGAATTCAGCAATGGAGAAAATCCAAATATTGTGAGCCTTACGTGCGAAGAAAGATCTGAATAGGGTTTAATTAGATCTAGGAAGTGATGGATTTGATGTTCACATTAATCTAGACGATTTTCATGAAAGCAATTTTCACAGAAGCGGGTTAAGTAGCGAAGCGTTTACCTAGAAGCTGATTTTGACGGACAGAATCTGATTTTAATATGAAACAAACGCCCCTTAGTTTGATACAGACGGAGAAGAGGGTATGAAAAATTGAACGGAGGAAGTACTGTTAATACATTTGCAGCATCACATTCAATTAATCATCGCAGGCGGCAGGCGAAGAAAAAGTGCAAAAGGCACTCCGCGAAACGCCTCCCACTCCGGTGAGCAACAGATGACTGATGATGCATGTGGCCTTCTTTGTGGCATGGTCCATAGCAATCCACTACCAGTCTACCACACCCGGCCAGGCAGCCCATATATAGCAGCATGTCAAATTTGCTCCGGCGTCCACACCACGCCCCTGCAAGTGATCGAGCATTTCCTCCCCCGGCCGGGACGGGGCTCATCCACGCTCGGGGACGGGATGGATGTCTTCTTCCTCTAACCGTACCCACGGCCTCTTGCCAGAGAATCATCCCATATCTTCGTCCCGTCCGTCCATATGCATGATCCATCGTCTCCTAGGCTAGGGCCGGTGATGTTTACACGAGAGGAGGGGGAGAGGAATTCTAGCCAGCTGCGCATGTGATCGTTGTCATGCCAACCGTACCGCAAGATTCTCCGTCCAGCCGCCAGAACCAAGAAACCCTTTTAAAGCCAAGGGAGCTCCAGCTCCCGAGTTTCCCCAAACACTTCATCCAGGCTCCAGCCATGGAGGCCTCGGCAGCGGTCGAGTCGTCGGCCGCCGTGTCTGTCTTCGAGGTAGTATCCAGCAAGCAGCGGCGGCCGCCGGACACGGCGAAGCTGGTGCTGAATAGCCCCAGCCCGCCGAGCCTGCGGGAGGAGCTCGTCGGCGTGGTCGGCAAGGCGTTCCGGCCGCGCGCCCACGCCGGGGCCGCTGCTGGCGCCGGTGGCCGCCCGCCGCCGCGCCGCGCGTGGGTCCTCACGGCGCTGCAGTGCGTGTTCCCGGTGCTGCAGTGGGGGAGGAGCTACACCCTCGAGTCCTTCAGGAGTGACGTCATGGCCGGCCTCACTCTTGCCAGCCTTGGCATCCCTCAGGTATGTATTGTAGGCGGTCATGTCATGTTCACACGCTTGCTTGCTCAATTCACGCGTCAGGTTTAATTTTAGCTCTGGTTGCTCTCAGAAACTTTACTACACACGTCTTCGCTTGCTGAATAGTGATCTCAGCAAGAAATAACAACCAACAAGCTAGAATTGAATTCAACACGTCTTCAGGTGAAAACTGACAAGTGTGTTTCTTGCACTAAATCTCTAAAGCAATGAACCCTGAGACAAAACATCAGTTATACTACTAGTGAGGAAGCCACCATATATCTACTTGAAAGACCATACATATGTAGATTTTGCCTTGAAATTTTCTGATGTGGATGTGGATCGAGTTTTTTTTTCTCTCTCTCGCTCGTCCTTGTCTAACCCGTGACTCCTTTGGATTGGTTGTCGGACATGATATTGTAGAGCATTGGATACGCCAATCTAGCCAAGCTGGACCCTCAGTACGGTCTTTGTAAGTATCAGTCACAATAAGCCTATCTCTAAGCTAGATTGATTATTCAAAACAATTTACCGTTTCTTTCTCTAGACGACCACTCATTTGTTTTGTACTACGACTACCTCTCTTTTTTTTTCTCTCCCTGGTGGTGGTGAAAAGACACGAGCGTCGTGCCACCGCTGATCTACGCTGTGATGGGGACATCGAGGGAGATCGCCATCGGGCCAGTCGCCGTCGTCTCGCTGCTGCTGTCCTCGATGATCCAGAAGGTCGTCGACCCGGCCGCCGACCCGGCGACCTACAGGTCGCTCGTCTTCACGGTGACTTTCCTCGCCGGGGTCTTCCAGGTCTCCTTCGGCCTCTTCAGGTACGTGCGGTCTGCTTGATTAGCAGGCGTGTGTTCCTGCGGATGAAGCACGTACTCTGCTCCCACACGTGTCGTCGAGATTGGTGTACGTACGTATGGTCTTGTTTCTTACCTATACATGTTGTCGGTTCGTCACGTCGTCCCAGGCTGGGGTTTCTCGTGGATTTCCTGTCGCACGCTGCCATCGTGGGGTTCATGGGCGGGGCGGCCATCGTGATCGGGATGCAGCAGCTCAAGGGGCTGCTTGGCCTCGCCCATTTCACCAACAGCACCGATGTTGTTTCTGTCCTCAAGGCTGTCTGCTCTGCGCTACGACATGACCCGGTGAGTGCCTGTCGTCGTCGTCGTCTCTCTCTGCGCCATGCTCGAAAATACCGGGCATTTTTCCCCTTTTTGTAAATAGTAAATGAGCAACTATATATGGACCCTCATGCATGCCACGCCCCCACCCCCACAAAGAGAGTCGGACACAACGATCAGTCACTGTCGTTACTTGGAACAATAGTGTTCGATCGTCTTCAACCTCGCACTACGGTACAGGAACCTTTTATTTTTGGGATAGAGGGCATGGCCACTTGCCTGTCTACTGTTTAGTGTTGGATCACTGGAATCCACCCACCTGAATTCATCCTCATGTCAACACCGCCATCTTGTGCTTGGCTTTACTCATGTGTCCGTCTTTCTTGTTCTCCGTATCATGTCCGCCGGTTCTCATGTTCTCGATCCACAACTGCAGTGGCACCCGGGCAACTTCCTCATCGGATGCTCCTTCCTCATATTCATCCTCACCACACGGTTCATCGTAAGAAAGACTCAATTCAATTCAACAGCTCTTCTTTTTTTACTGGCTCATGGTACATACTACAGATCGGACCGTAAAACTTAACTGAACCCACACGACGATGACAACTTGGATGGCAGGGGAGGAGGTACAAGAAGCTGTTCTGGCTGTCAGCGATCTCGCCTCTGCTGTCGGTCATCCTGTCCACCGCTGCGGTCTACGCGACAAGGGCTGACAGGCACGGCGTCAAGATCATCCAGAAGGTGCACGCGGGCCTAAACCCAAGCTCCGTGAAGCAGATACACCTCAACGGGCCGCACACAACGGAGTGCGCCAAGATCGCCGTCATCTGCGCAGTCATCGCCCTCACGGTACCCGTACTTCCCGCCCGGCTGCAGTAGGCCCGCCCTTCACCTTGGCGAAATGCGGATGCGCTGAAAGACGAAACCTTGCGTTGCCTCTCCTCCCAGGAAGCTATCGCCGTTGGCCGATCTTTCGCCTCCGTAAGAGGGTACAGACTCGACGGCAACAAGGAGATGCTGGCCATGGGGTTCTCCAACGTTGCTGGTTCTCTGTCCTCGTGCTATGTGGCAACAGGTGATCCATATGGTTTTCTGACTCATTGGCCGTCGTTGCAATCTTTCGGGAAGAAGCAAGGATGTCTGACAGATGTGTGTTTTTTTTTTCGTTCGTCAGGTTCGTTCTCCCGAACGGCAGTGAACTTCAGCGCGGGGGCCAGGTCGACCGTTTCAAACATCGTCATGTCCATCACCGTGTTCGTCACCCTGGAGCTGTTCATGAAGCTCCTCTACTACACGCCCATGGCGGTGCTCGCCTCCATCATCCTGTCGGCTCTTCCGGGACTGATCGACATCAAGGAGGCCTGCAGCATATGGAAGATCGACAAGATGGATTTCCTCACCTGCCTCGGTGCGTTTGTTGGCGTCCTGTTTGGGTCGGTGGAGATTGGGCTTGCAGTTGCAGTAAGATGCTTGATACAGACACTCCTCCGTTCAAAAATCACATTTTTTTAGATTAAGCAGGAAAAAAAAATCACCTTTCAGCTTTTTCTGACTTTGTGGTGTGCGGCTGATTGCTGCAGCTTGGCATTTCCTTCGCAAAGATCATCATACAGTCGCTTCGGCCTCAGGTGGAGATCCTTGGCAGGCTACAAGGGACAGATATCTTCTGCAGCGTCAGGCAGTACCCTGTAGCCTGCCTAACTCCGACTGTACTGCCTATACGCGTCGACACATCCTTCCTCTGCTTCATCAACGCCACTTCCGTCAAAGAAAGGTACTAGCAATTTCAATATATAAACATGGGTTTACAGAATATTTAATACAAAATTTGCAACAAATGTTGTTCAATCAGGATCACAGAGTGGGTTTGGGAAGGAGTGGAGACCTCAAATGGAAAAGCGAGGGAGAGGATACAAGCAGTTGTCCTTGATATGTCAAGTAAGTGCCCCCAGAATCTCCAAGATTATATAAGAGGAGATGCTTTGCTTTTTTTTAGCTAATTCAGTTTTAGATTAGGTGGAATATACACCAATGTAGCTGTGAAATCCATGTTCAGTACAAAAATATGTATACCCATGTTCCTGCTTTTGCAGGTGTGGTAAACATCGACACTTCAGGACTCACTGCACTGGAAGAAATACACAAGGAGTTGGTGTCTCTTGGCTTACAGGTGAAGTAGTGTGTACCTTTGGGTTTGAGTATAAAAAAAGGACATATATAATGCCCGGTTATAATGCTGGAACAACTACCTGCAGATGGCTATAGCCAGTCCGGGATGGAAGGCAGTTCAGAAGATGAAAGTGTCACAGGTGGTGGACAGGGTAGGACAGGACTGGATCTTCATGACAGTAGGTGAAGCGGTGGAGGCCTGTCTAGCTGCTCATAAGGGCACAGCTCTCGCATGTTGAGTATGCGTTAATTACTACTATTAGTACTCCTAAGGATAATCCCATAAGCGATGCGGTTATTTGCATCCTATGAAGGTGTTACTGGAAATGCTTACGAAACAGAAATGCATGGTTTGCACATGATGGAGGCAAAATACCTATGGTATGACTTGACTGGAGTGGTCGTGGCGAGAAACAAACCTGCTCTGGGAAGGACATTCCTTGAGCTCCACAAAAACATGTATGGTGATATCTTGATGATGTGTAACTGTACTTAGTAAGTAAACAAGTCTTTTTGTTTTACTGTTTCTTACAAGAAAAAGATGAAACCTTGACTTAAAAAGAACTAAATGATACTCCTTCCGTCCCTAATTAAAATTCGTTTTAGTTAATTAATAGGTTCATTAAATACATAATGTATGTGTTTTATATATGTGTCTAGTTCTATCTTCACTCATTTGAATATAGACATAAAAACTAAAAGTTAAAATGACTATTTTGAAACGGAGTAAGTATTATGTTGGAGCGCTTGAAACGTAAGAAACAAGAAAGAGAGAAGTATCGCGGTTGTACAGTGCAGGCATGCGGCCGTTCTGACAGCAGCGACATCAGGGCGTACAGGAGAAGCCGTAAACTGAACCAACCGGTACAGCTCATGCCTATGAACAATTTCTTGAATTAGACGAAACTTGGGCAAATCACGGTAACCAACACAAAGGATGCTTGAAAATTTATTTGGGGATCTGAAAATTTCTCTACAAAGAAGACTTATAGGTATTTGATGGGTCAGACTCAAGTTCATCAGATTTTCAGATCGCTTTGGAAAAATAAATGTCAACCAAAGCATAAGGTCTTTTTTAGCTTTGGTTAAAGAACAGACTCAATACATGTAAAGCCCTAAAATTGGTATAATGTAAGAAATGCATATATTGATATAAAAGTGATTTGGAATTGTGGAGCCTTCGGAGATTTATTAGGTTTTCTTCTTTGTGCATATTCAATTAATAGGAATTAAGGTGATCAAAAGACAAATAAATAAATACGGAAATAGGCATCTAACACTGAGGTTCTTGTTTTGTACTCAAAAGTGTGAAAACAAGTTTAAGTTTGAAAATAGAACTTGAGAATAGAAAGAGAAATAAGAAAAGAGAATATACAAGGAAAAATATATATAAGTACCTATAATTCTTCCTACTAGAACTTTATTTGAAAATTTGTTTTGATGTTTGAAACCTAGAGATTAAAACCAGAATTCGAATTTAGTTTGAATTTTTGATTTGGAAACAAAACAGAAAATAATAAAAAAAAAAGAACAAAAGCACTTGGGCTGAAACCTCTCTGGCGGCCCACTCCTTTTCCTCCTTCAGCCAGCCCAATCCGCGCGTGTGTCACTGGCGGGGTGGGACCCATCGGTCGGCCTTGGGCTTGATTCCGCCCGTGCCCGCGTTTCCTGTTGGCGCAGCTTGTCTCACTGTCTGGTGGGTCCCGGCTGACAGTGTTACCTTCTTCCCCAATCGCTAGCAACAGCAGCGCGAATGCCGCGGGCGCTAACAAATCGCGGGATTCTCTCCCACCCCGCGGAGCGGTGAACCCGGAACGAGCTCGTGCCCTAGATTCCGCGTCAAACTGCTGCCGATTTCCTTGGCATGGACTCGTCCCTTCCCCCTCGCGTTCGCATGAACTGAACCCAGGAATCCGCGTGGATGTCGCTGGCCGTTCCAACAACCCGCCCGGAATCCCCTCACAGCAGAGTATAAAGAGGATTGAACCGCCCCGTCGTTAGCCATCACGAGCCGGATTTCACTACCATTGACTCAGTAGGGAGGCGAAAGAAAACCGAGCGCCGCCGCGGGGAATACTGGACCTCTACCTCGACCGGACCACCGAGGACCTGCTCGCGCCGTGGCCTTAGCTTACAGCCGTGGAGTCCTGCCGTTATGTGGAGCCGTTCTCTCCGTCGTCGGGAGTCGGGTGAATGCCAGGGAGCCTCGGCGGAATTCCTTCAATCCAGTGTTCCTCACCGAGCCGCTGCACCATGGTTGAGGGTCTCCTCGACATGAACCCTGGTGAGATTCTGGACCCCTTTGGTTCGCTTGTTGGTCCGCTCTACGTAGCACAAATCGTAGGGGGAAAGTGGAGCTTTGGTGCTCGGCTGGACGGGAGCACCGGTGATGGTCTCCGCCGTTGGGGGCGGCCGCCGCTGGTGCGGGATCTGCTGCGCTCAGCTATCGGTGGTGGAAGACAACCCATGAACCGTAGATCGCGTTATCAGTGGCCAAGATTAGAAGATAGGGCCAACTTGACTAGAGCCTATCTCCGCCATTCGATCATGATCGTGCGCGCAGGACTCCATTCCGTTGTTTTAAATCCTAGCCATCGGCCGGTAATCTTACGGTTCTGGTTGCTTACCGCTTCGGTAATGGGCTGATCTAATCTTGACCGGTGGTCCGCGATCGGACGACAGATATCCACCCATATCTCTTCACGCGCGTAAACTTGCAAAGAAATCCTTCTGTTTTCACAAAAACAACCCGCCATCCGTGCGGGGGAAAACTGAGTCTCGGGACAAATTGTGGTTTAGCCCCCGAGCTCTCTGGATATTATGCGCTCAGCCCAGTGACTTAAGAAAATAGGAAAAACAATATAGAAAATACTTTTTTAGCACAAAAATAATTCTAGAACTTGTGTAATTCCTAGAAAATCCATTTTAGCTCCGAATTGACCCACTCTAGTTGCAATAATTTTGTTTTAATATTGTCTATCAACTAGTAACACTGTTTAGCCATGAAAATTGAGTTAAAATTGTTGATTAGGATTAATATATTCTAAGCACTAAATAATTTCGAAAATTCATAACTTAATAACCGTAGCTCCGAATTTAGTGGTTCTTGTTTCTATGAGCTCGTTGTGGTGCGTAGATTATTATTACATAGTTTATTTTTTTGTTTGGTGTGATGTTAATCTTGCCTATATCATGTTTGTTTGTATTGCTACGATTAGCGCGAGGTTACATGTCATGTGAAGATCATCCTGGTACCTGGAATCTCAAGTCCCAGGCAAGTTGTGCCCTTGATCACTTCTTTTTACCTACTCATGTTCTGATTAATCATAATGATCTGCATAGGTTAATTTTGATGGGACCCAATAGGTTACCCTAGTTTGTCTATCTTTATACCTTGTTTACCACTGAACTTTTTGGGTAGTACTTGCTAGTGCTTTATGTGGTTTTGGGTATGAAGATACATTATTCATGATCACACTTTTATTATCTGTTTATTATCACTGTTCATGATAAGATCATTATGTTAATTGGAACATGGAGAACCACCCGGGAAAACAGTGCTACCACAAGGGTTTAATGGGACGCCCTTGGCCGATTAATTAGGAAAGCTAGTGGAAGACTACCTTACCCGAAAGGGGCAAGGGCAGTAGGGGAGTGGTCAGTGTAGGGAGGCCCTCGGGAGGATTTTGCTGTGATGGCGGTCCTGCAAGGGATTCCTGGGAAGGCCCTCGGGAGGATTTTGCTGTGATGGCGGTCCTGCAAGGGATTCCTGGGGAGGCCCTCGGGAGGATTTTGCTGTGATGGCGGTCCTGCAAGGGATTCCTGCATTGGAGCTTCCTATAAACTGTAGCGGGTTTTCTGAAGCTAGTGGAACTTTGTAAAGGCCTCGTAGTGTTACCCTGCCTCGCCTCCTCGGTAGAGGTGTATGGGAAGTCGCGATCCCTTGGCAGATGGGTAACATGACTTGTGGGTAAAGATGCGCAACCTCTGCAGAGTGTAAAACTGGTATACTAGCCGTGCTCACGGTCATGAGCAGCTCGGACACTCACATGATTAAATTATGGAATTAAACTCAATTTGTCATATGCATTGCATCGCAGGTGAGGTTGTACAGGTGATGTTGTTACTTTTGTTCTACTACTTAATTGGGCTGGTATTTACTTATACTTAGTAATTGCTAATAAAATTTTGACCAACTTTAAAAGCAATGCTCAGCTCTAACCATCCTCTTTGGTAAGCCTTACACTTCACGTGAGCTCCCACCTTTGGCGAGTTCATGCACATTATTCCCCACAACTTGTTGAGCGATGAACGTATGTGAGCTCACTCTTGCTGTCTCACACCCCCCCCCACAGGTCAAGAGCAGGTACCACAGGATGAGGCGCGTGGAGGATGCCGTGATGAGTTCGTGAGTGGTCTAGGTCGTCGTCTCCCAGTCAACTTTGGGTTGCTGGACCGTTGTCTCCTTATAATGTAATTATTTATTTTGTATAGAACTCCTGTTATATATAAAGATGTGACATTCGATCCTGTGCCACTTTACATCATATGTGTGAGACTTGGTCCCAGCATACCTGGTGTTTTTGTTAGCGCCCGGGTTTTGGACCCCTAAAATCCGGGTGTTACAGAAGTGGTATCAGAGGAATGTTGACTGTAGGACGAAACCTAGATAGAACTGGACAACCCTTATCTACTTACCTCGGCCACTCTGATTCTTTCTAAACTTTTCTTAATCTTTTCTCATCTATTTCCGCTTTTCTTTGATTATTCTTACCTTTTCATTCTAAAGACAAATGTGGATTTCACACTTTGAAATCCTGCACCTTAAGTGACTTTTAGGAATAGGAGACCAAATCTTAGGAACAAAAACAAAACTATTATTTTTTTTTATATGCTTGAATGTTTGTTCTTCTGATATTTGTCTGATTTGGATATTTGATTGAGTGTGATGAGTTGTGGAGTAATGTCCACAATTTCATCTGCATATACACATAGGTATAAAAAAAATATATTTATAAAATAACTAGACAACCTAGATTATTCCCATTGGAACATATCTAGCTTAAAAGATTTATCTTATCCTAAAAGATCCCATCCTAACTAATTCATCTTATCTTAAAAGACTCTCTTATCCTAATAGCTTCATCTTATCATGAAAGATTCATTTTATCCTAACCACTATATTTATCTGATCCTAAAATAACCACTAAGACCTAATCCAAAATAATGAGATCTTAACTAGTTCAATCTAGTCGTACCAACCTAATCTAGATTCTATCTAATCTATTATGTTCTAATCTAGTGTAAGTTACTTAATGCTGGTACAACGGGTTAAGCCATACTCCAGATCCACTTAAACTTAAACTCGTGACCTAGATCAACTCGGCCATACCCAACAACTTGACCTACATAACAGATCTATCTTAGCCTCTTGTCCCAAACCCGAATGGAGACACCAAAGAGCAACACTGGAAAAGGACAAGATCAACCTCATCAAGGAAGGAGAGAAGTCAAACTCGATCTTCAGATGCATTACCACCCAACAAGGAGTTATTTCTCACCATAAACCTTCTTACACCACGATATTCTTGCCCTAACCAACCCATCTTTCGTCCTACATAATAAAATGACTATACATATGGATACCCATGCTTTCCTAATCACTCAAAAAAAAACTCTTGATTTTTGAAATAATTAGAAACTGAAAGCTAAATTGCAAACCACTCTTCCTATATCCTTTTCTAACAAATCTCGGGGACGAGATTTCTGTTAAGGGGGGTAGGATTTGTAAAGCCCTAAAATTGGTATAATGTAAGAAATGCATATATTGATATAAAAGTGATTTGGAATTGTGGAGCCTTCGGAGATTTATTAGGTTTTCTTCTTTGTGCATATTCAATTAATAGGAATTAAGGTGATCAAAAGACAAATAAATAAATACGGAAATAGGCATCTAACACTGAGGTTCTTGTTTTGTACTCAAAAGTGTGAAAACAAGTTTAAGTTTGAAAATAGAACTTGAGAATAGAAAGAGAAATAAGAAAAGAGAATATACAAGGAAAAATATATATAAGTACCTATAATTCTTCCTACTAGAACTTTATTTGAAAATTTGTTTTGATGTTTGAAACCTAGAGATTAAAACCAGAATTCGAATTTAGTTTGAATTTTTGATTTGGAAACAAAACAGAAAATAATAATAAAAAAAGAACAAAAGCACTTGGGCTGAAACCTCTCTGGCGGCCCACTCCTTTTCCTCCTTCAGCCAGCCCAATCCGCGCGTGTGTCACTAGCGGGGTGGGACCCATCGGTCGGCCTTGGGCTTGATTCCGCCCGTGCCCGCGTTTCCTGTTGGCGCAGCTTGTCTCACTGTCTGGTGGGTCCCGGCTGACAGTGTTACCTTCTTCCCCAATCGCTAGCAACAGCAGCGCGAATGCCGCGGGCGCTAACAAATCGCGGGATTCTCTCCCACCCCGCGGAGCGGTGAACCCGGAACGAGCTCGTGCCCTAGATTCCGCGTCAAACTGCTGCCGATTTCCTTGGCATGGACTCGTCCCTTCCCCCTCGCGTTCGCATGAACTGAACCCAGGAATCCGCGTGGATGTCGCTGGCCGTTCCAACAACCCGCCCGGAATCCCCTCACAGCAGAGTATAAAGAGGATTGAACCGCCCCGTCGTTAGCCATCACGAGCCGGATTTCACTACCATTGACTCAGTAGGGAGGCGAAAGAAAACCGAGCGCCGCCGCGGGGAATACTGGACCTCTACCTCGACCGGACCACCGAGGACCTGCTCGCGCCGTGGCCTTAGCTTACAGCCGTGGAGTCCTGCCGTTATGTGGAGCCGTTCTCTCCGTCGTCGGGAGTCGGGTGAATGCCAGGGAGCCTCGGCGGAATTCCTTCAATCCAGTGTTCCTCACCGAGCCGCTGCACCATGGTTGAGGGTCTCCTCGACATGAACCCTGGTGAGATTCTGGACCCCTTTGGTTCGCTTGTTGGTCCGCTCTACGTAGCACAAATCGTAGGGGGAAAGTGGAGCTTTGGTGCTCGGCTGGACGGGAGCACCGGTGATGGTCTCCGCCGTTGGGGGCGGCCGCCGCTGGTGCGGGATCTGCTGCGCTCAGCTATCGGTGGTGGAAGACAACCCATGAACCGTAGATCGCGTTATCAGTGGCCAAGATTAGAAGATAGGGCCAACTTGACTAGAGCCTATCTCCGCCATTCGATCATGATCGTGCGCGCAGGACTCCATTCCGTTGTTTTAAATCCTAGCCATCGGCCGGTAATCTTACGGTTCTGGTTGCTTACCGCTTCGGTAATGGGCTGATCTAATCTTGACCGGTGGTCCGCGATCGGACGGCAGATATCCACCCATATCTCTTCACGCGCGTAAACTTGCAAAGAAATCCTTCTGTTTTCACAAAAACAACCCGCCATCCGTGCGGGGGAAAACTGAGTCTCGGGACAAATTGTGGTTTAGCCCCCGAGCTCTCTGGATATTATGCGCTCAGCCCAGTGACTTAAGAAAATAGGAAAAACAATATAGAAAATACTTTTTTAGCACAAAAATAATTCTAGAACTTGTGTAATTCCTAGAAAATCCATTTTAGCTCCGAATTGACCCACTCTAGTTGCAATAATTTTGTTTTAATATTGTCTATCAACTAGTAACACTGTTTAGCCATGAAAATTGAGTTAAAATTGTTGATTAGGATTAATATATTCTAAGCACTAAATAATTTCGAAAATTCATAACTTAATAACCGTAGCTCCGAATTTAGTGGTTCTTGTTTCTATGAGCTCGTTGTGGTGCGTAGATTATTATTACATAGTTTATTTTTTTGTTTGGTGTGATGTTAATCTTGCCTATATCATGTTTGTTTGTATTGCTACGATTAGCGCGAGGTTACATGTCATGTGAAGATCATCCTGGTACCTGGAATCTCAAGTCCCAGGCAAGTTGTGCCCTTGATCACTTCTTTTTACCTACTCATGTTCTGATTAATCATAATGATCTGCATAGGTTAATTTTGATGGGACCCAATAGGTTACCCTAGTTTGTCTATCTTTATACCTTGTTTACCACTGAACTTTTTGGGTAGTACTTGCTAGTGCTTTATGTGGTTTTGGGTATGAAGATACATTATTCATGATCACACTTTTATTATCTGTTTATTATCACTGTTCATGATAAGATCATTATGTTAATTGGAACATGGAGAACCACCCGGGAAAACAGTGCTACCACAAGGGTTTAATGGGACGCCCTTGGCCGATTAATTAGGAAAGCTAGTGGAAGACTACCTTACCCGAAAGGGGCAAGGGCAGTAGGGGAGTGGTCAGTGTAGGGAGGCCCTCGGGAGGATTTTGCTGTGATGGCGGTCCTGCAAGGGATTCCTGGGAAGGCCCTCGGGAGGATTTTGCTGTGATGGCGGTCCTGCAAGGGATTCCTGGGGAGGCCCTCGGGAGGATTTTGCTGTGATGGCGGTCCTGCAAGGGATTCCTGCATTGGAGCTTCCTATAAACTGTAGCGGGTTTTCTGAAGCTAGTGGAACTTTGTAAAGGCCTCGTAGTGTTACCCTGCCTCGCCTCCTCGGTAGAGGTGTATGGGAAGTCGCGATCCCTTGGCAGATGGGTAACATGACTTGTGGGTAAAGATGCGCAACCTCTGCAGAGTGTAAAACTGGTATACTAGCCGTGCTCACGGTCATGAGCAGCTCGGACACTCACATGATTAAATTATGGAATTAAACTCAATTTGTCATATGCATTGCATCGCAGGTGAGGTTGTACAGGTGATGTTGTTACTTTTGTTCTACTACTTAATTGGGCTGGTATTTACTTATACTTAGTAATTGCTAATAAAATTTTGACCAACTTTAAAAGCAATGCTCAGCTCTAACCATCCTCTTTGGTAAGCCTTACACTTCACGTGAGCTCCCACCTTTGGCGAGTTCATGCACATTATTCCCCACAACTTGTTGAGCGATGAACGTATGTGAGCTCACTCTTGCTGTCTCACACCCCCCCCCCCCCCCACAGGTCAAGAGCAGGTACCACAGGATGAGGCGCGTGGAGGATGCCGTGATGAGTTCGTGAGTGGTCTAGGTCGTCGTCTCCCAGTCAACTTTGGGTTGCTGGACCGTTGTCTCCTTATAATGTAATTATTTATTTTGTATAGAACTCCTGTTATATATAAAGATGTGACATTCGATCCTGTGCCACTTTACATCATATGTGTGAGACTTGGTCCCAGCATACCTGGTGTTTTTGTTAGCGCCCGGGTTTTGGACCCCTAAAATCCGGGTGTTACAATACAAGGGATATGCTGAAGAGGAAAAACATGACTCTTGAGTCTTACACCTATGAGAACTACATCTGGCAAAAGGAGGAAACTCTTTATCATCTTTTCCTCAGATGTAACTTCGTGAAGACCTGCTGGAATTCAATTGGTTTGACGCCCTCAAGAATTACTAATCATGTGGATGCTGCAGCAAATCTAGAACAGCAGCTCAATGTTCCCTTCTTTATGGAAATTGTCATTCTCATGACTTGGAGCATTTGGAAGTGTCGTAATGCCTGGCTTTTTCAGGACAAGGACCCAACAGTGCAACAATGTAAAAATGAGTTCACAAAAGAATTACACCTGGTCACTCATTGAGCTAAAGGCAGATTCGATTCGGCAATCCCTGAATGGCTTCAACATTGACAGTAGAAACCACCAATTATAACCTTCTGTAATATATCTTCATGTATGTTTCTAACTCTGTCGTTTTAAAGTTTTAATAAAATTCAAGTAGAGACTCGCCCCTCCTGTCTTATAAAAAACCAACCGGTAACCGGTCGTTGCCCACTTGCCCTCGACCCTGCCGCCCATGCCAGCGTTTTATTAATCATGAACGGTCCAAAAATATATAATAGATCAGCCTTGTGGGCTTATCTTTTTTACCGGGCCACTAAACCATTCACGCAGACCCACTTCTTGCCCGCACGCCCAGTCTCGTCCGTCGATGACCCTATGGGCTGTGGCTTGTCGCATGTGACCTTAGAACTCGTTCGGTTGGCCCAGAACAGCCCGTTCCATCCGGATATATTCAGCCCAGATTAAAACATGAAGTATCCGAAAATGGTTGTTCGGATACGGGCAATTCAGAATAAAACCAAGTCATTTTCACACTCTCAGTTGTTTGGATTGGATCCACACCTACAAGCCTCTGGAATCAAACCAAATCAGATCTTTTTACGTTCTAGCGAACCACTTGGATCCACTTCATCGGGCGCAGGAATGAAAACATGCCTGTTTTCGAGTTGGAAGAAACGAATGAGCCCTTATGTGGTCTTTTCGGTCCTAGTCTCGGTCACGGTCTCAGCCACCGCGACACATGGCTGGGCTAGTTTGGTGACAAGAATAGTGGAAGAAATTCAAGGAAAAAGGAATAGCAAAGGATTTCCTTCTTTGTAGCTTCCTTCCAATTTTCTTGTTACTAAATCAGACATAAGGGCATGTTTGGGATAGCAATTTTAAATAGCAAGGGGATTTAGTACGCTCGGTTCAATGCCATGGCATTGTTGACAGTTGATGTGGCCCGTGGACTGTTCTGGCAATCCATTCAGTCAGCTGGTCGGTGGATCTATCAAACGATCGGTCCGTCGATGTTGACTGCGTTAAAATTGAATCGATCGGTATCGACCCGCACGCTGAAAAATCGATCGATACCAACCTGGATCGATTATCTATTGTCACGTGTCGTCCTCTGATTAGTCCACATCGTCTTCAAGTCCAAAAATTAAATAAAAATATTGAAATCTAGACTGTAAATAGAGGGGGTTGGGTTCATTCACACCTCCCGCTAAATCATTGTCCACATGTCTTCCTCGAGCACGAACGTTGAGATAACAGAACAAGAGGTCACTACAGGAAAACACTTAATTCCCGTCGGTTCCTGGCCGACGGGAATAAGCCTTAAACCGACAAAAAATACCGGTACTCGATATGATGCCTCAAACTATGACGATTGTGGCAAATAAAACTTGCCTTCATGTCTTCAACAAGGAGTAGGCAAAGGACGCGACATCAAAACTACATCAACTAGGTCGTAAAGTCGTCCATGACCCGTTGATGCAAGACTATTTTAACAACTCGTTTGTTGTTTACCCTCCACTCTACTTTCATAGAAGGTACCACATGAGGAGCTCTTTTTCAATTCTTAGATATGTTGGGTGAGCATTTCCCCTACTTCGCTCTTAGAACCGATGCACTCAACCGCAACGGTTTCTCCACCCACCAAAAATGCATTATTGCCCTCCACATGCTCGCCTATGGTAGCGTTGCTGACTCCATTGATGAGTATATATCAAAGTCCTCAAGTAGTTCTGTAGGTGTGTTATTTCATGTTTTGGTGAGGAGTATAGTCGTCATCCAATTGTTGCCGATCTTATGCAACTTTTATCTGAGGAGGAGAGGGAATTTCCTTATATGATATAAAGTATAAATTGTATGTATTAGAAGTGGAGGAACCACACCATTGGATGGAAAGGATAGATTATAAGGGGGATGGGGACATTAGATCCCCAACCATCATGCTCAAGATGTTGTCTCATTTGACTTGTGGATTTGGCATGCATTTTTAAAGGTAGGAGAGTGAAACAACGATGTCAATGTGCTCAACCAATGACCATTATTCATTGACGTGATTAAGTAAGAAGCACCAAATATGAACTTCATGGTGAATGGACATGAGTACAACCAAGGGCACTACTTAGCCGATAGCATCTATCTCTAGTGGTCAGTGTTTACGAAGACCATTTCCCTCTCATATACTCCAAAGCAGTGGATGTTTGCTGTCTGGTAGGAGGGCACACGAAAGGACATAGAGCTAACATTTCGGGTTATAAAGGCCCACTTCCATATTCTCCCTAGCTCATATCGTTTTTGCACATCAAGTACTCAATGTGATCATACATGCATGTATCATTCTGAACAACATGATCATTGATGATTGAAAGGATTGTAGATGTCTAAGAGGAGGTGAATTATGATAACTATTTTTATACTAATCTAGATCTCTAATTTTTCATCTTAAACAAAACCTATGTGAATAAGCAAGCGAACTCGTGGGGAGAGGAGAGGAGAGAAAAATGATCTAAATATAATATTAATCATTGGATTTGAATGAGTAAAATATAGTAAAATTATCTAGTGATCTGAATTTTGGTTTCGAGGGTGTGATATGTGCGGATGTAATTTGTTTCGTGGATTTAGAGAAGGTTATTAGTGTGGAGGTAATTTGGATGTGTGGATTTTAGTTAAAATCGGGGGTTATACAGGAGTATAGACTACAGTGTTCTTTTCGTCAAACAGCTGGTCATTCACTGTCGTCTAATAGAAGTGGTCTTTTCGTTCTGAGTTCTGACGTTGTACGCATCGTTCGAAAAGAATCCTTGTACACTTGCTCATTCACACCCCCCCCACCCCCCAATAAAATGGAGAAATGGATGATCCGATACTATGGCTGCGTCTCAGCGCATGGCAATGTTATTATTAGCCATGTACCAATGTACATTATCAGTACGAGGCACAATGTTATTATCGATGTAGATTATCAGTACGGGGCAGGTATATCATCAGCCATGCAGGTGCAGGATCTGTACGTGGAGCTTAGAGCGGAACAGCGCTGAGTCCAGGAAGGAACTTCTTGAGCCTAGCTGCGGCCTCCAGCACCCTGTCCCTGCTGTTGAACGCGCTGACACGGATGAAGCCCTCGCCGCCGGGGCCGAAGCCGCTGCCCGGCACGGTGATGACGTGCGTCTTGTCGAGTATCTCGGCGAACACGTCCCAGGAGCGGCGGCCCGGGAAGCGCACCCAGACGTAGGGCGAGTCGGTGCCACCGTACACCTCCTTGCCGAGCGACGCGAAGGTGTCCACAAGCACCCGCGCGTTCTCCTTGTAGACGCCCACGACGCGGCGCACGGCGTCCCGGCCTTCCTCCGTGGAGAGGCAGGCGAGGCCGCCGGCCTGCGCGACGCTGGAGGCGCCGTTGAAGCAGGTGCAGACGATGCGGTCGAAGTCGCGCGCGACGGGGGAGCCGTCCGCGTAGCGCAGCTCGTCGGGCACCACCGCCCAGCCGAGGCGGACGCCCGTGAAGCCGGCGAACTTGGAGAAGGAGGAGATCTCGATGGCCACCTCCCGGGCGCCGGGCACCTCGTAGATGGACCGCGGCTTCGTCTTGTCCCCGTCGCCAGCGGCCTCCGACGACGACGACACGTACCACGCGTACGCCGTGTCGAACACGATGATGGAGCCGTTGCGGCGCGCGAAGTCCACCAGCTCGCGCAGCTGCGCCGCCGACGCCGCGTGCCCCGTGGGGTTGTTGGGCGAGCAGAAGAAGATGACGTCGGTGCGCGGCACGCGGGAGAGGTCCGGGAAGAAGTGGTTCTCCGGCGCGCACCGCATGTACGCGATGCCGGCGTACTTGCCGGCCTCGTCCGCGCTGCCGGTCTGCCCCACGATCACGCCGTTGTCCACGTAGCCCTGCATATATGCATGTGAGCCGACCGATCGAGAGAGCACAACTGCCGATGGAGAAATGCATGGTTGTGTGTAAGCGCAGCACGTATGCGTACCGGGAAGGTGGGATCTTGGACGGCTATGGTCACGTTGGGCCCGAACAGCGTCTGCGTGCAGAGGGCCGGGAGGAAGAAGAAGATGAGATTCTGTAGCGAACTGGTATTGAATAGCTGGCTATGTCTGTGTCTGTGTCTGTGTCGCACGTACCTGGAGGCGAGCGATGTCACACTGCGCTCCGTCCGAGATGAACACCTCGGACTCTTGAATCCCCATGTCTGGGTACACTTCCTCAGCTATGACCTTGCGCAGATTCTGCACATATATATATGTTCGCGAAGCAAAGCAGCAGGTTCAGTTCAGTGAAGCAAAGCATGCTATCCCCCTAGCTATCTTCAGATTAACTACAGTGTAGAGTTCCCGCCGGTTGGCAGGAGGACCACCTGCACATTACATTACATTACCATTTGCCCCTGCTCCGGCCCATAACCCTGGTACCCTTCTGGAGTGGATAACGCAAGTACATACTGCAAAAACAGGGCAAGTGATTCGGTAATGTATCCAAACAAACCAACAAATAAAAACCAAGAGCTAGCATCTCCAACAAGTGGTTCAAAATAGTGCCAGCAGAATTAAAATACTACATTGTTTAAAGTGTTTAGGGCACTTAAGACAAACTGAGCTTCAACATTTAAACCCTAAATCATGTATTTTAGAAAGTAAATTATATTATTAAGAAAAAAATATGAATAATATATAAATAAAGATAGTGTACTAATATGAGGTGTAATATATTTGGTCACTTTATGGTGTGCTCTATAATTTTTATATAAAAAAGTATATGATACTACTGGGGCTGTTTTTTATGGATTGAGTTCTATATTTTAAATATAGAGCACTGATCTAGGGCCCGTTGGAGATGCTAGCTGATATAACATAATCTTGGCCAAATTTTTTTAAAAAGAGAAAATTCGTTGGGCTGGACCGCTGTGCGAGGCCGAGGCAGAAGACGTGCATGAACCCGGACCGAACTAAAGTCAGCAAGCAGCATGTGAGTTCACGGGTCGCTCTCGTCGAATCCTTTTTGTGTCCCCTGTCATGCATGATCCGAAGACATCCCGTTGACCGGAAGAATGCTATATTTGTAAATATGCTCTCTTGGAGTATTGGGTCGGTGGTATTTCTTTCTTTTTCTTTTTTTCAAGGATGCCAGCTGATGCTGTACGTAAGTTTAGAAACAAACGTGATGTTTCTGAAAGAAAGCCAAACAAACGTGGTGGCTGTGGCTCTACGTGTGGAAAATGGCGAGAACAAGGAGGGCCATGACGTGGCAGCAGTGAAGTACTCCTCGTGTCCGTGGGGAGCATCATCCTTATATTTTTTTATCTCTACTACGAGTCGAATATATTTAGTTCTGATCGAAAATATATAAAAAACATTATATTGCTGGAACTTGTTACATGCGTGATTAGTATCATTAAGTCAGCCACTGATTGATTATATATATTTTTTATAATAAACTTATATATTTAGCGATAAAAATGACATTTATATTATCTACAAGTCTAGCTAGCTAAATTTGAGATGTCGGCATGCATGAATCTTATAACGATATTCTGCTTGAGGAAAACCTTGACGGAGGAACTTTCTCGATCGGTAGGGGGGGAAAAAAGCGCAGCCATGTCAAAACAAAATGGCACTGGGGCACTGTAGATTCAGAACCTGACGGGACGGGTGCATGCATTCAGCTATTTTCCGGGCTGAGGGACTGATATTGGCACTTACCGAATACCACCGCAACGTGCTCTTCGCTGCGTCGTCGTCGTCTAGCTAGGTGGAACTTCTTTTATGTATGAATGTATATATGTAAACGAAACGTGTGAGAATATAATCTGGTAGTACACGTATATAATAACAGATAACCATAATTAAGCACCGGTCATTTTTACTGTTTCGAGTGAGGACTAAGTTTACACAGCTAATTTTTTTTGAAGTAAAGTTTACACAGCTAATTAAGCAGCTCACCCCAAACAAGTAACTATATAGTTCACGTAATCTTATTTAAGGCAGTAGCAGGTAAGACTGCCGTAACAGCAGCCATGGCTACCTCTTGCCACTCTCTCCCAAAATTAGTTTCCTTGGCAAAAATTAGAAATTGCTCACCCTGCTGACTCACCAAACAACTGGACCGTTGTTAATTAATTATGTCCAGCAACTTTTTATCGGTATATATAATATAGTGTAGGTGTGGTCGTTGCAGCAGGGGTCCTATTAAAGTCTCAAATATGTATTGCATCGTCACGGCTACTAGACCTTACCCTCCGGTGTCTTGTTCAATATATTTTAGCACAGCACACATCTTTGAGATTATATCTCACTACATGATGTTATATGGTACCATATTAATTATTTAATTAACTCTTTTTTTGCTAGCCCTGATATGATCAGAAGAATATTGACCAGCCACGCATTTTCCAGCACACTTCGGTGATCGTTCGGTACCCCTGCATGGAAGGTTCTGCCTAGCGTGCATATATGATGTAAACCAGTTCTCTTTGTTTTATATATATGATGAAAAATACAAGAACTATCACCACCACAGAATAATTAGGTATTTTGCACTAAAAATAATATAGTTAGCGCGCCAAATGGCTACTTCTTATTATTGGACACTATTTTGCTTTCAAAATCAGTACTGACACTTTTTTTTTTTGCTTAACCACCGCCTCATGCAGCTTTACATTGGCTCAGACTTTCTCGCGCGTGCATGCATGCATGCTCATGCTCAGCAGAAAAGGATGGAAGAAGAGTGATGAGAAAGAAGCGCAGTTCGCAGAAGAAAAGGAATACCTCGGCCATAGCTGACGTTACGACGCTTGGAATGGGTTCGGTTGTGTCGCCGATGCCCAGGCTGATGACCTTGGCATCAGGGTACTTCTTCAGGTGAGCTTCACGCTTGATGCTAATCTGGTTCGATCGAGGAGGACCAAACACGTTATATATATAAGGTAATGGAAAGACATGGTGAGCTACGCTTGTTAAAGGTCGTCGTCAAGTCTCGGCACACCTCCGGGAACAGGTAGCCCTTCTGAAGCTTCTCCATGTTCGGATTGCGCAGCACACTGGTCCGAGGAGCTGGATTGTCGTAGTGGTAGTAAACATGGGGAAGAAGCTAATAAGTAGGTAATTACCTGCTGAACCGGGAAGAACGCAACGAGGACGATGCAGTATATATACGTACCTCCTCCAGCGGTCTTCACATGGATGGGTGCAATAACATCGTCCACCAGCGGAAGGACAGACGACTTCTCAAGGATCCTGTGTATGGAGAGGATCAGACGAAGACAAAAGGTGCATGTAGATAAATGATTTGAATTCTTAACTACATATGCATGCAAGTAACGTACATATATCTCGCGTAAAAATAAACTAGCTGAAAAACTAAGTATATATATGCAGTACTTGGAGATCATGTTTGCAGGCATGGATGGATCTTGAGTCTTGACTAGCTAGCTAGCTAGGTAGGTAATATAAGCTACTAGCAAGCCTGAGGACGAGCTCCTGATGAACGTGTTTCAAGTGTCGGAGTGAGAAAGGCTATCGTTCAAAGGTGGCGAGAGCAGAATGTGAGCAAAATGCTGGATTTATAGAATCCAGAGAGAGCGCTTGCCCCGCTAGCTCGTTCTATCGGCCAGCTAGCTAGCTGCTGGGTCGACAAGCTAAGCGTTGAAAAGTAGCCCGGTCCTTTTCCTTTTAAAAAAAATTAATAAAAAGGAAATTAAGGGACTACTACCCCGAATGGACCTTGAAAATGTTTTCCATGGTCTTGAGTTTCAAACGGCGGACTCCTCTTGCTGTCAAGGCTGCATACAGTCCTCAGAGTTAGCTAGGAAAAGGTTGGTCCATTCGCACAAGCGCGAGGCCCTGCTTGGTCTATCATGTTCACACTGTGCCTGCTGCATGCCCACATACATATACACAGTCCAAATGTTCTATGAGACTATCTATAGACATCATACACATGTAACCTTTTGTTTCTCATCATCACCGGCATTACCCACATCCACTAAACAGGCCTGTGAAACTCGACGATATACCGACCTCACAGTCACTGCAGGCTCACATGAATAATGGATAGACCGATGCTGAAATCTTCTTTCAGATCGATATGCATGCATACGCACACATGCATCGTTACTTGTTTTACCAGCAGCATATTTACATGGAACCGTGTAAAATCGAGTTGAAGCAACAGGGATGAGGAAGACTAGCTAGCGGCCAAAATACTGTTTGCCTATATCAGTTCGTGTGTGTACTTAACTCTTTTTCGATTGCTATATTGCCAAAAATATTTGGATGATAATTTATCTTGCTCTAGAAATAGAAACGACAGTCAACATTAATCATATTATCAGGTCTTGGACAAGTAATTGTGGTCTAGTATAAAAAAGTTACTACTTACTGTAATATCAACTTTATTTTGGTCTATTTGGCTTATTCGAAACGAGGTGACTTTTAATCAAAAACCAATATCATCAATTGTGTAGGTCATTTTCAGAGGTACCCACTGGCTCAGGTTTTAGAGACTCCTACAGAAGGAGGAAGTACAACAAGAAATTCTCGATATGTGACAAGCTTTAGAAGTGATGGTGATGGAAATCTTTGCGATTCATCGATGGCGATCAAATGCAAGACTTATGTGTGCCTAGTGTTTATTTTCCATAGCTATGTTATTTGGTTTTGTCGAGTTAGTTTCATTTTTCAAATAAAGAACTAAATAACTGTCCATTGAATCAATAATTGACATGTAATGGTTGTACGTATCTGATGATGCGAAAAGCCGGAACACTTATTTCCATTATCAAAAAAATTTTCGTGTGTGTACGTAATGCTGGGCCTCATCCAACAACTGCAGGGTCGGTATTATTGTATGATTTGACTTAGGTGCATGCATGGATGTTATTAAGAACTGACCATGGAGATCGTTCAGCGCCTCCTGACTCCTGTGTACATCTGCGTACCCTAGGTGCCGTTTGATTTTTATATTTGTAATTAATTGGGTAACTGATAACGTTAAATTATGTTTGCTTAAATTCAACCATAATCAGATATCATACTAAAAATTGATATCGGTCTATTCAAACTTATTATTACCACCAGTACTCGAATGTAAACCATTATTATTATTATTTACGTTATATTTTGTGAACTAAAGGGCACCAAAAAAAACTTGATCTGCTGCTCCAGGGTAATGGATAATAATTAGGACATCCTGCACAGATGCATGAGACATGCATGCATGCTCATGCGTTTCCAGACAAAGGGCCTCTCTGTTCCTTCAAAAACACAACTGTTCTAACTTCTAACTTGGAGTTTCCACTGCGTTCCGCAGTCCTCACGTGGAATGGTTCTGTGTGCTGGATTGATTTTGCATATGTCTTGCTGGATCATTTCCTCGTGCAGTTCCTTGAGGAATTTTCTATGCCGACCTCCGACTCCAACTCTCCGAGAGACTCTGACCAGGCCTAGGCCTAGCTAGCTTTCAATCAATTATCTAAGACTATATTCAACAATTTTTTCTATCTCACCTATATTTCAAATTTTATTATACAAACAGTGTCAAATAATATCATGTACAGTATTGCTTCTCCCATTTTACCCTATCTACTGAAGATAGTCTAATAATAACAATGTAAGGGATAGATTGTCTATAGCCCATAGATTCATATAGCATACAAGGGATAGATTGTTTACAACCACCTTTTTTTCCTTTTCTCTATTTGTATGTAAACCTAAAGTTACTGGACCATTATGATGAGTAGTCAGCCATCATATGTGTGTTTAGTGCATTGTATCGATCATGCAGCCATCATATGTGTGTTTAGTGCATTGTATCGATCATGCCACTTGTTTCGTTCGGTGTTTCCAATATTGTCATAACAATATAATTATGATACAGCTCACCCAATATATACCATCCTGGTAAAGGTTGGTGAAAAGGTAGATGATCCTTACCCTACTCATGATGAATATGGTAAGATGATGCAAGATCATAAAACAATTAACACTAATAATATTATGATTATCGTTAACATGATCATCTCATGTTTAGTAGACTAGAGGGGCAAGACAACTGCGAACACAAGGTTGACTTGTCCCTTGTGGTCCGGGTTGATGATGAGTAATTGTCAACGGGTAGCACTCAGGGTAGTTAGTGGACTAACCAGAGTGTGAGATTATATATGTGCAACCATATTGGTCGGCTTGTGGTGCGCAGGTGTGGAGAACATTGAGGATGGTCGATGGCGAAGGTGAAAGTCATGCAGGTTCATGCCGATGGACCGAGAGTGGTGAAGGACGAGCGATGGGACTTGACTGAGGGACCGGAGTCGACGGGTGGTCAGTCGTGATGGCTGACACCTGGGACACGCACTCGTACGAGGACGTGGCAGATCGGGTCATGTTGACAACGTGGTCGAGGACTGGCGGGACATGTTTCCAGAACGTTGGGGACGAGCACGCGGTGCGATACTCACGCGGTTTAGTGGTTGAGCCTCAAAACCACACTGCGCTACGGATGGCGGGTTTTGCTTAGTTTGGATCTAAAAACTCGGCGGTGGCAGTTTAGGTGGCAACCGGTGGCGGCACGTGGCATAACAACGAAGGATGCGTCAAGGATAAGCAACTTTGTGTGGAGCGCGTGGCCGTCAGATTGAAAACCTAGGAGTTGGTCAATTTTGCCCCTAGCGGAGTGAATAGACTCTATGTAAATAGAGGTAGTTCAGAAAATAGAAATAACCCTATCAAAATAGAGGGGATGGCTGGTTAGTTCAGTTCCTCTTGGCTGCCATTTGTTTAGTCTCTCTTGTTTAGAACTCCTAGTTTTCCTCTCTAGATAGTCACCTCTTGTGCTAGGAGATCTGCAACGATTTTGTCTATCGACTGTGTCTGTGAGTTGTATTGTTTCATTTGAGGAAGGGTTGCCGGATAGGCCCACAACTTTCGGTTGGCTTCAATTTCAGTTTGTGCCCTTGTTGAAGTTTTGGAGTCTTTTGCTCTTGAGTTCTTCTCGTCCCTTCCCTTTGTGATCTTGTGAATAACCATCAAGTTCTTGTCTTTCGGGTGTTGGTAGTATTTGTTGATGGGTGAGATATAAACCTAGGATCACTACTTACGCCCTATTGGTGCAGTTTGTGGTTGTGATCTCAGCTGATCTCGTTTTGAGTTCGTTCAACAAAACCCCAATTCTGTTAGTATTTTTAGATCTGCAGTTGATTCACAACTACGACTAAGCTCAAAATATGTGGATACATTGGAAACATATTTGACCAGGTGTGTGTAAAAGTTCATCTCAATCGGAGTTTGTTTGCTTTAGTTTCGCATCCAAGAATAGAATTTCGTTCTGCTGAAATCAGCACTTGTTCGCGACGCGGTTTTGGACCGATTCAGACTTTTTGGTGTCCGATTTGCAATCCGTCTGTTTTGCTGGTCTCGTGTGAGTATTAGGAACATTTTAAAAATCATGATATCGCTGGTTTGTTGATGTGATTTTGGTTTGAGTGCTTACTTCATTTCAATTGAAGTGAAGTGCTTATTTTCAGTGTTCGGCGGCAAAATTTGATTGGCTCCCATTCACCCGCCTCTGGTCGTCTCACCGGTCCTTTATAATGTTTTACGATAATTAAGGTCTTTATGCACCAACTAATACAACCAAATTCTTTTCTTTGACAATTGAAACTGATTATGCCGATTTAAGTAGTATTAGTACGTCTATGCCAATAATCATTGTTGTTCCAAATTTGGATCACAATCCACGAAATAATCATGGATCAATGGTAAATAAACTTTTAGCATGGCATAATATAGTTATTCCTAAGCCGCTAAAGTCACCAAGTAAAATTCTTACGGTTAATAAAGCACTCATGGATCTTATTACCGATTTTGATGAAACTTTTGTCTAAGTCGTATGGAAACTCTCAATAAAGTCCAAGTCAAATGGAACAAGTTTTGCAAAGAAATGACTTCATTGTGCTGGTCTGGGAGTCACCGGACTAGTCCGGTGATGCATTGGACCGCGTCTGTACGAACTCGTCAACCTCGAGTTTTTATTTGTAAAATAATCATCGGACCATTACTATGCACCGGACCGCGTGGTAAGTGGTAACAGCTAGCTCTGAGCGCTAATGGCTATGTAATGGCTAGCTCCCAGCGCCAACGGCTACTTCACGAGAGATGAACACATGGCAGAGACTGTTCCCTGTTCCCGGTCAGGTGGTGTACCGGACCGGTCTGGTGTGCCGGTCGAGGCTGGATTTCAGCAATCTTTTAGAATGAAGGAACAAGGACTATGTGGTGTGTTTGGGCTATAAAAGGACCCCATTGGCAACCTCCTTCAACACTCAAGCACACAAAGAGCTATCGATCACTCACATACTCTGCCATAACACATTCATGACATTCTAGTAAGATATGAGCGTTGTTCTAAGTTAATCTAGTCATTCTATGAGAGCGTGCTCTTGTGATCTTCTTTCTTGTGTTGTGTGGCTGTGTTTTGCTCTTGTGTGTACTCTCCTCTCTCTATTGTTGTTATTTTGGAGTTGTAACTCCCATCAATCTTGTACAGCTGCAAGAGACTCCAACGTGTGGAGATACTTGCGAGGGGATTTATATTGAGATATAAGAAAGACCGTGGCTCTCAAGTTGATCACTTGAGAGTAGTTGAGTGCAGCCGTGGTCCATCGGGGCACAACAATGTGGAGAAGGCAAGCATTTGTTACTTGTGTGCTTTTCACTTTGTGATTGTTTCTTTCTCTCTAAGTTCTTATATTCACTTGCAATATTGCTCTAAGTTAATTTCACATCTTGTAAAAGCAATCAAGTGAAGAGAACTTCTCACTTTCTCCTCACTCTCCCGCATATCAACATAGGGACAAGCATACCTTCTGACCATTACCTCTATACACTACCGGACATAGCTGCTTTGTCGAGTGTTTTAGGCAGTCAGCAAAGCCCAGAAAATACTTGGCAAACTCTTTGCCGACTATTACTCTCGGCAAAGAGGACTCGGTGAACTGTACATCGGCAATGACTTCTTTACCGAGTACTTTTTGCGGGCACTCGACAAAGCCTTTACCAAGTGCCAACTGGTACTCGACAAAGAAAAGTTACCGTCATGGCGCCAACTGACGATCACAGAGTCTTTGCCAAGTGTCCTGCTAGAGTCTCATATACCGGTAAAGAGACCTCCTTTACCGAGCGTCTCATATACTAGCACTCTGCAAAGAAGGCTCCAGTGGGCCCTTTTGCTAGTTCCTTTGCGAGAGCTCCGATAGGCACTCGGCAAAGCGGGCTTCTTTGCTGAGTGCATGATGGACGAGCTCTTGGGAAACGAGGCTTTAGTATGCCCTTTGCCAATCCCTTTACCGAGTAATATGATAGGCACTCAGCAAAAAGAGCTTCTTTGCCGAGTGTCTGGACCATAGCACTGGGCAAAGAAGCTTTATCGGTTCCCAGGTGTGCTTTCTTTGTCGAGTGTTATGGTCATAGCACTCGGCAAGAGCCTCTTTGCCGAGTTTAACACTCGGCAAAGTGACCAGAAGATCCGTTTTTATTTGTTTTTTCTATTCCATCCAAACAAACAAAACATATATCACATAATCATCACATATACACAACACAGAGTTCACATAATCATCACACACGACATAGCTCACAAAGATCACATGTTTCTTCATAAAGATCACAAAGTCACAAGTATCACAAAATAGTTCACAACACTAACAAGTACTCATAGAAATGAGCCCGCAAACATCCAATATATGTCATAAACATGTCTCACAACTAAGTTTAGAAGAACATCAGCGAGGTGGCCAGCTGGACTCGTTCGATGAAGGGTTGGGCCAAGCGTGAGGGTTGTTCGATTGCGCCGATTGATTTTGCACAGAGAAAAGGTTGCATGTGTGAGATCAAATGAATATATATCATACACGACTAAATTTTTGATACTCACAGGGGTAGAGAACTCAGCAGGGTCAACTCTAGGGAACAACGGAGGTGGAGGAGCAAAACCTCATGCGCCGCCAAGGCTCTGCAAGTACTGAAACATCTCTGCCATCCTCTTCTTCATCTCCTCACATTGGCTCCTCTCATCATCTAGCAAAGAGCCGGATTCCGATAGTGATACTTAATAAACAGCCCTAGTGTATATCAGCATATGGCACACAAGGAATAAGAGCATCATTATACACTAGGTTAGTGCCCGTGCGTTGCAACGGGAACATATAATACCACAATAACTTATATACAAAATGTGTGTTATACTATTATGAGAGAAAGTTCATAATCCATTTATGATCCTGGCCATACATAAATTTTGTTATTTTAATCTAGTTGTTTCACCGCTACATTGCAACCATTAGTAACATGCAGACTTTGAAATATGCCAAGATTTGCATGGTCTCATCATTGTAGAGCATGTTCCACACCTGTCGGAAGAAGTTCCCTCGTACATCGTCAGTCATCAGGCACGCACCACCATACGCGCTTGCTTAAACAAAAAGACAAGTGTGTGTGTTTGTGGAGAGAATTAAAGGCAGGCCGACACAAAAGCTACCCCACGGTGGCGAGGATGACGAACTGGTTATTGCTGTCAGTCCTCCTCTGTGTCACCTCTGGTGCCGAGATGATGCCACAATCCTTGATATAGTAGTCATCAAACGCATGCGATATGGCAAGTACCGATGACTCTTGGCTGGGCTACTAGACGAAGTGCACCTCGGGTTCATCAGCGAGGTAGTTCATCGACCGTAGCACCATCGGATGCGCTACTCCTCTACATACATCATGTTTGAGGACACTCACACAATGTCAGAACGACCGTCGTCCTAGTGCACAAGAATGCTTGGCCAGTCAGTAGCGACTTACGTGACAGGCTGGGCTTCAGGTGGACGATGAGCTGGACGGCGTGATGACGCCGTTGTCGGATGTAGTGCCTAGAACAACCCGAGAGTCACCGACATTGGCGACGACCATGAGGTCCCCCTGCTTGACGGTAGACAGCCCAGTGCAGCCGCTCTGACCGCGTCCAAGCGACAGCTGCGCCAGAGCTTGTTGTACACAACGACACATGCAGCCACGTAGGACTGCTTCCAGTGGTCGAACTGGCAGTCGCCAAGCTTCTTCTCGTCGTTCATGAGCGACGCCAACGCGAGCGCCTCCTGCTAGTGGTGTTTGTTCGAGGTTTCCAAGTAAGAAACATGGATCCATCATTGGCCTTGGTTTATGAAAATGACTCACAAGTCAGATCCATGGAAAAAAAATATTACGGAGAATAAATGCCACGCATGCAAAAAAGGAATTTAAGTTGAAAACATTATTCAAACAAAAGAAATTGCATACAAGGCTCTTATTTAAATACTACTCCCTCCATCCAAAATATAATTCAAGAATCTCGGTGATACTTATTTACTACTACGTATTGTGCAATGGTAGCAAATGGGTTTGAGGAGAGATGTAGTAGATATTTTTCCTGTCATAAATGTAGACATAAACACACATGTGGTGTACCGGTAGCTACCGCTCGCATTTGGCTGAGTTGTTGTGGGTTCAAATCCCCTGGGGGGCCATTTATGTTTTTAAATTTTTAGTTAGACGTGGACTATACGCGGGAATGTGAATGATCTTTGTGGGGAGGGGAAAATGGAAAAGGCATAACAAGGAACGAGAATGACATGACAGGGAATAGTGGCAGAGAGGGAAGAATGGGAAAGACAGAACAAGGAATAAGAATGACAGAATAGAGAATGATGACAGAACACTGTCAAAAGTAGATAAATTTGTGCCTTGTGTGCTTCCGTCTAGAACTGCTACACGCAAGACTCGCAAATCCACATTCATGGTATAATGAAATATGGGTTGTAATAAGAGCTACCATAATTTAAAGTAAGGTTTTAACTAAATACATATTTAAGATACATGGAAGTACGGAAAAATATGGGATATGGATGAAAAACAGAGAAAAAGGTGTGAAAAATAAACAATCTTATTTCTTGTTGGTAATAAATATGAACTTAATGTTTATCTCTATCTCTGCTATATTAAAGCACCAGTTTCAACGGTCGTTCTACGTCATCTTTTTATAAATAACCCCTCACGTCTATGTCAAATTAACCTCCACGTCTCAAACCACATCTCCGCATATAGATGGTCAAACGGCGGTATGACACATGCCTGCTAGGCCCGACACTCGCAGCTCCGGCCCAGGCATGGCACGCCGGCCTGCTGACCGTGTCGGGCCGGCCCATTAGCCCGTCGGGCTATTTGGTTAAATTAACGTAAAATGTTAAAAGGTGTGGTTTAAACCCACGCCCTGATGGAAGAAGGGCGGAAGACACTAGGTGAAGTCGTCTAACCAATAAAACATCATGCTCATGTGTTTTTAATATGTACATACGTATATACGATTTTTTTGTAAAATAGAAAAATATAATCATGCTGGGCTGGGCCAGTATTACAGGCCGAGGCTACGGTCCAAGCACGGCACGACGCTCGTGCCAGGCTAGCCCAAACACTATTAAATGGGTCGTGCCTCGGGCCGGCTCGCTAGACACGACCCATTTGGCCATCTATACCTCCACACGATAATGATGGTCCTCGCCTCATTTGCCACCACCTCGTTCGCCATCCTCCTTCTTTTCTCTCTTTGTAACGCCCTGAATTTGGGGGTAGAATTTTTTTTCTTCTTTTCTCTCACCAAATTCGGGCGTTACTCTCTTTTCTCTTTCCCCGTTTGCTCCTTCTTCCCAATTTCAAACCAGTATAGCGGCATGTGTCCGTGTCATGTATAAACCAAAACCTAAGTGTCATGAGTGTTGCATCATGCTGAAGCACATTTCTTTGTCTGATGTTGTGTGTTCGTCTCGTTCCGTTCCGGATTTCGGTTCGCGATTTAAGTCCGTTTAGTGGTCAGCGCTCGTCGTGGGTTTTCAATCCGCGAAGTGGCTCGGCCCAGCCCAACTTAGCCCAGCCCAGCTCAGCCGGCCCGGCCCGTCCCGGCCTGCGCGCCCCCGGCGCCCAAACCCCCCCCCCCCATGCGCCCCCACCTCTCTCCCTCTCTCATTTGGATCTCCCGCGCAACAACTTCCCTCTCCCTCTCCCACCTCTCTCTCCCCGTGGTGCCCTAGGATTTGGAGACGGCGATCACCGGATTTTGGACCCCGAGGTGAGCTCCCCTCCCCTCCCCTTCTCCTCTCTCTCTCTCCCTCTCCCTCCTCTTCTTCTCCCCACGCGTGCCCCCTCCCTCTCCCCTGCCCGCGCGCGACCCCGCCCGACCCCGGCCTCCCCTCGCGCGGCGGCCCCCGCTCGGCCCCCGCTCGGCCCCTCGGCGTGGCGGCTCGGCCCCCTGCCCGCTCGCCCGCGGCGGCGCTCGGCGCCCGCCCTCGGCCCCGTCCCCGGCCTCCCTCCCCGGCGGCGCCCGCCCGGTCTCCCTCCCCGGCGGCGCTCGGCCCCTTCCCCCTCCCTCCCCGGCGGCCTCGCCCGCCCGGCCTCCCTCGGCGCGGTGGCGCTCGGCCCCCGCTCGGCCCTCCCCGCGGCGGCGCTCAGCTCCCCGCCCCCGGCTCGCCCGCCTGGCCCCCGGCGGCGCTCGGTCTCGCCCCCTGCCCGTCCCCGGCCCCTGCGCGCGGCCCCGCCCCTCGGCTCGGCCGACCGTGGTGGCCCGGCGCCCTCCCGCGGCGCGGCGAGCCCCGCTCGCCCGCGCGCCCCCGTCCCTGGCCGGTTCAACCGCCCCCCAGCTCGGCCGCCCGTTCCCGTCCCGGCCTCGCCCGACCGTATCTTCGCTCGCCCGCGCTCGCGGTGATTATTCGTTAGTTAACGTGTTGCGTCGCGCGCTTCGCCGCGCGACCGATTTGTCTAAATTCAGATTCTATCTTGTGTTGCGTCGTGCGCTTCGTCGCGCGACGATCCATTTTTGTTTCAGGTTGTTTAAGGTGTAACGCCGCGTGTGTATTCACGCGACGTTCCACTTTGGACTCAGTTTAGTCGACGTATGCCGTCGTGCGCTTCGTCGCGCGACGTTTAACGTCTCCTCGTATCTAAGGCGAAGTGTCTCGTTGCGTGCTCGGTCGCGCGACGAGTCGTTAACTTTTTAATTTGTTTTAGAGAGCTTTGTCGCGCGTCTCGCCACGCGACCATTCTTTTTATTTATCTCCACCTGCTTATAATAATTAGACATGAAACATGACTTTACTTTATGCTAAACATAGTGTCTACATTAAATTTCCTTCCATTAAGCGAGTGGTTAATTTATAATCCTGTAACATGATCGTTTCTCGACTGTCTTTTCCTCTTTCTCTCTTAACCGTACTCGCGAACCCGCGTAGAACGTCTGTTTACTTATTGCATTCTATTGTATGGTGTACTGTTCTTTTGTATTAAATGTGTGGATGTATGTATGTTTGCAATCGCTTAGAGAACGATCCGGTTGAAGAGCCCGAGGAACTCGCAGGAGAAGCCCCTGAGCAGCAGTCGGTTGGTGGAGGCAAGTGTCCTTTGACCTATCTCTGTCCTATTCATTCTTTAATTCACCTCCCGCTTTACATATTTATGCCTAAGGTTTGACTAGCTTTTGTTATCCCTATCCTTGCTTACCTATTTGGGTTGGATTATTACTGTTTAGCTTTATGCTATTGCTCAACTCTAATCAATGAACATGATGAGATTATCTATGATACGCTGTTTTCCCTTCTCTTATTATGATATTATGCTTGTGGTCTTCAAGGGGACTCGAGCGGTTTCTCGAGTGCCTCTCCGTAAGGACCTGTTCTATGGATGACCGCCCGGGAAAACAGTGCAACCATGAGGGTAGAATGGGGTGCCCTTAGCTGAATAATTAGAGGATCTGGGGTGTAGTTCACTTAGCCGTCGTGCCGTCAATGGGGCTCGGTGTATGCGGCTCGCTCTGCCAAGGTTGATTTGTCCCTTGGGGAGGAGTGCGGTACATTTAGGAAACCTAACGGGTGGCTACAGCCCCGGGGAATCTTTGTAAAGGCTACGTAGTGATGCCCTGCTAGGCCACCTAGGTAGTGGTCAATGGGGAGTAGCTCTCTCCGAGCAGAATGGGAATCACGGCTTGTGGGTAAAGTGCACAACCTCTGCAGAGTGTTTGAAAACTGATATATCAGCCGTGCTCGCGGTTATGAGCGGCCAAGGGAGCTCCAATGATTAGTGGTACTTGATCAGAGACATTATGGTACAGGTGGTTATGAGATCGATGGTTCTGGTTATGACTATGGTGCTGGTAAGTGGTATTCTTTCCGTTTGGAAAGGGTACATCGGGTTAATAACGTGGGTTAATGCTAAAACTTGGCTTTCTACTAGTAAGTAATAATCTGACCAACTAAAAGCAACTGCTTGACTTATCCCCACATAAAGCTAGTCCACTACAGCCAAACAGGATACTTGCTGAGTATGTTGATGTGTACTCACCCTTGCTCTACACACCAAACCCCCCCCCCCCAGGTTGTCAGCATTGCAACCACTGCTCAGGCGAAGATGAAGCTGTGGAAGGAGACTTCCAGGAGTTCCAAGACTACGACGAGTTCTAGGTGTGGGTTAGCGGCAACCCCCAGTCGGCTGCCTGTGAAGGCCGCGTTTATCTACGTTTCTTTTCCGCACTTTGATTTATTGTAAGAACTATATGGACGTCTCAGACGTATGATGTAATCAACTATTATTCCCTTTTAATACTATTTTGAGCACTGTGTGATGATGTCCATATTATGTAACTGCTGTGTACGTGAATAACTGATCCTGGCACGTACATGGTTCTCATTCGGTTTGCCTTTTAAAACCGGGTGTGACATAAGTGGTATCAAAGTCGTGCTGACTGTAGGACCGCTAACCTAGAGTAGAATGGTCGTTCTAAGGACTATAGACCTCTGTTCCTTCCTTGACTTTGATATCCCTTCAAAAGTTGGTCATACCGACCAAACCTATGTTCTACTATATATTATACCTTGCTGAAAATCATGTTTTATTCTAATCCTTCATTTACTTATGATTCATTATTTGCTGGTCATATTAATTCTGTTCTCACCCTTTTGCTTGCGATGTCTTTTATAGATGGCTCGACTTAGACACACTGCACGAAAGTCAGTCATCCCCTTCTTACCCTCCCGCCTTGCTGAGCGTCCGCTTCGCCGTCCCGTGGCTGGACAGTCCAGTCACTTGGAGAGACTACACCACCGCCTGCGTGAGGAGCAGGAACGTCGACGACAGGAGCAGCAGGGCTCTTCTTTCTCGCTCCACCAGGAGATAGAGTCTGTGAGGAGCTGCTCCCCTGTGCTTCCCCTGGAGCCGCCCCCTGCACCACCACAGGGCGCCCCAGCCCCTGGAGTAGCTGCTGGAGGAGACCCAGACGACGGAGATGGCGACGACAGCTCGAGCCACGACACCGACTTCTCTGCTAACCCTGAGCCGGAAGGATGGGTTGCTCGACCCATCACTCGCGACGCTGCTCGCGGGTGTCACTTCCACGATGCGCTCGACACCCTGCTACGTCGGGCATTTGACCGGCATACTTGGTCCGTCGAGTATCGCTGTGTGGTCTACCAGCATAGTCGCGGGGTCTACCCGGACCGCTGGGAGGCAACCTGCTTGGTGCGCTGCCCGGAGAACAGTCTCCAGGGTGCTGAGGTCTGCTCAGAGCACTATTCTATTTCTGAGCGGGACTCAGCTGAGGCAGCCATGCAAGATGCTGCACGGCGTGCGCTTTCGCACTACTGCTCGGTTTTCGGTGGGGCAGCTGATGGTCTTGACCTGAAGTATTACCCCCGCCGTCCATCCGGCAGCACAGGAGGCGTGATTGTCTCACCTGTCGGTGAGGGCAATCCTAGGTTGAGCAGCACAGTCAACCTAGCCGTCATGCTGAACACGGAGCTGGACCATGCACTAGACGAGCTGAGTAGGGCTCGTGCTGAGATCGCCCAGTTGCGGGCTGAGCGCGCGGAACGTCGTCACTTGGATGGTGGTTCCCCCCGCTCCCGTCGGGACTCAGCACCCGTACCGCTCACCTCAGCGTGGACACCAGTCTTATGGCAACCCCGACTGCAAGACCAAGATAACTCTAGAACCATAGATCATTAGAGTTGGATCTTGTAAATACAAAATATATATACATAGAAGTTTCAGTCTTAGCGTTAGTCTCGGTCTTAGTTAAGTCTTAGTTAGACAGGGTAGTTTGCTATATCCTGTGCATTTATGTTTGTCATGATGAACTATGTTTGGTTTGGATCTTTGTAATGATTGTCACCAGAGTGTGGGTATCCCCTGCATTTTGGTTTACCTATTATGTTAATAAAGTTAGTTATATAGTTGGGAAACCCTTTATTCTCCTTTCCTCTTTATCTGAGAAGCTGTGTGGTCTGTGTTGGAGATCAGTGAAGATGCTCATCTGTTCAGCGCTGTTGAAGGATTCTATTCTCTTTCCTTATGCTGCAAGATTTGCCAGATCAGTTCTGATGTGTGGTTGCATTCTGCAGATGTCAGAGAACAGGCGCAGAGGAGGAAGGCGTGCTCAGCAGGAGCGAGCCGCTCCGCAGGATGAGGTGCCCCAGCAGCAGCACCTGCCGCCCCCGCCCCCCGATGTCCATCGAGCAGATGTTTCTGATGCAGACTCAGGCAGTTCAAGCCATCGGTCAGACCTTGGCCGCCATTCAGCAGCAGCAGCAGCAGGCCCCACCTCAGCCTCAGATGCCCCAGATGCCTAGAGACAAGCGTGCTGAATTCATGAGAGGTCATCCACCAACGTTCGCTCATTCTTCTGACCCCATGGATGCTGAAGATTGGCTGCGCACTGTGGAGCGGGAGTTGCATACCGCTCAGTGCGATGACAGGGAGAAAGTCTTGTATGGTCCCCGTCTGTTGAGAGGAGCAGCCCAGTCATGGTGGGAGTCTTACCTCGCCACCCATGCCCACCCTGACGCCATCACCTGGGAAGAGTTTAGAAGTAGCTTTCGTCAGTACCATGTTCCTGCAGGTCTGATGACGGTGAAGAAGGAGGAGTTCCTGGCTCTCAAGCAAGGGTCATCGTCTATCAGTGAGTACCGAGATAGATTTCTGCAGTTGTCTCGCTATGCTCCTGAAGATGTCAACACCGACGCCAAGCGGCAGTACCGTTTCCTGAGAGGCTTGGTTGACCCTCTGCAGTACCAACTGATGAATCACACCTTCCCGACATTCCAGCACCTGATTGACAGAGCAATCATGACAGAGAGAAAGCGTAAGGAGATGGAGGATCGTAAGCGCAAGATCAGTGGACCCCAGCCTGGAAGCAGCAGTCGTCCTCGTTTCTCAGGCAATCAAACTCAGCAGTTCAGGCAAAACCAGCGTCCACCTCAGCATCAGCAGTTCCAAAGGCAGTATCCTCAGCATCAGTACCAGAACCGTCAGAACAATCAGTCAGGAGGTCAGTTTCAGAAGCAGAATCAGCAAGCACCTCGTCTTCCTGCCCCAGCAGCCCAGCAGAACAGTCAGGCAGCACCAGCTCAGGTTGGAAACAGAGCATGTTTCCACTGTGGAGAGCAAGGCCACTGGGTGATGCAATGTCCGAAGAAGGCAGCCCAGCAGCAGTCAGGCCCCAATGCCCCAGCAAAGCAGAATGTGCCTCAGCCTGGAGCAGGCAATCGCCCTCAGCCGCGTTATAATCATGGAAGACTGAATCACTTGGAGGCTGAAGCAGTTCAGGAGACCCCCGGCATGATAGTAGGTATGTTCCCAGTCGACTCCCATATTGCAGAAGTGTTATTTGATACTGGAGCAACGCATTCTTTCATTACTGCATCATGGGTAGAAGCACATAATCTTCCAATTACTACCATGTCAACCCCCATTCAAATTGACTCAGCCGGTGGTAGCATTCGAGCCGATAGCATTTGTTTGAATGTAAGTGTGGAAATAAGGGGGATAGCGTTTCCCGCCAACCTTATAGTAATGGGTACTCAGGGAATAGATGTCATCCTAGGGATGAATTGGCTAGATAAGTATCAGGCAGTTATCAGCTGTGATAAGCGGATAATCAAGTTGGTGTCTCCACTAGGAGAGGAAGTGGTGACCGAGTTAGTCCCGCCTGAGCCAAAGAAAGGAAGTTGTTATCAGATAGCTGTTGATAGCAGTAAAGCAGACCCAATCGAGAGGATCAAGGTTGTGTCTGAGTTCCCAGATGTGTTTCCAAAGGACTTACCGGGTATGCCACCAGAGCGTAAAGTTGAATTTGCCATAGAGCTTCTTCCTGGAACCGCCCCTATCTTCAAGAGAGCTTACAGAATATCTGGACCAGAGTTGGTTGAGCTTAAGAAGCAAATTGATGAGCTGTCAGAGAAAGGTTACATTCGGCCAAGCACCTCGCCTTGGGCCGCCCCTGTCCTATTCGTAGAAAAGAAAGATGGCACCAAGAGGATGTGCATCGATTATCGAGCTTTGAATGAAGTCACGATCAAGAACAAGTATCCCTTGCCTAGAATAGAAGATTTGTTCGACCAGTTGAGAGGAGCCAGTGTGTTCTCCAAGATTGATCTGAGGTCAGGTTATCATCAGCTCAGGATCCGACCTTTGGACATTCCGAAAACGGCATTCATTTCCAAGTATGGGTTGTATGAGTTCACAGTGATGTCTTTTGGTTTGACCAATGCGCCAGCGTTCTTTATGAACTTGATGAATAGTGTATTCATGGATTACCTTGATAAGTTTGTGGTGGTATTCATTGATGACATTCTGATTTACTCTCGAAGCGAAGAAGAGCATGCAGATCATTTGAGAATGGTGTTGCAGAGATTGCGAGAGCACCAGTTGTATGCAAAGTTGAGCAAGTGTGAGTTCTGGATCAATGAAGTCCTGTTCTTGGGTCATATAATCAACAAAGAAGGATTGTCTGTGGATCCGAAGAAAGTGGCAGACATTCTGAACTGGAAAGCGCCAACAGATGCTAGAGGAATCAAGAGTTTCATTGGAATGGCCGGATATTATCGGCGATTCATTGAAGGGTTTTCGAAGATTGCGAAACCTATGACAGTGTTGCTAGGCAACAAGGTTGAGTTCAAGTGGACCCAGAAATGCCAAGAGGCCTTTGAAGCGCTGAAAGAGAAGTTGACTACGGCGCCTGTCCTAGTCTTGCCTGATGTGCACAAGCCCTTCTCTGTGTATTGTGATGCTTGCTACACAGGTTTGGGATGTGTGTTGATGCAAGAGGGAAGAGTTGTGGCTTACTCGTCCCGACAGCTGAAGGTTCATGAGAAGAATTACCCAATCCATGATCTAGAGTTGGCAGCAGTGGTTCACGCACTGAAGTCATGGAGGCACTATCTGTATGGACAGAAATGCGATGTTTACACAGATCACAAGAGTCTGAAGTACATATTCACTCAGTCAGAGTTGAATATGAGGCAATGAAGATGGTTAGAGTTGATCAAAGACTATGAGTTGGAGATTCATTACCATCCAGGCAAAGCAAACGTAGTGGCAGATGCTTTGAGCAGAAAGAGTCAAGTCAATCTGATGGTCGCTCGTCCGATGCCTTATGAGTTGGCCAAGGAGTTTGACAGGTTGAGTCTCGGATTTCTGAACAATTCGCGAGGAGTCACAGTCGAGTTGGAACCTACCTTGGAGCGCGAAATCAAAGAAGCGCAGAAGAGTGATGAGAAGATCAGTGAGATTCGGCGACTGATTCTAGATGGCAAAGGCAAAGATTTTCGAGAAGATGCAGAAGGCGTGATATGGTTCAAAGACCGCTTGTGTGTTCCCAATGTCCAGTCTATTCGGGAGTTGATCCTTAAGGAAGCTCATGAGACAGCTTATTCGATTCACCCTGGCAGTGAGAAGATGTATCAGGATCTAAAGAAGAAATTCTGGTGGTACGGAATGAAGAGGGAAATCGCAAAGCATGTGGCTATGTGTGATAGTTGTCGAAGAATTAAGGCAGAGCACCAGAGACCTGCTGGATTGTTGCAACCGTTGCAGATCCCTCAGTGGAAATGGGATGAAATCGGTATGGATTTCATAGTCGGATTGCCTCGCACTCGAGCCGGCTACGATTCCATTTGGGTAGTAGTGGACCGCTTGACCAAGTCAGCCCACTTCATACCTGTCAAGACCAATTACAGCAGTGCAGTATTGGCAGAATTGTATATGTCTCGGATCGTTTGTCTTCATGGTGTGCCAAAGAAGATAGTGTCAGACAGAGGAACGCAGTTCACCTCTCATTTCTGGCAGCAGTTGCATGAAGCTTTGGGCACGCATCTGAATTTCAGTTCAGCTTATCATCCGCAGACAGATGGCCAGACCGAAAGAACCAACCAAATTCTTGAAGACATGTTGAGAGCCTGTGCGTTGCAAGATCAGTCCGGATGGGACAAGCGATTGCCTTATGCGGAGTTTTCCTATAACAACAGTTATCAGGCCAGTTTGAAGATGTCACCATTTCAGGCGCTCTATGGAAGGAGTTGTAGAACTCCGTTGCAATGGGATCAGCCTGGAGAGAAGCAAGTGTTTGGGCCAGACATTTTGCTTGAAGCCGAAGAGAACATCAAGATGGTTCGAGAGAATCTGAAGATAGCGCAATCGAGGCAGCGAAGCTATGCAGACACAAGAAGAAGAGAGCTGAGTTTCGAAGTCGGAGACTTTGTCTATCTGAAAGTGTCACCGATCAGAGGAGTCAGAAGGTTCGGAGTGAAAGGCAAGCTAGCACCCCGCTACATTGGTCCGTATCAGATTCTTGCAAGACGTGGAGAAGTGGCCTATCAGCTCAGTTTGCCAGAGAATTTGTCTGCTGTGCATGATGTCTTTCATGTGTCTCAGTTGAAGAAGTGCTTGCGTGTGCCAGAAGAGCAGTTGCCAGTGGAAGGTCTTGAAGTCCAGGAGGACTTGACCTACGTTGAGAAGCCAGTGCAAATCCTTGAGGTTGCAGACAGAGTCACCCGAAGGAAGACCATCAGAATGTGCAAAGTCAGATGGGATCATCACTCTGAGGAAGAAGCAACCTGGGAGCGTGAAGATGATCTGATGGCTAAATACCCTGAGCTCTTTGCTAGCCAACCCTGAATCTCGAGGGCGAGATTCTTTTAAGGGGGATAGGTTTGTAACGCCCTGAATTTGGGGGTAGAATTTTTTTTCTTCTTTTCTCTCACCAAATTCGGGCGTTACTCTCTTTTCTCTTTCCCCGTTTGCTCCTTCTTCCCAATTTCAAACCAGTATAGCGGCATGTGTCCGTGTCATGTATAAACCAAAACCTAAGTGTCATGAGTGCTGCATCATGCCGAAGCACATTTCTTTGTCTGATGTTGTGTGTTCGTCTCGTTCCGTTCCGGATTTCGGTTCGCGATTTAAGTCCGTTTAGTGGTCCGCGCTCGTCGTGGGTTTTCAATCCGCGAAGTGGCTCGGCCCAGCCCAACTTAGCCCAGCCCAGCTCAGCCGGCCCGGCCCGTCCCGGCCTGCGCGCCCCCGGCGCCCAAAACCCCCCCCCCATGCGCCCCCACCTCTCTCCCTCTCTCATTTGGATCTCCCGCGCAACAACTTCCCTCTCCCTCTCCCACCTCTCTCTCCCCGTGGTGCCCTAGGATTTGGAGACGGCGATCACCGGATTTTGGACCCCGAGGTGAGCTCCCCTCCCCTCCCCTTCTCCTCTCTCTCTCCCTCTCCCTCCTCTTCTTCTCCCCACGCGCGCCCCCTCCCTCTCCCCTGCCCGCGCACGACCCCGCCCGACCCCGGCCTCCCCTCGCGTGGCGGCCCCCGCTCGGCCCCTCGGCGTGGCGGCTCGGCCCCCTGCCCGCTCGCCCGCGGCGGCGCTCGGCGCCCGCCCTCGGCCCCGTCCCCGGCCTCCCTCCCCGGCGGCGCCAGCCCGGTCTCCCTCCCCGGCGGCGCTCGGCCCCTTCCCCCTCCCTCCCCGGCGGCCTCGCCCGCCCGGCCTCCCTCGGCGCGGTGGCGCTCGGCCCCCGCTCGGCCCTCCCCGCGGCGGCGCTCGGCTCCCCGCCCCCGGCTCGCCCGCCCGGCCCCCGGCGGCGCTCGGCCTCGCCCCCTGCCCGTCCCCGGCCCCTGCGCGCGGCCCCGCCCCTCGGCTCGGCCGGCCGTGGTGGCCCGGCGCCCTCCCGCGGCGCGGCGAGCCCCGCTCGCCCGCGCGCCCCCGTCCCTGGCCGGTTCAACCGCCCCCTGGCCGGTTCAACCGCCCCCCCAGCTCGGCCGCCCGTTCCCGTCCCGGCCTCGCCCGACCGTATCTTCGCTCGCCCGCGCTCGCGGTGATTATTCGTTAGTTAGCGTGTTGCGTCGCGCGCTTCGCCGCGCGACGGATTTGTCTAAATTCAGATTCTATCTTGTGTTGCGTCGTGCGCTTCGTCGCGCGACGATCCATTTTTGTTTCAGGTTGTTTAAGGTGTAACGCCGCGTGTGTATTCACGCGACGTTCCACTTTGGACTCAGTTTAGTCGACGTATGCCGTCCTGCGCTTCGTCGCGCGACGTTTAATGTCTCCTCGTATCTAAGGCGAAGTGTCTCGTTGCGTGCTCGGTCGCGCGACGAGTCGTTAACTTTTTAATTTGTTTTAGAGAGCTTTGTCGCGCGTCTCGCCACGCGACCATTCTTTTTATTTATCTCCACCTGCTTATAATAATTAGACATGAAACATGACTTTACTTTATGCTAAACATAGTGTCTACATTAAATTTCCTTCCATTAAGCGAGTGGTTAATTTATAATCATGTAACATGATCGTTTCTCGACTGTCTTTTCCTCTTTCTTCTTAACCGTACTCGCGAACCCACGTAGAACGTCTGTTTACTTATTGCATTCTATTGTATGGTGTACTGTTCTTTTGTATTAAATGTGTGGATGTATGTATGTTTGCAATCGCATAGAGAACGATCCGGTTGAAGAGCCCGAGGAACTCACAGGAGAAGCCCCTGAGCAGCAGTCGGTTGGTGGAGGCAAGTGTTCTTTGACCTATCTCTGTCCTATTCATTCTTTAATTCACCTCCCGCTTTACATATTTATGCCTAAGGTTTGACTAGCTTTTGTTATCCCTATCCTTGCTTACCTATTTGGGTTGGATTATTACTGTTTAGCTTTATGCTATTGCTCAACTCTAATCAATGAACATGATGAGATTATCTATGATACGTTGTTTTCCCTTCTCTTATTATGATATTATGCTTGTGGTCTTCAAGGGGACTCGAGCGGTTTCTCGAGTGCCTCTCCGTAAGGACCTGTTCTATGGATGACCGCCCGGGAAAACAGTGCAACCATGAGGGTAGAATGGGGTGCCCTTAGCTGAATAATTAGAGGATCTGGGGTGTAGTTCACTTAGCCGTCGTGCCGTCAATGGGGCTCGGTGTATGCGGCTTGCTCTGCCAAGGTTGATTTGTCCCTTGGGGAGGAGTGCGGTACATTTAGGAAACCTAACGGGTGGCTACAGCCCCGGGGAATCTTTGTAAAGGCTACGTAGTGATGCCCTGCTAGGCCACCTAGGTAGTGGTCAATGGGGAGTAGCTCTCTCCGGGCAGAATGGGAATCACGGCTTGTGGGTAAAGTGCACAACCTCTGCAGAGTGTTTGAAAACTGATATATCAGCCGTGCTCGCGGTTATGAGCGGCCAAGGGAGCTCCAATGATTAGTGGTACTTGATCAGAGACATTATGGTACAGGTGGTTATGAGATCGATGGTTCTGGTTATGACTATGGTGCTGGTAAGTGGTATTCTTTCCGTTTGGAAAGGGTACATCGGGTTAATAACGTGGGTTAATGCTAAAACTTGGCTTTCTACTAGTAAGTAATAATCTGACCAACTAAAAGCAACTGCTTGACTTATCCCCACATAAAGCTAGTCCACTACAGCCAAACAGGATACTTGCTGAGTATGTTGATGTGTACTCACCCTTGCTCTACACACCAAACCCCCCCCCCCCAGGTTGTCAGCATTGCAACCACTGCTCAGGCGAAGATGAAGCTGTGGAAGGAGACTTCCAGGAGTTCCAAGACTACGACGAGTTCTAGGTGTGGGTTAGCGGCAACCCCCAGTCGGCTGCCTGTGAAGGCCGCGTTTATCTACGTTTCTTTTCCGCACTTTGATTTATTGTAAGAACTATATGGACGTCTCAGACGTATGATGTAATCAACTATTATTCCCTTTTAATACTATTTTGAGCACTGTGTGATGATGTCCATATTATGTAACTGCTGTGTACGTGAATAACTGATCCTGGCACGTACATGGTTCTCATTCGGTTTGCCTTTTAAAACCGGGTGTGACACTCTTCCCTCATGCCTCCGCTTCCGCGCCACCCCATTCTCAGCAGAGGGCGTGGGAGCAGTGTAGCATCCCAAAAATTCAAATCCTGAAATTTTCTCAAATTCGCTCTAAATTCAAAATGAATTTCAAATTTCGTTTCAAAATGTTTGTTTGCGAGTTGATATATATAAATAAAATATAGTGGTCTATATTATCTCCAAAATCCTCCTCAAAATATCCTACAAATGTTTCTCCAGTGACCCCTCTCAAATTCTTTCCAGAAATATTGTCCAAATATTTCCCAAGTGATCCCCTCTGATTCTTTCCAGAAATATTGTGAAGCGTCCCGATCCTTTGGGACTCAAATGTGATACAATTACTAGTCCCAGGAGGCTAGTAAAACACATTCCTTACTTCAAATAGTACAGAGTTTAGATAAAGGTTATTACAATACCGGGGTACAAGCTCAAGAGAGCCAAATTCAGAAGCGCAGTAGGAAAATATAATAGCCCAAGCCACAGGCAGAACTGGGTGTAGACACAGCCCTCTTTAATCAAGCATAGCAGAAAAGAAGTCTTCGGCTGCTGAAAAACATAAATAAATCTGGGTGAATACACTAGGTATTCCGCAAGCCCACCCCACTCCCGTAGAGAGAAAGAGACCTATAATGTGCATGCTTTATTTGGTGGAGTTGAAGTCACTGTTCATTTTCTTAGAGAAAGGCAGTTGCTGTGAGGTTTTTCCCAAAGGCTTAAAAGTAACAAAATACTCAACCACCACTGAGATTCCCGCTCCCGTGGCCTTGTTTTCTTTCTCAGCACCCCCTTACCCACACATTTCGCTGTTCATGGAACTCATAGAAAAATCTCTAATTGTCATACCATACCAGACTCGTCTATACCAGTGGACACGGACTATTCGAATAGGTTTCGACTCTGCGCAGAGGGGTACACTTTACCCACTAGCCCGGTTTCTGCGATCTCACCGTCGCGAGACCCGAATGCCGGATCTCTTTCCTTCCTCGTACGTCCTAACCTTAACGGTTATCCAGAAGGAGTCAGGCCACCACCATGTCCAAACCGGACAAAACTTTCCCCCTCCTTATCCTCCCGGTGCTCCCCAGCCTTCATAACCCTGGGGTTGGACCGCACGAGTTCGGATTGAGTGACTGCCCACACAGTCTCGAGTGGTTGTACTATTAAGGAGTACATGTAGTGAAAATGACAAGCCGGCCCTTATATGAGGGGACAATCCTTCTGCTCACACCTAAACCAGCTGAGCCAACACCTTAGGCCCTCCCTAAACCAGGGAGTCCTTGATCATCCCACTCCCAAGGTGATGAGGGTGAATACCCTTCATCGCATAACCTTTTAAAAAGAGACCTTATTTGAATAAACACATTGCCCTTTTTCCCAATCCACATTTCGTATCCAGAATATATATGTCAATGCGGGCCATCTCTCACTCACGATGCAATTATCCCACCCTGAATTCCCGGCCTAGGCAGTGGTAGAAAGAATAGGTAATTTATGCATCAAGGGAAGGATGGACTTGCCTTCGTCAAAGCTTTCCTGGCACAAGAGGTTTATCTCGGAGGGGTCGGGTTCTTGCCCTTCTTCCGGAGCTATAAGTTTTGGAGGATCGGATCCCTCTTCCGCTAATCAAACACAGGTAATAACAATACATCAATCATGGTGACATTAGTGGGGGTGTGCCATTTTTTATAACTCATTATTTTGGTGCCCTATGATTTATTTGGACTATTTTTGGTACATAAAATATCAACATATAAGTATATATATGAAAATGGGGAAAGGAAATGGGAAAAGAAAAAGAAAAAGGGAAAAGCAGCTAGCTGGGCCGGGGGGGGGAGATTTCGGCCCATCCGGGCGCGAGAGCGTGCGCGCGGGCGCGCTTGCGGCCCAGCTGCGGCCCACGGGCGAGGGAGACGGCGCGGGCGCGCGGGAGCGACAGCGTCACCGCGGGCCCACCCGTCAGTGAGAGCGGAGGGGGGGAAACGGCGCTACGGTCTGACGGCGCGGGCGAACCGGCCGAGCGGGGAGAAAAGTCGGCCGCCGGTGGGCTCGACGGCGGCTCGCCGCCGGTGGCCCGGTTCTTGGTCCACGGGGAGGTGGATTAGCATGGGCAGGGGCTGGCGATCCTAGGGGTAGGCTTAATTTGGCTAGAGGGGGTTGGGAGGGGGCTGCCCGCGGGGAGGTGGCGGAGCTCCGCGGCGGGGATCGCCGCCGGTTGTCTCTGGGCGAGGGATTGGGGCGGGAGAGCGGTGTGCTGAGTTCGCGGCAATGTGAGGAAACTAGTAAGCTGCCTTAATCGCTCGCTGGACCAACAGTGAGGGAGAGAGAAGAGGGGGGGGAGAACTCACCGGAGAGGGGGAAGACGGCGGCGCTTCGCGAATTGCGCACGGGCGAGGGGAGGAGGGGAGTGGCCGAGGTCGGTGCGGGGAAGGAGGTGCCCGGGGCGACCTTTTTATAGGCGCCCGAGGGGAGGGGAGCGGCGGAGCTCGGCGGGCGCCGGTGAGGTGCACAGCGCCGGCATTAATTCCGCACAGCGGCGCCGATGAGACTCCACGGCGGGGCGGTACTGGGCAAGGACGTTGGTCAAGCGGTGAGGATGGGGCGGAGCCGAACTCTTCCTGTGCGGCGAGGGGACGGCGATGGAGGGGACATCGGTGAGGGGACGGCGGTGCGTCGTACGTGAGGAAGACGACGCGGCTGACCGGTGGGGCCGGTCTGCCAGTGAGAGGGAGCGCGCGAGCGAGAGGGGCTGGCGGGTGGGGCTGGCTTGTCAGCGAGAGGGAGTGAGGGGAGCGCGTGGGCGGCTTCACGCGCGAGCGGGCCGGCTAATGGGCCGAGGGGGGGGGGAATGCGCGGGCGCGGGGGAGGGGAGGCGGCCGCGACATGGGCCAGAATTGGCCCAGCAGGGGGAAAAAGCTTTTTCTTTTTCCTTTTTATTTTCTATAACTCATTTCATTTTTGTTTCTTTTCTTTTTGAACAAAATTATTTAGTGGATAATCTAGGTGTTGGAAAATAAAATCTAGGTGAGGTGCTTGTGATCAAACAAAGTGTATGCATATGATGGGAAAAATCTAAGGGAGTTTTGGAATAGAAAATAAAAAGAGGGGAGGGGTAGATTAGGGTTTCAAACCTGGGTTAGAATTTTGGGATGTTACATACTGCCCAAATATTCCACCGATATATCTCTAGATATTTTCCTCCTGAGAAATAGCTTCAGAATCATTTTTCAAGTCCCCAAAAATATTTTCTTCATAACTTTCCTCTGATTCATCGTTACTATTCACCGATACTATTCAACATCGTTACTATTCATCGATGATATCTATGGTAGCTTTTTCGTCGTCACTATTCATCATTACTATTCATCGTTACTATTCATCGATCATCCAATCACCCCAAATTTCAACTACTCATCCGTCATGCTGTCCAGTCCACCTAAGACCAGCCAGACCCATATTCCAGTGATACGAACTCCGGTGACTATGATTTTCCTTCCAGTAGGGAACTTCCCATCTGAACACCCATCCCAGGTTTCTCCAAGTTGAGCATGCTTAACTTTGAGATTCCTTCGAACCAGGCTTCCAAACTCCGATTCCAACAATTCTTGTTTCTAAATTCTTATCGAATTATTCCCTATCCAACCATGTCATCCCTTAAGCATGGTTCATGTTCCAGAAAACTCCCAACATACTCTTGTCCCATATTCTACCTATAACTCTCATGTTCGTACTAAGTCAGACGATTCATTCGTCACTATTCTCACCAACAGTGAACTTCACTGTGCTACACCACATACACCCAGCTATAAATACACCCAGCTATAAATACACCCAACTACCCTCTCCCTCTCCACACACACTCAACACCCTCAGCCAAGGCAAACACCTCAACCACTCAGTTACTCTGCTCTGCCAGCTACACGCATAGTGTCGCTTCGCCTCCAGCCCACCCTCCTGGTAAGCACCTCCACTTCACCACTAGTAGTATCTCAACACCACATGAAACAGATTCTACTCAAGACTCTACCCATCCATATATCGCTATTCTGACCACTATACTAAATATTTGTTGATATACTTGCTAGTTTGTATGCTTGTTCATGATGCATAGTTATCGGAGCGTTCGTGTCGTCTCGTGGAGGCCAGATCTACAAGTTTACGCCAGGCAGTGGAGCTAGAAGCCAGTTCCGCGAGCTCCCCTTCCCCCTTTGCCGGATAAGCACGGCAAGCTCACTGGATCCCTTTGATGCATAAATTACCTATGCTTTTTCAACCACAACCCTCAGCCTATTATTTTATGCATGATATGATTTTGAGACAAGTTATTATGGCCACCTAGCCGCTTGCCGCAATCAATCCTTGATATATTTACAAATGATTTGAGAAAATGTGTGAGTTTTCAAAAGAAAAGGTTTTCCAAAATGTGTATGATGAAGGATTTTCACCCTTATCACCTTTGAGTAGGGATGATCAGGGACTCCCTAGTTTAGGGGAGGGCCTAAGGTGATGGCTCAGCTAGTTTAGGTGTGAGCAGAAGGATTGTCCCCTCATATAAGGACCGGTTTGTCATCCTTCACTACCTGTACTCATGACAAGTACAACCACTCGAGACTGTATGGGCAGTCACTCAATCTGAACTCGTACGGTAAAAACCCCAGGGTTATGAAGGCTGGGGAGCACCGGGAGGATAAGGAGGGGGAATGTTTTGTCCAGTTTGGACATGGCGGTGGCCTGACTCCTTCCGGTATAACCGTTAAGGTGGGGACGTGCGAGGAAAGAAAGAGATTCGGCATTCGGGTCTCACGACGGTGAGATCGCAGAAACCAGACGACTAGTGGGTAAAGTGTACCCCTCTATTCGAATAGTCCGTGTCCACTGGAATGGACGAGTCTGGTGTGGTATGACAATTAGTGTTTTGTTTTCAAAAAAGGGTGCATTTGAGAAAAGTGGTTTTTAAAAGGTTCGGCGGTTGAGTCGTGAGCTATGGTGGACGAGAAGTCCAGTAGCTGTTTTTGAAAATGAAAACAAGTGGGAAACTGCTGAGATACCTGGATGGTTTAGTCCAGGGGATTTTGTTCTATATTGAAAAACTTCCTGCTCCTTTGGGAGAGGATGCGCTTTGAAAAATACAAAATGTTTTATAAAACAACCCTGCATAAAATATTGTTGTTTCTGCAAAATATCCTGAGCTCCACATATTCCATGCATTTTATCTAATTTCCCCATTCCGCGCGGTGAAGGTGGGCTGCTGAGTACGTTTGTACTCACCTTTGCTTATTTGTTGTTTTTCAGAAAAAGGAGATCGGGTAAGAGTTATGCCTGTTCCCAACCTTGCATGTGGCTGTTGGACCGCTGATTTGCTTCGCTGCGTATATCGGGCTGCTTCAGCCCCACTCTGATGATATGTCCCGAGTTGTGGACCAACTCTTAAAGTTGTTCGCCACCTTTATAGGTTGTCTCGTTTAAGCAGATCTGTAATCATCTGATGTATAAATGTGTTTACTAGCCTCCTGGGACTAGTAATTGTATCACATTTGAGTCCCAGAGGACCGGGACGCTTCAGGTGGTATCAGAGCTGTTAGGTTGGCCGTAGGACGTAACCCTTAGCCTGATCCAAAAGTTTTTGAGTCAAAACTATTTTCTAAAAAAAATTCTTGCTCTCATCTAGGGATGGCAATCGGGCGGGTAGTACACGGATATATAGTTCGCGAATCCATACCCACAAGACAAAACTCAACCCATACCTGTACGCATAAATGTTTGTGGGTATGGATCCATACCCGTACCCGCCGGGTACCCGCTATCCAGTGGATACCCGTTACCCGCCCGCCCACTACAATTTTAGCATTAAACACCAAACAACAATTTTATTACATTTCAAAATAATTATCATTCCAATAACATTAAATGATAATTTCAGCACCAAACAACATGTTATGGATAAAAATTGAAAAATAAGAATTTATGATAATATATAAATCCGGATGGCCCACATGTTAGGTATCCATTGGGTAACGGGTATGGATATTGGATATCCATACCCGCGAAAAAAATATCCACGAATACCTTATTATATCCATAACCGTACCCGCGGATATTGAATTCCACCATACCCGTATCCAATGGACAATTAACCGCGGTTATTTACCCATACCCGTACCCATTGCCATCTCTACTCTCATCCCTCCATTTCAAAAATGCTTTCCCCCTTTCCTTCTCTCAGAAGTCAGATGGAGGTTCGATACCAAACCAGCTTTTGCCAGAATGAAGATGGTTTCCCCAAGTTGCTGAGAGCATGCACGGTTCGCCTTGGAATCAGGAGCCAGCCAGAGTATGATGGTCGTGAATTCATCAAGCATGGCACAGAGAAGTGTGTCGTGACTGTATACATTGGATCCAGTCTGCACCATGCGGAATGGAGTATCACTGCTGCAGGGCACAGATTCAAAGACACCTGCCAAGTCGTCGCTCGCAAGGCATTGATGCCCCTGTGTCAAATCTATGAAGAAGAAGTGGTCGACACACCGCTCAGATTCTTTCCACCCTTTCAGAGAGACCGTCCCGTTTGGATGGCCAGGATGCGTGCATTAGAAGGGCAGCAGCTGCTTGAGGACCGACCCCATAGTCGTGTACTTCACTGCATACCTGCTCACCCTGGATGCGCAGTATGATCATTTCTTGGCTCGGCACCACCGTCAGATGATTGCCCGAGCAGAAGATGCAGAGAAGCGCAACCGTAAGCTCCATGTGGATCTCACCACAGCTCAAGCCCATGTAGCTGCCTTGGAAAGTCGTGAAGCCATTGCTGTTGAAGCCCTAAAGCAAGCCAAGGATGAGCACGTCCAGAAGTTGATGGAGGCCTACTTGGTAACCCATAACCAACGTAGAGCCCTACGGATCCAAGAGCCCGCTTCATCCAACTTAGTTCAACCCAGGAGAGCTGAAGATCCCTAGATTCTTGAAGGTCACCCGGTCTCTATCAGAGGAGAGAAGAAGGCTTGGGAACTCCCGGAAGGAGCCATAGTCTTGGAAGGAATTCCAGTCTTCCCTCAGGCTATGAATAAGCAAGAGCACCCCGAGTCCTCCCAAGATCCCCCGCCAGAGTTGTTTGAGCCCCTCACCATGAAGAAGATTCCAGCACCGTCCCGTGAGATCAACGAAGAAGCTGCAAGCACCCCGCCAGCACCGCCGCCCTCTGAGGAGCTACAAGAGCCAGTCCAGCTTGAAGAAGAGTTCGACCCCATATTGCCATCTCAGTCGCCACCAGAAGAAGTCATCAACAACAGGTCCCTCTTGACCCATCCAGGAGATGTCTCAGATTGAAGTTGTGTGCAAGCCTTGCGAGAAGAGAAGTTGTCGGGTCTAAAGTTAGTCATGCCCAGTCCTCTGCATGCATTGGGTAGTGAAGTTTTTCTTCACATTGGCTAGAGCCCTGCATGTATGAGAGGTAATCGTGTAGACTCGTATTTTGAAAAACTCTATTTGTGTGGCCCTCTAGGGCATTTCAAAATGAATTTTGCTTGATGTTTTCTCCCTTTTGAGTGCATATGTGATGCTTTAACGTTAGTGCTCATAAGTTGCATTTAGCATAGTTCTCAATTCAGGAGCCAAGCAATAGTAGTTATGCTTAGCCCCCGAATCTGAGTAGTCCGTGCTTTGGAAAAACTCTATTATTCCCTTATTCAAAACATTTGATTTGTTTGTGCTTATCATTGCTGAGCTTGTGTGTTTTCTTTCTTTTAAGAAAGGTTTTCTCTAAAAACATAGATAACAAATTAGAGCTAATCCTCACCTTATGCTTCCATTCTCATCTTAACCCATCTCAAGAGAAAAGTGCCTTACCCAAGAAGATACCGGGAAGCTTACCCTTGAAGCCTGGAATAAGCTACAGAAGAAACCAGTCCAGCCGCTCAGTCAAAAGGACCGACCGTGAGAATCAAAGCACTGCCCCTGAGTCAAAGTAAACAGAAAAAGAGGACAAAAAGAGTTATTACCATACGAAGAGGCAAAGATTCTTGGAACCAGAGACCACAAACATCTGGGTCATTGACCCCACCACTCACCCGTGCCCCCTACATGCGTGCCCCGCCTCCATGTGCACTACCACCGCCCCACTTCCCCTTTGCAGCACACCCACCACCATTACCGCCAGCAACACCATCCCCCCTCCATCGCACTTGTTGCCTTGTGTCACTTGCTCCATCATCACCACTTCGCACCCGAGCACCCCCACTCGCCTATAAAACCCCCACCAGCTCCCTCAACTCCCACCTCGCTCCAAGCAAAGCACACACCTGATAAAATCTCCTCTGCCAAATCGCAAGCAAATCCATTTTCCACTCCTTCGCCCCTAAGATCACAATGCTTGGTGATTCTTGGGTTGAAGACTGTTGCACCTGGTTCATAGTCTTCGGTTTCCTCCTATGTGTGATGGTAATACTCTTTGATAGAATCCTCCAGTGGGAAGAGCAAAGAGAAAGAAAGGGTCAGTGAAAAGAAGATAGTGAAGAGAAGATAAGAAGAAGGTTCTCCCAAAATCAACCTTGTGTCAGTCATTTCTCCGCAGCCTGCTCAAGCAGCAACAGCAGAAGAAGGCCCCGTAACACCCTTGTTATGAGATACTTCAAGGAGTTCAAATCCCCAAGATTCAAGAGTTCTACCCTCATTCTTTTTAAGTGGGGTAGTGTTCCAGTAAAGTTCCAGCTATGGAGAAAAAGAAGAAGGCATGTAGCAAGCTTGTGGAGGACCAGATCATCAAAGCATATAAGTTTCTGGATGAGAAATGGTGACCTAAGTTCCGTTGATGAAGCACCAGAAGACCAATCAAGGAAGGAATCCATGTGGGAGTTTGCAAGAGAAAGGTTTGTGTGTTGGCATCAATGCTTCCTCAATAAGCTAGTTGTCAAGCGAAAGCTGAAGCCTGAAGGTTATCTTTGAGTAGCTAGAATCAGTGTTTGCAATCAGCAACCGGATGCTTCTCAAGGCCATATTTTGTTGAAGTTCCATCTCCTCGAAGAGTGTGCAAAGTGAAGATATGTAGCTGAAGTAAAACTATACCCATAACCCTTCTAAGTCGAATCTCGAGGACGAGATTCATTTTAAGTGGGGTAGATTTGTAGCATCCCAAAAATTCAAATCCTCAAAATTTTCTCAAACTCGCTCTAAATTCAAAATGAATTTCAAATTTCATTTCAAAATGTTTGTTTGCGAGTTGATATCAATAAATAAAATATAGTGGTCTATATTATCTCCAAAATCCTCCTCAAAATATCCTACAAATGTTTCTCCAGTGATCCCTCTCAAATTCTTTCCAGAAATATTGTCCAAATATTTCCCAAGTGATCCCCTCTGATTCTTTCCAGAAATACTGCCCAAATATTCCACCGATATATCTCAAGATATTTTCCTCCTAAGAAATAGCTTGAGAATCATTTTTCAAGTCCCCACAAATATTTTCTTCATAACTTTCGTCATGCTCATACGTATATGTATGCCTCCAGTGTCATACGGTGAGCTCTACAAGCTAATCTCACTTATACAAGACAAATAAATGCTAATCTCTCACTAATCCTCTCATCCTCCCACTAATCATCTCATCCCTCCCCCTAATCCCCCCACCATGGCTATAAATAGAGGGGCAAGGGCCTCCTCTCATCCCACCCCAAGCCATTTCATGGCAACTCTCTCCCCCCCCCACACACACACCCACTCCACTTCCCACACAAGCACACACTAGCACAAGGATCGTTCGGTCGTTCTTCGATCGTTCGTCCCCCTGTTCTTAGTTTGTTCGTTCGTTCGTCCGATCGTTCGATCGTTCGTCCGATCGTTCATGGTTCGTTTGTCCGTTCGTCCGATCGTTCGATCGTTCGCCCGTTCGTTCGTCCAAATACTCTTTTTCCTACCGTTATGCTGCCAAAATTCCGATCGTTCGTTCGTTCGATCATTCAATCGTTCATCGTTCATTCATAGTTCCTATTCATCGTTCATTGTTCGTTCATAGTTCCTATTCATCGTTCATCGTTCGTTCATAGTCCCTATTCATCGTTCTTCCAGATAATCTTTGTCCTGCCGTTATGCTGCCGAAATTCCGATCGTTCGTTCGTCCGATCATTCGATCGTTCATCCGTCCGTTCATAGTTCCTATTCATCGTTCGTTCATCGTCACCATTCATTGTTCATCGTTCGTTCATACGAACTATTCACCATTACTATTCATCATCGTTACTATTTGTCGACACTATTCACATCGTTACTATTCATCGGTACTATTCACCGATGCTATTCATCATCGTTACTATTCATCGATGATATCTATGGTACCTTTTTTGTCGTCACTATTCATCGTTACTATTCATCGATCATCCGATCACCCCAAATTTCAACTACTCATCTGTCATGCTGTCCAGTCCACCTAAGACTAGCCAGACCCATATTTCAGTCATACGAACTCTGGTGACTGTGATTTTCCTTCCAGTAGGGAACTTCCCATCTGGACACCCATCCCAGGTTTCTCCAAGAGCATGCTTAACTTTGAGATTCCTTCGAACCAGGCTTCCAAACTCCGATTCCAATAATTCTTGTTTCTAAATTCTTATCGAATTAATCCCTATCCAACCATGTCATCCCTTAAACATGGTCCATGTTCCAGAAAACTCCCAAAATACTCTTGTCCCATATTCTACCTATAACTCACGTGTTCATACTAAGTCAGACGATTCATTCGTCACTATTCTCACCAACAGTGAACTTCACTGTGCTACACCACATACACCCAGCTACCCTCTCCCTCTCCACACACACTCAACACCCTCAGCCAAGGCAAACACCTCACCCACTCAGTTACTCCGCTCTGCCGGCTACACGCATAGTGTCGCTTCGCCTCCAGCCCACCCTCCTGGTAAGCACCTCCGCTTCACCACTAGTAGTATCTCAACACCACATGACACAGATTCTACTCAAGACTCTACCCATCCATATATCGCTATTCCGACCACTATACTAAATATTTGTTGATATACTTGCTGGTTTGTATGCTTGTTCATGATACATAGTTATCGGAGCGTTCGTGCCGTCTCGTGGAGGCCAGATCTGCAAGCCTACGCATGCAGTGGATCTAGAAGCCAGTTCCGCGAGCTCCCCTTCCCCTTTTACCGGATAAGCACGGCAAGCTCACTGGATCCCTTTGATGCATAAATTACCTATACTTTTTCAACCACAACCCTCAGTCTGTTATTTTATGCATGATATGATTTTGAGACAAGTTATTATGGCCACCCAGCCGCTTGCCGCAATCAATCCTTGATATATTTACAAATGATTTGAGAAAAGGTGTGAGTTTTCAAAAGAAAAGGTTTTCCAAAATGTGTATGATGAAGAGTTTTCACCCTTATCACCTTTGAGTAGGGATGATCAGGGACTCCCTAGTTTAGGGGAGGGCCTAAGGTGATGGCTCAGCTAGTTTAGGTGTGAGCAGAAGGATTGTCCCCTCATATAAGGACCGGTTTGTCATCCTTCACTACATGTACTCATGACAAGTACAACCACTTGAGACTGTATGGGCAGTCACTCAATCTGAACTCGTACGGTTCAAACCCCAGGGTTATGAAGGCTGGGGAGCACCGGGAGGATAAGGAGGGGGAATGTTTTGTCCGGTTTGGACATGGCGGTGGCCTGACTCCTTCCGGTATAACCGTTAAGGTGGGGACGTGCGAGGAAAGAAAGAGATTCGGCATTCGGGTCTCACGACGATGAGATCGCAGAAACCAGACTAGTGGGTAAAGTGTACCCCTCTGCGCAGAGTTCAAACCTATTCGAATAGTCCGTGTCCACTGGAATGGACGAGTCTGGTGTGGTATGACAATTAGTGTTTTGTTTTCAAAAAAAGGGTGCGTTTGAGAAAAGTGGTTTTTAAAAGGTTTGGCGGTTGAGCCGTGAGCTATGGTGGACGGGAAGTCCAGTAGCTGTTTTTGAAAATGAAAACCAGTGGGAAACTGCTGAGATACCTGGATGGTTTAGTCTAGGGGATTTTGTTCTATATTGAAAAACTTCCTGCTCCTTTGGGAGAGGATGCGCTTTGAAAAATACAAAATGTTTTACAAAACAACCCTGCATAAAATATTGTTGTTTCTGCAAAATATCCTGAGCTCCACATATTCCATGCATTATATCTGATTTCCCCATTCCGCGGGTGAAGGTGGGCTGCTGAGTACGTTTGTACTCACCCTTGCTTATTTGTTGTTTTTCAGAAAAAGGAGATCGGGTAAGAGTTATGCCTGTTCCCAACCTTGCTTGTGGCTGTTGGACCGCTGATTTGCTTCGCTGCGTATATCAGGCTGCTTCAGCCCCACTCTGATGATATGTCCCGAGTTGTGGACCAACTCTTAAAGTTGTTCGCCACCTTTATAGGTTGTCTCGTTTAAGCAGATCTGTAATCATCTGATGTATAAATGTGTTTACTAGCCTCCTGGGACTAGTAATTGCATCACATTTGAGTCCCAGAGGACCGGGACGCTTCAAGCAGGCGCCTCCTCCCCGTATTCGTCCAACACCCAGCACCGACACCGACCCACACAGTGGATATTGCACGTCAACGAGGACGTTTCACAACATGCGTGCACCATTGTTTTCGTCGTCGTTAGAAGTCCCGTTCGTCTTCCCGGCTTTTGCCCTGTTCTTCCTCCCTAACCTACTGCCCCCGCCCACGGTCGCAGTCGCAAGCCGACCGACGCTTGTTAATGCGGCACGGGGCGAGTCGGTCTTGCTCCTGGCTTTTCTCTGTGCGTACCACTAAGGAGGACACGGTGGCGCCTACCACGCTTAGATTATCTTGGCGATGAGGAGTCCTGGTCTGAGATATTAGACAACCAAGGCATGTAGTGCGTCAGTAGACGGCATATGCTACAGAGTTGGTGGTAGTGTTGTGTCGCCTCGGCGGGTCCAGGGCTGGGAAGGCACTCGCATTCTCTCGCCCTTCTCGGACTGACACCTGGTGCGGGTGTCTCTCGGTTTGGAGCTGCTCCGGCTGGGCTTCTTTCTCCGCTTGCGTGCTCTCTCCCTATATGTATCTAGCAGTATACTACCTATGTCGCCTCTAGATACACAAGTCTTCGTCGTGTGAGCAACAAACAGGTATGTCCGCCTCTTCCCTTCCCTTCCTGCTCTACAAAACCTTGGAAGTGGGGGAGGCGAGGGATGAGGGTCATTGATTTGTTGTCTATGGTACCTGTTCGATAGCTCGGCATCGCCTGTCTACATGGTCTTTCCCTTACCACGATGTCGACTTGGTATGCATCTACCACTTCTATGTACATGTCACCCATCCTTCTATCATTGCAAAACTTATTATGTTGTTCCTCTGTTGTTTTGGGTGTTAGTTTTTTGTTGTGATAAGGACTGGACATAATTTGCATGTGTTAATACTTTATTTATTGTCTCCACGTGGTTTGTGTTCTTCTGATGATAGCTCATGGATCCTACAAAATATGTGTTAGGATTTGGAGATCCATGTGAGAACTACCACAGGATGCTCGTCCCTTGTGTTCTTGGCTCTTGGATGCATTAGGTCGTTTCTAAGACCACATTGGAGCAATGGACTCCATGCTGTTTGAGGTTGCTGAATTGGATGAAGCAGCAATGATTTGTCACGCTAACAGTAAAATTAAAGGTTATTTGTTGGTTTAAACGTTAGTAATTGCTACGAAGTACCATAATTTGTATTGAGCGTATCTAGTTTTTATTGATGCCTGGCTTTAGCAACCACTCCATATTTTGATATATCTTTTTTACAAGTTTGAGTTCATGTGACTTATTTTAGAAACTTCAGCTCACAAACTTACTCTTATTTGGTCTCTGTATGGTGGAATTATGTCATTCTATAATCTATATTTATTCAGTCAGCCGTTGTGAACTCTCTTCTAATCGCTCACTTCATTGGCCGTGTTGTACCAAGACATATTGGATGGAGTAAGCAACAACATCAGTTAGTCAAATCAAAAAAATACTATGCAGAGAGCGGAGATAATTAATAAAAAATATTAAGACCTTTTTGATAGATAGTTTACGTGGGTATTATTGTGAATCGTCGTAACGCACGGGCAACCGACTAGTGTCTCATAAAATTGTAGCGCATGTGAGAGCACAGGTTAATGTCCTAGTTTTTTTTATCTTTTCTTTTAGAAAAAAAAAGAGAAAGCTAGCTCCTTTTGCCCTCTAGGACTCCCCGTCCTAGTTATAATTCAATGGTTGAACGATTGCTAATCAATCATGACCTAACCTTGAAAACAAGAATATCTCTAACGTGTAAATGGACCAGCGGCTGATCGACTTGACTCCAAATCCCCCTTATTGTTTTGAGGTTGACCTTCTCAATATCTAGATGAGTCAAATCACAATGCAAGATCGAGTTTCAGCTCCTCCCTAGGGGGCCAAAACTTCTTTAATTAATGGTAGTAGCTATGAGTTGTTGACAAGTGCACGCGGCGGGCTCCTTGTCCTTGTTCAACTTTGGTGCGGATTTTCTATGTGTGCGCGTGCTTGTCTGGTGACGGTAGTTAGCATATAAGTGTAGTGTGTCTTAAGTGTTATTTGAATGCACTCGAGCTAATACTTAGTTGCTAAACATCTAAACAATTTAGCTAATAGTTCAGCTATTAGCTACTTTTAGTAAATTACCTAATAGTTAGCTAGCTTATTGTTAACCAGCTAATTCAATAGTAACTTTTTACCTAACTAACTAACTAACATTCAAACGATACCTTATTATTTTGTATCTAGATCTTCCACTACCAAAATCCGGCTCTTTGCCGATTGTCTAGCTCTTTGCCGAGAGCAATTTATCGGGCACTCAGTAAAATATACTTTGTCGAGTGCCACACTCAGCATAGAAAGGCACTCGACGAAGAGAGTCTTTGCCGAGAGCCAAACTTTCGAGTCTCGACATAAAAAGGCTCTCGGCAAAGACGTCTTTGTCGAGAGCCTAGTGCTCGGCAAAAATGCGCTCTCGACAAAGAGCTGCCAGGTACCGACGGTAGCTGACGTTTGTTAACTTTGTTGAGTGTCCTAGGGAGACACTTGACAAAATAACTTTTTTTGCTGAGTGTTTTAGGAAAACACTCGGCAAAGTAATTCTTTGTCGAGTGTCACCGACAAACATCGCGCAAAGTTTACTTGCTTTTTTTATTTTTCTCCCAAACTTTTTCTACCGTTTTCTACATTATATATACCTAAATGTTCAATTTTGGCACAAATATCAAAGCGTTTGTTATATCTGTTAGATTTGGTTCGTTTAATTGAATTTATTGGCATAATTCAGATTTGAACTGCAAGTCACTCGAAAAATGGAAAACTGTGAATGCAAAATGATATTCATGTTATTCAAAATAAGTTACAACCTATTTTAGGAATAGAACAAAATTTTCAAACACCATGCTCATGAAACAAAACCGCAAAGTTGCGATGAAGTGGTTTTAAAATTGTATAAAACATAAACAAAGTCAAAAAATCATGAAACTTATCAATGTGTCATAATATCATATGTGGAGAGTCTAATAAAAAATTGACATTGTTTCGTGAAAGTTCACATACTATATGTAGAAATCTAGTCGTCCTTCACATGAAATCATAAAACTTTATGAAAGCTCGCTAGGTTTTTACACATAGTACATGACAACTTTCACAAAAACACTATCAATTTTTACCAGAGTCTCTACATATGATATCATAACATGTAGATAAGTTTCATAATTTTCTGACTTTGTTTATGTTTTATACAATTTTAAAACAACTAGATCGCAAGATCACGGTCATGTTTCATGAGCATGGTGATCAAAAATTCCGGTCTGTTTCTGAAATAGGTCGTGACTTGTGCTAAATAACATGAATATCATTTTTCATTCACCGTTTTCCATTTTTTGAGTGACTTGCAGCTCAAATCTGAATTATCTGAAAAATTCAATTAAACAAACTAAATCTAATAGTTATAGCAAACACTTTGATAATTATACCAAAAGGGAACATGTAGGTTTATATACTGTAGGAAGACACCACAAAAAGTTTGGTGAAAAAATAATATATATATATATATATATATATATATATACTTTGTTGAGTGTTAAGAGAAGGCACTCGGCGGAGACTAGCTTTGCCGAGTGTCTGCCAGGAGACACTCGGCAAACAATTTTTAAATAACTAAAACAACCTTTGTCGAGTGCTTGTCATGAGGCACTCGGCACAGTACTCTCTACCGAGTGTCAGATCCAGGCCACTCGACAAAGTACATTTTAAAATAAAAAAAACTTTGTCGAGTACCAGATGCGGGCACTCAGCAAATAACGTCGATGTACGTAACCCTAACCGGGCGGACCCTCTCCTCCTTTCGTTCTCTCACTCTCTTATTCACCTCCGCCGCCGAGTCTAGAGCGTCGCCGCCTCCCCACCTTTGCCTCGCACCACAACGTCTCGTCCCTTCCCGGCAAGCCCCCGCCGCCTTGCCACCACCGTTGTCGCTTGCCCAGCGCTGCACGCCATCGACCTCAGCTCTAGATCCCTACCTCGGCCCCTGCGTGCGCCCAAGCTCCGACACTGGCGCTAGTGAAAGTTCACTTTGTCCGAGAACAAGATCTGGATGTCGCGAAGAGGAGGGTGAATGGGCAAATAAATAATAACACTTAAAAGTTAGAAATTCTTACTTTACTCGAAGACTGGATCGCAGTGAAATGAAAAACTCTTCGAGTAGGTCACAGTGGAATTGAAGTTCCTGACTCAAAATACCCTGCACTTCAAAGACAACTTGTACCACATATAAGTATTGAAGTGCAAGCATAAAATGCAATTAAGACAGAGAGATAGCACACAACACAGAGCAGAGCACACAGACACAGAGATTTATCCCGAGGTTCTGCCAAGCCTGAAATACTTGTCTAGTCCTCGTTGGAATTAGTCACACCTTGGCTTGGAGTCTATTTCAACTCCTTCCTCTGTTTGCTCAGATCTATCAATGTGACAGATAGAACCTTCCACTATATTGATATCGGTTACAACGATGTCATGGTTGCTTACAATCTTCTCGACAACACTCTAGCAGAGTAATAATGCGTTCAAGATCTTGCTCTAGCTCTCAGCAGCACTTCCCCTCTCTCTAAAGGCTTATAACTTCGCCTGTACACAAACTAGAGAGATACAAAAGAGAGGGTGAGAAGAACTTGATCACTTGATGTATGAACTTGTTTGCTGCTCTTGTACACTTGTTGAAGGTGCCGAGGGGTCCCTTTTATAGTACCAAGGGGCCTAGAAGCCGTTGGAGCGTCATTTAGAAGCTCCCAGCCTTCCTTGTCTGTGGGTGCACCGGACTGTCCGGTGCGCCACCGGGCAGTGCACAATAACGGTCGCCTATAGATTTGATTGACAGTTTCCTTCTCTAAAAGGGCTAGTCGTTGGTGCACCGGACATGGTACTATTCACTGACATGTGCACCGGACAGGTTACTATTCATTGGTATCTGCACCGGACATGTTACTATTCACTGTCCTGTACACCAGACATGTTACTATTCACTGTCCTGTACACGATGCACCGGATATGTTAATATTCATTGTCCTGTGCACCAGCCAACAACACACTAAGTGCTTTTTTCTCCATTCTTTCTCCATTTGACTTCAACTTTTGGGAGGATTTTACTGAGACTTAGACAAACACATTTAGAGTATAATCCAATTGACGTAGTCCTAGAAACTTACCTCTTTTTCATTCTTCTCCCATCTTTTCTGTTTCTCCTCAAATAGAGCTCAAAATGGCACTTTCTCTATAGAAAGAGTTAGAGAGCAAACCAAAGTACCAAACATGAAGTAAAAGGTGTATGCAACATAATTGAACATTGAAACCTTACATACTTAACCTTTTTCATCGTTTTACCCATTTTGGCCTATTTGAGGTCGATGTTGGACTCTAAACCATCAAGTCAACTTGACTTGATCTAGATTGATATATATGAGCTCAAACACCCTGCAAAGGTCACATAGAACATATCTAAACATAGGAACAACCCAAACTAAAGGTCAAAGTGAACTTAGATCTTTTGGGATGCTTCTAGGTTCTGGCTTTGACACTACTCTTCCTTCTAGTGACCTTGTTCACTTCTTGAGCTTCATTTTGAGCCTTGTGACTTACACCACATAACCATAGTATTACCTCATTGATTATAAGTCACGATCTTAAGTCGTGATCCTTGATGCACCAAATCTCTTCTCAACTCGATCAACCTTGACTTTGCAAGTCTTCTTCTTCACCCCTGGCTTTGGGTTCATCGGCCTCTTTGATCTTCTCCCATGCACTCGGTACCTCGAAGCTCTTCTTGCCTCCATCCTTGGCTTGATCAGTTGTCTCCGAGTTATGCACACCGAATCTCACTTAAGCAATGTCCATCGTACTTGTGACATCCATTATCCATAAAAATCCCAGTCTTTGGACCATCACATTTGTTCACTTGTGTTGAACCCTGTAAGCGTTGCATTAAGCACCTATTCAACACTTAGCACACCTGTTAGTCCTTTTAATTGGGTTGTCGTCCAAACCACCAAAACCCACGAGAGCTTTCAATCTCGCCCTTTTTGGTGATTGATGGCAACACAATTAAAGCTTACACAAGATTAAGATTTAAAGCACAATTTTGAATTCTAAGCTATGGAATGCTCCCCCAAAATATGTGCTTACATGAAAATCTTAACTTTGGCCTCATATGCCAAATAACACATACTTAGGCTAAGTGTGAGGCATTATTACAACTTAGCATCCATGGGGTGCAAAGTGTCAAGAATCAAACCTTGATGTGCATGACACACAAATACACAAAATCAGAGTTAAACACCAATTAAACAGATATACCACATGGATATCAACCAACCACTATTCACCATCAAGATACCAATTTAAAGCACCATAAATACAAGAAACACATGAATATCTATCACATGATAAACAACAAGAATGATAGATACCAATTGATTGATCTACACACCAAACACAAGATGATATCAATACTAAAGCGTCAATTAGCAATTGAAGCACGAATTATGCATTATCACCATATAATACAACAAGAAGCATATGCTAAGTATTATCAACAAATCTAAATTATTCTCCCCTTAAGATCAAAAGGAACTCAAGGAAACCTCTCATTATAAGGTTGAGCTTTGAGCCAAACGCCTCCTTACAAGGAAACCCCTCATTATAAGGTTGAGCTTTGAGCCAAACCCCTCCTAACAAGGTTGAATGTTGAGCCCTTTAGCACACAAAAATAATCACCCTAAAGATAAGCTTTCCACTTAGGTCGACGTAAGCTTTAATGCACAAATTCTCCCCCTTTGACATCAAACACCAAAACCATATTTAGACAAAAACATAGGATGATGTCAAGGGTCAGCAGGGTATGAAGCAGGAAAATGCAACACACTAGCATTACTCCCCCTTACATATTAAACATATGCAATACCAGTATCGGAGGGAAATCAAGGTACAAATACTTAATATAAGAAAGTCAATACCTCCTTTTGTTCCTTTTACCATGTGATGGTGTCCTTTCCATCTAAGTTGGCAGAGTTCCCTATGTCATCAATTAAAGATTTCCACCTAGACAGCTTTATCTCCAGGGCGCTCCTCCACACTTGTGCATGATCCTTTATCCTGATCTTTTCTTGTTACTAAGGCACCAGACTTAGAAGAAGCTATAGCATAAATGGAAAAAGAGAAACCTCTATTCTAGTGATCACCAAAATACATCAATTGGAACAAACTATCAAGGTTACCAATTGAAAGATTACCACTATACAGGTGAAACACTAAAATGGCTCCATGATTTGAAAAAACATCTAGGATCACCAAATATCATGGAGAAAACAACAGAGAGCACGAGCAATTTTAAAATATGCAATTACTCACAACTTTAGATACAAATTACACGACTTGCAGGGGTACCCAAGTCCTGATTGCTCCATATCTTGCTCATCTTCCCTTTTTCACCTTGAGACTATATAGGATCACTCAAGAAACAGTTAGTCTCAAAAGACACAAGTCATGTGTGCTCCCCAGTCTTTGAATGACTTACACTTTGCATATTATAGCATCCTCAGAACTAGATGGGATCACAACATTCCTTGGCCTAGGCATAATATATCAATTGCATCACAAAAAGACACTAATTTAAAAAATGACATTATTCAACCTATGTCTAGTGGAAACAAAGCATGCCTCAAGAGATATAACACTTTAAAAGCAACCTAGACACACTACACACACAATGATCATTGCAACATATATATATATACCAATAAAAAAAGGCAAGATCATATATAAATCACAATATCTAAGCACACCATGATTAAGAATAAATTTTCTTAGGTACACCAAATGAAAGGAAACAACATATTAAAGTATAAAGCACCTAAGCCAAGATACTACTAGTTGAAAGGCAAGAAAACAACTATGACCACAATCAATGGAACTTCAAGATTTTCAATGAATTACATAGCCTTTGCATTTTACCTGAATACCATGGGATGCACTCTTTTAGGTAGTGTAGAGTGAGAGCACATGTTGTCACCAATTGAGGACTCCTTTTGCTCATGCACCTCCTTCCTTAAAATTACCTCGACATAACTCAAAGGAGGTGCATTAGAGACACAACATGGATTTCTTGTTTTGGTATACACAGAGTACCAAGACAAAGAAATCATGTGAACATGGGCTAAACAAAACTATCATGCTTGCACATAGGTTAATATCAATTGATGCATAATCATAAAAAACAACACAACATGATTTACACAAAAGATACAGGTTTAGCTATATACACCAAGAGAGCTAATCATGGCAGATAGATATATTAAATGAAAGCTACCAATTTGAAAGATTCAAGAGATATAAACTATAAAGCACACAACCATAATTATTATATTGAAAACATGGATTGCAATAACACCAAATGAATGACATTATACAACAAGCAATCTTAAAGGCATAATTACTTCAAGAATAGGTCAAGCAAGACAAGCCAACTTAAGAGCAACACCAATTGTGTCGGCGTTTCGACCCCGGGGGGTCCCTGGACCGACGAATAAATTGTCGTCGCGTGCCCCAGCCCAGATGGGTCGGCGCGAGACGGAGCGCGAAGGGGGGAAACCAGAGGGAGACACGCGTAAAGGGGAAACCCGCGGCCTTCGTGTTTGTCCCGCGCCTAGGTCGGGTGCGCTTGCAGTAGGGGGTTACAAGCGTCCGCGCGGGAGAGAGCGAGAGGCTTATGTGCGCCGTCCCGTTCCCCCGCGCGGCCAACCCTCTCGTATGAGTGCCCCGGACCTTCCTTTTATAGGCGTAAGGAGAGGGCCTAGGTGTACAATAGGAGATGTAGCAGGGTGCTAACGTGTCTAGCAGAGAGGAGCTAGTGCCCTATGTACATGCCGTCGTGACAGCCGGAGAGGTTTTGGCACCCTGTTCATGTGATGTCGTGGCTGTCGGAGGAGCGCTGGAGCCTTGCGGAAGGACAGCTGTCGGGGCTGTCGAGTCCTTGCTGACGTCTCCTTGCTTCCGTAAGGGGCCGAGAGCCACCGTCGTCATGGAGCACGCGGGGCGCCATCATTACTTGTTTACCGAGGCGAGCCAGATGGGACGCCGATCTTGTTCCCCGTAGCCTGAGCTAGCTAGGGGTAGGGTAATGATGCCCCCCCTGTGACGTGGTCGATCCGAGCCCTGGGTCGGGCGAGGCGGAGGCTCCTCCGAGGTCGAGGTCGAGTCTGTCTTCCGTGGTCGAGGTGGAGACCGTCGGCTGAGGCCAGGGCTGAGTCCGATCCCTAGGGTCGGGTGAGGCGGAGTTCGTCGTCTTCCGGGGCCAAGCCCGAGTCCGAGCCCTGGGGTCGGCGAGGCGGAGTTCGTCGTCTTCCGGGGCCGAGCCCGAGTCCGAGCCCTAGGGTCGGGCGAGGCAGAGTTCGTCGTCTTTCGGGGCCGAGCCCAAGTCCGAGCCCTAGGGTCGGGCGAGGCGGAGTTCGTCGTCTTCCGGGGCCGAGCCTGAGTCCGAGCCCTAGGGTCGGGCGAGGCAGAGCTTCCTATGACGCCCGAGGCCGGACTTGGCCGCTGTCAGCCTCACTCTGTCGAGTGGCACAGCAGTCGGAGTGATGCAGGCGGCGCTGTCCTCTTGTCAGGCTGGTCATTGGAGCGGCGAAGTGACTGCGGTCACTTTGGCTCAGTCGACTGAAGGGCGTGCGTCAAGATAAGGTGTCAGGCCACCTTTGCATTAAATGCTTCTGCAATACGGTCGGTCGGTGTGGCGATCCGGCCAAGGTTGCTTCTTGGCGAAGACAGGGCCTCGGGTGAGCCGAAGGTGTGTCCGTTGCTTGAGAGGGCCCTCGGGCGAGACGTGAATCCTGCAGGGTCGGCTGCCCTTGCCCGAGGCTGGGCTCGGGCAAGGCGAGATCGTGTCCCTTGAGTGGACCGAGCCTTGACTTAATCGCACCCATCAGGCCTTTGCAACTTTGTGCTGATGGGGGTTACCAGCTGAGATTAGGAGTCTTGGGGGTACCCCTAATTATGGTCCCCGATAGTAGCCCCCGAGCCTCAAAGGGAGTGTTAATACTCGCTTGGAGGCTTTTGTCGCACTTTTTGCAAGGGGACCGGCCTTTCTCGGTTGTGTTTCATTCCGGTGGGTGCGCGCAAGCGCACCCGCCGGGTGTAGCCCCCGAGGCCTCGGAGGAGTGGTTTGACTCCTTCGAGGTCTTAATACGTTTCGTGATGCTTCGGCCGGTCTGGTTGTTCCCTCATGCGAACTGGTCGTAGCCCGGGTGCACAGTCGAGTCCCAAGTTCTCGGGCTGGTATGTTGACGTTGTCAACAGTTTGGCCAGAGCCGGGTTTGCGAGAGCAGCCCCCGAGCCCCCGCACAGAGCGAGAGGACGGTCAAGGACAGACTCGACCTTTTTACATACGCCCCTGCGTCGCCTTTCCGCAAGGAGGAGGGGGGAAGCGCCATGTTGCCCTCGGAGGGCGCCGAACATGTTGTCTCCAGCGAGTTGCTAACGGGTAATCCGAGTGGACGCCCGTGCCCCATTTGTTATGGGTCGGCTAGTGGCCCGGAGGCGCGCTCCAAAAGTACCTGCGGGTGATTTGCCGGACCCGGTCCCCTTTTGATGGGGTCCGAGGGCTCGATGCCTCCCTCTGGTGGGATTCCGTTACAAAATCATTCCTGTCGGTCTCGGAAATGTCCTAGGGTACCTCGGGAGCGTAGCCCGAGCCTTGGTTATGTATCGAACGTACCCAGGGTCATCCCTCGCTCTGCGTCTGAGGCGGCTGTCGAACCCTTCGGGGGCCAGCCTACGATCCCCTGATCAGTAATGGACACGGAGCCCGAGTGGCCTGAGGCGGCCGTTGAACCCTTTCGAGGGGCTGACCTTCGAACCTCTGACCAATAGTGGGCGCGGAGCCCGAGTGCTCTGAGGCGGCTGTTGAACCCTTCCGAGGGGCCAGCCTTCGAACCTCTGATCAGTAGGGGGGCTCGGGGCCCGTTTCCTTCACGGAGAAGGATCCCTTTCGGGGTATCCCCTTTCCCGGTCCCTGTCGTAAGAGAGAGAAAGAGGAAGAGGAAAAGGATACGAAATCGAATAACATGGCGCACCTTTTTTGACGCGGTCATTATGGCGGAAGCGAAGCGTCGCCTGCTTCTCCTGCCAAAGGTGCCGCCTGTCCTGCCGCAGAGTTAATGCGACGGGACGAGTGGTTCGCGGGGCAGCCGTTGCGCGTGCGCGAGCCGTTCGAGGAACGGAACACGGGCGCATCGTCTTCACACCGTGGGAGAGGGTTCTCTCGCTGTCCCAGGAGGGGACGTGAGCTTGCTGACGTCTTGACCGCTGCTTCCGCCCGCCTACCACCGCCATTACTGGCGGCCCATTTCTGGCCGTATCGACCGTCGCGCCTTCTCCCGCGGCTGACTGACCCGTGACCGATGTGCCTGGTTGGCACTGTTGGGTCATGCGCAGGGTTGCCTCGAGTCGCGGTACTGGTTCCGCAGTCGAGGAGGCACGGTAGTGGCGCGAGTGGCGGTGCAGTTTCTTGCACGTAGCAACCGGCGCGCTGGTTACATGACGTGTGGGCCTGGGCCTCCATGCTGGACGCGTCGAAGTCAAAAGGGTGCGCCCCCTTGGTGCGGTTGCATGCCGCCTGCATGGCGGTCCGCCCTTTCACCCGCTGGTCTGGGCGAAAGTGGAGGAATGCTCGTAACCGCTGGGCAGTTGCGCGCACCGCGCACGGCGGTTTGGCTTCTTCTGCCCTGGGCCAGCTTGCATGACGCGTGGGACCCAGCCCCCGTGTCGTAGGGGGAGAACCTTGGAGCGTGTTGGAGAAGACTCAGCCCGCGACGGTTGAGGACGCAAGTGGGGAGAGTTGCCTTTAAAAGGAGGGTGACCCCCTTGAAAGGCAACCATGTCTTCGCGCTCCCATTATGCATCGTGTCTTTCCACCTTCCGAGCCCCCGGATGGGGAACACTCGCAGTTCTTCCGCCTTGTCGTTGGAGGAACGCAACTTCGCGGAAGTTGGTACCTTTCAGCCATCGTTTGGCTTCAAGGATTTTCATCAGGCAGCCCGGCCGCATCCCCTCGCCGGTGGTCACCCAAGACGGTGACCACCAGTTCGGTGGTGGGGAGAAGCGAGCCGGGCTGCGATCTTGGTTCCCGCCCTCAACTTCAAGGATCTTCATCATCCTAGCTGGGGCGGAGGTCGGGCTGAGCCAGAGCTCTACCTCCCACGTGGGTTCGTGGGTCACATTCTCCCTCAGCATTCAAGGGAGAGGGCGCTCACCGACCTAGCGGGAGGGTCGGACTTCGACAACGCGGGGCTGGTCGGCGGCGAGCGTCGTCAGCTTCAGCGTGTTGGGCTCGCTGGCTCAGCTGGCTCTGGCTCGGCTCCCGGTGCCCCCTCCCGCCGCAAGAGCGGTTGTCGCGCCGCGCGCATCGGAGGACCGCCCAAGACGTCGCTCGCTGCTAGGGCGGCGTTCGTGTTCTGGGGCTGTCCTACCTTTGCCCCGGTACGGCGCCTCTGCGCGGAGGTCGGTGCTCCGCTCGTCCGGGAGGATCCGAGTGGGGATCTGCCGGTGGGCAGATGGCTTCCGTCGTCGGTGCTGAGGTGGTGGCGGCTGAAGAAGTCCTCGTCGCCGACGGGATCACCGCCACCATCCGCGCTCCGGGCCTCCGGCTCTTTGGCTTTGATAGATTGTCCTCGCCCCTCGAGTGGGGACGTGGGCGAGGGCATTGTTGCAGCGGCGTTCGCCCTGAGGCCATCGCCGCTGCAGTTTGGCCACCTGGAGTGGAGGTCGTTGTCGCTGCTGCCGGAGCGAGCGGCGGCGAGCCATCCGTCGGCCTTCTGTTGCTCCGCGGGCCCTCCAATCGTGGGGGGTTGTTCGTACCTGCGGAGGTGGAACCGGAGTTCCGTTTGTAATGGCACCTTGAGTGCCGGTGTCTTGTTCATTGTGGCTGTCGGAGCCTGAACATGTATGTATTTTTGGCACGGAGCCGTGTTTTTTCCTCATTTCGAGCACTAGGACTCACATGTCGGCTAACTGAACCGCATAACCAAGTGTGAGTTGCCTCGTGCGAAGGTGACGAGTGAGGTATCCGTATCCCGGAGGCGTAGGAGTCCCTCGGCTCGGTCGGCCTTGCCGCCTGAGGCTTCTCTTGCTTAGTTAAGGGAACCCTCAGCCGCTCTTCGATGAGCCGAAGCCGAAGGCAGCGGTGTCAGTGTGGACAGAGGCAGAGTTGGCTCGAAAAGAAGACTTCGTTGGCCGGAGCCTGACCGGGCCATCCACCGGCGGGACCGGCGCTGGAGTTGAGTTGCCGAGGCCATGAGCCGGGCTGATGTCCTCGGGGGACATCTGGCTGAGGCTTCAGGGTGGCCGGCCGAGCCGTCTGCTTGGGCCGGGTTCCTGGAGAAGACCCTGGCGGCGATGGCCCGGGCGCGGTGCTGATGTCGTCCTTCAGAGCAGAGATCCTCCGACCGCGTTGCCATCCGAGGCTCGGTCGGACTTCGCCGAAGGTGTAGTTGACGCCGAGGGTGCTGCTGCTCCCCCTCCGTCAAGGTCCGAGCCTGCAGGATCGGTTTATCTTGTAGTGTGTGTATGTTTTCTGCGGCCGCCGAGGCCCAAACATACTGTCATCGTGTTGTAAAGTTGCGTTTCTTTTCCTCTTGTTTCGAGTATCTGGACTTATTTGTCGGTAACAGAATTGTTTGTCCGAGCGAGAGTTACTTTTCACGGAAGGTGATGAGTGAGGTATCCGTATCCTGGAGGCGTAGGAGTCCCTCGGCTCGGTCGGCCTTGCCGCTTACGTGTACTCTTACTCGTCCGTAGGATTCTGCTATCGATATAGTCGAGAAGGCCCGAAAAATCGTTTGGGGCAGAAGGGTTTTCAAGCGTGAAGACTTGTACGGTCCGCGGAATCGCTTTTCCGAGCGTGAGTTACTTATCGCAGAAGGTGATGAGTGAGGTATCCGTATCCCGGAGGCGTAGGAGTCCCTCGGCTCGGTCAGCCTTGGCTGCTTACGTGTACTCCGTCGTTTTCAGGATCCCACTTTCGAAGTAGTCGAAAGGCACGAAAGACGTTCTAGCAGAAAAGATCTTTTCCGAGGAAAATTTTGACACGGAGGGGGTTCCCCCCTTCTAGCCCCCGAGGGAGGGTCAGGCTTTGCCGAGGCAAGGCTGACCCTTCCTTGATGGTTAGACTTTGCGCGTGAACGAGGTGTATGAACGACTTGAAAGCATCTTAAGGGTAGAAGCGACGTAGCTGTCGAATGTTCCAAGCGTTGCTGTAGACCTCGCCTTGACTGTTGGCCAGCTTGTATGTCCCGGGCTTCAGAACCTTGGCGATGACGAACAGCCCTTCCCAGGGAGACATGAGCTTGTGTCGCCCTCGGGCGTCTTGTCGCAGCCGAAGCACCAAGTCGCCCACCTGGAGGTCTCGAGACCGAACCCCTCGGGCGTGGTAGCGTCGCAGGGACTGCTGATACCGCGCCGAGTGTAGTAAGGCCATGTCCCGAGCCTCTTCTAGCTGGTCCAGTGAGTCTTCTCGGTTAGCTCGATTGCTTTGGTCGTCGTAGGCCCTCGTCCTCGGGGAACCGTATTCTAAGTCTGTGGGCAAGATGGCCTCGGCCCCATAGACTAGAAAGAACGGTGTGAAGCCCGTGGCTCGGCTCGGCGTTGTCCTCAGACTCCAGACCACCGAGGGGAGCTCCTTCATCCATCGCTTGTCGAACTTGTTGAGGTCGTTGTAGATCCGTGGCTTGAGTCCTTGCAGAATCATGCCGTTGGCACGCTCTACTTGCCCATTCGTCATGGGGTGAGCCACGGCGGCCCAGTCCACCCGGATGTGGTGATCCTTGCAGAAGTCCAGGAACTTTCTGCCGGTGAACTGGGTGCCGTTGTCGGTGATGATGGAGTTCGGGACCCCAAAGCGATGGATGATGTTGGTGAAGAATGCCACCTCCTGTTCGGACCTGATGCTGTTTAGGGGTCGGACCTCGATTCACTTGGAGAATTTGTCGATGGCGACCAGCAGGTGCGTGTAGCCCCCGGGTGCCTTCTGCAAGGGACCGACGAGGTCCAGGCCCCACACAGCAAACGGCCAGGTGATGGGTATTGTCTGTAGAGCCTGAGCGGGCAGGCAGGTCTGCCTTGCGTAGAATTGACACCCTTGGCAGGTGCGGACAATTCTAGTGGCGTCGGCCACCGCGGTCGGCCAGTAGAAACCTTGTCGGAAGGCGTTTCCAACAAGGGCTCGGGGCGCTGCGTGATGACCGCAAGCCCCCGAGTGTATTTCTTGTAAGAGCTCCTGGCCTTCGGCGATGGATATGCATCGCTGGAGGATGCCTGAGGGGCTGCGGTTGTGGAGCTCCTTCCCGTCCCCCAGCAAGACGAACGACTTGGCGCGCCGTGCCAATCGCCGAGCTTCGGCTCGGTCGAGGGGCAGCTCTCCTCGGTGGAGATATTGCAGGTACAGGGTCTGCCAGTTTTGATTAGGCGTGACCCCCGCTCCGCTCTTCCTCGACGCGCAGTGCCTCACCCTCGGGGGCCGAGGGTGCCTTGGGCTGAGCCGAGGGTGCCTCGGGCTGGGCCGAGGCCTTCTCGGGCTTGGGCGTGTCGTCGGTCTTGACCGAGGGCTGATGTAGGTCTCGGGAGAAGACGTCCGGGGGAACCGTTGTTCGCCCCGAGGCTATCTTAGCCAGCTCGTCCGCAGTTTCGTTGTATCATCGGGCGACGTGGTTGAGCTCGAGCCCGTAGAACTTGTATTCCAGGCGCCGAACCTCGTCGCAGTAGGCTTCCATCTTCGGGTCGCAGCAGTGGGAGTTCTTCATGACTTGGTCGATGACAAGCTGCGAGTCGCCGCGAGCGTCGAGGCTTTGAACCCCTAGCTCGATGGCGATGTGCAACCCGTTAACCAGAGCCTCGTACTCGGCCACATTGTTGGACGCCGGGAAATGGAGGCGCAGCACGTAGCGGAGGTGCTTCCCGAGGGGCGAGATGAAGAGCAGGCCCGCGCCTGCCCCTGTTTTCATCAGCGACCCATCGAAAAACATGGTCCAGAGTTCTGGTTGGATCGGAGCTGCTGGAAGCTGGGTGTCGACCCATTCAGCCACAAAGTCCGCCAAGACTTGGGACTTGACGGCCTTCCAAGGGGCGAACGAGATTGTCTCGCCCATGATTTCCACCGCCCACTTTGCTATCCTACCCGAGGCCTCTCGGCACTGGATGATCTCCCCCAGGGGGAAGGACGACACCACAATCACCGGATGAGACTCGAAGTAGTGTCGCAATTTCCGCCGCGTCAGGATCACCGCGTACAACAGCTTCTGAATTTGTGGGTAGCGGATCTTGGTCTCGGACAGTACCTCACTGATGAAGTAAACTGGCCTCTGGACGGGCAATGCATGCCCCTCTTCTCGTCTCTCAACCACGATCGCGGCGCTGACCACCTGAGTGGTAGCGGCGACGTAGATCAAGAGGGCTTCTCCGGCAGCGGGGGGCACCAAGATGGGCGCATTCGTGAGGAGCGCCTTCAGGTTTCCGAGGGCTTCCTAGGCCTCGGAGGTCCAAGTGAAGCACTCGGCCTTTCTTAAGAGGCGGTACAGGGGTAGACCTCTTTCGCCGAGGCGCGAGATGAAGCGGCTCAGAGCCGCAAGGCATCCCATGACCCTCTGTACGCCTTTCAAGTCCTTGATGGGCCCCATGTTGGTGATGGCCGCGATTTTCTCCGGGTTGGCCTCGATGCCTTGCTCGGAGACAATGAACCCCAAGAGCATGCCTCGCGGGACTCCGAAGTCGCACTTCTCAGGATTGAGTTTTACGCCTTTCGCCTTGAGACACCGGAATGTCGCTTCAAGGTCGGAAAGGAGGTCGGAGGCTTTCCTCGTCTTGACTACGATGTCATCAATGTAAGCCTCGACCGTTCGACCAATGTGTTCGCCGAACACGTGGTTCATGCACCTTTGGTATGTCGCACCCGCATTCCTCAAACCAAACGGCATGGTAACGTAGCAGTACATGCCAAAAGGTGTGATGAAAGAAGTCACGAGCTGGTCAGACTCTTTCATCCTGATTTGATGATACCCTGAGTAGGCATCGAGGAAAGACAGGGTTTCGCACCCAGCAGTGGAATCCACGATTTGATCGATGCGAGGCAGAGGGTAGGGAACTTTTGGACATGCTTTGTTTAGACCAGTGTAGTCTACACACATCCGCCATTTCCCTTCTTTCTTTCTCACAAGCACAGGGTTGGCAAGCCATTCGGGATGGAATACCTCTTTGATGAACCCTGTAGCCATCAGCTTGTGGATCTCCTCGCCTATGGCTCTGCGCTTTTCTTCGTCGAATCGGCGCAGAGGCTGCTTCACGGGTCGGGCTCTAGCTCGGATATCCAGCGAGTGCTCGGCGACATCCCTCGGTATGCCGGGCATGTTCGAGGGACTCCACGCAAAAACGTCGGCGTTTGCGCGGAGAAAGTCGACGAGCACTGCTTCTTATTTGGGGTCAAGCTCGGAGCCGATCCGGATCTACTTGGAGGCGTCGTTGCTGGGGTCGAGAGGAACGAACTTAACCGTCTCCGCTGGCTCGAAGTTGCCGGCATGGCGCTTCACGTCTGGCGCCTCCATGGAGAGGCTCTCCAGGTCGGTGATGAGGGCCTCGGATTCGGCGAGGGCCTCGGCGTACTCCACGCACTCCACGTCGCATTCGTACACGTGCCGGTACGTGGGGCCGACGGTGATGACCCCATTGGGGCCCGACATCTTGAGCTTGAGGTAGGTGTAGTTGGGTACGGCCATGAACTTGGCGTAGCATGGCCTCCCCAGCACTGCGTGGTAGGTTCCTCGGAACCCGACCACCTCGAACGTGAGGGTTTCCCTTTGGAAGTTGGAGGGAGTCCCGAAGCAGACGGGCAGATCGAGTTGTCCGAGGGGCTGGACGCGCTTCCCGGGAATGATCCCATGAAAAGGCGCCGCGCCTGCCCGGTCCGAGGACAGATCGATCCGCGGGAGCCCGAGGGTCTCAGCGTAGATGATGTTGAGGCTGCTGCCTCCATCCATGAGGACCTTGGTGAGCCTGACGTTGCCGATGACGGGGTCGACAACGAGCGGGTATTTCCCCGGGCTCGGCACGCGGTCGGGGTGGTCGCCCTGTGTCGGGGACCATAATTAGGGGTACCCTCAAGACGCCTAATTCTCAGCTGGTAACCCCCATCAGCATAAAGCTGCAGAGGCCTGATGGGTGCGATTAAGTCAGGGATCAGTCCATACGAGCGACTCGATCACGCCTCGCCCGAGCCTAGCCTCGGGCAAGGGCAGCCGACCCCGAGGGGTTTCCGTCTCGCCCGAGGCCCCCCTTTTAACGGCGGACACATCTCCGGCTCGCCCGAGGCCTTGCCTTCGCTAAGAAGCAGCCCTGACTAAATCGCCGCGCCGACCGACCGAGTCACAGGAGCATTTAACGCAAAGGTGGCCTGACACCTTTATCCTGACACGCGCCCTCCGGCAGAGCCGAAGTGACCACCGTCACTTCGCCGCTCCACTGACTGGTCTGACAGAAGGACAGCGCCGCCTGCGCCACTCCGACTGCAGTGCCACTTGACAGAGTGAGACTGACAGGCAGTCAGGCCTTGCCAAAGGCGCCATAGGAAGCTCCGCCCGACCCAGGGCTCGGACTCGGGCTAAGGCCCCGGAAGACGGGGAACTCCGCTCCGCCCGACCCAGGGCTCGGACTCGGGCTAAGGCCCCGGAAGACGGCGAACTCCGCTCCGCCCGACCCAGGGCTCGGACTCGGGCTCAGCCCCGGAAGACGGCGAACTCCGCTCCGCCCGACCCAGGGCTCGGACTCGGGCTAAGGCCCCGGAAGACGGCGAACTCCGCTCCGCCCGACCCAGGGCTCGGACTCGGGCTAAAGCCCCGGAAGACGGCGAACTCCGCTCCGCCTGACCCAGGGCTCGGACACGGGCTAAGGCCCCGGAAGACGGCGAACTCCGCTCCGCCTGACCCAGGGCTCGGACTCGGGCTCAGCCCCAGAAGACGACGAACTCCGCTTCGCCCGACCCCAGGGCTCGGACTCCGCCCTGGCCTCTGCCGAACAACCTCCGCCTCGCCCGACCCAGGAGCTCAGGCTCGGCCTCGGCCATGGAAGACAGACTCGACCTCAGCTTCGGAGGAGCCTCCACGTCGCCCGACCTAAGGCACAGGCCCGCCACGTCCACAGGAAGCGCCATCATCACTCTACCCCGAGCCGACTCGGGCCACAGAGAACAAGACCGGTGTCCCATCTGGCTAGCTCCGCTAGATAGGCAATGATGGCGCCCTGCTAGCCCTGTGACGACGGCGGCTCTCAGCTCCCTTACGGAAGCAGGGGGACGTCAGCAAGGACTCAACCGCTCCGACAGCTGTCCCTCCGCCAGGCTCCATTGCTCCTCCGACAGCCACGACATCACACCAGCAGGGTGCCAAGATCTCTCCGGCTGCCACATTGGCATGTACTTAGGGCGCTAGCTCTCCCCCGCTAGACACGTAGCACTCTGCTACACCCCCATTGTACACCTGGATCCTCTCCTTACGCCTATAAAAGGAAGGACCAGGGCCTTCTTAGAGAAGGTTGGCCGCGCGGGGACGAGGACGGGGCAGGCGCTCTCTTGGGGCCGCTCGCTTCCCTCACCCGCGTGGACGCTTGTAACCCCCTACTGCAAGCGCACCCGACCTGGGCGCGGGACGAACACGAAGGCCGCGGTATTTCCACCTCTCTCACGCCCGTCTCCGGCCACCTCGCTTCCCCCCTTCGCGCTCGCCCACGCGCTCGACCCATCTGGGCTGGGGCACGCGGCACACTCACTCGTCGGCCTTAGGGACCCCCCGGTCTCGAGACGCCGACACCCTGGTCGAAGGTGATGGGCTTGTCGGACCAGTCTAGGTAGACTGGCGCCGCCACCTTTACCGAGCAGACCTCCCGACGCTCTTACTTGCGGTGCCGAGCCGAGGCGTTCGCCACTTGCCCACCGTAGATCATGAAGCAGTCGTGGACCTCGGGGAACTCCTCTGCCTTGTGATCCTCCCTCTTGTCGTTGTTGTGGGCCCTGCCACCTTCCGCAGGTGGCCCGACCTTGTGAAAGTGGCGCCGAAGCATGGCGCACTCCTCAAGGGTGTGCTTGACGGGCCCCTGATGATAGGGGCACGGCTCCTTGAGCATCTTGTCGAAGAGATTGGCGCCTTCGGGAGGTTTCCGAGGGTTCTTGTACTCAGCAGCGGCGACAAGGTCCACGTCGGCGGCGTCGCATTTTGCTTGCGACTTCTTCTTGCCCTTCTTCTTGGTGCCGCGCTGAGTAGACGCCTCGGGGACATCTTCCGGCGGGCGGCCCTGGGGCTGCTTGTCCTTCCGGAAGATGGCCTCAACCGCCTCCTGGCCAGAGGCGAACTTGGTGGCGATGTCCATCAGCTCGCTCACCCTGGTGGGGGTCTTGCGACCCAGCTTGCTCACCAGGTCGCGGCATGTGGTGCCGGTGAGGAACGCGCCGATGACATCCGAGTCGGTGATGTTGGGCAGCTCGGTGCGCTGCTTCGAGAATCGCTGGATGTAGTCCTGGAGAGACTCTCCCGGCTGCTGGCGGCAGCTTCGGAGATCCCAGGAGTTCCCAGGGCGCACGTACGTGCCCTGGAAGTTGCCGGCGAAGGCATGGACCAGGTCGTCCTAGTTGGAGATCTGCCCCGGAGGCAAATGCTCCAGCCAGGCTCGAGCGGTGTCGGAAAGGAACAGGGGGAGGTTGCGGATGATGAGGTTGTCATCGTCCGTTCCACCCAGGTGGCAGGCCAGTCGGTAGTCCGCGAGCCACAGTTCCGGCCTCGTCTCCCCCGAGTACTTCGTGATAGTAGTCGGGGTTCGGAACCGGGTCGGGAATGGCGCCCGTCGTATGGCCCGGCTGAAAGCCTGCGGACCGGGTGGTTCGGGCGAGGGACTCCGATCCTCCCCGCTGTCGTAGCGTCCCCCACGCCTGGGGTGGTAGCCTCGGTGCACCCTCTCATCGAGGTGGGTTCGACGGTTGCGGTGGTGGTGCTCGTTGCCGAGGCGACCCGGGCCACAGGCGCTGTGTTGCGCGTGCGCCCGGTGTGGATCGAGGCTTCTCGCATGAATCGGGAAGTCACGGCGCGATGCTCTGAGGGGTACCCCTGCCTTCAGGAGGCAGAGCTTTCGACCCGTCGGACCGCGACATCCTCCAGGAGATTCTTGAGCTCTCCCTAGATACGCCGCCCCTCGGTGGTTGATGGTTCCGGCATCGCGCGGAGAAGTATTGTCGCTGTAGCCAGGTTCTGGCCGACCCCACTGGAAGCCGGTGGCGGCCTCGCCCTGATATCGTCGACGATGCGGTGCGGGATGCCCTGGGGTAGATGACGCGCTTCTCCGGCCGGAACTTGGCCTGCCCATTCCTGCCCGATGTCCCGGTGGAACGGCTCAAGTGTTCCTGCTCCCTCGTCGAGCCTGGCCTGCATCTCGCGGATTTGCTCGAGCTGTGAGTCCTGACCCCCCGCAGGGACTGGGACCATAGCTAGCTCCCGAAGGATGTCAACGCGAGGCGCAGACCTAGGGGGATCACCGTTTTTCGGTATACCAAGATGGTTGCCTTCGCCGGGACCCCCTAGATCGACGTGGAAACATTCACGACTTGGGCCGCAGTCCTCGTCGCCGAAGCTGCGGCTACCGTCGGAACAATCGGAAAGGCAGTAGTCGCATGCGGTCATGAAGTCCCGCATGGCACTGGGGTTACCAAGTCCAGAGAAATCCCAACAAAAGTCGGGCTCGTCATCTTCCTCGGAACCCGAGGGCCCGTAGGTCGAGACGGCTGTCAGCCGGTCCCAGGGTGACCGCACACCGTACCCCGGAGGGTTTGGACACGCCTCTATGAAGGCTTCCACCGAGGCGAAGTCGCTTGGTGGGTCGAGGCCGAATCCAAAAGGCACGAGATGGGAATCGGTCGGTACCTCCTGGTCGACGGGCGGTGACGGAGTCGCGTCAGAGGCAGACTGCACCGTCGTCTCGGGTACGAGGGTGACGCCCAGCAAGTCCTTTGCGAGCGTGCTGGCATCGTCCGTCCGCTTGGAGTTGGCGTGTTGCGGGGAAACGGCGCTCGTCTTCGTCTCAGACGCGAGGTCGATGCTCGACGTGTCCCCCATTGGGGCACCGGCGCCGTCGACTCGCTCGACAGCCGACGAGGTGCCGCCTCCCGCTTGGCCTTGGTTGCCCCGCCTCCTCCTCCGTCGGCGGGGGAGGCGACGGGACAAACCCGAATGCTGCTCTTCCGCCACGTGGGGAAGACGTCGTCGATTCCGCCGCCGCGGGCGGGTTGTCGGCCGCCATTGTCGCTGTCGCTCGGCGGGGGAAGGAGTATCATGTCGTAGCCACCGTCGAGGGACATGAACTCAAGACTCCCGAAACGGAGCACCGTCCCGGGCTGGAAAGGTTGCTGGAGACTACCCATCTGGAGCTTGACGGGAAGCTGTTCGTCAACACGCAGCAGGTCCCTACCTGGCGCGCCAACTGTCGGTGTTTCGACCCCGGGGGGTCCCTGGACCGACGAGTAAATTATCGCCGCGTGCCCCAGCCCAGATGGGTCGGCGCGAGACGGAGCGCAAAGGGGGGAAACCAGAGGGAGACAGGCGTTAAGGGGAAACCCGCGGCCTTTGTGTTTGTCCCGCGCCCAGGTCGGGTGCGCTTGCAGTAGGGGGTTACAAGCGTCCGCGCGGGAGAGAGCGAGAGGCTTATGTGCGCCGTCCCATTCCCCCGCGCGGCCAACCCTCTCGTATGAGTGCCCTGGACCTTCCTTTTATAGGCGTAAGGAGAGGGCCTAGGTGTACAATAGGAGATGTAGCAGGGTGCTAACGTGTCTAGCAGAGAGGAGCTAGTGCCCTAAGTACATGCCGTCGTGGCAGCCGGAGAGGTTTTGGCAAGCTGTTCATGTGATGTCGTGGCCGTCGGAGGAGCGCTGGAGCCTTGCAGAAGGACAGCTGTCGGGGCTGTCGAGTCCTTGCTGACGTCTCCTTGCTTCCGTAAGGGGCCGAGAGCCGCCGTTGTCATGGAGCACGCGGGGCGCCATCATTACTTGTTTACCGGGGCGAGCCAGATGGGACGCCGGTCTTGTTCCCCGTAGCCTGAGCTAGCTAGGGGTAGGGTAATGATGGCCCCCCCAGTGACGTGGTCGATCCGAGCCCTGGGTCGGGCGAGGAGGAGGCTCCTTCGAGGTCGAGGTCGAGTCTGTCTTCCGTGGTCGAGGTGGAGACCGTCGACTGAGGCCAGGGCTGAGTCCGAGCCCTGGGGTCGGGCGAGGCAGAGTTCGTCGTCTTCCGGGGCCAAGCCCGAGTCCGAGCCCTAGGGTCAGGCGAGGCGGAGTTCGTTGTCTTCCAGGGCCGAGCCCGAGTCCGAGCCCTGAGGCCGGGCGAGGCGGAGTTCGTCGTCTTCTAGGGTCGAGCCCGAGTTCGAGCCCTAGGGTCGGGCGAGGCGGAGTTCGTCGTCTTCCAGGGCCGAGCCCGAGTCCAAGCCCTAGGGTCGGGCGAGGCGGAGCTTCCTATGACGCCCAAGGCCGAACTTGGCCGCTGTCAGCCTCACTCTGTCGAGTGGCACAGCAGTCGGAGTGACGCAGGCGGCGCTGTCCTCTTGTCAGGCTGGTCAGTGGAGCGGCGAAGTGACTGCGGTCACTTCGGCTCAGTCGACTGAAGGGCGTGCGTCAGGATAAGGTGTCAGGCCACCTTTGCATTAAATGCTTCTGCGATACGGTCGGTCGGTGTGGCGATCCGGCCAAGGTTGCTTCTTGGCGAAGATTGGGCCTCGGGCGAGCCGAAGGTGTGTCCGTTGCTTGAGGGGGCCCTCGGGCGAGACGTGAATCCTCCGGGGTCGGCTGCCCTTGCCCGAGGCTGGGCTCAGGCGAGGCGAGATCGTGTCCCTTGAGTGGACCGAGCCTTGACTTAATCGCACCCATCAGGCCTTTGCAACTTTGTGCTGATGGGGGTTACCAGCTGAGATTAGGAGTCTTGGGGGTACCCCTAATTATGGTCCCCGACAAATTGAAAGCAATGCGCTTTGTTGGGATTATGCTTCGTCGCCGAAGGTCTTGTAGGGAGAAACAGTTTCGGCTGAAGCTGTCCGCATGTGATGACCGAAGGTTCCTCTGTATGAAGCTTCAGAATTACAAACCGACTTAAGAGTAGAATGACCTTTTAGTCCATAAATGTTTGAGTCGCTGTTGTAATTCCTTATGAGGGACATAATTGTAATTCCTCACAGGCTGTGTCCCGTGCCTATAAATAGTGAACATTATTCCTTTACTGTTCACAGATTCCTGTAATTGCAACTGCATCAATCGGGAATCAATCTTTGTCAAGGCAAAGCATTTGAGAACAAGTCCCCAACATTGGCGCCCACCTCCGGTCAACTCACTTCCACTTTTTGAGCTGATGGCTTCGATTAGCGATCAAGCTGGAGCTGCTTCGGCCCCGAAGCTGGTGCTCCCGATAACAGGTGGTTCATGCTCAGAGCTAGCCAACAAAAAGCTGAAGAAAGAGGCGCAGAGAAGGGTACAACATGTTGGAGTGCAGGGACCCTTCATCAAGTCAAGATGGTCCCACATTCCAATCACTTTCTCCCAAGAGGATCTTCAACTCAAGGATTTTCCTCACAACGATGCTATGGTTATTTCTTGCGTTATCAAAGGGTTTCTGGTCCACAATGTTTTGGTTGATACAGGCAGTGCAGCTGATATTATATTTGCTAAGGCCTTCAGACAAATGCAAGAGCCAGAAGATAAGATCCATGATGCTACACACCCTCTCTGTGGCTTCGAAGGAAGACAGATTGTAGCACTGGGCAAGATCACCATGCCAGTGACCTTCGGATTCATCAACAACACCAGAACTGAGCAAGTTGTGTTTGACATTGTTGACATGGAATACCCTTACAATGCAATTATTGGTCGTGGCACCCTCAATGCTTTCGAAGCAATTCTTCATCCTGCTTATCTTTGCATGAAGATACCTTCGGATCAAGGACCCATTGCTATTCATGGAAGTCAGGAAGCTGCCAGAAGGGCCGAAGGAAACTGGACTAACTCAAAAGCAATCCATAATATAGATGGAGCTAAAGCTTGTGAACAGTACAAATTCAGAAGGGAGAAAGCAGCTTCGGCAGATCAGCCGAAGCCCATGCTCTTATGTGAGGACATAGCAGAGCAGAAGGTGCTGTTGGGCTCCCAATTATCCGAAGAACAGGAGAAAACCTTGATAAGGTTTTTGTTCAACAACAAAGATGTTTTTGCATGGTCAGCTAATGATCTTTGCGGAGTTAACAGGGATGTTATTGAACACTCGCTCAATGTTGACCCATCCTTCAGACCCAGAAAGCAGAGGCTTCGGAAAATGTCTGATGACAAGGCCGAAGGAGCTCGGAATGAAGTCAAAAGACTCCTCAGTGCAGGAGTTATCAGAGAAGTAAAGTACCCAGAATGGCTAGCTAACACTGTTATGGTAAAAAAGGCCAATGGCAAATGGCGAATGTGTATCGATTTTACGGATCTCAACAAGGCCTGTCCGAAGGACGAATTCCCATTGCCAAGGATAGACTCCTTAGTTGATGCAGCAGCTTCGTCAGAGCTTATGAGTCTTTTAGATTGTTATTCAGTCTATCATCAAATTTGGATGAAGAAGGAGGATGAGCCGAAGACCAGTTTCATAACCCCTAGTGGAACATATTGTTACCTTCGGATGCCTGAGGGGCTCAAGAACGCTGGAGGAAGTTTCAGCAGAATGACTTCGAAGGTTCTTCAGTCTCAGATAGGCAGAAATGTGCTAACTTATGTTGATGATATCATTGTAAAAAGCACGAAACAAGAAAATCACATTGCTGATTTGCAGGAGACCTTCGCCAGTTTTAGACAAGCTGGTCTAAAGCTGAATCCAGAAAAATGTGTCTTCGGAGTAAAGAAGGGGAAATTTCTTGGATGCTTGGTTTCAACAAAGGGAATTGAAGCTAATCCAAGTAAAATTGAAGCTATACTTCGAATGGAGCCACCAAATACAAAAAAGGGGGCCCAAAGATTGACGGGGAGGCTGGCATCTCTCAATAGATTCATATCCAGATCAGCAGAGAGAAATTTACCATTCTTCGAAGTGTTGAAATCAGCCGAAGTCTTTCAATGGGGACCAAGCCAACAAAAAGCCTTCGAGGAACTGAAGCAATATTTGATGGATCTAACAACATTAACTCCACCAACACCAGGGGCTCCTTTGTTATTATATGTGGCAGCTTCGCACTCAGCGGTAAGTGCAGCACTTGTCCAGGAGAAGCTTGATGGCCAAGTCAAGAAGCAGGTCCCAGTATATTTTGTATCTGAGGTTCTTAGTGTATCAAAGAAAAACTATACAGAATTGGAGAAGGTGTTATATGCTGTTTTGATGGCATCCAGGAAGCTTCGGCATTACTTTCAAGCATACAATATTGTTGTTCCTTCTTCGCAACCGTTGAAGGATATTATGAGAAATAGAGAAGCTACTGGACGGATTGGAAAATGGGCTGCAGAGCTCAATGAATTTTGCATTGATTATGTGCATAGATCTTCGATCCAGTCTCAAGCGCTGGCAGATTTCATTGCCGACTAGACGCCAGGGGCTCAGGATGAAGAAACAAATAAAGATGCCGAAGTATGGACAGTGTTTTGCGATGGGTCTTGGGGAACCTTCGGAGCAGGAGCAGCTGCTGTGTTGGTCTCACCATCCAAAGTTAAAACTTGTTATGCGGCAAGACTCGATTTTAGTTGCACAAACAATATTACTGAGTACGAAGCCCTGCTTTTGGGTCTTCAGAAGTAAAAAGCAATGGGAATCAGAAGGGCCATTCTTAAAACTGATTCCCAGGTTGTTTCGGGTCATATTGACAAGAGTTGTAAGGCTAAAGATCCGAAGCTCGAAAAATATCTAGACACGGTCCGAAGGATTGAAGCCTCCTTCGAAGGATTCTCTGTCAAAAATATTCCTTGAGGAGAAAATGAGCATGCTGATTTGCTAGCTAAGTCAACGGCACAGGGGCTGCCCTTACCTTCGGATGTGTTCTTCGAAACAATAAAAGCACCTTCAGTGGAGCTTCTTGAAAGAGCAGTCCTCAATATATCTCCTATTTATAGTGAAGACTGGAGAACTGAGATCATCTCTTACCTTCAGGGTAATTTCCTTTCAGATGACGAAACTTATAACAGGAGGATAGAGGCAAGAGCTCGTCCATATGTCATGATAAAAGGGGAGTTGTACAAGCATGGAGTTTGTACTCCATTACTCAAGTGTTTGTCCAGAGCCGAAGGCATAGAATTGATGAAAGAAATACATGCAGGCCTGTGTGGATCTCACATTGGATCTAGGCCGTTACTTGGAAAAGTTTTTCGTCAAGGGTTTTATTGGCCGAAGGCAGCTTCGGATGCAGCGGAATTAGTTCAAAAGTGCGAAGGTTGTCAGAAATGTGCAAGAGATCAAAAACAACCTTCGTCTCTAACTCAGCTGATACAACCCATCTGGCCATTGCAAAGGTGGGGCCTTGACTTGTTAGGTCCGTTACCACCGGCCCAAGGAAACTTAAGATATGTTGTAGTGGTCGTGGAATATATTTCTAAATGGATTGAGGCAAAGCCTTTAGCCACAATAACTTCGGCCACCATTCAAAAGTTTTTCTGGCAGAATATTGTTTGTCGTTTCGGAGTACCAAAGGCCATCACTGTAGATAATGGAACACAGTTCGACTCCGAAGATTTCAGACAATTTTGTGATCAAATTGGCACGAAGATCCATTTTGCATCAGTTAGACATCCGGAGTCAAATGGACTTGTTGAAAGAGCTAATGGCATCATAATGACAGGAATAATGAAGTTAATCTTCAATCAACCCAGGGGAAAATGGCCAGATCAATTAATCAAAGTGGTGTGGAGCCACAATACAACAACATCAAGGTCAACAGGCTTTACTCCATTCAAATTATTGTTTGGTGACGAAGCAATAACTCCGGAGGAAGCTAAAACTGGATCAATAAGAGTAGTAGCTTCGACAGAATCAGATTCCGAAGCTGATCATTCTATGGAAAAAGATGCTATAGAAGGGATCAGGCTTCATGCTGTGGAGAACATCAATAAATATCAAGCCGAAACAATCAAATGGCGTGATAGAAAGGTTCGGCTAAAGAATATTGAGCCAGGACATTTGGTGCTTCGGAGAGTGGCTAACCCAGATACAGTGGGCAAGTTGCAGTTGAAATGGGAGGGACCTTTTTTGGTAGTATCTTCATCAAGACCCGGTTCATACAGATTGAAGGATATGGACGGCAACGACATTCCTAGATCTTGGAATGCGGATAAGCTTCGGCGATATTATGTATAACTTGATGTAATTTTTTATATATTTTTTATTTTCTTTTATGGCACCCTTTTCCTTTCTGAAGGGGGAGAAAGGTTTTTAATGGGGCCATCACATGTAATTTCTTTTTTTATTTTAGTTCTATAAGAGCAAAATCCCCCAGAGATGTAAATGTAAAAACTGAGAACGCACCATCGAGTGCCGAAAAGGAAAAAAAAGAAACAGAGAAGAAGCTCGATAGCCGTCCCTAAGGGGATGCGGAGCACGACGAAGCTACTAAAGAAGTCGCTCCAAAGGGGGGCGCAGTGTAAGTTTTCTGCTCAAAAGTCGTTCCAAAGGGAATGCAGAGCTTACAGCGAAAAGTCAACGCTGATACCGCCGAAAGTAAAAGGCGAAGAAGCTCCTAAGGGAGGCTTACAGCAAAAAGTCAACGCTGATACCGCCGAAAGTAAAAGGCGAAGAAGCTCCTAAGGGAGGCTTACAGCGAAAAATCAACGCTGATACCGCCGAAAGTAAAAGGCGAAGAAGCTCCTAAGGGAGGCTTACAGCGAAAAGTCAACGCTGATACCGCCGAAAGTAAAAGGCGAAGAAGCTCCTAAGGGAGGCTTACAGCGAAAAATCAACGCTGATACCGCCGAAAGTAAAAGGCGAAGAAGCTCCTAAGGGAGGCTTACAGCGAAAAGTCCGCGCTGATATGTGATTGTTTCTAAGGAAATAACGGTTGTGATTACGGCTTCGGATATGTGTTTTGACATTCATTTGCACACCACATTACATCATAACATTTGCATTCATAAAACATTCATCCAGGCATATGTAGGATAACCATCATCATAGCATAAGTGGTTGCTTCGGCAAAAAGAAAAAAAAACTGTATTTTGTACTTCGTCGTATACGAAAAGAAGAGCTTCGGCAGAAAGGAAAAGCTGCTTTATGCTTCGCTGTGTACGAAAAGAAGGGAAGGTGTTTTTTCGCCTTGGGCTCAAAAAGATAATTTCGTCCACATCAAAGCACCTCATACATTAATGGAAGGGTAAGAGCATATTATAAGGTATGAACAAAATTCATTAAGAACAGTTTAGCCATATTTACAAAAGTTATTTCAAAAGTTTCTTGAGTTTTTTTGCAGTCTACTCCTACTGATCTTCATGGGGCCTCACCTTCGGCGTCATACTCTTTAAGCAACGGTCTCGGCTTCGTCACCCTACATGAATTAAGTTGTTGTGAGTCAAAACCAAGTTTGAAGGAAAAGGTAAACACAAGGTATGATTTCTTACTGGTTCAAGATGACTCCGAGCTTCGTCTCCAGCCTTTTCTCGCCCGCCTTTTGTCCATATCATCTTTACAAATCTATTAGAAATACTTCGGGGAGTCAAAACCAAGTTTGAAGGAAAAGGTAAACACAAGGTATGATTTCTTACTGGTTCAAGATGACTCCGAGCTTCGTCTCCAGCCTTTTCTCGCCCGCCTTTTGTCCATATCATCTTTACAAATCTATTAGAAATGCTTCGGGCGAGGTCAGGAATGTCATCTAAAATTGATGGTGATAGAGTGAAATTGGGCCTATTAACAATTTTTCCATGGTCGCAGCTAGCTTTCAGAAAAGCAGCAGCAGTGCCCCGAGAAGCTACCCAGGCACAGAAGTCACCGTGCCCGGCTATAACTTCGTCGAGCTCATCAATTTCACCCTCAATATGTTCGAAGGTCTTTTGTAAATCTTCAGTTGACGGGGTGAATTTCTCACTGCTAGCCCCAACTGAGTGGAATATCTTTCTCAGTCGTTGAATACATTTATTGCTAAACTCCAAACATTTGTCTTGAAGGCTTGCCAATAATTTTTTCAAATCTGAATTTTGTTCGACTTCGGCTTCAAGTTTCGCATTAAGTTCTTGCTTTTCTTGTTCAAACTGTTCAGATTGGCAGAGAAGCTTCGTATTCAATTCTGCTATTTTAGCTTCGGCTTCTGCCAATAAGCCTTCAGTTGTCTGAAGCTCGAAGTTTTTCTTTTCAATAATAGCTGATTGCTCTTTTATTTTGCTCTCTAAATTTCCAATTATAACCTCGTGTTTTTTGTCTTCCAGATCCTGCTGCATTTTCAAAGCCTTACTCAACAGCATACTCTGCGCATAAACAACCTTCGTTAGAAATGTCTTTATTATTAAAAACAATAAAAGTCAAGGGAAAAGTAGTTCACCTTGAAATTGGAATAAAATAAACTACCAACGATATGTTGTCGTCGGTAGCGGCTAATATCCATTTCCAGCTTCGGAAAACCGATACTCTTTGATAGAGTACCGATAATCTTAGCTCCAGTTTGATCCCGGATACAGCCTAATTTTTCATCGTCAATACCCCCGAAGAGGAGTGCTCCTGGTTTATATCCGCAAGATTTGGCATATTCTTTAAGCTCTTCTATTTCGGTTTTTGACAATTCTTGTCCAACTAAATTTTGGAACATGAAGGTTTCGTCCTCCGAAGTATCGTCAGCCATTTCCTTTCCTTTCCCAGACACTGCGGCCATGGTCTCTTCGGCGACAGTAGTACCTTCTTCTGTGGCCATGTCTAGCAGTATTTTGTCGATATGTTCGATTGTGGTTTCCAAGTTCAAATCTTCGGCTGAGGTAGCTTCGGTAGCCGCGATTTCCGAAGGTGCGACTTCAACATTTGATATTTCCTCAGCCGCTGGTGTCTTCCGAGCTGAAGCTCTCGGTGGTGTCTTGTCAATGACTTCGGTCACTGCGATGATTCTTTGTCTCTTTGTTTTAGTTGTTTTCTTCGTTTTTTCGGGCTCCTTTTCCTTCTGAAAAAACTTTGTCAGTTGAGGCCCTAATGGACTTAGCTTCACAGGCAGGGATTCAGTCATTACCTTCAAAATCTCTTCCATGTCAGTGGCAGAGCGTGATGCGGGAGTCTCTTCTTCGTCAGATACTTTTCGCTTCGGAGATGATACTTTTCTCTTCTTCAGTATATTCTTCTCTTTTGGTGGTTCTTTCTCATCTTCATTTAAAGCTTCGGCTACCCTTTTCCTTTTCCGGCCTTCGACAATTTTATTCAGTTGTTCGTAGTCAGGGTATTCAAAACCCAAGGCGTCCAGCACTCGATTCAGTCTTCGCTTCGGACGGGTACCGAAGGCCGCAGTCATCAACTGATCTTCTTTTTTGGAGTAATTACCGAGTATTTCGTTGCACATTATTTCAATTGTTTCCAGCCACTCTTGGCAAGGTGTTTTAAAGTATTTCTTAAACTTGTAATAGTAAGGTAACCGCACAAGTTCCCCTTCTTTCTTCTCCCCCTCTAGCTTCGGCATTTCCCATTCTTTTAAAGTAGGAAAAACCCTGAAGGCCAAAAACTCTTGAACCAGGTCCCTAGTGCTGATATGTTCTGAAACAATTTTAAACTCAGCCAGTGCAGCCCAAGTGGGACCTTCTAATGACATTTGGCATCGCGGTCTTGTTTCTCCGAAGATCAATTCAAGAGGGCTTTGTACCAGCTTCTCTTTGTCTTCGTCAACTTTCACATAAAACCATTCTGACTTCCAGCCTGCCGGCCATTTGCTTCGGTAGCTGATTACAGGAAACCTTGTGGTTTTCCGATAGGCAAAATTATATCAACCAAAGTTATCATGCAATCCATCTTTTCTAGCCTTCGTCTGGTAATGCAGCTCATGAACTCGACAAAAGCTGTCGGCAAACGGCTCCACCGCCTGGCTTCGGAGGGCCCAGATATAAACACTAAGCCTAACGATAGCGTTAGGAGTCAACTGATGAAAGTAGATCCCAAACTTCTTCAATACATCTGCAATAATCCTATGAAGGGGGAATCTCAACCCAGCCTTTAGAAAGCTCTTGAAAATGACTATTTCATCCTTCTCTGGCTTCGGGGTAGTTTCTTCCCCCCCCCCCCGAAGCGAAGTAGCTTCTTCTCACTCTCACTGAAATAACCCGACTTCACCATCTTGGAGAGATCAGCCTTAGAGACAGTTGACTTTCCGAAGTCCAAGTGGCTGGGCTTACTTGGCATGGCAATATGATAATCATCTTCGGAATCAGTTTCCTCAATATTTCCTTCTTCCGCGTCGGCAGCAACTTCGGAGATGGGGACAGTCTGCTCTGTCTCAGCGGTACGGATTCCTTCCGAGGTTACCAGTCCGGATCGTTGCATCGCTTCGGAGATGGGAACAGTCTCTGATCCTTCAGCTTCGCCTCCCTCACGCTCAACCCTAGCGGTAGAACGCACTCTGGCCATTTAATTCTGAATTTTTTGGGAACTAAGTACTTTTTCTTCCGAAGCTTTTTCTTCTGACGAAGTAGGCTTCAAACTGGAGCTTCGTTTGATTCCGAGAGTCAAGCTTCGGCTATGGTTAAAAATTTTGGCAGCAAAACAGTGCAAATAGCAATGAATGTTGTGGTAACTTTACACCTATCCGTCGGTTTATATAGTGATGCAGGTAAGAAGGTGAATCGCCAGGATTTCTATACCAGGCGAACAGCTGCTTGCACCCGCTGCAAGGTGGGACCGCTACGCGCTCGGAAACTAAATCGTTTCTCGACAACGAGCTCAGGGAAGGTGTTTTTCGAACCTTCGGCTTCCCGAAGCCTAAGAGACTTTTTTCACGGATCAAGCTCGTTACGAAAAACGATCTAGCACCGTGAAGGGGCTACTGTTGGGACTATGCTTCGTCGCCGAAGGTCTTGTAGGGAGAAACAGTTTCGGCTGAAGCTGTTCGCATGTGATGACCGAAGGTTCCTCTGTATGAAGCTTCGGAATTACAAACCGACTTAAGAGTAGAATGACATTTTAGTCCATAAATGTTTGAGTCGCTGTTGTAATTCCTTATGAGGGACATAATTGTAATTCCTCACAGGCTGTGTCCCGTGCCTATAAATAGTGAACAGTATTCCTTTACTGTGTCCTGTAATTGCAACTGCATCAATCGGGAATCAATCTTTGTCAAGGCAAAGCATTTGAGAACAAGTCCCCAACACGCTTAATTTACAAGGTTACCGTCCTTTGGAGAGCAAGTTGTAGATTCTCATCAAAGTCTGTTGCTTGATTCACCAATAATGACTAAGGACCTCTACACCTTATTTAACTCGATATGAACATGGGATTAGTATTGCACAATAATTCAACCTTGGGTCAATAAATAGATAATAAAATTGACAGCTTAAGGGTAGAGTTTGAATTAACCATCTTAAGCTCTCCCAAGGTCTCCTGTCCATCTCGAGGCACATGCATGGTCTAGGTGGAATAGTTTGGTACCCATCTCAAGATGGGTCCATAAAGATCATCTAAACGAGCCTTAGGTACCCAAATAGCATTTGTGCTAGTTCTATGTGATCTCAACATGGGTCTAGCACAAGTGTATGATTTGGGTCTCCTAAGCTAATAAGAATGAAATGAATTTATTTGTTTAGGAACCTTACCCTTCTTACATTCCTTTCGTAGATGACCTTGCTCACCACACTTGTAGCAGAAGCATCTCTCAGCTTGGTATGCCGCTTGTTATTCATTCTTGTTTTTGGTGAGGGTCATTGTGGGGAATGCACGTCATTGATTCTTCATGAACAGGCATGAAGTGATCACATGGTCCTTATCGTTGCATCCAAAGCATCTCCTCAACCTTTCATCCTTGTCTTTGTGTAGACAAGACGCAATGAAGTGGCTTGGTTCCTTGCATTCGAAGCATCTCCTTTTCCTCTTCCATTTTTGCTCTTGGAGGACATAGAGAGATGATCAGGGCAAACAATATGACTAATTGAATCTTTACCTTTTTCCTTGTTCATGTTGATTGCTTCATTTATTGCTTTAGGAACTTCCTTCTTGTGGAGTATGACACTTGTTGCAGTTTCTCCCTTCTCAAGCTTCTTCACCACGTGTCTATGCATATCTTGAGGAGGATGAGCCTGGCGTCTTCTCCTTAGTTGTCTTGTTTTCTTGTTCCCAAGCAACTTTCCTTTTGATCCTACAACTTGTTACTCAATCAAAGATTTGCCTTTCTTTGAGTAGCAGGGGTTAGCACATGACAAAATATTATCTACTTTCACACATGAGCATGAATAAGGTTCACATGAATTTAAACTATCAATAACAACCTCATGAGAAATATTAAGCATGACATGACTATCCACAAGATTATCATGAGAGCAAGACAACATATCATATTTTTCATTAAGAGCAAGATTCCCAAGATTTAGCAAATCTGCTTGACTCTTAAGCATGGCATTTTCAATTTTAAGTTGAACAATACAATATAAAGCATCGTCATTATTTCTATGCTCAATTAAAATTGAACCATACCGTTGGACCAAATCATCATGAGACCACTTTGGCTTCTCATGTTACCCCTCAATGGATTACAAAGGCCGATGCATTCTTGGAACGGACATTTGGCAAAGCTACTAAAGGATCGAGTCTAGTCCCATGTCCTTGCAGCAAATGTGTCAAGAGGAAAAGAAAAACAAAGAAGGCCATGGGAGAACATATTTGGAAGAATGGATTTACACCAGACTATACTAGGTGGATCTTCCATGGTGAAGAACATCGTACAAGAGAGGATGTGGTGAGACAATGTGTCAAGGATTATGATGTTGATGTCGAGGTAGTGAACATGTTGAACAACTATCATGAGGCACAGTTCGCCGAAGGACGTATGAAGGACGAGCCAGAGGTAACCGCAAAGGCGTTCTACGACATGTTTGACGCGGCACAGAAATGCCTTCATGGCAAGACAAATGTTTCTCAACAGGATGTCGTTGGATGTATAATGGCGTTCAAGTCATAGTACAGCCTGAGTTGAGAAGCCTTTGATAGTTTGTTGACAGTTATTAGTAGTCTGCTTCTAGGGATCATGTTCCGCCAAAGAGCATGTACGAGGCACAAAAACTTATTTGTGCACTCAAGATGATGTATGAGCAAATACATGCTTGTCTGAAGGGCTACGTCGTATTTAGGAGCGTGGAGGTAAAGTATTGTCCTAAGTGTAAATCGTCTAGGTTCATGGAGGTAGACTCGGGTAATGGACAGAAGATGCAGCTCGACATCCCAGTGACAATCCTACGTATGCCACCTTCCATTCATACCAAGGATCTGATGCGGCATTTGACTCTGCATTTCCCGTATGACGCACGAATGGGAGGCCCATGTTGGGACGTTGGTGCTATCCAATCGAGAGATGCATAAAGACTATTTGAAAGAAATGTAGAAATAAATGCAAAATGGAGGCTTGCAATGCAGAGGTATACATACTAGAGGAGGTGTCAAACTTAACAACAACTTACTATGGTGACAAACTCCTAAGTGTGCATAATACACCCCCCTCGTTACAATGATGGCGAAAATCAGCATTTTTCGTGGGCAACTCGGAAGCTCAAGTGGTTCGACCACCAAGACCATGAGACATGAAGAGTGGTGTCATATCATGCTATATCTATTGACCAACCTTGATGAGTTGATGCCATACATGGAACAATTTCTTGATGAATTCTGGCGTCGATCAAGGGATCCAACTCCACAGAAATAGATACCCTTCTTAGAAAGGGTGTAGGAAATAGATTACCCGAATTCATTTCCTGGTTCAAACATAAGGCATCGTACTTAGTATTTCATTTGAAGTTGCACTTACATGCGGATAATATAACAATCTATAGTGTTTAAACTTGTAGGGCCAAAGGGATCTGTCTATGAGTACCAAGTTAAGACAAGTAGTCAATGGCTTTGCATATAGGGTTAGGACATTTTCTGGGTATGATGTTAATGGATACCATTTTCACACAACAAGCTATGACCAAAGTCGACCCAATCGAAAAACCACGTGTTCTGGAGTTTTTATGCCTAGGCTTGACGAGTTCGAGTATTATGGAAGAATTGAAGAAATATATGAACCCAATTTTCATGTTTCCAAACCTCTTACTCCAGTGATATTCAAATGTCATTGATTTGATCCTAAAGTGACAAGACGGGCACATTATAATATTGGGCTAGTAGAAATTCGACAAGATACCATCTTACCCGGAGATGTTGTCTATATCGTGGCCCAAAAGGCCACACAACTGTATTATCTCCCATATGTGTGTAAAACGAAAGATCATTTTAAGGGTTGGGATGTTGTGTATAAGGTATCACCGCATGGTAAATTACTTGTTCCAAACGATTAATATTATAACTTAGACCCAAACACTTATGACGGAGAGTTCTTTCAAGAAGATGGGCTAGAAGGGAGATTTGAGAAAGACTTAACCGAAGTGATCGGAATGGAAGTAGACGAGGAGGATGAAATGGTTGTTGACGAGGAGGATGATGAGGTGCAAAATGAGAACGACTTAGAAATGCTTGAAGGATTATATTTAGGCAATGACAATGACGAACTTGCTCCTTCAGATGGTGTTGACTATGAAATGGTTAATAATGATGATGAGACTTATGATCCAGCTAATCCTAGCCATGAAGATTATTTTTAATCGATGTAATGCTATATTTTATTTATTTCACATCTATTTCCAAATATGTATTTTTATATGTGCTTATTTGTTTAGTCTTAATTGCAGGTGATTGGACAAAGATGGTGGGCGGTGGGATGATGCAGAGGACGATGAGGAGAAGTGGAGGAGGACCACCCATACGACGGAGGACGAGGCGCAGCAGGACGATGATGTGCACCAGAAAGTGGACGACGCGACGCAGCAGGCCGTTGTTGAGGCTCAGCAGCAGGACGTCGATGCGACGCAATAGGACGATGACGACGATGCTTAGGTGGACGACGATGAGGCACAGTATGACATCTCTGGTTCTGGCACCTCAGGTTTGAGGCGAGTCTACTTGCAAGGTCCTGCAAGTCTCCCTCTGTGACCGATACTTCGTGACAGGCGCCCGCGGATTCGACCCGATGGGGAAGATGTTGACATTGCTTCTTCATATTATATGTTCAAATTCATAATAGAAACTAATACTTTGTCTTAATCACTTGGACAGGTCTTGAAAGGTTGTGGAGAATGTAGGCGGTCACAAATGCAACCCCAATGGAATTATCGGCCTTCTATGCAGGGAACACTTCCCTGGTCTTCTTGAGTATGCTGAAGTGACGGGCCCAGCCTATTCCTTCGACCACTACACCATCGCCACCGATGCAGTAGATCGGGACAGCAGGGTATTTAACAACAAGGCGGAGCGGGTGAAGCAAGAGCTATGGGTAAGTCTTCCTCACACAATATTGTTGAATAGATCGCATTCGTTGCACATTCTTAAAATAATGTATGGATACCTCATCTTTATATGCAAGATTTCTTCAGATGCGAGCTTGGATACGAGGCTAGGGAAATGTGGTGGATATTGCGAGCTATAAGAAGCTCATCGTGGACATGCACTGCGAGGCGCGTATCTAGGCCATCATAACTTACTACGGCTTCGTCCTTGGAGACAAGGTTAGCAAGAAGGACACTAGAACCATGTTGTTGACTCGAGAGCAATACTTGCAGGTAAATACAGAGGTGTCCTAATGAGGGTCGGAGGAGGCAAGAGGCATGGGCGATACTGGTGCAGATGGGGCAATAGACTCGTCCTCCACTCCCACTCTGTCTCAGGTTTGAGCAAGGAGCATGAGTGCGAGCCCAGCAATATGATCTCGGCAGGACAGCTCACAACATCGCATCCAGGAAATCCAGGTTAGTGCTTATGTGCCTCGTCATTCATTGAGTTATATACCTTCTCTTTGCATTATTATAACATTAGGGTGAAACATTATAGGCCCAGCTAGAAGAAGAGATGAGGGAACATATGGATATGGAGGAGACGATGAGGATGGAGCGGGAGGTGGAGTGGGTGGCTCGCTTGGCAAATCAGTATAGGATGGCAGAGATGTTTTAGTATATGCAGAGCCTTGGCGCTGCATAGGGTCTTGCTCCACCACCTCTGTTGTTCCCTCCATTTGACCTTTGCTCAGTTTCCTACTCCTATGAGTATCAAAATTTTAGTCCTATTTGATGTATTCATTTGGTCTCACACATGCAATCTCTTCTCTGTGCAGAATCAATCGGCAACATCAAACAACCATCATAGTTCGTCTAACCCTTTGCCAAAACCAGTCCAACCGCCCACCTTGATGATCTTCTCTTAGTGGTGATTGTGAGACTTATGTGAGAAACTTGGTCTAAACTCATGTTTGTGAAAAACTTATGTTTGTGAGTTGGTAATACTTATAATGGTGCAACTTGGTCTAAACATAGACATGTTTGTGAAAAATTTGTGAGATTGTGGTTTTTGTGAGATATGTCATATGTGGTCTCTATGATGTATGTGATGGATATATATGTGATATATGTTTTGTTTATTTGGATGGAATAATAAGAACAAATAAAATAGGGTTTCTAGTCACTTTGCCGAGTGTTACACTCGGCAAAAAGGCATACTTGTGAACCGATAAAGCTTCTTTGTCGAGTATTGTAGTCCTAGCGCTCGGAATAGGTGTACATTCGGGTTGCCCGGCCCAAAACCGAAAAGGCCTGTATTGTTTGAATTTCGGGTCGGTCCGGCCTGTTTGAATTTCGGGTCGTGCTAGGTCGGCCCACGGCCCGACACGCAATTGCTTAAACGTGCCGAGCTCATTTCGGGCGACCCTAAATTATAAAAGACCGAAATTCAATTTTTGGCCTGAAATTCACATCAGGGCCCGAAATTCAATTTTTGGCCTGAAATTCATTTTTTGGCCCAAAATTCACATCAGGGCCCGGAATTCACATCAGAGCCCTAAATTCAAAACAAATAAAAGATAAGACAAATAAATTTGACCAAAAGTAAACTTAATATTTGTATTTAAGTTACAAGAGCGCTATGCAATGACTACCTCGTTTACAAATCACTTTGTTAGAAGGAAAATAGTATAATCAGCTTTATACAAAGTTCATAAGTTCAATTCATTATCTAATGTTCATAACAAAAGTAAAATTACATCACATACTCTAATTCAAAGCTACAAAAAACATCTAACTAGCATTATCTCTAGCTACAAATGTGTGGAATGAAGTGTGGTTTTAATAAATATGAGCCTTTTCGTGCCTCTATATGGGCCATTTCGTGCCTACCTTAAACGGGTCGTGCTCGTGTCCGCCCATGGGCCACGACCTTGGCCCAAACCCGACCCGATATATCGGGTCGTGTCGACCCGACACTAAAATATTTTGGGTCATGTCGTGTCTGGGTCGTGCTTTTTTTCGTGCTTCGGGCCGGCCCATCAGGCCCGGCCCAAATGTATACCTATAGCGCTCGGCAAAGAAGTCACTTTGCCGAGTGTCGTCCAGCGCACTCGGCAAAGGGACTGGCAAAGGGGCCAACTGGTGTTTCCTTTGCCGAGCACCAGACAGGCAGGCACTCGGCAAAGGAGCTTCCTTTGCCGAGTGTGAGGCCAGCAGACACTCGGTAGAGGCTCCCTCTTTACCGAGTCTCTTTGATTACACTAGGCAAAGTCTCCGTCTCCATCACTTGTCACCGTCACAACGACTTTTCTTTGCCGAGTGCCCGACAAAAAAACACTCGACAAAAAAATCGTTGCCGATGTACAGTTCACCAAGTTTTTTTTACGGAGAGTCACACTCGGCAGAGGCTCCCTCTTTACCGAGTCTCCTTGATTACACTAAGCAAAGTCTATGTCTCCGTCACTTGTCACCATCACAACGACTTTTCTTTGTCGAGTGCCCGACAAAAAGAACTCGACAAAATAACCGTTGTCGATGTACAGTTCACCAAGTTTTTTTACCGAGAGTCACACTCAACAAAGAGTTTGTCAAATATTTTCTAGGCTTTACCGAGTATCTGAAATACTGAGAAAGCATTTGTTTCGATAACGTTCTCTAAATTTAACCAGGAATATCTTAACGTACCCGTCCATACCATGTGCCGTCAGAGAATTGATATGCGACAAAGCATATGCATGTGCAGCATGTAGCATTTAATTTGCACATTGCATTTGCATGAAAAAGTAAAGTTACATTTCTTTCTGAGAAAGTAATAAAGCTAGCTAGTGCTTTGTTGTATATACACACGGTACTTTAGATTTGGACCAGAGTATACTGTGACCAGTGACCAGGATATTTATGGAAGTACAATCAACAATAATAATTAGTCCGTCACTAACAACACAGTACTGATGGTTAAACGGGTGTAATTGAGATATTGTTTGGTTCACATATTTATAATGTGATAGGTAATGAATAGCATTAAATCATATTTGTTTAAGTTAAATAGTAAACAGATACCATACTAGGAACTGGTACTAGCTTATTTAAACTTATTATCACTTATACTCATGTGTAAATCATTATCGTTGCCATTTACTTTATACCTAAACGAGCATTGCGTGCGATTTATCGATGATGTGAGCATGTGGCACATATTTAAGATATTCGCAGAGGCAGCAGAGAGCTAGCTTGGCCAGTGGCATGTGTGTTGTTTTTGTTTTTCATATGCTAGATATATGTGTGCCACGGGTTTTTATGTGCGTGCGGTTCATGCACGCGGTGGTGCATGCATGCATGGCGTGAGATGTATGCACGCTGGAGGGCCCATGGCCAGTATGGTGCATATTGGTGCTATGTCCAACGTGTTGGATATATATATATGCTTGGTGCCGCTGGATAAAAAAACGGAGTCTGGCCGGCTTGAGAAATATACTGTAATGTACTACACGTTCTTAAATATATAAGGCCGTTAACTTTTTTTTTTGAAAATTTTGACTACTCATCTCATTTTAAAAAAATTGAATTATTATTTATTTTGTTATGATCGGTAACCGAATGGGAGGATTATTAACTACAAGCTCTAACTAAGGTATAAAGTATGTTTATAATTGGTCCTCCGGTATATAAACGAAGGTGGTAAGCTAGGAAGCCAACCCTTCTGTCAACCCATATATCTATACATGCAAGTTCTTGGAAATGTGTGCGAATATTTAGGCTGCATGCACACTAGTAGTAGCTTCCTGGCAATAATGGACGGACGTGTACGCTCGGCAATTGGTGGACTAGCTGGTGGCCCAAGATATATGAACGAATAAGCACCATCCACTCCAGAGATGCATGCATGTTTGCAGCTATATATTGGCATATGCGACGAGTACGTGTGTTGTGCTGCTGGCGCTGTCGTCCATGCATCTATCTAACCCGACGTCAAGACGATGATACCAGCGGGTTGATTACGTCTGCACGCATGCATGCATGTGCAATGTAACCCGGCCGACTACCCGAGAGAGACCAGCAGGGCCAGTGGGTTTTATTTTTACAAAGGCCCCACGCGCCATTCTTTTACTACTACTACACCAAAAAATGCGATCACGACCTCACCTGTCTTTTTTTTACCGAGACTAAAGTTGGAAAAGGTAGAACAACTGGCAGCTAGCTAGCTAAGCTGGGGAACACACATGCATGCGTCCCAGATTCCATACATCTTCCAAAGGAAACTGTAGTGGTAGCTACAGACGACAGCAGAGCGAGTGCAACAGAGAGAAGCAGCCGATAACGAGGCGGCAGAGGCATGCAGTAGGTTACTACTACTCGATGCATGGGCTTAGTGCACACATCATACTCCGTAGTAGTAGTACATCGACGGTGAGCACTGAGCAGAAGCAAGTTCGGCGACGAGGGTTTGGAATCGCGCGCGGCGTCCTAGTTGTTGGAGCCGTGGAGATATCCGCTGGACCACCAGAGAGCCGTGGCGAAAGTTTCCATCCATGCATGCACAAGGCCAGTGAGCTAATAGGAGTACAGCCACTGCTGCGCGCGCATTTATTTCCTCCGAATTTCCAGGCCTTCCCTTTCGTTCCCGATCCGTCGTCGATCGGCCGCCGGGTCTCCGTCTCCGATCCGTGCGTGTTCGAACAATAGTGGCAATGCCGCCGCCCATGCCCCGTACGTGCACGCATCGGCACTCTCGCTCGTGTGGCGGTGCCACGTGCCGCGCTCCGGCCGCCGGACCACCTGTACTAGTACTACGACGTCCAAAGCCAGCGGTGGTGGCCCGCGCATCTCGTGTCGTGTGCATGCACATACGCGTGAAATAACCACGTGCGTCCATCGATCGCCCGCCTGCGCTGCGCCCGGTGACCAGAAATCTCTCGCGCGTTTCCTCCCTTCCTTCCCGCTTCCGATCCCGGCCCGTACGTCGTCCATCTATCTAGATTGCAGAATGAGGCAGCCTTTGACGGCCATGCATGGTCCTCCTAGCTGCTCAGAGCCTACGATCTTCAGTAAAAGTGAGACCAGCAGCACGTACGTACGACGACATCACGCGCAAAGCTAGCAGCAGCAGCAGCAGCTACATACCACCGATCGGACCTGCATGCGAAACGGTCCGCGATATAATGATACTATTATGATCAACCAACGCGTGTTGCTATATGCACAACCAACGCGAGTAGTGGCCATGAGGCACTTGTTCTTATTCGGAGAAGTGAGCGAGAAAACCGTCCGAAATTTTCTCGCTTCGTCGCGACGACGGTGGGCTTGAATTCTTCAACGTGCGTGCTAATGCTTTCCGATTAGAATAGAATTCATCTACTGTCGTGCCGTCTTCATGGGAGTTAGCTGAATTTCGACCTGGTCCGTTCTTTAACCTTACGCCGCCATGGGTTCAGAGCGTGGTTAGTAGCTAGTTAATTACTTAGAGTTAGTTAGAGACCATGCTAGACCTGAAAGTGTGGGTCGGGTCATTTAGGGCCATCGATACATTAGTAGTCATGTTTGACCCAACTTATTTTTAGCTTCCTAAGCAGAAGTTATATCAAATAGGTAGCTTCTCCAACAGGTTATCAGTTCAGCTGATTTTAAGAATGAACTAAAAGAATCAATAAGTATAATTTCTTATATAAGTTGTTTTTCTAAACCTGTGCTAGACAGGACTATAGCCTTAAAAATAAGAGTCCAAGCCACGGTAACAAAAAAAATGAGCTGGATTGGATGATACGTTACTCTCACTGTGTTGCCCCCCTCATGTTCGTCACCTCATCCGAGGCGCTGACGCTGTCAAATCTGATGGGTGCCATCTTGACTCCTCCAGTCTTTGGATTGGATGGAGACGTACCAACGAGTGTCTTTGCGGCACACATGCACAGCACAGCCCAGCCCGTTTGGTGCCGCTAGCGGGCCCGCACGGCCTCCTCCGGTGGTGCCGCTACCAGGCCCGGCCACCATGTCCGAGAACCACTTCTTCGTCCCTAGGCCCATGGAACGGTGAATACGAAAAGGGAACATATCACCGTGATGCACATATTAAATCTGCACTCTTCAAGTAAAGATCAACGATTGAGATATTTTATAAAAAAAATAACTTCTACAGTTGTTCACGTAGAGCTGTATATTTGCAAAAGGACCCTTTGCACCTCAGTCGTTGGTCCTTAGATAAAAGACTCAAATTTAATACGTGCACTAGCAAATTGACCCTACGTTGCTACGAATTCCATTTATGCTCAAGTATAAAATATAAAACATAAATATGTGTGTTTTGTTGGCTAAGTGAGTACAAATATGGTTTAGAGCCAATAACCATGGTTCAAATCCTAATTGTTGGAGCTATGTATGTTTTTTAGGACTTTAAACTTTTGGGAAGAACCCAATACTCAATATAGCAATACTAGAAGAATAAATATTAGAAATTGTTATAGATGCTCTAAGGAGTAAGTGGCCGGGTTTGCGCGTCGATGGGCCTTGGAATCCGTATTGAACAGTCAGTCTTGCACGCAGGACCGATCCAGTAGCAGCTTGGGCCGTCTTTTGGTTCAGGATTCGTATACAGGTTGAATCAGCCAACATATGCCACTGCAGCATCATGCTTGTTTAGGCCTTCTTGCTGGCGTGTCAACCATGGCATCTTGTCCATTGCAACTATCTCGTGAGGAAACAAGAATGCTCACTAGTCAAGCCACAAAGATCATAAACTCTAGTGGTGTGTTTGGTTTGTGGAGTCACCCAATGCTTTATTAGGTGATGCATCATAGGTTCACTCTATCAATTTTGCTGGAATCAACTCACTCCTCATATATATACTAATTATTAGTTTATAAGGAATGAGGTGATGATGGATCAACTCATTCTATTCCTCAAACCAAATAAAAATGTGAGGAGTGAGAAGAAGATGGATCACTCCATTCCTCAAACCAAACACACCATAACTGAAACATCTCCGGTAGTCTGATCGACCACAAGGGGCTAGTTTGGAAACTTAGATCCCTTTCGAAAGGGATTCGAGGTTCTCAAAGTAGCCCTAAGTGAATTGTTGTTTGTACAAGTAGTATATTACTGCCTCTGTTCTCGAATATTTGTGGTTCGCTAGTTCATTTTTGAACTAAACAACGACAAATAAAAAGAACGGAGGGAGTACCTTTTTACATAAGATCGAATATAGGTGAATTGTCGTTTGTACTACAGTACAACAACCGTATAGTGGTATAGGGTTACTTCTAAAGAGGATTGTTTTCGTCCTTTTTACCTTGATTTTGTGGTTTATATAAATCTCTAATTGAATCCTACTTAAGGATTGTTCGGTTATGCTAATCGAGAAGAGGATTGGAGGGGATTAAATCCACTTCTAGTTATTGGCTTGTTCGGACATGCCAATCTAGAAGGGAATTGGAGGGACTCGTTCGATTACGCCAATCCAGAAGGAGATTGGATCCTTCTGGATTATCGTAATACACTTCTGGATTGGCGTAACCGAAGAAGCCCTTATGGGTTTGATATGCATGTACAGAGACACATCGTCTCACGAACTGAAACCTGACAAAAGGCTATGTTCAAATTAAATCTCATCAATTGATCTTAGGAAAAACAATTAATGCTTATGGTTTTGTCTCATTGCCTATGGATTTGATTTGGTCAGATCATAATAATAAAAAAAATCAATGCTCTATGTATGCTACCATGCCATCAAAAGCAAAGGACAAACAGGACGGCATAATTTTCGTTGCATGACGATATCCAAAGGAAAACTCCCCCCAGCTGTGTTGTTCTCACATCTTCTGGTGAGCATCTGACCAAACCAAATCAAACCTCCAACGGCTGCAAGCTGATTGGAGTTGGCAGAACGAAAGCGAGTGTTCGGTTCGGTGTTATCTTTGCCGCCGGGACAGAAATGCATCCACAAGACTCAACGACAATCTGTCAGTTTTTAACTTGAGCAGTAAGGAAAGCCGTGTCATCTGACTGAAACCATACAATAATCAAAGCAGTCGTACGTACATCAATAAGAAGGGAAAAAATGTGTACAAATGGCACTATAGAACCCTAATAAAATTCAACAACAAAACAGAAGAAAAAAAATCAAAGGAGCTACTCTTCTAGGTAGGAGTACAGACTACAGAGGCAGTAGTAACAGGAAAGAAACACATCAGCAACGATCTCTCTCTCTGAACAACGGCATCAGCACATCGATATCAGACCTCTCTCTCGCATCAAAACTATAGCACAACGACACACGCGCACAAAGCCCGGCGATCGACCTGGCCCCCTACGCACCCTGCTGCCAGCCGTTGCCGTTGGACGCCTTGTCGGCGGCGTTACGCCTGCGCTTCCGGATGGCGATGGGCCACGTGATGGCCTCGAGGCAGAGCGCGACGCCGCCGAGCGTGGCCAGGACGACAATGTAGGCGGTCTTGTAGCCGCTGTCCGGCTTGAGGATGTCGAGCCCCTTGAAGATGTTGACGGCACCGAGGACGATGACGGAGTAGCCGACGGAGTGGTGGTAGATGTTCCAGTACAGCCTGTACCTGTTCTTCTTGTCGGGCCGGAGCAGCAGCGCGAACACCTGCAGCGTGGCCAGGCAGAAGATGGCGATGCCGATGCTGCGGTGCGGCTGGTAGGTGACGCCGGCCGACTCGCTGCCGAGCTTCAGCCCCAGGCCCCAGCCGGCCACGCCCAGGATGTAGCCGGAGCACTGGCACGCGATGTGCAGGTAGAACCACGCCGGGTCCGCGGACTCGAACACGCGCAGGTACCGCGCGATGATGGCGCCGACGGGGATCAGGACGCCCCAGGCGATCGCGTTCAGCATGCCGTGGATCTGTTTTGTTGTACCATACATTTGGTTAGAATTATCAAAATTTAAGACTGGCCCAAATATATGTAGCAATTTTTAAGTACGGAGTATTCCCTTGCGAAATCTGAAAATGAAAGATGTTGCTTCTGGGACTAGGAGTCTGAACATCTCTTTTTTCAGGGTCATATGACACGGTCTATCCGGTTGGTGAAGCAAGCAAGCAAATGGATTTTAAAGCTTAGTAAGCCATTTGGCAGATTTTATATATGTATGTAATGTCCGTCTAATGTCTTGTTTAGAAGCAACTCGGTTTTTAAAAAATTGGTTTTTATTTTTAGCTAGGAAAGGCCAGCTTTCTTTAAAAAACTATTAATCTAATTTCTACAAACCGAGATATAAACTGGTATGTTTGGAACCACATCAGTTTTTTATAAACTACCAGTTTCTTAGAAAATGTGTGCTTCCAAACACGCCCTAAATTAAACAACCGATGAAAGTAGCTTGGTTGCAGCCATCTCCAACTCAGCTCACTCTTAATCTACAGAACGTCGCCGTCCTCTACTTGATCACTACCAAACTAAACTTTACCTACCGTCTGAAGAATTGGGCATGGAAGGCAATCTTTTTCTTAAAAAAACATAAGAAACCGAGACCTGAAAAAGAAAACAAGCGAAGCGGGAGGGAAAAGACGAGGAGGAAGTGGAACTCACGTTACGGCGGTGAAGCCTGGAGTTTGAGGCGGCGGTGCTGGACCCGGAGAGGAAGTCCAGCCTCTGGGTGCTGGCCAAGTTGGCCGGCGCCGTCGGGTGAGGGGAGATGGCACCGTTGCTGGTCGCGCCGGCCTGCCACACCGTGAACTGCTGCGTGGAGTTGCCGGGAAGCTCCACCGTGGCGAATATGGTGTAGGCGCCGTTGGAGTACTCGGCGGCGGGGCCGACGGGCACCTTGAACTTGAGCGTGTTGTTGGTTAGGCTGGGCGACGTGCTCTCCAGGTGGGTCATGAGGATGGACACCGCGCCGCTGCCGTCCTGCGAGGGCGAGGCCACGAAGACGCTGCTGCCGCCCATGCTGCCGCCGCGGTCGGGGTTGATGCCCCAGGCGACCCAGCCGCTGGCGTCCGACGGCGCGCGGAACGCCACGTCCGCGGTGCCGTTCTCCGGGTGGTACGTCCAGTGCAGGCTGGCGCTCAGCGACGGCAGGTTGTTGCACCGCCCGAAGGTCCGCCCGCCGCTGAACGTCGCGGACAGGCAGTCCTGCGCCGTGGCGGCCGACGCGAGCAGCAGCACGGCGGCCCCGAGGAGGAGGAGCCGCGACATGGCTACTGTTTTTTCTTTTTTTCTTTTTTGGTTGATCTGGACGGCCGGCGCGTCGCCTCAATATCAGCTGTGGTGACGGGCGACTCGATAGATGAAGGTTTGCTTGGTCGGAGCTGCAGCCTGCAGCTGCGCTATATGTAATGGCAGCACGGAGAGAGGAGTAGGTCGTCGCGCTCGCGCGGTTGTTGGGGGCCGGAGAGCCGCTGGCTGCTACTGCTAGCGTGTGCGTGGAAGGTTCGAGGTGACGTGGTCGATCATTTTTCAGTCTCATCTGGGGATTTCGTCTCAGTATATCTCTGTGAAACAATACATGGACACGGCTTCCACTTTTTTTTTTAACTTAGTGCGTGTTTACATGACACGGTCTACTTTCAGAACATGTTTGATTGAATTGTGGATACGACTTCCACCTTTTTTTTAACTTAGTAAGGCCCTGTTTGAGAATAAAGTTTTTGAAAACCACATTTTTTGAAATACTACAGTATATTTTAGTCATGACAATACCGCAGTTTACAATACCACAATTTTGGAAACTGAGGTCCAGAACTAAGTTTAGAATACCTTAAAAAAACAACTATAGTATTTGCAATACTTCAGTTTTGAAAACAGAGATTTTACCCAGCTTGTCAAACACCATTCTGTATATAATACTGCAGTATTTGAGAATACTGCAGTATTCTTTCAAAACTGTGAAAAAACTTCACTCCCAAATACCCCCTAAGTGTTTACTTGACACGGTCTACTTAGTACATGTTTGAACAGTGGACTGTGAAAAAGCAACTCCGAAAGCCGTTTGATTCAACATCTATGAGTTTTAGGAAAACTATAAGTGACAAGCGGGCCCACCTAACAGTCTTATCTTCTTGATGGATTTTCGAGCAAGATCGTGCTCGTCCGCAACGGTGAACCTACAGTCTCGCATGACAGGAGAGGTTGTGCTCGCCCACAGGGTGGACTCGCGCTTGCCCGTGTGGCAACCGAGGTCTGGCTAAGGCAAAAGTCATGTTCGAGGGGATGATCTTGCCTCGAGAAGGCTAGAGAAGAAGGGGTCGTTAAAGCCAAACACATGAGAGGAAAAGAGCACCGCCACACGCCAGAAACATTGTATGAGTCTATGAGATGAGAAAGGGTTTACGGGCTGGGAATATGTCAAAAATGGAAAAGAAAAAAAAATAGACTAGTATCTTTATATCTGATGATAGGTGGGTAAATTTTTAGAATTTGTCCAGCTTCACAACAGTTAAGGATGTCTCCGGTAGCTCATCTATCTTTTCTGTTATCACATCTCTCATTTTAAACTTCACTATATATAACGTAATGCTTGAGACCGCGTAAGAGCATAAAGTGAAATGCTTTTAGTTTTGTATTTAAGAAAAACAGTTTGTAGCCTGAAGCAAGCGTGCTTTTCAGCCATTTAATTGGCTTTTAAAAAACAAAAACGGGTTGAAAAGCCCAACTAAGAAAACCCTCATTAAGCGCTGAAGAATCGAGGCCATTTTGTGTTGAACGTTCAAGCTAAGGGAGCATCCGAGCATGCTGAGCTCAGATTGCAAACTGTACTCAAACTGGACATACATGTTGTAAACGTGGCATGGTATGGTAGCAGACATATACTCTAGGTTCTTGCTTATAAAACTAACAGAGATGAAATCAGCTACCATTTCAGCAAAAAAAAAAGCTCATAAAGTAATACTGCTAGAATGATCGAGTGACAGATGGACGTGTGGCGAAGGTTGCAGCGACTCAGTTTCTTCGTTTACCAGGGTGTGAACTGTGAACTCCACATATATAGGTCCAAATGAAAGGGACCAATTAGAAGTTACCACAAAACCTATGTAAACCTTTTTAAAACCGCACCATGGTGAGTTGGAACAATTGTTGTGCGCATAGTCCTGTACTGTACCTGCCCCGTTACTGCATGAGTCGTGGCCCGGTCTTTCCGCAGCCGAGTTGCCGAGAGTTGGTGGAGGCTGGCCAACGAGGCCACAAGGCAGAGCAATAGGAAATTCGGAGAGGATTAGGTGAAAGCTGGAGCAAGTTCAGGACTGTAGACCGTGTGCCACGCTGGGTCAACTCCACTCCTGCATAGCTTCCTTTCGTCCTCACCCCGCTATCCTTTTCGTACGCTTCCGGCAATGGCATTATTATTATCTGGAGATTGAGCATGTGTCTTCTTTTGCAACGATTGTTTGACGAGCAGCCGGGTATCCTTGGGAGTTGGGACTTAGGACAGCTAAGTTTCATTCTTAATTCAAAAGGCTACCACTGTATTGAATATACAAAAAATCTAAAGCTCACATGAATATCTTGGGCTTTTGCGTATACATGAATATATCTTGGGCTTTTGAGTATAGTGTAGAATATCAACGAATTTTCGGTGGCAACACAGAGAACACCAAAAATTAGTCTATTTTCAGCGGCTAAAGGCAGACAATGAAAAATAAAACTATTATTTTTATGGCTGTCTTAGCCCTCGAAAATAAATTAATTTCGAAAGTCTCTATTGCCATCGAAAATAAGATAGAGGTCGGTTGCCAAAAATAAGCCTCTCGTTTTCAATGAATAGTCCTTAGCTACAAAAATAAGCGAGGTATAACTCTACGCTCGCTCACCTCACCCACCGCCATCGTGTGTGCCTGTCACCACACCTTACCTCGCTTGCCTCCCCCCTCCCACTCACCCATCGCCACTGTGCATGCCCACCATCGAGAAGGTAGGACCTCGCGCTAGGCCTTCACCTTACCTCACTCAGAATGTGTCAATATCATGTCAAGACCTCTAAACACACCACACAAGTAGGGCTTGGTCCTATGCAGGATTATTTAACCGTTTTAATATTATATCGTTAGAGTAAAAAAACATGTGTCACCTATTTTGGACCGGTACTCATCACATCCGTCGTGCATGTGAGGTTTGTCCATCCAGAATTGTCCCTTTTTAGATAGCATTCAAGTGACCAATATAGCATGGTATTACTTCATGGTCAAGGGGACTAAGGTACAATTCAATGAGAGTGAGAGTGGTATTGAGGATGAAGAAGAGCCCAAGGAACTCATTGGGTTGTTACAAGAGGCTCATTCTTTTTTGAACAACACAAGGAGGAAAAACACAAAGAACTATGCAAGAAGCATAAAGCTCTTGAGCAATCCTTTGAGGTGCATCTATCTAATCATGGGGTTCACGATGAAACTCATGAGAAGTTGAAATAAGCTCATTCCACTCGTCTTGGCAAACAAAGGAATCCATTGAAATAGCAAGTATAGGTGTTACATGCAATATTCTTGATGATTCTACTTATACACCTATTGATATTGCCTCTATAAATGTCATGGGGATTTGCTCCATGGCTGACACATGCACCTTCATTGCTAGGAGCGGTAAGTTAAGTATAATCTAAGTACTTTGATCTTTAGTTATGGAAAGTGTAGTGAGTCGAGCTAAATCTAAGATGAACTAGCTAATGCACTTTTTGAATAACTAAGATAAATTTGCTTGTTGTTTTAGTCTATACATCAGTCTAACACATACTATATCTCTTTTAAGATTCATGTTCACGTCGAACTCCAGAAAGCAGTATGAACATTGTGAACCAGTTGTTTAACCCGACTGATGGATCTTCTGACGACCCACCTATGGAGTGGCCATTGTATTTGGACTATGTTTGGACTTGTAGACCAGTATGTTTGAACTTTTATGCTTGACCCATGTATGTCATGTACTCTGTAAACTGCTGTATATGATACTCTTTTTGTTGTTATATGTATGTTCTATAGGCTTCCCATTCGAGGAGAGAACAAGTATAGGTTTGATCCGAAAGGATAAGTATGTCGGTTAGCCGACATACTTAACGTCCATGTGACGTATCCAACCTACCCGGAGTATCTACCACATGGCCGATAAGTAAGTATGTCGGTTTCTCCTGACGTATTTACTGACCACGTGCTTATTAAATACGTCAGTGTGGGGAAACCGACATATAGTTAACATTAAGTATGTCGGTTCCGATGTACTTATTCGATTAAGATCGTCAAAATTAGTACTCATCATAAGTACACCGGTCTGTTAGAGTAAGAATGATGATTCATGGCCGACTTTTTCTAATCGTTTTTCGGAAGTGGTGTTGGTCCTCATAATTTTACGCAGTGCGGAGAGGGACTCTAAACAAAGTTTTTTTTTGTTTACCTTATTTTGCGTGTGCTCTTCTCTATCAAATAGCAATATATAATGATGTATAAAACAGTATTCATAATTAGTCATATCTATATATGAATAACAGTATGTAACTTTTAGATATGAAAATACACCGTCTATTAGAAGACGTGTCGTTTTTAGTTGTCTATATATATATATATATATATATCAGATTTCAGGCTTCTATAAACAGTCCCAAGTAGTATGTGCGTTGTACCTGCCCTAATCATTCAAAAATATTTAGCACGTATCTACGTAATTTGATTGGCTGACGTAGCGATGCCTTTTGCTGCGTCCATGAAAGCACGCGGCATGCCGGCAAGGCGGCGTGGACGGATTCGTCCCCCGAATGCCCGAATCTACGCGCAGGGCTTCTCCATCATTCCCGCTGTTCATCTACCTCAGGCGCGTGGCATGCGGAGGCCGGGCACGCGTTCCTCTGATCACCAAGCCCAGGCTTTGCATGCCACTTGACGGCACCACTGGATGACTTGTTCATCGCATAGAGTAGTCTTTTACTCTTTAGCTCCAACGTCGCGCTCCTGTTAATGGCTTCGTCTTCAGGCAATCTACACCAATGTGTATCTATCTATCCTTGTCTGATCTTCCGCGTGTGTGTATTTTCTTTGTTGCCTTCCCTGATCCATGGTCGACTTTGACTAGTATTGTTTGCAGTACAAGACTGTATATAGGTAGGTAGCTGCAGGAGAAAAGAGAGAGAGAGGACAGTAGACTCTACGACGAAGTACAGTGACTTGGTCGTACATTTTGACGGCCCAATACCTAACCTCTAGCCCTTTATATTTGGGGATTATATTGCATCTCGTCTTCGTGGCTTCATGGACCTCCCAGGATACTGCCGAATTTGACTAGATTGAACAACCTGAAAACGTTCAGAGATGTCGTGAGAATCCAAACATTTACTCACCGTGACGACAAAACCTGAAGACTTTTGAGGGTGTGTTGCGAAGAAGGACGAACCAGACCTCACCCGACCTTCTCGAGCGCGCTTCTAAGCTAAAACTAATCCTTTATAAATATAAGACCAGGTGCGACCGGACACTTCGACAGGTTCGCCCTACCGGTGAAGCCTTTGCCCCCGATGGTTGATGCCGACCGTGCAAAAAGGCAGTTTCTATGGGGGCTCGCCGAGAGCGATGACCCTATCGTCCCAATAAAGGCTTTGTTTGATTATTCCTATTACATATGGATTGGATGAGATTGTAAAATAATTAAGAACAAGGAAACGAAGATAAAAAGAAATAGACACAACATGGTTGCTGAAGCATTGTGGACCAACCCATTGGACCCACTAGTCAGTGCTGACTTCATGTATTTGACCCTAGGACGTCATTGTACTGTAATTAACCCGTTGTACCGTATATTTTGAAGATGTAGTTGGTAACTAGAGGCAGGCCCGTCTAGGGATGGCAATTTTACCCGCGGGTTCGGATATCCGTCGGATATCCGACCCGTCGGGTACGGGTTTGGGCACGAAATTTGACCCGTGGGTTTACCCGTACCCGACCCGATTTTATTACGGGTCGGGTACGGATTTGATTTCTTACCCGCGGGTACCCGACGGATATCCGAAAATAGTGATTTTAGATTTTCAACCTACTAGTACGGTAGCTAGTCGTCCACCCTCGACAACTCATCCTACTGCCATTCCTCCCTATCTGATGATGCTTCTAATCTGGTTCTAGTAGTAGTGCCAGTACATTTGATAAAGTGCCAGTACGTAGTGCTATCTAGTACAAGTACTTGAGCTAAGAGAGTGTTAATACACCAGACGACTATGCTAGCTACTCTCTGATTTTGACAAGTTGGAAGTTTATTAACAAAAAAACATTAGCAACACATGTCCAAGGCTACATCTACACGACTGCACTGTGCAACAACATTATGTGCCTCTGATGATCATGGCGATGTGCGGCACTCAGAACTGCACTAGACTTCATTTAGGGAGAATGCACCAAACTGCTATACCCGACGGATACCCGATATCCGCCCGATACCCGATGGGTATGGGCACGGGTACAAAATTTTACCCACGGGTATAGTCATGGACGGATATGGATAATCCCCGCGGGTATGGTCGCGGGCGGGTATTTACTCTACCCGATCCGAACCCGACCCATTGCCATCCCTAGGCCCGTCGACTGCCCAGTGCAACTAGGCTGACGGCACAAGCCCCCCAAATTTTTAGAGCCTAATTTTTTGAGTTTTCTAGTAGCATAGGAAGAATTATTTGATGTTTTACAAAATAAGTTGAAAAATCTTAGCTTTAGAATAAATAAAATAAGAGGACAAGGATATCACAATAGATCAAATATAAAAGAGCCTAATTTAGGTTATTTTTATCTCTACACACTATAGGTTATAGGGTCTATTTTTCATGTTTTGCACCGGGGGTGCAACCGTGCTGCTTGCTTTAGTTTTGCAGGCTTGCACAACAAATTCGTACTGAACTCGGATACAATAAAGCCTTCTGCACAAACTGATACACGGTGACTGCTAAAAACTGGGAGTGAATTTGTTTTTTTTGAAGTAAATGTACTGTAGGAAGGTCCTACAGTAATTTTATTAATTTAGAGAGAACCAAGTTTTAGGAAAAAAGGAAGAAAACTACACCGCAAGTGAAGGGAAGAGAAAGCAAGGGGAGGAACTACAATCCTAAATGAATTAACCATGAGGAGATATCTTCCTTAAGATTAGGCTTGACTCGATGGCATAATAAGGCAAATTCAGTCCTGAACATCGCCTTGCACTCAGAAACGGTAGGAGGGATCTCATTGAAAATCCAATTATTTCTGCACCTCCAGATGCACCACGACATAATGATAATAGTTTCTAGCCTCCAAGGGACTTGCAATCTCCTTCTAATCCTCAATAAGGTATGCAGGAGATTCAAATTACTTGGCGGGAGAAAGCCCAAAAGTAACCAACATCGCCGAGCAAAATTACATCTGAAGAAGAGATGAATGAGCGTCTCTTCAATCTGGAGGATGCAGTTATCGCAGGTGAAGGAATCCAAGGGCATTGAACGATGCCTGAGGAGGGAGCGGGTATTCAATCCGTCTTTGAGCAATAACCAGAAGAACATTTTGTGTTTAGGTTGACATTTAGATTTCCATAACCAAGAGAAGAGAGGGTGCGACTGTTGGGTGCCAATCAAGTGAGCATAGACCTTCTGAGATGAAAACAGATTGGAAGAGCCACTGCAACGCCAAATATCATTGTGATCATGCAATTGGAAATTAGCAAGAATGTCATGAAAAGAAAGAAGATGGCCAAACGCTTCAGCAGATAGGGGAGTGTGGAACAATTCATTCGGGGAAGCCAACCGAGCTTGATGAATGTTAATCTCCCTGACAGATGCAAAAGACCAGAGCTCCGGGAATCTTTCAGATGTGCGCTGTCCATTCCATCAATCATGCCAGAGGAGAGTAGTTTTCCCATTTCCAACCTCCACTCGGGCAATTTCCTTAAATAAATCATGAATTTTGATAATATCTTTCCACCAAAACGAACCAACTGGTTTAGCTGAAGGCAGAGAATTGTTGTAGTGAGTGTCCCAGATGATGTTGACCCACAGGATGTTGACTCTATTATAGAATTTATGGAGGCATTTCATAAGTAGCACTTTATTCTGAAGCTCAAGATTGATGACTCCAAGGCCCCCCCTGATTTTTTGGCTTGCATACTGATTTCCAATCAACTAGAGGAGGTTTTTTAGCATTTATGTCTGCCCCTCTCCAAAGACAATGCCGTCGAAGTTTATCAATCTGTTTGATCACATTTTTGGGAAGTTTCAGGGTGCACATGTAGTAGGTTGGAAGAGAAGAAAATACCGCGTTGACCATTTGTAATCTGCCAGCCTGGGATAGAAATATAGAGGTTGAAGCGAGTCTTCTTTCGATCCTCTGAATGAGAGGAAGGAATGCTTCCAAATTGGGTTTACGAAGTCCCAGAGGAAGCCCGAGATACGTGAAGGGCAAAGATCCAATATTGCAGTGGAATGTATTTGCAAGAACAACCATTTTCTGCTCTGAAACATTGATGGGATAAATATTAGATTTGTTATAATTCACATGGAGCCCTATAGAGTCAGCAAAGGAATTAAGCATCGCTTTGAGGAAGAAGAGTTGTCTGGGGCACGCTTCCAAAATCATAATTGTATCATCTCGATGCATATATTATTACAACAAGAAAAAAAGAATAGAAACGCCACAACACCTTGCTAAAATTTGCATGGCTTCGGGTGTTCGCAGTCATCACCAGTTGGAATGGATATATCGGAGGTCATATTCACCATATAACTAAGGCTTTGTTCATTTGTGTCGGATTGCACCCGGAATCGTTCCAGCTAATCAACATTTATATAAATTAGAGAATCAATCCGGTTATGTATCGTTCCGACCCATCAATCCAGCACAAACGAACAAGGCCTAATTAAGTTCTTGGCCTCTTTCCACGGTTTATCTATCTCAGATAGTTAGATTAGTTTTTTTGTATAGTATGGTAGTGGTCCAATCCAGTCATGGCGCCGAATAACAAGTATAGTAGTCAAGTATCAAGATCATTATTCATTACAGCCAAGTCATCGACAGGCACACGTATGTACGCATGATGACCCACCTTTCGCTTTGAGAGACATCAGGCGTTTGAGACGTATATCATTCTTTGATGCATATTTCGCGACACTTTTGCCATCGGTTCACGCAACGATGAAACCATTGAGCAAATGTCTGCGTCGTTTCGCTTTAGCTTGCGAGAACGCTTTCACGGCACAATGCATGCGCACCTCAAAAACTATCCTAGGGCGTGTTTGGAAGCGAGGGTAATAGAGTGAATTGAGTGCACCAAAATATTTTATTATTTAATTTTAAATAATACGGTATTTTGGCCCTCTCCTCCGCTTGCTCTCAAACAAACTCTTAGGACTTGTTCTCCATTATCTTTGCTTCCAAACAAATTCTTAGGACTTGTTCGGTTAGAGATGAGTTGAGAGGGTTGGAGTAGATTTAATCTCATTCAATCTACCTCAAATCCAACAAGGTCTTAGGAGTGGGTTGAGAAGGATTGGAGGGGATTAAATTCCCTCCTATACAAATTTGGATAGGAGGGTATTTAATTCTCTCCAATTCAAACTCAAATCGAACAAGACTTTAGGGCTTATTCGTTTTGCTCTCAATCCATTGGGATTGGGTGGGTTTAAATCCTAAATAAGTACAATTCAAACTCAAATCGCTCGCGAGGTGCAGTGGATCGATCGGATATGGGGGAGCGAACGTAGACGTGAATGGCTCAAAGAATTGAAGAAATATCTCGGGTCCGTGAATGGACAGTTGAGCACGCGTCGGCAGGCCGAACTCTCCGGACGCGTGAAGCGCAGGGAGCGTCCCGAACTCCAGCGTCTTTTAACAAGAAGTAATTTTGTCTGACTACTGAGGAAAGTACGCTGTAGTACAACTATAAAATACTAGCCTTTGATCAATCCGACATGGAGTTATAAGCTGTTGGAGGTTTGATTAGTTAGAGCCCTCATAGCTGGTTTTCTCTTCCTTCCGCTTAATTCATCCTTATTTTTTTAATTCATTGGCAGTCGTCGTTGGTGGCAGTAGAGCACCGTTGGTGTACGGTTCACCTACGGCCTACCCGGATCCTTGTTGATCTGCAACGTTCAGGCAGGCTCTAGAAGCTAGGTTACAAACATGGCTGGGAGGGATAGCTGGTACGTTTTCCACTGTCGTACGTTAAGGTGCTTTTTCACCTGGAAGGAAGACAAGTGAGATCGACTCACTTGCGGATTTTCTTTTCTCCACATATACCTACATGAGGACTGACGGCCTCTTCGCATTTCTTCAGAGCTTTGTGTCAGCACTTGACATTAGATGATTATTCATGCCACGCGTAAAGATGGCAGACATACATATCGCAGTCGTAGCCCGCAGCGGTGTCGTACTGTCGTTTGCGCGGTGATCTCTCCGGCGCCCGGCCGCCATGTGTACTCGCTATGGTGTTTCGTTATTAAATATCATGCATGCGCCGATGTTCAGAAGCGTACTTGTAAGGCACGTCGTGTGTGCTGGTGATGGCCATTCAGATCACGCGTACATGCCGCAGGCGCAGGAGTAGAGAATCTCGCGGAAGGGAACGATGATGCTTGGGCACGAGGTTAAGCTTAATCAATGAGAAGCTAGCGTGCGTGGCACCTTCTTGACCAAAATGTCGGCTTCAGACCTGTTCTGTTCTGTTCCCACGTTGTCAGTCTGTTCTGTTCTGCAAGGCCCTGCAGCGTCCCCGGTTGATGGACCAAAAAAAAAAAAAAGACCGTGTAGGCGAGGTCATGCAAGCCGGAGAGGCATCGGTCAGACTGGGTTTCCTCTATATCAGACTGACTCTTAACGCTCTCCAATAAATTTTCTCTTATATAACACTATACAGCCATATCACACAAATTTCACCCCTACTTTTTTTTCCTTTTCGCAATCGTTCTCTCTAAATTCTTCCTCTCTATACCTCGTACCAATCATAAAATATTGTTTTCTAAACTAATATATCATCCAATATTATTTTTCTCAACTAACAAATAGTGGCGTGCACAAAAATCGATGGCCCCAGATGCCGCACCCCTTGATCTGACGTGCACGGGTGTGCAACGCCACGGTAGGGGGGCTATAGCTAGCCGATGCAGCGCAAAGAAGACACTAAACATCTACAGTAATAGGGAAGTGGGCGGCTGACGGACATCACTCTGGCTAGTCTCACCTCCCTATATTCACATGGGCATAACATCCGAGCCCAAAGTTTAAAACCCGAATAACTTAAGCCTAAACCTGTATAGTCCAATATTCGTTACCCGAAATATTTGTAGGGGTAGTAAAACTTAAAACCCGATATTATTTCGGGCTTAATCGGATAGTAGACCTCGGTACCCGAATTACCTAAAAATGCCAAACAAACTTAGGTAAGCCGGGCTATGCACACATAGTGCAGTCCTGAGTCATCTCGAGCAAAGGGTACTGAAGATCAATTGCTAATCAAGGTCAGTTTTTATTTTGCTTCCTCGTTTGATCGTTTGCTTCCAGTTCCAATTAAAAAAATATTTCTAGCAGCCAATTGACTACATGCTGGCTGCCGCAACGCGAATAGGTGATTGAGCGTGGGCAGCAAGTATGCTGTTACAGTAGCAAGTCAGCCAGTTCTGTTGGCTGACAGATTCTGGTAATTCTGAGTTTCTGACTGATTCAATAATTTTCGCCGTTTTGTGGGGAGAAAAGCTGGCTGATAAGCCAAGCAGACTGGTTGTGTTAGTGTCCTTTATTCATGGTACAAAGCAGCAAGCAAGTCTTGTTGTTACTTTTGTCAAACTATATCTGCATTGTGCAAATACTAATGTTATAATGTGTTTTGTTCCTGTTATTTTTGTCAAAATATATGTGCAAGATGTTACAATGATCTGCACTAAAATCGGATAGAACATGCTACCCGTATCCGAACCTGAATTTTCTTGGTACCCGAAATTTTAGGTTTAGCTTATATTGGGTAGGTATTCGGGTATTATTTCTGGAAATCCGAATTGTTGAAAGCCCAAATTACCCAATCCGGAAATTTAGGCTAACATGAATGCCCAGACTCCCTGTATCACTTTTTCTCTACCCTCTAAAAGATTCCATTCAGCTAAATTCCATCTCCAGCAAAGGTTCACTCTAAATTCATCAACTAAACATAATACATCGTATTTCTAATATAGTTTAAATTAAATTCTTTTACATATGTATTTTTCATGGTCTAAAATGGTACATACATATTAGTTTTATGATTAATTCATATTTAGGGTATAAAAAATTTAGAAGGGAGAAGAGAAAGCATCCTAGATTTAGAGGCATGAGGAGTTTACCCTAAATTTAGGGTGATCTTTAAAGGTAGCTGTTGCACCTTTAAGGTGCCCCCAAAAGCTTTAGAGGAACCTTTACGGTGCACCGTCGTAGACAGTTTCATTGGTGGGCAGTGCGAGTGAGGGTGGGCGGGGAGGCGCAGCCTATGCGGGTAAGCAGTCGGAATGGTGTGGCTTAGACGCGGCTTTCCGAGTAGGGATGATAATTTACTCTAAATTTTACACTACAAAATTTAAGGGCTAGATTGGATTAGGATCATATTATATTTCTATTTATTTTTAAACTAAAATTAGTTAAGGACTCAAACGAATTACGAAGAAACATTTTAATTGTAATCCATTACCATCACTACCTACCGAGGAGGCATGACCAGTTGACCACACAAAGGGAGAGAGTAGCGCCCTACCGAGGAGGCATGACCACATAGAGGGAGAGTGTTATGACCGGCCGCCACTATAGGCGCCGGGCAACAGCATAAAGCATGCAGATAAGGATTAGAAGATAAGATTGCATGCAGATAAGGATTAGAAGATAAGATTTGTTAGAGAGAAGATAGGGATTAGAAGATAAGATTTGTTAGAGAGAAAAGAGGAGATCTATCTCATTAGATAAGGACTAGAAGGGAGTATAAATAATTGTAAGCACCACTCTATAGATCAAGCAGAAACAAGATTGTTCCGGCTTCCCAGAGGGAGCCGGGAGATTACTGTGACCTAGCTGCCCCTTTCCTCGCGTCTCTCTCCTCTCACGCGCGGTGAACACGGCGCCCCGCTGCTGTGCATCGCGCCTCAAACCCCGGCCACCAATCACCCACCACTACAACCTGCGATCAATCTAGGAATCCGCCCCGATTCCTATCAACCTGGTATCAGCAATTTCATGTTCGATCACCATGTCCAGCCCCAACCCTCCACCTTCTCCCCACCAACCGCATCCGCCACCATCTCCGGGGCTGTCCCAGCCGCCGGGTGCCCATCTGCAGGCACCGGCATCCTAGGGGACGAACGCCCCCATGCTCGGCGATCACACGGCGGCCGCGCTGGTGCCCACTGCGCCGCCAGCCGACGTCCTGGCGGGCTCTTCCCGCCTCCAGGCATTCACGCCTCATGAGATGACGGTGGAGCCTCCGTAGCAGCGGTGGTAGCCGCAAGTGACCAGCAACCCATGCTGGACCGACTTCTTCTTCAGCATGCCTCCACATTCGAGGAGCCCCGAGGCCTGCCGCCGGCCCGACCATACGACCATCGCATCCATCTGCTCCCGGGAACAGCACCGGTCGCCGTGCGACCATACCGATACCCCCAGCTGCAGAAGGATGAGCTGGAGCACCAGTGCGACGCCATGCTCACCCAGGGGATTATCCGCCCTAGCACTTCGCCATTCTCGGCGCCGGTACTCCTTGTCCGCAAGGCGGATAAGTCCTGGCGTTTCTGCATCGACTACCGCACCCTCAACGCCAAGACTGCCAAGGACAAGTTTCCCATCCCCGTCGTGGACGAGCTTCTCGACGAGCTCCATGGGGCTCGCTTCTTCACCAAGCTCGATTTGCGCTCGGGCTATCATCAGGTGCGGATGTGCGTCGACGACATCGCCAAGATGGCGTTCCGCACTCATCATGGCCACTATGAGTTCCTAGTGATGCCGTTCGGGCTTTCCAATGCCCCGGCGACATTCCAGGCCTTGATGAACGACGTCCTACAGCCGTACCTAAGGAGGTTTGTGCTCGTCTTCTTCGATGACATTCTTATCTACAACTCATCATGGGCAGAGCATCTGCAGCAAGTCGCCATCGTCCTGAATGAGCTTCGGGCGCACTAGCTCCACCTAAAGCGCTTGAAGTGCTCATTCGGGGCGCCTTCGGTGGCCTATTTGGGCCACGTCATCTCCAAGGACGGTGTGGCCATGGATGTCGCCAAGGTGGCGGCAGTCACCTCGTGGCCAACACCACGCTCCGCCCGGGGTCTCCGTGGTTTCCTAGGCTTGGCCGGTTACTACCGGAAATTCATCCGGGACTTCGGCCTCATCGCAGCGCCCCTGACACGTCTTCTACGCCGAGACGCCTTCGCATGGGATGAGGAGGCCGCGGAGGCCTTCCAAGCGCTCAAGCGCGCCCTCACCACGGGGCCGGTCCTCCAGATGCCCGACTTCGACAAGGACTTCATGGTGGACTGCGACGCCTCCGGCGTGGGGTTCGGCGCCGTCCTACACTAGGGCGTCGAGCCTCTCGCTTTCTTCAGCAAGCCGTTCGCCGCTCGCCACCTCAAGCTGGCGGCATATGAGCGCGAGCTAATTGGGCTGGTGCAGGCAGTACGCCATTGGCGCCCTTACTTGTGGGGGCGTCATTTTATTATTCGTACTAACCATTACAGTTTGAAGTTCTTGCTGGACCAGCGCTTGTCGACCGTGCCTCAGCACCAATGGATCAGCAAGCTCTTTGGCTACGACTTCGACGTCATGTACCGTCCAGGACGCCTCAACGTCATAGCGGACGCCTTGTCCCGCCGCGACACTGAGGAGGGCAGCACCAGCTTCGGGTCGGCCTTATGCGTGCGCTCGGGGCCGTCTTTTACCTTCATCGACGACATCCGCCGCGCGACGTCGCACGCGGACGATGCTAAGGATGTGCGCCGCCGCTTCGAGGCGGGAGAGCTGCAGGGCCCATGGCGCATCGATGACGGGCTACTACTCCATGGTAACCGCATCTACGTGCCGGGCCATGCTAACTTGCGCCACCAGGCCCTCTCCCTGGCCCACTCCGCCGGCCACGAAGGCATGCAGAAGACTCTACATCGCCTACGAGCGGATTTCTACATCCCCGGCGACCGTGCATTGGTGCGGGACTTGGTGCGCACCTGTACCACATGCCAGCGCAATAAAACGGCGACATCGCAGCCGGCAGGGCTGCTGCAACCGCTGGAAGTGCCCTCGCAAGTGTGGGCTGATATCTCCATCGACTTCATTGAAGGATTGCCCAAGGTGGGTGGCAAGTCATTGATCCTGACGGTCGTCGATCGCTTCTCCAAATATGCACACTTCATCGCGCTCGGGCACCCCTACACTGCGACAACAGTCGCTCGAGCGTTCTTCGAGGACATTGTTCGTCTACACAGCTTCCCCTCCTCCATCGTCAGCGACAGAGACCCTGTCTTTACGGGGCACGTCTGGCGCGACCTCTTCGGGATGGTAGGCGTGAAGCTGCACATGAGCACCGCCTTCCATCCACAGACGGACGACCAGTCCGAGGTGGTCAACAAGGTGCTCGCTATGTACCTGCGCTGCGTCACAGGCGATCGACCCCGTGCGTGGTTCGACTGGCTCGCGTGGGCGGAATACTGCTACAACACCTCCTTCCACACCGCTCTGCGAGCCACCCCCTTTGAGGTGGTCTACGGTCGTTCCCCGCGCCCATCCTGCCCTATACACCAGGGTCAACACGGACAGAGGCGACTGAGACTCTTCTACGCAGTCGGGACGAGATACTTGCTGAAGCTCGTCAACGTCTTCTTCAAGCCCAGCAGATGTCCAAGAAATACTACAATGCCAACCACCACGACGTGGAGTATGCTGTGGGAGACTGGGTTTGGCTGCGTCTGCTGCACCGAACGACGCAGTCCTTGGACCCCCGTGCCAAGCGCAAGCTTGGGCCGCGCTATGCGGGGCCATTTCAAGTGGTGGAACACATCGGCAGCGTCGCCTACCGTCTACAGCTTCCGGACGGGGCGCGCATCCATGACATTTTCCACGTAGGGCTGCTGAAGCCTCACCATGGCGAACCTCCAGCAACTCCGGCCTCCCTTTCGCCGGTCATGGATGGACGCATCCTCCCGGGGCCGGAGCGCGCCCTTCAGGCGCAGCAGCGCCGGGGCGTTTGGCACGTGCTGATCAAGTGGCGTGGCCTCCCTGAAGACGACGCAACGTGGGAGACAGTCGACGAGTTCAAGGCGCACTACCCAGACTTCCAGCTCGAGGACGAGCTATTTGCGCAGGCGGGGAGAGATGTTATGACCGGCCGCCACTATAGGCGTCGGGCAACAGCATAAAGCATGCAGATAAGGATTAGAAGATAAGATTGCATGCAGATAAGGAATAGAAGATAAGATTTGTTAGAGAGAAGATAGGGATTAGAAGATAAGATTTGTTAGAGAGAAAAGAGGAGATCTATCTCATTAGATAAGGACTAGAAGGGAGTATAAATAATTGCAAGCACCACTTTATAGATCAAGCAGAAACAAGATTGTTCCGGCTTCCCAGCTAGAGGGAGCCGGGAGATTACTGTGACCTAGCTGCCCCTTTCCTCGCGTCTCTCTCCTCTCACGCGCGGTGAACATGGTGCCCCGCCGCTATGCATCGCGCCTCAAACCCCGGCCACCAATCACCCACCACTACAACCTGCGATCAATCCGGGAATCCGCCCCGATTCCTATCAGAGAGGGTAGCGCCATCATCGAGGTTGGAGTAAGGGAGAGGGAAGACCAGAAGATGACCACACAAAGGGAGAGAGTAGCGCCCTACCGAGGAGGCATGACCACATAGAGGGAGAGGGTAGCGCCGTCATCGGGGTTGGAGTAAGGGAGAGGGAAGACCAGATTGGAATGAGAGCAGGGCCGACCGGCCGACTCGGGTTTAAACTTTGAAGGTTTAGGGGTAATGCTAATGTTTAGGTCTTTATTTTTTTCCTTTTATATCGTCAAAAAATATAGTAAAACATAAGAAAAATAAGAATAGTAAAATAGTGTTAAATTTATACGATTACCTCAAGCGAGAATAAAATTTAGAGTATTAAACAATTTCATATTACATAAAGTTCTAATGTCTTAAAATAGATACCTTTGTTGAGTATTTTTTTTAAGTAAAATATGTAAAGACAATGTTTTGATCAATGTTTTCCGATATATCCTTCTCGATGAAATATGTAGCTAAGCTATTTAATCTTTCTTGTGATATAGTTAGCCTCAAATAATTTTTCAATAACTTCAATTTTGAGAAAGTTCTTTCAGCTGAGGCCTGAGGCTACGGAATCTGCAAAGGCATGCCGCGTGCTACAAATGTTAACACATCAAGGGAAAACTGGTCAGTAAAAGCAGTTCTGGATTTTAGGTACGTTACAAGTATCGTCCAAAAACAAGATTTACCTATGCCAGGATCAACCCAATAAGGAACCGAAGATTGCAGCTACGTTTCTTCACCATCTCTCTTTTTTTCTCGAATACGCAAGAGAGCTGTGTATCATTATATTAAGTAGAAAAAGGAGGTGAGGTGTTAAAGAACCTCATACAACTCTACACACCACACAAAAAAGAAAATGACTAGGAGCACTTGTACAAGGGAACGATTGGGCCCTACACCAAGCAGATTGGAGACCAAATCACCGATTAGTATGATGAGGTAAAAGGATATCAGATAAACCGCGAGCCCCAGCCCTACACCAAAGATGAGACTCATCCATGACCCAATTGATCACCTTGCTAGCCCTAGGCTGCTCTCCGTTGAAGACACATCGATTGCGATGAATCCAAATGGCCCAAGCCCCTAATATGATAAGGGAGTTCAGCCCCTTGCACAACTTCTTATTGGAAGGGCCAATAAGGGTCAGGCTAACTTCCTCCCACCAATCATCAAAGGATGTAGAATTGAGACTAGGAGTGAGATGCTGCAAACCGACAGATTTCAGGATATTAAACCAGACTTCCCTTGAGAATACGCAGGAAACTAGCAGATGATTCATAGTTTCTTCCTCCTGGTCACATAACAGACAGCTTTGAGGGTGAGGCAGGCCTTTCCTTGCCAGCCGGTCAACGGTCCAGCAACGCCCGTGCGCCACAAGCCACATGAAGAATTTACATTTTACAGGAGCCCAACTTTTCCAAATCCTCCCCCATGACCTAAAAGTTGTTGAGCCAATGAAGAAACCATCATAAGCCGACTTGGCCTCTATTCTGTAGTCTAGTGCTTAGGCTTTACTAACCCTAAGCAGCATGAAGCTAAAGCATCAGATGCATCAAGAATTGGTGGAAGCGTGAACGGAGGCAGAACACCACCTTTCTCATGCACGACTGTCACGGCAGTCCCCCCCCCCAAGTGTGCGGGCCATTGCAGCCTGCTGCTTATTGAGCCCCTCCATGATGCAAGAGAATGCTGCAAAGGTGGCACAGCTTTGAAGCAACACTTGTGGTGCTCCTGATAAAAAGAAAAACAATCATGTCAGAGAATCGTTATAAGAAGAGCTGAAGATGAGTTTTAGAATAATGGACTCCAAATAACAGCTTTAGAACATGCACAAATACTCACTTCCTCCTGAACTTGAAACAACTAGGCACATACTAACAGCTGAGCACCAAAATGATACTAGTGCCAGAAAGCAATGAAACATGCATTGCAAACTAACAAGCGAAACACATAAAAATGTTTCTAGCTTATCACTAGCCAAATGCTGGTCGCAATCCCCATCAAACTATGGTTTATCAAAATATTTCTTTTTCTTTGTAAAAAGAAGGGTCTCCTTTATATCTTAAAAAGGTGTTCATAGCAATTTATGAAATTGAGTACCATATGCAATCGACCATGTTTATAAACCACTAGTCCAATTCATAATTCAATAGCAAAATGAATTTTCAGACAAAACTTGTGCTAACCCCTAGTCAGCGCAAAATAATGCATGAAAGGTTTAGTTTCGCTGACTGTAAAAATAATTCATGAGGTAAGTTCATTGACCCTTTTACATTTCATCATCAGTGTCTAATCATTGAAATAGATCGCTTCCAATTCAATTTAAGAACAAAAGTTTTAACTGCACCTATATACACACAAAATGTATCATTTAAGATTCATCCTCCAAACAGTAGAATTCTGACCAAACATGACACTAGCTATCTCAATCCAAACAATTCATATATCACATGAATCTACCCTCATAAAATTCTATGAATAACTGCTATTCTATCCAAGGTGAACACATGGGCCTAATAACGAGTAGAGTTACACAACAATAAGATTACAAGATACCACACGATCAAGACTGCAAATACTCATCCAAGAGAAATGAGAACAATAGTAAGAAAAAAAAAATAAAACAAGAGTAAGTTCAATATAAATACCTGGAAAGCTCAAAGCAAGACCAGTACAACAACCAGCTATGCCAGCACTGACAACTGCCAACACAACATGTCAGTTCATATAATCCAAGTTCAGATATGTTAACGAATATATGGTCAGCTAACGTGGTATACATACTGTCATCTTTCCCACGTAGCCTCCGCAACAGGCACACAACCAAACTCTAAACTCCAGAGAGAACATCAAAAATCTAATCCAAGATATTTTGTGTTATGAACAACTTTCCAGAAAGGCACATCACAATTTCTTCATCAAAGAAATATATTTGAACAAACACTATGATAAAGTAACCTTAGCAGAGGACGCTGCATTGTTGAATGAGCCCTTAAAACCCTTCTTAGTAATCAAGCCTTGTCCTGAAGAAGGAATCCAAACATTTTATTATTATTATTATTATAATATATATATAGTATTTAGAGCCCTGGGCTCTGTATAACTATTGGAAGCCCCGACCAGGTGCGCGGACCGCACCGCACCGACCAGGTGCGCAGACTTTTTGGCCCACTGTACCACCTGCTTACGTCAAATATTACTACGTGTTATGCTCATTCGTGCAATAGTTTACACACTTTTTGGTATGTGCATGTTTCGGGCATCCGGGCCCACGAGAAGATTGTGTTCCCGCAATCTGGGCAGTCGTACTAGTCCCCACATAAATATTGATATTACGATGTCTTATGTTTCCGTTTACGAAACAGTAATCCGCGTGTCGGTCCATGGGCCTTCGCGTTGATTTCGCCCAGCAGTTTACGTGTATCGGGCCCACGAATCCAGCAACCGAGCATGCAGTTTTTTTAGCTCTCCTCACCCGTAACGCTCGCGGCGGCCGAACCCTAGATTTATCGTCGCCGTCTGCTTCTTCTCCACCGCGGCTGTCGAACCCTATAGATTCTCCCCCCCCCTGTCGTCCGACCGCCGTCGCATTCACCTTCTCCACCGCATAGAGGGAGACGACGTCGCCTTGTTCTTCTTCACCGGGAAGGGACCCGGAATCGCGGAGGCGGTGGCGCCGCCCCCTCGTTCTTCTCCACCGCAGAGACCGAGCCACATTTGATCCACCGCGGCGGCCGAACCCTAGGCAATCCACCTGCCGTCGCGAGCACCGTCTCCAACGCTGAGTCCGACCCGCCGTCAACTTCAGTGTCCCCTACGCATTGACCGAGCCGCGCGTCGCCTTGGGCTTCTCCACTGCAGAGGGTCCCGAAATCGGCCGGCCTTCAGGCACCTCCACACTCGGGTAAGTCCTCAACCGCCAACTCTTACATTTGCATATTTACACAATCTGAATCATAAATCGGTTTCACCTTATTAGTAACTCAATTGTTTGATTTATCAAAAAACAATTCAGCATAAATTCATTGTTAAACGGATACACAAATTTATACTCTTCAACGTATCACACGTTTATGCACTAAACAATACCGTGTTATGCTGCTTTGTTGACAAAATTATGATATATACGTCAACATGTTATGCCATAAACATCTTGCCGTACATTTAGGGCCAGCACGCACGAAATAGCCAGCTTATACATTAATTGGACGTTGCATATGAGCAGAATTTTTATTGCTTCATTACGTTTTTATGTATATGTGTTGTTTGATTTGGCAGGAACATCATACATGAAGAACGTAGACCGACCTCCATCTAATCCAAAGCGGATTATAATTCAGTCTACTCAAGAGTGCTTTAGTGTCGACATACCTCGTGTTCCGGTGAAAACTGTTAGACACAAAACAATGCAGACTGCTGATGAGGACGATGACTTTATACCATTATCGAAGAAGCGTAACTTTGATGACAGTCCTCCAAAAGTCTTGAAGAAGATAGTTACAAAGTGGAGGAAAGTAGTGGATCCCCCCGACAGGTTAGAATTGATGGTCAATGGCAATATATCATTTTTCTGCGTGAAATTATGTTGTTTTGAGATTTGATTTAAACATTGAGTTGCGATTATGCAGATGTAAATGTTTACGCTATTCATTGTATACATTTTTTAGCAGAGGCTTAATGTGAGATGCAATCCCCAAGACATATTAGTAAGCATCCAGATATTAAATGACAGACAGCGCCAAGCTATTGCACGGAGGGGGTTCTCCAGTATTCTTGATATGAGAGTTGACGCACTTGGCAGTAGATCTCATTTAGCTTGGCTGATGGAAAAGCTTGACCATAATGACATGACAATTCGAGCCGGCCCAGGGAAGGAGCTCAAAATTACAAAGGAGACAGTGCACCTTATTTTGGGGTTACCAAATGCTGGTGGAGTAACGACATTAGGCATTGATGAAGCTGTTGCTGCAAACATTTTAAGGGCTGAACTTGGTTTATCAAAAGAAGAATTTGGGGTTGCAGCTCTTCAAGATCGTCTGAGGAAAGGGTCTGACGATGATCTAAGCATCAGATCATTCTTCCTGATACTGTTCAATAGGTTGTTGTTCCCTACTGCCAGCTGGGGAATAACTAACCATGAGGTTCTTTTAACTAAGGAAATGGATCGTTTCCACGAGATGGACTGGTGCCAGCTAATTTTCAATGATTTATGTCAAGCTGCCAAGAAGTGGCATACTAGTAGCGTTACAAATGTTTCTACAACCATTTACGGATGTTCCATCGTCATTCTTGTAAGCATATCACTTTTTTGTCTGTTATATGTAGCCATATTTTTTATGCAAAATTCATATACACGTAGATTATGCTTTGTTATGTCTCACAACGATTCATGTTATGCTTTTTGCAGCTGTATTATTTGGATCATCTTCATGACTCAGCTGCACCTCAGAATAAACGTGGAACACCACGCATCAAATATTTTGATAGGAATATTATTCAAGCATTGACAAGAGCTGACAAGGGCAAGATACGCCAAGGACAAGAACCATTTGGACATTGTTTGGTATTTTTTTGCGTCTATCATATTTTTTTATCTGCTTATGATAACTTTCACATACGTTTATGTCAGTTTGTAAGCATATTTATGACGCTTTCTGTGCATTGTCAATTAAACATATGAATCACATTTATCAATTTAATTTGCCTTATATATGGTACATGGATAGAAGCAGTGTCGTTTATATTTACAAATGAAACTCCACTTTATATGTGTATAAGTTTTACTCCATCTTTCACGCCTTTTTTAGTTCTGAAGCACCACAGAGACCTGCTACACAACTGTACCACATGTTGAAGCACAATTTAAGGCAAGATTCTATTTATATATTTTTTGTCATAAAATTTCAACATAATATTCAGTTATACGTTGTATATTTACTTAATAATTTTCATTTTAGAACAGCATAATACCAGGGCAAACACTTTTGATGTACCGCGTCCTGACCCATCTGGACAGCACACAATTCACATCGAACTCCCGCTCATCAGGGATTTGATATTCTTCCCCAGTCGACAGGTTAGTCAGTTTTATGGTCTTTACGTCAATATAAAAAAGTTATTCAAACATTTGTCGATATCGTTATGATGCTATTATTTAAAACAATGTTTTTTGTTTAAATGATACGTAAAGAAGGATGTACGTGTCTGGCCCCACAAACTGTACCGGATATGTCTACTCCAGCATCCCAGCAGGATACGCAGTTGACAGACACACAGGTACATGAATTACTGTTAAGGCAACAACATATTCGTGTACTATTAGAAAGGTGCCCCGATGAAGCTGATATCGATCCATTGGTTCATACAAATATAACGAAACAGACCAAAACACCTACAACCCCAGTGGTAATGTTTTTTTATTACTTGTATTTTCATTGAAGGGTTGTATTCATCGTTTTCTTTAAATAGCATATAACCATTACAATTTTTTCAGGGTAAACATGGTGACGTTGGCAAGAACATGCCGACCAACACAAACGTCACTCCTCAAGCAACACCACATACGGAATCTTGCTCGCCGATATTTGATGCGACGCCGCAAATAAAGGTATGAGTACACCGCCTCGTTGTTTTTTTATATTATTATTAGTAGTTTACTAAACATCCAATCCATTTATACCATAATTGTTAGTCTCCCGGCGGTGTCCAACAGGCGGCAGAAACAGATCTCCCCGACAGTGGTCCATGCTTTGATTAGACTCCATCTGAACATGTCAGCTCAGTAATTTTCATTCTCATTATAGTCGCCAAAACTGTTCATAGATTGTTATATATATTTTCATATATCTTTTTAGGTTTCTGTTGAAACCGATCCAGCTACAAACACTCCTCAGGTTGACCAGGTTTCACTTGATTCGGAGATGCAAACTGTGTTAGATCTACGCGAATATTTGTGTGGTACGCAATCTGACACCAGCAGGTATGAAGTACAGACAAAATCAAAATCTGTTTATATGCTGGTAGTTTTACGCGACCTCACTAATTGTTATCAAAAATTCCCCAGGACCATAATAGATTATGGTGAATATTGTTCGACATGTTCTGATATATATGAATCTTGTGCCGATGGGAAGTGTCTCGACAATGTGTTCATGCAGTGCTTCATCCAATGTGTTGATGATGATGCCAAAAATCAGCAGCCTTCCATGAGTTTGAACAGATTAATTATTGATGTTAATGTTGGGGTAAATTATCATAACATACCTACACCATATTCATATACACAATCTCCGAACCCAAGTATACTGACTCCATTTATATTGTTTATTGCAGTCACTACTCAATTTTGAGGAACAGGAACGACACAGTCGGAACCCTCAGCCTTTTGATGAATCTGTACTGCACACACTTCTAGACAATGCATTGCCCAAGACAGATGAAATGGATAAATGCAAAGCGGTAACAATCGTATTTCATTTTACAAACATAATTTATTTTAAATGGTACATATCACATTGTTATGCTTTGTCATTTACAATGTTCATCTTTATGCTTTTTTTACACGATCAGATCATGGTTCCCATGGTAAGCAGGGGGCACTAGACATTGTATGTTGTCAATACAGTGAAGAAGTGCATTCACATTTTAGATTCCAATCCATATGGGGCAACACTTGGTGGTACTACATGGAAGGACTATCATTTTGCCCAATTGGACTTAGGTGGCAGAAAGTTACCATGGGCTAAGGTTATTATGAGTATATTAAACAAAGCCATACAACATGTACGGCCCAGGACATGCTTTCCCAAATTTGGCAACTTCACAATTGACTTGTGCCTAAATTGTCCTAACATGGCAGCAGGATCCAATGATTGTGGGTTTTATGTTATGGGATACATTCTCTTTTATGACTGCGTCGAATGATCTCTGCGGTCAGACATAGAAGCAGTACGTACAAATTTATCAGTTAATTCTATAGTTGGCACAAAGCAACATATGGTACACATGTATAACTAACACAATTTTATTGTCTTGCAGGGCAACACTAGTGAGATACGGTCTCTTGCGCTGCATTATATCACATTCCATCCGAAGAACAAAGCATTATCGCTGCTTGAAGACATCCAAAGTTTCAAGGCCTAATGGATGCAGTTTAGTTTAGATATGTAATATATTGTGTATACAATGGTTCCATAAACTTCAGATGAGTCATGTGTGTATAATATGGGCAAAGACGGTAGACGTTTCTTATGTTATGTCAATGACAACTTGGGGATCAGCGATGTCTAAACTGGAATATTGTACCCCATGTTATTGATCTTCATGTGTGTTTCATGCATTTAATTCTGCCAATTTCCTGTACAATTTTATGATGTCAACAACCTCGTGTTAAGCATGACTGTACAATTTTATGCTGTCAACAACTTCGCGTTATGCTTGTTGTCTCTCAAGTTTATGATATAATTATCACCGCTGTACAGTCATAAGCTTCACTGTGTGACCGGTTTATGCAATAAACAACGACGTGTTATGCATTGTTGCCCTTACATTTATGATACAATTATCACCGTTCTATGCCATACATTATGATTGTTTTGTCTCAAGTTTATGATACAATTATCACCGTTCTATACTGGAAACATCTCTTTGTACAGTCATGATTCACAGTCTGACCAGTTTATGCAATAAACAACGTCATGTTATGCATAGTTGCTCATACATGTATGCTACATTCGACAACGTTCTATGCTTTATAAGTTTCACAATCTGAACAGTTTATGGCCAGTGTTATGTATTTTCGAACTTACATGTATGCTACATACGACAACGTCATATGCTATAAAACAAGTAGATGTACATTCAGATTGCTACATAACTGTTAACTGCTTATGATAACTTCCACATACGTTTATGCTAGTTTGTAAACATATTTATGACGCTTTCTGTGCATTGTCAATTAAACATAGGAATCACATTTACATCCAGAATATAATTTTATCATAAATCTTATGGTATTCTACTCTCTACCAGATGAATCATCATCTCCGACATACACCGTTCGTTTTTTCGACGTTGATGTCTCATTCCACTGTGGTGCTGCACCTATGATTTTGTTCCTTGAACCAGGAGGCCGTCCTCGCTTACGTCCAGATAGGTTAGCCAATCGAACCCTATTATCCTCCACAGTTAAACACGTACGGCTGTTGTGACCATCAGCTATACCACATTTCTGGCACATCCTGCTCATCTTAGCTCCTTTCGCACCCAAATTAAGAACTTGTTGCTCACTACTTTTGATTGTTCTTCCCTTAGGCTTGGCCTTATCTGGTCTTGCTAAGTTTACACCTTCCATAAGAAACTCCAGTTTCTGCTCATCAAAGATATTAAGTCAGTTTTCATATTCACATATTCATCATATACTGTAGCAATGTTATTACCTTTCTAGCTTCTAGATCCGTAGCACTACTATCAACCAGACGCATACCAATGTTATGTTCCAATGTTAATATCGGCATATTACATTGATCATCGTTAGCATTGCATTCATTTGTATTAGACCCCATTAAAATTTCCTGTGAAATAACGCAAACTCCAGTGAAGACACAAATTTTATAGAGCAGCATAAATAATACATTATAAAATTTTGTTCCATACCTCGTTCCCATCATCTAATTTGCGTAAATTGTCTATAACTATGTCTTCTATTTCATACGCTTCGACCTATATCATCATTACATACATGGATCATTATCGACATGTAATTATGCAAAATTCATAAAAACACGATATGCGTACCTGGATGTCATCGCCAGCACTTGTGCCACAACTCTCACCAGTACCTATATCAGGCTCCACACGCATCAATAACACTAATAATTCGCCCGTCATCTCTAGGGCTTTATTATTCCCAACTTTAGATAGACTCGCATGGTGTACTACTTTCATTGCTTTTTAAGCAACATCTTATGTCTATATGATCTAGTTTCTCCATCTTTTCCTTTCAAATTTGTATCATCTCTTGAAAAAGTCACATCTTGTCGCGCGGAGTATGTGTATCGTTGCAAAATATACTCACTCGGGATCCTTTCAATTTGTAGATGCATGAAAGCGCGTACAAGATGAACACAAAATAGGCCTATAATTGATTAACCATACATTATGTCATATATTACTCGCAAACAGCTATGTATTCGTAATAATTTAGAATTTCATATAGAAATAATCGTTTAGTATAACATACCTGTATGCTCCCAATGCTTGCACTCACATGAATACTTTCCGGCATCCACATCAGCCCTTATTTTGAATTGGTGTTGACCCCAAATAATTTTATTTGATCTTGTAGTATGTTTCACCACCCAATCATTTACATCACCCTCTGTATCACGGTCTATTCGGTATGCAGTTGCATATTTTACGGTCTCCTGGAACCTTGTCATTACAGCTCTAGTGTATGCCCTTGCAACTCTTATTTCAAACATATACAATATAGTTGTATCCTTTTGACCCTGCAAATTACACAATATAGTATTAATATTGTCGGGGACCATAATTAGGGGTACCCTCAAGACTCCTAATTCTCAGCTGGTAACCCCCATCAGCACAAAGCTGCAAAGGCCTGATGGGTGCGACTAAGTCAGGGATCGATCCATTCGAGAGACTCGATCACGCCTCGCCCGAGCCCAGCCTCGGGCAAGGGCAGCCGACCCCGGAGGATCTCCGTCTCGCCCGAGGCCCCCCTCCAGCGACGAACATACTTCCGGCTCACCCGAGGCCCAGTCTTCGCCAAGAAGCAACCCTGGCCAAATCGCCACGCCAACCGACCAAATTGCAGGGGCATTTAATGCAAAGGTGGCCTGACACCTTTATCCTCACATGTGTCCTCCAGTCGACAGAGCCGAAGTGACCGCAGTCACTTCGCCGCTCCACTGACCGGCCTGACAGAAGGACAGCGCCACCTGCGCCGCTCCGACTGTTGTGCCACTCGACAGAGTGAGGCTAACAGGCAGTCAGGCTCGGCCTCAGGCACCATAGGAAACTCCGCTCCACCCGACCCAGGGCTCGGACTCGGGCTCAGCCCCGGAAGACGGCGAACTCCGCTCCGCCCGACCTAGGGCTCAGCCTCGGGCTCAGCCCCGGAAGACGACGAACTCCGCTCCGCCCAACCCAGGGCTCGGACTCGGGCTCAGCCCCGGAAGACGGCGAACTCCGCTCCGCCCGATCCAGGGCTCGGACTCGGGCTCGGCCCCGGAAGACGGCGAACTCCGCTCCGCCCGACCAAGGGCTCGGACTCGGGCTCAGCCCCAGAAGACGACGAACTCTGCTCCGCCCGACCCAGGGCTCGGACTCGGGCTCGGCCCTGGAAGACGGCGAACTCCGCTCCGCCCGACCCCAGGGCTCGGACTCGGGCTCAGCCCCTGAAGATGACGAACTCCGCTTCGCCCGACCCCAGGGCTCGGACTCAGCCCTGGCCTCCGCCGACGGTCTCTGCCTCGCCCGACCCAGGGGCTCAAACTCGACCTCGGCCTCGGAAGACAGACTCGACCTCGACCTCGGAGGAGCCTCCACATCGCCCAACCTAGGGCACGGACCGACCACGTCAACAGGAGGCGCCATCATTACCCTACCCCAAGCTGACTCAGGCTATGGGGAACAAGACCGGCGTCCCATCTGGCTCGCTCCGCCAGACAAGTAATGATGGAGCCCCGCACGCTCTATGACGACGGCGGCTCTCAGCCCCCTTACGGAAGCAAGGGGACGTCAGCAAGGACTCGACAGCTCCGACAGCTGTCCTTCCGCCAGGCTCCAGCGCTCCTCCGATGGCCACGACACCACACGAACCGGGTGCCAAAACCTCTCTGACTGCCACGATGGCATGTACATAGGGCGCTAGCTCTCCTCCGCTAGACACGTTAGCACTCTGCTACACCCCCCATTGTACACCTGGATCCTCTCCTTACGCCTATAAAAGGAAGGACCAGGGCCCTCTTATAGAGGGTGGGCCGCACGGGGAAGAGGACGGGACAGGCGCTCGCGTGAGTCCGCTCGCTCCCCTCCCGCGTGGACGCTTGTAACCCCCTACTGCAAGCGCACCCGACCTGGGCGCGGGACAAACACGAAGGTCGCGGGATTTCCACCTCTCTCTCTCTCGCTCCGGCCGCCTTCTTCCCCCCTTCGCGCTCCGTTCGCACCAACCCATCTGGGCTGGGGCACGCGGCGACATTTCACTCGTCGGCCCAGGGACCCCCCGGTCTCGAAACGCCGACAGTTGGTGCGTCAGGTAGGGGCCTGCTGCGTGTTGACGAACAGCTTCCCGTCAAGCTCAAGATGGGCAGTCTCCAGCAACCTTTCCAGCCGGGGACGGTGCTCCGTTTCGGGAATCTTGAGTTCATGTCCCTCGACGACAGCTACGACATGATACGCCTTCCCCCGCCGTGCGATAGCGACAATGGCGGCCTACAGCCCGCCCACCGGCGGCGGAATCGACGACGTCTTCCCCGCGTGGTGGAAGAACAACATTCGAGCTCACCCCGTCCTCTCCCCCGCCGACGGAGGAGGAGGCGGGGCAACCAAGGCCAAGCAGGAGGCGGCACCTCGTCGGCTGTCGAGCAAGTCGACGGCGCCGGCGCCCCAACGGGGGGCGCGTCGGGCATCGACCTCGCGTTTGAGACGAAGACGAGCGCCGTCTCCCCGCAACACGCCAATTCCAAGCAAACGGACGACGCCAGCACGCTCGCGAAAGGCTTGCTGGGCGTCACCCTCGTACCTGAGACGACGGTGCAATCAGTCCCTGACGTGACTTCGTCACCGCCCGTCGACCAAGAGGTACCCACCGATTCCCATCTCACGCCCTTTGGATTCAGCCTCGACCCGCCAAGCGACTTCGCTTTGGCGGACGCTCTCGTATAGGCGAGTCCAAACCCTCTGGGGTTTCGTATGCGGTCACCCTGGGACCGGCTGACGAACGTCTCGACCTACGGGCCCTAGGGGTCCGAGGAAGATGACGTGCCCGACTTCTGTTGGGATTTCTCCAGACTTGGTAACCCCAGTGCCATGCGGGACTTCATGACCGCATGCGACTACTGCCTTTCCGACTGTTCGGACGGTAGCCGCAACCTCGGCGACGAGGACTGCGGCCCAAGTCGTGAATGTTTCCACGTCGATCTAGGGGGTCCCTCCGAAGGCAACCATCTTGGTATGCCGGAGAACGGTGATCTCCCTAGGCCTGTGCCTCGCGTTGACATCCTACGGGAGCTAGCTGTGGTCCCCGTTCAGGCGGGGGGTCATGACCCACAGCTCGAGCAAATCCGCGGGGTGCAGGCCAGGCTCGACGAGGGAGCAGGAACGTGAGCTGATCCACCGGGACATCGGGCAGGAATGGGCGGGCCAACCTCCGGCCGGAGAAGTGTGCCATCTACCCCAGGGTATCCAGCACCGCATCGCCGACGATGTCAGGGTGAGGCCGCCACCCGTTTCTAGTGGAGTCGGCCAGAACCTGGCTGTAGCAGCAATGCTTCTCCACGCGATGCCGGAGCCATCAACCACCGAGGGGCGGTGAATCCAGGGAGAGCTCAAGAATCTCCTGGAGGGCGTCGCGGTCCGACGGGCCGAAAGCTCCGCCTCCCGAAGGCAGGGGTACCCCTCGGAACATCACGCCGTGACTTCCCGATTCATGCGGGAAGCCTCGGTCCACACCGGGCGCACGCGCAACACAGCGCATGTGGCCCCGGGTCGCCTCGGCAACGAGCACCATCACCGCGACCGTCGGGCCCACCTCGACGAGAGGGTGCGCCGAGGCTATCACCCTAGGCGTGGGGGACGATACGACAGCGGGGAGGATCGGAGTCCCTCGCCCGAACCACCCGGTCTGCAGGCTTTCAGCCGCGCCATACGACGGGCGTCGTTCCCGACCCGGTTCCGAACCCCGACTACTATCACAAAGTACTCGGGGGAGACGAGACCGGAACTGTGGCTCGCAGACTACTGGCTGGCCTGCCAACTGGGTGGAACGGACGATGACAACCTCATCATCCGCAACCTCCCCCTGTTCCTCTCCGACACCGCTCGCGCCTGGTTGGAGCACCTGCCTCCGGGGTAGATCTCTAACTGGGACGACCTGGTCCAAGCCTTCGCCGGCAATTTCCAGGGCACGTACGTGCGCCCTGGAAACTCCTGGGACCTCCGAAGCTGCCGACAGCAGTCGGGGGAGTCTCTCCGGGACTACATCCGGCGATTCTCGAAGCAGCGCACCGAGCTGCCCAACATCACCGATTCAGATGTCATCGGCGCGTTCCTCGTCGGCACCACTTGCCGTGACCTGGTCAGCAAGTTGGGTCGCAAAACCCCCACCAGGGCGAGCGAGCTGATGGACATCGCCACCAAGTTCGCCTCTGGCCAGGAGGCGGTTGAGGCTATCTTCCGGAAGGACAAGCAGCCCCAGGGCCGCCCACCGCAAGACGCCCCCGAGGCATCAACTCAGCGCAGCGCCAAGAAGAAAGGAAAGAAGAAGTCGTAAGCAAAACGCGACGCCGCCGACGCGGACCTTGTCGCCGCCGCCGAGTACAAGAACCCTCGGAAACCCCCCGGAGGTGCCAACCTCTTCGACAAGATGCTCAAGGAGTCGTGCCCCTATCATCAGGGGCCCGTCAAGCACACCCTTGAGGAGTGCGCTATGCTTCGGCGCCACTTCCACAGGGTCGGGCCACCCGCGGAGGGTGGCAGGGCTCGCGACGATGACAAGAAGGAAGATCATCAGACAGGAGAGTTCCCCGAGGTCCGCGATTGCTTCATGATCTACGGTGGGCAAGCGGCAAACGCCTCGGCTCGGCACCGCAAGCAAGAGCGTCGGGAGGTCTGTTCGGTGAAGGTGGCGGCGCCAGTCTACCTAGACTGGTCCGACCAGCCCATCACCTTCGACCAAGCCGACCACCCCGACCACGTGCCGAGCCCGGGGAAATACCCGCTCGTTGTCGACCCCGTCATCGGTGACGTCAGGCTCACCAAGGTCCTCATGGATGGAGGCAGCAGCCTCAACATCATCTACGCCGAGACCCTCGGGCTCCTGCGTGTTGATCTGTCCTCGGTCCGGGCAGGCGCTGCGCCTTTCCACGGGATCATCCCCGGGAAGCGCGTCCAGCCCCTCGGACAACTCGACCTTCCCGTCTGCTTCGGAACACCCTCCAACTTTTGAAGGGAGACCCTCACGTTTGAGGTGGTCGGGTTCCGAGGAACCTACCACGCAGTGTTGGGGAGGCCATGCTACGCAAAGTTCATGGCTGTCCCCAACTACACCTACCTCAAGCTCAAGATGCAGGGCCCCAACGGGGTCATCACCGTCGGCCCCACGTACAAACACGCGTTCGAATGCGACGTGGAGTGCGTGGAGTACGCTGAGGCCCTCGCCGAATCCGAGGCCCTCATCGCCGACCTAGAAAGCCTCTCTAAGGAGGTGCCAGACGTGAAGCGCCACGCCGGCAACTTCGAGCCAGCGGAGACGGTTAAGTCTGTCCCCCTCGACCCCAGCAGCGACGCCTCCAAGCAGATCCGGATCGGCTCCAAGCTCGATCCCAAATAGGAAGCAGTGCTCGTCGACTTTCTCTGTGCAAACGCCGACGTTTTCGCGTGGAGTCCCTCGGACATGCCCGATATACCGAGGGATGTCGCCGAACGCTCGCTGGATATCCGAGTTGGAGCCCGACCCGTGAAGCAGCCTCTGTGCCGATTCGACGAAGAAAAGCGCAGGGCCATAGGCGAGGAGATCCACAAGCTAATGGCGGCAGGGTTTATCAAAGAGGTATTCCATCTCGAATGGCTTGCCAACCCTGTGCTTGTGAGAAAGAAAGGAGGGAAATGGCGGACGTGTGTAGACTACACTGGTCTAAACAAAGCATGTCCGAAGGTTCCCTACCCTCTGCCTCGCATCGATCAAATCGTGGATTCCACTGCTGGGTGCGAAACCATGTCTTTCCTCGATGCCTACTCAGGGTATCACCAAATCAGGATGAAAGAATCCGACCAGCTCGCGACTTCTTTCATCACACCCTTCGGCATGTACTGCTACGTCACCATGCCGTTCGGCTTGAGGAATGAGGGTGCGACGTACCAGCGGTGCATGAACCATGTGTTCAGCGAACACATTGGTCGGACGGTCGAGGCCTACGTCGATGACATCGTAGTCAAGACGAGGAAAGCCTCCAACCTCCTTTCCGACCTTGAAGTGACATTCCGATGTCTCAAGGCGAAAGGCGTGAAGCTTAATCCCGAGAAGTGTGTCTTTGGGGTTCCCCGAGGCATGCTCTTGGGGTTCATCGTCTCCAAGCGGGGCATCGAAGCCAACCCGGAGAAGATTGCGGCCATCACCAGCATGGGGCCCATCAAGGACTTGAAAGGCGTACAGAGAGTCATGGGATGTCTTGCGGCTCTGAGCCGCTTCATCTCACGCCTCGGCGAAAGAGGCCTGCCTCTGTACCGCCTCTTAAGGAAGGTCGAGTGCTTCACTTGGACCCCTGAGGCCGAGGAAGCCCTCGGGAACCTGAAGGCGCTCCTCACGAACGCGCCCATCTTGGTGCCCCCCGCTGCTGGAGAAGCCCTCTTGATCTACATCGCCGCGACCACTCAGGTGGTTAGCGCCGCGATCGTGGTTGAGAGACGAGAAGAAGGGCATGCATTGCCCATCCAGAGGCCAGTCTACTTCATCGGCGAGGTACTGTCCGAGACCAAGATCCGCTACCCACAAGTTCAGAAGCTGCTGTACGCGGTGATCCTGACGCGGCGGAAGTTGCGACACTACTTCGAGTCTCATCCGGTAACTGTGGTGTCATCCTTCCCCCTGGGGGAGATCATCTAGTGCTGAGAGGCCTCGGGTAGAATCGCAAAGTGGGCGGTGGAAATCATGGGCGAAGCGATCTCATTCGCCCCTCGGAAGGCCATCAAGTCCCAGGTCTTGGCGGACTACGTGGCTGAATGGGTCGACACCCAGCTCCCAACAGTTCTGATCCAATCGGAACTCTGGACCATGTTCTTCGACGGGTCGCTGATGAAGACAGGAGCCGGCGCAGGCCTACTCTTCGTCTCGCCCCTCGGGAAGCACCTACGCTACGTGCTACGCCTCCATTTCCCTACGTCCAACAATGTGGCTGAGTACGAGGCTCTGGTCAACGGGTTGCGCATCGCCATCGAGCTAGGGGTTCGACGCCTCGACGCTCGCGGTGACTCGCAGCTCGTCATCGACCAAGTCATGAAGAACTCCCACTGCCGCGACCCGAAGATGGAGGCCTACTGCGATGAGGTTCGGCGCCTGGAAGACAAGTTCTACGGGCTCGAGCTCAACCACATCGCCCGGCGTTACAACGAGACTGCGGACGAGCTGGCTAAAATAGCCTCGGGGCGAACAACGGTTCCCCCGGACGTCTTCTCCCGAGACCTGCATCAACCCTCCGTCAAGATCGACGACACGCCGAGCCCGAGGCACCCTCGGCCCAGCCCGAGGTGCCCTCGGCTCAGTCCGAGGCACCCTCAGCCCAGCCCGAGGTACCCTCGGCTCAGTTCGAGGCACCCTCAGCTCGGCCCGAGGCACCCTCGGTTCAGCCCGAGGTACCCTCGGCCCCTGAGGGTGAGGCACTGCGCGTCGAGGAGGAGCGGAGCGAGGTCACGCCTAATCGAAACTGGCAGACCCCGTACCTGCAATATCTCCACCGAGGAGAGCTACCCCTCGATCGAGCCGAAGCTCGGCGGTTGGCGCGGCGCGCCAAGTCGTTTGTCTTGGTGGGGGACACGAAAGAGCTCTACCACCGCAGCCCCTCAGGCATCCTCCAGCGATGCATCCCCATTGCCGAAGGTCAGGAGCTCCTACGAGAGATACACTCGGGGGCTTGCGGCCATCACGCAGCACCTCGGGCCCTTGTTGGAAACGCCTTCCGACAAGGTTTCTACTGGCCAACGGCGGTGGCCGACGCCACTAGAATTGTCCGCACCTGCGAAGGTTGTCAGTTCTACGCAAGGCAGACCCACCTGCCTGCTCAGGCCCTACAGACGACGCCCATCACCTGGCCTTTTGCTGTGTGGGGTCTGGACCTCGTCGGCCCCTTGCAGAAGGCACCTGGGGGCTACACGCACCTATTGGTCGCCATCGACAAATTCTCCAAGTGGATCGAGGTCCGACCCCTAAACAGCATCAGGTCCGAACAGGCGGTGGCGTTCTTCACCAACATCATCCATCGTTTTGGAGTCCCGAACTCCATCATCACAGACAACGGCACCCAGTTCACCAGCAGAAAGTTCCTGGACTTCTGTGAGGATCACCACATCCGGGTGGACTGGGCCGCCGTGGCTCACCCCATGACGAATGGGCAAGTAGAGCGTGCCAACGACATGATTCTACAAGGACTCAAGCCTCGGATCTACAACGACCTCAACAAGTTCGGCAAGCGATGGATGAAGGAACTCCCCTCGGTGGTCTGGAGTCTGAGGACAACGCCGAGCCGAGCCACGGGCTTCACGCCGTTCTTTCTAGTCTATGGGGCCGAGGCCATCTTGCCCACAAACTTAGAATACGGCTCCCTGAGGACGAGGGCCTACGCCGACCAAAGCAACCAAGCTAGTCGAGAAGACTCGCTGGACCAGCTGGAAGAGGCTCGGGACATGGCCTTACTACACTCGGCGTGGTACCAGCAGTCCCTGTGACGCTACCACGCCCGAGGGGTCCGGTCCCGAGACCTCCAGGTGGGCGACCTGGTGCTTCGGCTGCGATAGGACGCCCGAGGGCGGCACAAGCTCACGCCTCCCTGGGAAGGGTCGTTCGTCATCGCCAAAGTTCTGAAGCCCGGAACGTACAAGCTGGCCAATAGTCAAGGCGAGGTCTACAGCAACGCTTAGAACATCCAATAGCTACGTCGCTTCTACCCTTAAGATGCTTTCAAGTTGTTCATATACCTCGCTCCCACGCAAAGTTTAGTCATCAAGGAAGGGTCAGCCTTGCCTCGGCAAAGCCCGACCCTCCCTTGGGGGCTAAAAGGGGGGAACCCCCTCTGCGTCGAAATTTTCCTCGAAAAAAGATCCTTTCTGCCAGAATGTCGTTCGTGCTTTTCGACTACTTCGAAAGTGGATCCTAAAAACGACGGAGTACACGTAAGCAGCCAAGGCTGACCGAGCCAAGGGACTCCTACGCCTCCGGGATACGGATACCTCACTCATCACCTTCTGCGATAAGTAACTCGCGTTCGGATAAGCGATTCCGCGGACCGAACAAGTCTTCACGCTCGAAAGCCCCTCTGCCGAAGCGATTCTTTGGGCCTTCTCGACTGCGTCGGTGGCAGAGCCCTATGGACGGGCAAGAGTGCGCGTAAGCGGCAAGGCCGACTGAGCCGAGGGATTCCTACGCCTCCAGGATACGGATACCTCACTCATCACCTTTCGTGAAAAGCAACTCTCGCTCGCCCAGACAATTCTGTTACCAACGAAAAAGTCCAGATACTCGAAACAAGAGGAAAAGAAGCACAGCTTTACAACACGACGAGGGTGTGTTTAGGCCTCAGCGACCGCAGAAAATGCACACTATAAGATAATCCGATCCTGCAGGCTCGGATCTTGACAATTGAAGGGAGCAACATCACCCTCGGCGTCGACTACACCTTCGGCGAGGTCCGACCTAGCCTCGGACGGCGACGCGGTCCGAGGATCTCCACTCTGAAGGACGACATCATCATCACGCTCGGGCCACCGCCGCCAGGGTCTTCTCTAAGAATCCGGCTCGAGCAGGCGGCTCGGCTGGTCACCCCGAGGCCTCGGCCAGCTGTCCCCCGAAGACATCAGCCCGGCCCGAGGCCTCGGCAGATCAACTCCGACGTCGGTCCCGCTAACGGACGACCCGGCCAGGCTCCGGTCGACCAAGTCTTCTTTTTGAGCCAACTCTGCCTCTATCCGTGCTGACACCGCTACCCCTGGCTTTGGCTCATCGAAGAGCGGCCGAGGGGTTCCTTTAACTAAGCAAGAGAAGCCTCGGATAGCAAGGCCGACCGAGCCGAGGGACTCCTACGCCTCCGGGATACGGATACCTCACTCGTCACCTTTGTATGGGGCGACTCACGCTTGGTGAAGCGGTTCAGACAACCAACAGGCGAGTCTTAGTGCTCGAAAATGAGGAAAAAAACACGGCTCCACGCCAAAAATACATACACGTTCAGGCCCCGACAGCCACAATGAACAAAAGACCGGCATTCAAGGTGCCATTACAAACGGAACTCCGGTTCCACCTCCGCAGGTACGAACAACCCCACACGATTGGGGGGCCTGCGGAGCAACAGAAGACCGACGAACGGCTCGCTGTCGCCCGCTCCAGCAGCGGCGACGACGACGACTTCTGCTCCGGGGGGCCGAACAGCAGCAGCGATGACCTCAGGGCAGATGCTGCTGCCATGAGGCCCTCGCCCGTGCCCAAACTCGTGAGGCAAGGACGGGCAGAAGGTCGTAGAGTTGGAGGTCGGTCTGTGGGCGGCCCCGGCTATCTCGTCGGCGGAAGAACCTCTTCCAGCTGCCGTGGCAGAAGGCGGCGCCGGGAGCGGCTCCGAAGCCACTCGGGTCGGAGAGCCAGGCACGCGGCAGCTGCTAGCGCCGTGAACGGCGAACGCCCTTCCCCCCGATCACTGAGGGAAGGAGCGGGCCGCCGCCCGCGCAGGGGCCGACCCCAACTCGGCACACTCCCCTCCCCAGCACTGATGATGAAAATCCTTGAGGCAGAGGGAGGGGCAGAGGCCGCAGCCCGGTTTGCTTTCCCCCGCCACCGAACTGGAGGTCACCGTCTTGGGTGACCGCCGGCGGAGGGGTGCAGCCGGGCTGCATGATGAAAATCCTTGAAGCCGAACGATGGCTGAAAGGTACCAACTCCCATGGAGTTGCGTTCCTCCAACGACAAGGCGGAAGGACTGCGGGTGTCCCCCATCCGGGGGCTCGGAAGGTGGAAAGACACGATGCATAAGGGAGCGCGAAGACATGGTCGCCTTTCAAAGGGGTCACCCTCCTTTTAAAGGCGACTCTCCCTACTTGCGTCCCCAGCCGTCGCGGGCTGAGTCTTCTCCGACACGCTCCAAGGTCCTCCCCCTACGGCGCGGGGGCTGGGTCCCACGCGTCATGCAAGCTGGCCCAGAGCAGAAGAAGCCAAACCGCCGCGCGCGGAGCATGCAACCGCCCAGTGGTTACGAGCATTCCTCTGCTTTCGCCCAAACCAGCGGGCGAAAGGGCGGGCAGCCATGCAGGCGGCATGCAACCGCGCCAAGTGGGCGCGCCCCTCCGACTTCCAACGCACCCAGCATGGGGGCCCACGCCCACGCGTCATGCAACCGGCGCGCCGGTCGCTACGTGCAAGCAACTGCACCGCCACTCGCACCACTGCCACGCCTCCTCGACTGCGGAACCAGTACCACGACTCGAGGCAACCCTGCGTACGACCCAGCCGTGCCAGCCAGGCGCGGCGGTCAATACGGCCAAAAATGGGCCGGTGGTAATGGCGGTGGCAGGCGGGCGGGAGCAGCGGTCACGTCGTCAGCCAAGCTTACGTCCCATCCTGGGGCAGTGAGAGAACCCTCCCTCATGGCGTGAAGACGGCGCGCCCGTGTTCCGTTCCTCGAACGGCTCGCCCCGTCGCATTAACTCCGCGGCGGGACAGGCGGCGCCTCTGGCAGGGGAAGCGAGCGACGCTTCGCCTTCGCCATAATGACCACGTCAAAAGAGGTACGCCACGTCATTCGATTTCGTATCCTTTTCCTTTTCCTCTTTCTCTCTCTTACAACAGGGACCGGGAAAGGGGGATACCCCGAAAAGGATCCTTCTCCGTGAAGGAAACAGGCTCCGAGCCTCCCTACTGATCAGAGGTTCGAAGGCTGACCCCTCAGAGGGGTTTAACAGCCGCCTCAGAGCGCGTGGGCTCCACACCCACTACTGGTCAGAGGTTCGAAGGCCGGCCCCTTGGAAGGGTTCAACGACCGCCTCAGGCCACTCGGGCTCCGCGCCCACTACTGATCAGGGGTTCGAAGGCTGGCCCTCGAAGGGTTCACAGCCGCCTCAGACACAAAGCGAGGGATGACCATGGGTACGTTCGATACATAACCAAGGCTCGGGCTATGCTCCCGAGGTACCCTAGGACATTTCCGAGACCAGCGGGAACGATCTTGTAACGGAATCCCATCAGAGGGAGGCATCGAGCCCTCGGACCCCGTCGACAGGGGACCGGGTCCGGCAGATCACCCGCAGGTACTTTTGAGCGCGCCTCCGGGCCTCTAGCCGACCCCTAACAAATGGGGCACGGGCGTCCACTCGGATTACCCGCCAGCAGCTCACCGGAGACACCATGTTCGGCGCCCTCCGAGGGCAACATGGCGCTTTCCCCCCTCCTCCTTGCGAAAAGGCGATGCAGGGGCGTATGTTAAAAAGTCGAGTCTGTCCTTGACCGTCCTCTCGCCCTGTGCGGAGGCTCGGGGGCTGCTCTCGCAAACTCGGCTCCGGCCAAACCGTTGACAGCGTCAACATACCAGCCCGAGAACTTGGGGCCCGACCGTGCACCCGGGCTACGGCCAGCTCGCATGAGGGAACGACCAGACCAGCCGAAGCATTGCGCGAGGCATTAAGACCTCGGAGGAGTCAAACCACTCCTCCGAGGCCTCGGGGGCTACACCCGGCGGGTGCGCTCGCGCGCACCCACCGGAACAAAACGCAACCGAGAAAGGCTGGTCCCCTTGCAAAAAAGTGCGACAAAAGCCTCCAAGCGAGTGTTAACACTCCCTTCGAGGCTCGGGGGCTACTGTCGGGGACCATAATTAGGGGTACCCTCAAGACTCCTAATTCTCAGCTGGTAACCCCCATCAGCACAAAGCTGCAAAGGCCTGATGGGTGCGACTAAGTCAGGGATCGGTCCATTCGAGAGACTCGATCACGCCTCGCCCGAGCCCAGCCTCGGGCAAGGGCAGCCAACCCCGGAGGATCTCTGTCTCGCCCGAGGCCCCCCTCCAGCGACGAACATACTTCCGGCTCGCCCGAGGCCCAGTCTTCGCCAAGAAGCAACCCTGGCCAAATCGCCACACCAACCGACCAAATCGCAGGGGCATTTAATGCAAAGGTGGCCTGACACCTTTATCCTGACGCGCGTCCTCCAGTCGACAGAGCCAAAGTGACCGTAGTCACTTCGCCGCTCCACTGACCGGCCTGGCAGAAGGACAGTGTCGCCTGCGCCGCTCCGACTGTTGTGCCACTCGACAGAGTGAGGCTAACAGGCAGTCAGGCCCGGCCTCAAGCACCATAGGAAACTCCGCTCCGCCCGACCCAGGCCTCGGACTCGGGCTCAGCCCCGGAAGACGGCGAACTCCGCTCCGCCCGACCCAGGGCTCGGACTCGGGCTCAGCCCCGGAAGACGGCGAACTCCGCTCTGCCCGACCCAGGGCTCGGACTCGGGCTCAGCCCCGGAAGACGACGAACTCCGCTTCGCCCGACCCCATGGCTCGGACTCAGCCCTGGCCTCCGCCGACGGTCTCTACCTCGCCCGACCCAGGGGCTCGGACTCGACCTCGGCCTCGGAAGACATACTCGACCTCGACCTCGGAGGAGCCTCCACACCGCCCAACCTAGGGCACGACCGACCACGTCAACAGAAGGCGCCATCATTACCCTACCCCAAGCTAACTCAGGCTATGGGGAACAAGACCGGCGTCCCATCTGGCTCGCTCCGCCAGACAAGTAATGATGGCGCCCCACACGCTCTATGACGACGGCGGCTCTCAGCCCCCTTACGGAAGCAAGGGGACGTCAGCAAGGACTCGACAGCTCCGACAGCTGTCCTTCCGCCAGGCTCCAGCACTCCTCCGACGGCCACGACACCACACGAACTGGGTGCCAAAACCTCTCCGGCTGCCACGATGGCATGTACATAGGGCGCTAGCTCTCCTCCACTAGACACATTAGCACTCTGCTACACCCCCCATTGTACACCTGGATCCTCTCCTTACGCCTATAAAAGGAAGGACCAGGGCCCTCTTACAGAGGGTGGGCCGCGCGGGGAAGAGGACGGGACAGGCGCTCGCGTGAGGCCGCTCGCTCCCCTCCCGCGTGGACGCTTGTAACCCCCTACTACAAGCGCACCCGACCTGGGCGCGGGACAAACACGAAGGCCATGGGATTTCCACCTCTCTCTCTCTCTCGCTCCGGCCGCCTTCTTCCCCCCTTCGCGCTCCGTCTCGCGCCGACCCATCTGGGCTGGGGCACGCGGCGACATTTCACTCATCGGCCCAGGGACCCCCCGGTCTCGAAACGCCGACAAATATCGTTTTGTTTTTAATAGCATAAAACATATGTTTATCATTTTTTCACTTACCATGCATCCTAGTGCCTCTTTGGCCTCTTTCATCTTCCTACTATGCAGGAGCTTCATCATTTGCTTTGCAAATTGATGAAGCGGTGTGTTTGCATCCACGTGGGCACTCTTCACCAGCTTGTTCATGCTCTCACTTCGTTGTGTAGAGACCATAAGACCACAATAGTCTCCTTTGAAAAATGCAGGTACCCAATCTTTACGTATTTCATACAATCTGACAAGGGTGTTGTTCTCGTGTAGCTGGAAATCATTTAGCATCATTTGCCAGGCAGCCTCGAACTCCATTTCATTCAATGGATGATGTATTATAGATTGGAACCTTGTTTTGAATTCCATCTCCTCAAAACTTGCATACAATTCATTCAAGTGGGGCATATACCTGTTTTGCACATGCCACAAACACAATCGATGTATTGTGTTTGGAATACTCTGCCTAGTGCGATTGGCATAGCAGGGTCTTGATCTGAAATAGATAAATTTACATAACATTATGCAAGACAATATGATATCATATAGTACGTGTCATAATAAATATGAGCCATTTATTACAACATACCTGACAACATCACTCGTGGTACGTCACATCCCATGCATGTTTTGAACGTATTGAAGACCCACTCGAATGTATCAACTGTCTCGTCTCCTAGTAAAGCAAACCCAAATATTATGCATTGTAGGTGGTGGTTCGAGCCAACAAACATGCCTAATGGCTTATCATACATATTAGTCTTATGTGTAGTATCAAAGGTAACTGCATCACCAAAATCAATGTACTCGGCTTGCTGGCTAGCATGGGACCAAAATATGCTTAAAATCTTTCCTTCTTTGTCCAGTTGAAAGTCTGAAAAAAATTGTGGATTATCTTTCTTGCATAATGAAAAAAAGATAATAGCTTCGACACATCATTTGCATTTCTTTCCCTTTGCCATGTTTTTTTCCTGTCAAAAATGTAATGATTATGCATTACATCTAATTTAACACATTTCAATTTGTTTCGGTAATATATAATACCATTATTGGCAATGCATAATACAATTACAGGTTACTCATGTCCTGCACGGTTATTGGAACGTTTTCAGGACCACCATGCATTTCTGAAACAAAATCCATAATGCAATGTTGTGGAATCCTGCTTTCTTGCATCGCACTAAGGAACTCCATATATTCACGATCATGAGTTTTGTTGCATTGCAATTGCCCTTTTTCTGTATCTTTCTTCAAGAATTCATGATTATGCTCATAGTTTACCAGATCAATTCGGACGGAAATAACATTCTCTTTAGCATCATCGTAGATTTTTTTAAGTTTCATCCCAGCCTTGCATTGTGTTCGTTTTGAACATGTGTTACGTATCCTTGGATTTTCAGCTACCCTTTCAGTATTCTTTCCTTCCATTAAACAATTCAACCATTTACAATTTTTCCGCTCCCTATATTTCTTCAACGGAAATCCAACCTCGTATGCATATTGACTATAAAAATTATACGCCTCGTCCACGTTACTAAATGTCATACCGACTTTAGGTATCAATCTTATATCAATATTGTCCGGCTGCGCACAAAAATTTAACATTTACGATTCAATAGCGACTAAATCTAACGTAATATAGGTACAACGTTACAAAAAAGTATGTAAGAAAATAATAGTATCATAATTGGGAGAACTTACATGGCTTTGAAGAATATGAGGTGTGTCCTGTTCATGCGGCCCAATATGTATCATGGGGATGTGCTTATCTGCGCCGACCACGTCTGCCGTTTTTGTGTGCTCATCAATATGTCCAGGTGCCCTCAATGCCGCGGGGGGAGTAACAGATACACCCTCTGTATAACCGGTGATCGCAGACGCTACAGGATGCATGTCCATTGAAATAGACGTACCTGTTGATCTATGCACAGATGCTACAGGTGGCATGTCATCGCCAGCGCCGGTGCTGGACATTTTCTCGTCGTTAATCGCCGCCCGGTGCTCTCCCTTCCGCCACCAATATCACAGATACGAACGTGGACAAGCGACTACAAATTAGAATTTGTTTCCTCCCGTAACTGTGCCTTTATTTACGCGAACGTGGAGCACGTCTTTCCTTATCTCAAACCGGTGGAGATTTAAATGTTGCATGGTTTACGCTATCATGTTACACAACGTTATGCAGTCGTAAACGGTGTGCACATGGTAATATCCGTTCCTATGATTCGTGGCACAAAAGATTCCTTCTATGCATGATTTATGCACATTTCTACATATATTTATGCGTGCATATATCGCCTGTTGCGTCTCATCCGGGATTCGTGGCTATCATATGCATGGCTGACGCAAGCTCGCGTACAGTGGGCCGACCGTGACCTGGTTGGCGTCCTGGCTAGGGCTTCCCCCACTAACGGAAGCCCAGAGCTTCCATTATCTCTTCCCTATATATATATATACTGTATTTATATATTACACCTGGGTGCATTCAATATAGAGAATGCACCCAGGCCGAACCTACGCGCCAGGTCCGAGCCAACCGTCCCACCCAGGCCGTCTTCGTCCCCCCGCACGTCTTCGTCGCTCCCGCACGCTCCCGACAGAACCTTTTCACTTTCTCGCCCACGCCCCTCTTTCTCCACGAACGACTCAACCTCTTCACATAAGTTGCAATCACAACAGACCAGCAGTTGCAATTACATCAGACAGCAGTTGCAATCATTGTTTTGTTTAACAGATTTTTGGACATAGTTATATAGAAGTTGCAATCACACCAGACCAGCAGTTGCAATTACACCAGAAAGTAGTTGCAATCACACCAGACAACAGTTGCAATCATTGTTTGTTTAACAGATTTTTGGACATAATTATATAGAAGTTGCAATCACACCAGACCAGCAGTTGCAATTACACCAAACAGCAGTTGCAATCATTGTTTGTTTAACAGATTTTTGGACATAGTTATAAAGAAGTTGCAATCACACCAGACCAGCAGTTGCAATTACACCAGACAGCAGTTGCAATCATTGTTTGTTTAACAGATTTTTGGACATAGTTATATAGAAGTTGCAATCACACCAGACCAGCAGTTGCAATTACACCAGACCAGTAGTTGCAATCATATTTTTTTAACAAAATTTCCTAGAGTTATTCATTACTTGCAATCACATCAGAGCAACTCAGCAGTTGCATCCACACCACAACAGCAGTTGCAATTACAACACACCAGCGGTTGCAATCATTTTGTTTACATTTTTAACAGATATTTGGGTAGAATTATACAGCAGTTGCAATCACACCTAATGCGGGGGACAGGGAGGCGCGCTGACAGAGAGGCACGCGGCGGCGCGGGGACAGGGAGGCACGCGGCGGCGCGGGGACAGGGAAGCGCTCGGCGGCGGTGGGGGAGAGGGTGGCGCTCGGCGGTGGTGGGGGAGAGGGTGGCGCTCGGCGGCGGTGGGGGAGAGGGTGGCGCGGGGACAGGGAGGCGCGCGGCGGCGGGGGCAGGGAGGCGCGCATACAGGATGGCCGAGGCGTGCTCGGGGTGTTATTGCAGGTGGGTGCATTCAATATAGAGAATGCACCCAGGTGCATTTTAGTGCCGCCGTATATATATATATATATATATATATATATATATATATATATATATATATATATATATATATATATATATATATATATATATATATATATATATATATATATATATATATATATATAAGGCAACGAGCCACAAGTGTAACACTAAAAAAATAAACCATGTTGGTTGCACTTTTCGCAACTAGAGCAATAGGAAGCTCACTGTGAAAATAAAGCAAAAATGTAAATTTAAAATTAAGTGGTCATGTGATTTGTATGATATATACAGCTATAACCAGGAACATTACTACCGAGGAGGGTTGAATACTAATTTGTTGAGTATCGAGAGTAACAAATTCATGATATGCTATGATTTGGTCAAATCCTTACTACTCTATAAGCACGGTGTGTAGGCGTCCACACCGTGCACCATGTTCTGCCTCCATCTCCCGTCAACCAATCGCGCCGTGAATGTCGCCCCTTCCCCCGAGCTCCGACACAGCCGTCGCCCTGAGCCCGTCATCCATGCTCACTTCCATCCTTCTCCCCACCAGCACAGCCACACCCCCTCTCCCCCCTCGCCTCCTTCCCAGACCCCGACACGTCCTCCTCGGCCGCAATGACCGCTCCCCGACCGTGGTCCCCGCTGGCAAACCCAAGCTCGTCGGGGAGAAGAGCAAGGGGGCGCAGAGGCTTGCCTACCTAGCTCGTCGGGGCCCTATGGAGATCCAGCACCATCGGGGCTGGGCAACTCCAAGGTGGAGAAGGTGCAGAGCGAGGAGGCGTGGGATCTATTCACCGATCAAGCGAGCAATGAAGGCTGGGCCAGGTATCGGCGATGCCCTCGGCGACATCGAAATCTACTCCGCGGCCACCGGCGAGCCCGTCCTGTTCAAAGACTTGTGGGACTAGGACGAGGTAGACACGCCGTATCCGAGCCTCGTCTGTTTTGCTCCAACTAGGGAGATTTATGTCGTTGTATTTGGGCAAAAATTACTCTTAAAGTCTTTGCAACCGTCGATTCAACAAACCAGCCTCCCTATTGCGTGTACATGACTAGCCCAGCGTTTGATTGTCTATGCAGGGAGTGTCTGTTGTTGCGCTGCTAAGGCATTTCGGGTGCCCATGCTGGTGAGTGAGGAAGCTTCTTTGTAGCTGGTATAACATGGTTGTTATTTGACCACCGCAGTCCTATCATCTCTTTGCTCTGCGCCCCAACCGGGCCCTGCCGTCCACATCATGCCCTGCCGTCCGATCCTCCAGCTCGTTGTTTCTGAGCACAACCGCGGCGTAGGGGGAATGGAAAATCTACACCGTCGCTGTCGGGGGTGGCATCTTGGCGGTCGAGCAAGTGGGCGGCCCACGCTATGGGATTCAGCGGCAGCGACAACGGAAGCAGTGGTAGACTGGTAGCGGTCTAGCCGTGCCGTGGGCGGCTGGGCGCTGGCCGCGTTTCTGCTTCCGATGTGAGTGCGGAACTGCGGATCGGCAATGAGCATATTTTACAATCAACTTCTTCCTTTGAGCTAACTGTCGGCTCTGATTATGCCTCCGTGTAGCTGGGAGTTGGTCTCTGTTCTGAAGGACACAAAGGAGAGATTTGATTCTGCTGGAGTAAAACTGATTGCTATTGGTGTTGGCACTCTAGCTAAAGCCCGTATTCTTGCCGAGGAGCGTGTATGTATATGTTCCATTTGGTAACCTAGCTTTAAATCTTTGGAGACACACAGACAGACTAAACCTGCTTTTAGGCTCTGAGTTTTGACCAAGTAACCCATTGTTCTTGTTTACTGGTTTGATAGACGACAAATTTCTAACGGAAGGAGAGATAGACATGCCTATCTGTTTTAGTTTGTTTTTGGGCATTCTGCAAAGAACTCACAAACCTTAATAATTTGCTCTAGAATTCATTTGATGCAGTTGCCCTTTCCGTTGGAATACCTCTATGCTGATCCCGATCGGAAGGTACTAATCATGTTCTCACCTATTTTTGAACCAATTGGATGTTGCCATAAAGTCTAAGCCATACCTCTGTAAAACATGGTATGCTTTGTCTGTTGGATGTACTGGTTTCTCTTGTATGCATTTATGAAACCTATAGATGTCTCCTTATAATTTATTTATAAGGATTTGCTTGCTATTTTGTTGTCTAGAACTTGGGATTGCACTAGCAGAACCAGCTCCATAAAAAATATAATTATCTTTTCGAGACGAAATATATTTCCATTATGGCCAATCAGATGAAAATATGAAATGTGAATCTGAAAGTTGATTTCATTTTTTCAATTTAGTAAATGGAGAAGTAATGTTGGCCGATCTGCCCATAGATCCCCTCTCCCCATTACCGCGATTCATTTGGTACTTCGGGCAGGAGGGTCCTGATCGGCGACTCCGGCGTCGGCAAGTCCAACTTGCTCTCACGCTTCACGCGCAACGAGTTTAGCCTCGAGTCCAAGTCCACCATCGGCGACGAGTTCGCCAACCACTCTCTCTAGGTCGACGGCAAGGTCGTCAATGCCCAGATTTGGGACACCGCCGGCCAGGAACGGTACGTTTCGTTTCAGCTTGCTCCAGCTCGTCTCGCCTTTCATCTCTCTCCGCCATTGCCGTGGCAGCTGGCAGTAGATCTGATTTGCGTCTCGGTTCGGCTGTTGCTAGCGTGCGTATCCTCATTGTCACCATTAAGATTGGGTTCTCGCTTTGGATCTCGCTGCCGAATTGCGTTGCGTGTTGCTGTTGATTACCATTTGTAGGGTTTGGTGCATTTTCATTTCAGAATCCGATACTGGAACACGCGAATCAGCATGCATGCATCCTTTTGTTGACAAACTAGAGTTGTAGGATGATGATGATAGGATATTCTTCTATTGCACAAACGTTTTTTTATACTGCCCGGAGCTTGGTTTTCGAGTACGCAGCAGGTGGCGTGGACTGGAGATGACTTGGTTTCTTTGCCTTGGCTCATGCCGAACATTTAGCCTAGGAGGAGCAGACCGGCCATTTTCCTTTTCTCTTGTTTGCATGCAGCAAGCCTGGCCAGTTCAGTTAATTTAGTCGTCAAAACAGTAAAATGCGCACAATGCAAATATGGACTGTAGATTATCTGAATAAAAAAGTGAGCTCTGTCCAAATTATGGATTTCTTCAGTTTTAAATTGACCAGTGGATTAGAAAACCTTTTCTTCCTATCTTAATTGCTAACAATCAGTTTTTTTGCAGTGTCAAGGTTCATCTTCTTACCTTGAAACTGAGGTACTTCATTCCTACTAGATAATTGCTGCTAAAATAGGGTTACATTATTAACGTCTGGCTGTTTCGTCACGCAACTACCAACATATCTATATCTTCTCCGTGATCTGCACAACAAATTAGATAATCTGAATCCTTCAATCAAGCCTTTTCTTAGTACTTCTAAAGCAAAATATACTCCTACTCATTGCCATAAGAGCACACAAGATTTTCTTGACAAAATCCAGCCACTATTCTTAGTTTTAAGGAAGCATCTGGATGGAGCAGTTTCAATGATCAAAGATGGTAACCTTCTATTCCATAATTTCTGCTTCGTGTTACTTTTACAGTGTTTGAATTAATAATTAGTGGGCTGAGTCAGTTTCTTAATGGTCGGGATTGTATGTGCTGGGAGGGATTACACCCCCCCTCCTTTGTGGATCTTTTCTTCTTAGTGAAATGACACAACTTTCCTGCATTGCTTGAGAAAAACAATGTCTGCATTTCGTATAATCCTTCATTGACTGTCCTTGCTTTCGATTGGTAACATGATAAGCTACTACTCTTCAGAATCAGAGAGATGTTTAGATGACTGGAGTTCACATTCATCTTCTGCTGGCAACCCAGACATACCATATGTGGTTGTCTCCAAGTCATCAATTGTGACTGTTGTATGCAAGGAGATTCTTGGCTACTACAGGAAGGTTGTTCTATTGTTGTATTTTCTTTTATCTGAAAATAGACGAGATCTAGAAACTGAAGCTGCTAATGCTAACAAGTCTGGTGCCTTTTGCAGTTACTTGGCATTCCTGATCTGTTGAATCAACCAAACATGTCAATTCTAAAGCAACTTTTGCAGACTTTACAGCCAACTGAAAATTTTGATGATGTTCTTTTTGAGTTCCAATCATCTCTTGGTCCTTGCAATGTTGATTACCTATATTATGGAGCATGTAAAATGTTGGAGGATATTATGGATTCAGGTAACTAGCTATTTGTGCACACAATGCTTGGACATTATGCAACCTTTTTTCACCTAATTTCAGTGCACTATTTTTTTTTGCAGTGTCCTCATTTTCATACCTTTTGTCTTCTGATGTGTTAATTACTATACAATCAATTGTAAATTCTGTTGTTGTGTTGTTGGACAAATCCGGGGAACCAAATGGGGAAAATATACACATGGGATGCTCCAAAGCAATCATTTCCTTTCTGCGAAAGCGTCTTGGATACTCAGCTCATAAGCTGCTCAGTGCTGATTTCCCTAGCGAAGATGTTGGAAAGGATGGCAGAGTAAAGTAAGCTTAAGTTCCTCCATCTACCTTTTTAATGTGCTAGCTGATAGGTGATAAGCTTGTAGCTACTAATATGTTCCCTGTTCTGTTGTCTGTCAGGGTGATTTTATACAGAAGATATTGCAAATATACCTCAGGAATAGTGACTCTACTTCATATCTACTTGCTGAGATAGGTCGTGAATTGCCTAAGGTGGGCCATCTCTTCTTCTCGAGTGATGCTCTCGAGTTATGCATATGCCACCACTCTGCCTTAAAAAGAACATCTGGCATCATTCTGAATCCAGCCGAGGAGTGAGCATAAAAGGTTTAGCAATTCACAAATAATCTATGTTCAATGGGCATGAGTGAAGAATAATTAGTAAGTGCTTTTCACTGCTGACTTGATAGCAAAGTAGTGTAAAAATAATGGTAAAAGTGGTTACGCTTTATAAACTGGGACGGAGGGAGTACTGTTATATTAGCAAGTACAAAAGCATTCCCCGCTAACATTGTTTGTGTATTAGAAGTGAGCAGTCTGTGAAATAGAAAGTGACATCCATTTGCTATTGTTAGGTGCAAGTGGCATCCATTTCACTGAAAGCGGACTATTCTTTTTCTTGTTTTGTCGTGGGTTCCTGATTTTGCAATTGTCTTTTCCATTTGAGTATTAGAATTGTTGTTAGAGTGATACATGTTTGATCTTTCTGCAATAAGACTTGCACTCTCAGCAAAATGGAAAGTAGCTACATTCTTTTGCTGATTTGGTCATCCCCTATATTGTTGCTCATTTAGATGGTATAAGCTGTTTATAATCAAACCATAGCTCTCCAAGTAGCCTAGCTGGTATGTACGAGTACGATACAGTGAATACCACATGCAACAAGCAAGTAGGTGAACTTAATTGCATCTCAACCAGTCCATGTACCCAACGGTGTAGATCTTCGCACCAAATTCTTCCAGCGCACATGGAGTAGATGAACTTGCTTGTAGCACTTATTTATTTGTTGATTGGATCCAAGATTTGTAGCTTCAGTCGATTCAAGAAAAGTGGTCAGCGAAATACAGTGAATTTGCTTTGATCAGGAACAAGTGCATGTAGAACTCACGAGATATCTATAAAGCTTGTTCTCGTCCAGTTCAGATGCGCCAGCACTATAGCATACATAATTTTTACTTTTTGTAATAAATAATATTTCTGGAATATGATTTGACATTGTTATCTGTCTAGAAAATCAATAGTACTTTTCTTTCTCAGATGTGACTGTACTATTGATTTACGTGTCATATGCGCATTGTTGTATGCCATCTTAATTTGTTACCTGTGAACTAATAGTAATGTTTCTAAAGCTTTGCATTTTCTTTTTATAACCACCAAAATTGTTTTGCTCTTATTGCTTTATTGAGAACTCAAGTACAGATTATGGCATTGTCATGTTGTCTAAACCATCTTATTATGTCCAAACACTATTTAGATGATCTAAACAATAATCGTTGTGCACTAAAATTTTAATGAATATTTTGTATGCCGTTACAACGCACGGGTACCCAACACACAATTGTTTTTTTTTTGAGTAAGCGCGTATGGAGGTGCGTGCCTGATGACTGACGGTGTACGAGGGAACTTCTTCCGGCAGGCGTGGGGTGTGCTCTCCAATGATGAGACCATGGAAATCGTGGCATATATCGAAGTCGACATGATACTGATGATTGCAATGTAGTGGTGAAACAACTAAATTAAATAACAAAATTTATGTATGACCATGATTACAAATGGATTATGAAACATTTTTTCATAACAGTATAACACATATTTTGTATAGAAGTTACTGTGGTATTATATGTCCCCGTTGCAACGCACGGGCACTCACCTAGTACTGCTATATACGAGTAGGGGGAAAGGGCTTTTCTATCCTTTATGTGCCCTAAGAACCAAAATTCCACAGAATAGAAAATATTCAGACGGCCCCTGATAATCGAAAGGGCAGTAGGGCACAAGGTAATCGAAAATCACGCGAGTACCATATCCAAAGATGGATCCAATGAAGGCGCCGCCAGCGAGGTCCCCGGCGGAGCGGAGGAAGCATACGACAGGGGCTACGGGTATGGGCGGCGAAGTCGCACCACCACCGACGGGGTTGGAGCCCTCGCTGCCGAGCTCTTCGCCATCCAACTCTGTGTCGCGCTTCGCCGCCACCTTCTATGTTTCCTCAGTACCCTGGCTCCCCCTCTCCCTCTTTTCAGATTTTTGCTATTATGAAACACGACATATTCGGCTTCGTCGAAATGGAGACGTTGGGAGGGATTCGAGCTCTGTCTAGAGATGACAATAGATACCCACTACCCAAAACCTAATGGGTTTTTGCTCTATTAGGGTATGAGTTTGTGTCAATTTCTCTACCCATTAGTTTGTTAATGGGTTCAAATGGAAACCCAACGGGTACGTGGGCATGAGTTTGTTCTTCCACTACCCATACCCGCAAACCCATGAGTTTTTAAAACCCATCTTAAAATCAACATTCCTTATAAATATGTCTCATAATATTATTAATTGAATATGTTCTAATTGAAATAAACTTCATGTAAGAAATTTTAGGCTAAAATTAGTTATCACGTGTTCCTTTTATGCTATCTTATTAAAGTATTGATTGTCATTTACATGATGAATTATTTTTTATGTTGATGTTAGTGGGTATGGGAAACCCGTTGAGTACCCAAAACCCGCATGGGTATGAGTTTGGATAAAATTTTATACCCGTCATGGGTATGAGTTTTTTGTAGACGTATTTTTTCTTCACGGGTATGGGTTTGGGCAAGTAATACCCAACGGGTTTTTACCCATTGCCATCTCTAGCTCTGTCCGTGCTGGGCAGCGGGTACGAGCGGTTGGGGTAGTAGCCGCTGAGATCCTATATGACGTGTTTGATTACTTTGAGGACGTCAGGGAGCAGGACGGCCGCGTGTTTGTGCATTGCTGCCAGAGGATGTGGCGCTCCACGTCGTTGGTCATCGCCTACTTAATGTGGAGGGAAGGCCAGAGCTTAGATGACGCTTTCCAGTTTGTCAAGGCTGTCCGGGGGATTGCGAAGGCTTTGTGTTGCCGCTTTTTTGGAGCGCCAAACACTCAACAAGAACCGTGGTGGTGCCCTCTGGTCAGGCGCGGACGGTCCGCGGCCTTGGGCCGGACGGTCCGCGACCTGGGCGCAGGAGCGGTGTCTTCCCTGCGTCACACCGGACGGTCCGCAGCTCTGGGCCGGACGGTCCGCGACCTGGCGACAGGGTCGTCTTCCTCCTCCTTGCTGGAATCTAGATCTCGTCCCCTGGGGGGAAAGATCTTAAGGTGCTCCGGGTCGATAGGTCACCCGGGGCGTCCCCAGACAACGTGGAGTCGCCTAGGAATTAAGAGATCAAATCGAGGAAGAGGTCTTGGATGGACAACTAGATCTTGCCCCCCGGGAGGGGTGAGATCCTAGGGTCGTCTTGGGATCGGCAGGCCACCCAAGACGGATCTAGACGACGTAGAGTCGACTAGGGGTGGAGGTGGATATACGGAAGGCTACAACTAGAACTATGCTACATCTACTCCTAGGGCAGGAAAAGTAAGTAAGGTAATTGGTTCGATTGGAATGTGTTCGGGGTTCTCAATCGGCCGTACCCCTTTATATTTATAGGGGAGGAGGTCTGGACCTTTTCCTAAGAGATAGCCAACAAACTCTCACGTGATTAGATGGATAACCACGCACGAGATAAGGATAAACATTCGAGTTAATCTAATCTCGGGACACGCGGACCGTCCGGGCCCATGGGCCGGACCGTCCGCTCATTTTGGTGTCCAACATATGCCCCCCTGCCTTTTGGTGGAGCTTGGCGAACCAAAAGCATCAGCGAAAACTTCGGAAACAATTGACCTCATGAGGTTTTGTTCCCGAAGTAAGGACTCAGCTCGATGCAAGTCATCGGCTCTTGCGATCAGATAATATAAATACTTGATGGGACTTTAATGCACAGAGGCCGTTTCGGATCGCATCCTCTTCGGCCATGTCTACCTGATCAACCTGTCAATAGGCAAAAACTTGTGGTGCCCCCAGCACAAATAAGCAAACGGATTGGGCCAGTAATACGAATTCATCGCCGTACCACCCCACACATGAGCAGGACAACACATCGGCGATGGATAGAACGGGACGCACCATGCTATCCCTGGAGGAGGATGACAAGGCGATCTTGGTTGTGCTACCCTTTGGGTCCGTTTAGTCGGCTTTTGCTTTCGCACAGGTCGCCCTTTTGACTTCGTTTGTTTTATTGGCCGGTTGTGTGGAACGGCCTTCTTCATATATTTGGCAAGCAACTGACCAAAAGTAGGGCCGACTCTACTGAGTCGTCCAGACGTCTTAGTAGTGTTTTGTTTCCTAACACTTGTGTTGGAACGTTGTGGTCCGATGGTCTGAGGTTGCTGCTTCTGACCATCTGCGGACCGTCCGGCCATCATAGCCGGACTGTCCGCGCCTGTCTCGGACTGTTCGGCCTTAGTACCCGGATCATCCGGCGTACGCAGGACAGGTGACCGTGATCGGGTGTCCGATCGTGCTTGCCCCCCGGTGCCTCCGGTCTTTCTTTTGTCCGGAGCCTTCAGAGTAACCATTCTGCGTGACATATTTGGTGTGCGAGGATCACCAATGGCGATATTTTTATTTTTACTTTTATCGGCCGCACAAGGCCAAATTATGGCCTTTTTGCTCGTTGGCTCTAATGTGGTGACAGGAACAGGTGGCCTGTCAATTTTCACCTCTTTTTGAAACCTCAACCGGCCTTCGTTTATAGCCGATTGTATTTGCCGACGGAAGACGACACAATCATTGGTGTTATGAAGAAAGGAGCCATGCCATTTGCAATAAACACTCCCTTTTAATTGTTCAACCGGAGGAATTATATGTGACAATTTAATATTACCATGTTTAAGCAACTCATCAAATATTTTATCACATTTAGTAATATTAAATGTGAACTTAACTTTTTCCTTTTGTGTCGAGTGCGGGTGAGAGCGAACAGAAGGTTTTGCCTTAGTGGGCCAAACAAGCTCAAGGACATGTGACTTTTTTAGTTCTTGGGGCTTGGGTGGCCGATTATATTTATGTCGGCCTTCCGCACTAGGCGGATCATGGGTGACTTCTGGTGCTCCGGACGGTCCGACCTGCATAGTCGGACGGTCTGCGGGTGGATCGGACGGTCCCGTACTATCCTCGGACTGTCCGGTCACGTCAGGCAACACCTGTGACCCTTGTGGTGGGCTCTGTGTAACTCCGGACTGTCCGGCGTAGGGTGCCGGACGGTCCGACGGAGGGCCGGACGGTCCGCTATTGTGTGCGAACGGTCCGGCCGCGCTCAGAGTTGACTCACCATTTAGCAAAGATGGTGGTGACGGTCGTCCTAGATATGAGTCCATCGGCATACCAGAGTATGGCTGGGGAAACCCATTTGTTGCCGATGTGTTTGGCGCAATTGTTTTGGCGCCTAATTTATGTGATAAAAAACTAGGCATGTGAGTTTTTCCTAATGCATGCGCCATCCTTTCTATATCCTCTGTGATACTTTTAATCCGATTATCAAAAGAAATTTTAATAGATGGAATATCATCGACTGACCTGGCATCACCTATTGTGGGGAGCTGTTGCAGCACGAATGACATGTAATTGGCGTCTATTTCCCTTTCTTGGACGGTCTTCTGGTGGCAATCCACCCTGAAGTGCGAGAGGAACCATTTATCCGCCACCTTGAGCACCTGATCTTTTTGTCGTTGGACCTCCTCGTCTATTTTCTTCATGTCATCTTTTAATCTTTTATGCTCAGCGGCCGATAAATTAGTCAGCCTTGTGTTGCTGTTTGGAGAAGCCCTGTTGAGATCTTTAGAATCGGCCATATAAGCCTGATTTTGTAGATCTTCAACCTCGTCCCCAGCGGAGTCGCCAAAAAGTATGTTGCCGCTTTTTTGGAGCGCCAAACACTCAACAAGAACCGTGGCGGTGCCCTCTGGTCAGGCGCGGACGGTCCGCGGCCTTGGGCCGGACGGTCCGCGACCTGGGCGCAGGAGCGGTGTCTTCCCTGCGTCACACCGGACGGTCCGTAGCTCTGGGCCGGACGGTCCGCGACCTGGCGACAGGGTCGTCTTCCTCCTCCTTGCTGGAATCTAGATCTCGTCCCCTGGGGGGAAAGATCTTAAGGTGCTCCAGGTCGACAGGTCACCCGGGGCGTCCCCAGACAACGTGGAGTCGCCTAGGAATTAAGAGATCAAATCGAGGAAGAGGTCTTGGATGGACAACTAGATCTTGCCCCCCGGGAGGGGTGAGATCCTAGGGTCGTCTTGGGATCGGCAGGCCACCCAAGACGGATCTAGACGACGTAGAGTCGACTAGGGGTGGAGGTGGATATACGGAAGGCTACAACTAGAACTATGCTACATCTACTCCTAGGGCAGGAAAAGTAAGTAAGGTAATTGGTTCGATTGGAATGTGTTCGGGGTTCTCAATCGGCCGTACCCCTTTATATTTATAGGGGAGGAGGTCTGGACCTTTTCCTAAGAGATAACCAACAAACTCTCACGTGATTAGATGGATAACCACGTATGAGATAAGGATAAACATTCGAGTTAATCTAATCTCGGGACACGCGGACCGTCCGCTCATTTTGGTGTCCAACACTTTGATTGCCAGCTTCTCCCGTGCCAGAAACGGGTGCATGTTGTCTCTAAATTCAGTGCTCAGGATGTACCGCATGGCGCCGCACTCCCAGTATGCCCTCTGCATTTGGTGCCCAAAATGCTCAATGACCCATCCCCTGCCGCACTGGACTCTAGAGGCGCCTTCATTGTACATCTGTACTCTATGTCTGGGTTGGGATGAAATGTGATCCGGTAATGGAGAAAGATGCAAAAGCTGCTGCGTTTCAGGTAGTGAGGTACGAGAAGGTGCAGGGGCACATCAAGGTTGTGAGAGGGTTTGGAGCCACATGAGTTTTGGGATGCATTTTCAAGTACGTCGCCTAATTCAGATAGTAATACAAAGATCAGCTACCTGAGTCTGGCGACGCTGCTGGCCTCGATCCCGGTCATCAGGGCGGGCCTCTGGCTGGCCAAGGGCTCGGCCACGGCCACGTGCTCCTCCATCCTTCAAGCACCACTCCTCGCCGTCGGCTTCGCCGTGCTGCTCGTCTCCCTCACCGGCTTCGTCGGCGCCTGCTTCCACGTGGCCTAGGCGCTGTGGCTGTACCTCGCCGTCGTGATGCTCCTCATCGTCTTCCTCCTCGGCCTCATCGCGTTCGGGTTCGTCGTCACTGCGGGCGGCGGCGGCGCGCAGGTGTACTGTCGCCCGTATCGGGAGTACCTCACCGTCGACTACTCCCCGTGGCTGCAGAGGTAGAGAGAGAAGTAGAGAGCTCACCAGACATACTCACGAGCGGTGGCTACACTAGCACTGACGACGATGCTGACGGAAGCCGTACCTCCGCATACTAATTTGGACTGAGGAGGTTTAGGCCGCGTTTGGTTTCCGCAGATTTTTAAAATCTGCATGTTCACGTTACCCAAGATAACCCAACTATGGCTTGATTCTACAGATTTTGTTTCTATGAGCTCAGAATCTAAGGCACAGAATAAAATAAACTCTGTTTGGATCCATAATATATTCTTAAAATCAGATTCTTAAAATCTACCGTAAACCAAACACGCCCTTAATGGATGTACTCAACGCCTAAGAGAGATTTTAAGTCCATATCAGCGGCTACTCGTCGTGTGGATTTCCAAATCGTCAAATCCCTCTCCAACGTCTCTATTTTGATGAAGCCGAATGTACCGTATTTCATAATGCCAAAACTCTCCCCTCTTTGTTGTCTGCCTATCTCGTTATCCTGTCACGTTTCGTTTGCCCTGGCTACCAAGATTTTTTTATATTACAGTAATCATTTCGCATGCCTTCTATATAACAATATTCAGTATATACAAATATAGACTTCTCTAGAAACAATATTCCAGCGTTAATTTATTTATTTATTTCTATTTTATTTTCCAATTTTCTACCCTTCCTCTTATACACATCAGTTTATGCAAACTCGATCTTTTTGTCACCCCTCCTCCTCCACACCTCATTTTATTTAAGCCATCGTGTATATTACAAGTGGTTATGCTGACTATTTCATAATTTTAATTAAAATATGAACATGTTATTTAAAGATTGAAAAATAAGCTAAAAATTGATAAAACTAAAAAACAAAATTTAATTAAATTTAAAAGAATACACTATGGCTCAAAGAAACTAATATATAGAACATTTTTCTCATACAACTTTAATTTAATAGCAAAATATATTCATTCATAAAGCAAAATAGATTTATCCGTATATAAAAATTAAAACAATTAAGTTCATCTGTAAGAAAAAAACATTGTTAATAGTAAGGATTCAAGCCTCACCTATATAAAGTCATTTGAAATCAATAAAGAGCATATTGCAGTATTTGAAGCATACACCATTGGACTTTGATATCCCCAAGGGTCTCAAATTTAATTGATTGAATATCCGGACTCTAATTACGTGGGATGCAAGGTGGATAGAAAGAGGATATAAGAAACTTGCCAATTACTTAGAAGGTCACTTATGTCTTGATAATCCAAAAAGAAAATTTTGGTTGCACTATCAACAACCAAAGTATATTACGTTCCTATAGGCATTCGTGGCCTCGTGGGGATGTGGACGCTAGAATTGAAAACCATTCGTCCATTCCCCGTTGCTCTTGCCTCCCGGGCCCTGCCGCCAATAGAAGAGAAACGTCCCGCCCAGTTTTGGTCGCATCCTTCCCTGTCCTTTTGCCAACCCCAAATCCCTACTAAACCCAATTACACAAAACCCCTCAAATCTCCCTCCCTCCCTCCCTCCCTCCGACCTTTCATCTCTCCAGCCTACCTGCCCGGCGGCGGTTGCTCGGCGGCCACCGTACCCGCGAAATGCGAGCATTCAACGGCCGCCGCCTCCACGATCCGAAGCCCCCCTCATTCCTCCCCCTCCCCTTAGCCCCACGCACCACAACGCCGCCACCGCCGCCCCCCTCCTCGCCGCCGCACGCCATCCCGCCGCTCAACTTCCGCTACCTCACCCCCTGTCCGCGCTGGTCTGCCTGGGTCGCCACCGCACTCAGCGACCCCGTTTTCGCTCCCATCCTCGCCTCGTCCGCCATCTCCGGCGCCGTCGCCGCCTCCACCGCCGTCGTCTCCCCCGACCGTGCGGCCCTCTCCGCTCTGCTCTCGCTCTGGGACCCGGATACCCACGCGTTCCGTCTCCCAGCGGGCCCCGCCACCTTCACACTCGAGGATGCGCTCGTCCTCGCTGGTCTACCGCCCGCAGGCGCGCCGCTGGACCGGACCCTCACGCCAGAGGAGGATGACCTCCGCGTTCGCCTCGTTGTCGAGAGGGAGAAGATCAAGGAGCTCCACCCCTGTGCCCGCGCCGCGCGCCGCGTGTCTGCGGAGGTGTGGCTCGAGTGGTTCGACGGCGGTGGCATACGCCCCGGCGAGGACGACGAACTGCGGTGGCTTGGGTTCCTCGCTTACTGGCTCGCTTTTTTTGTTACGCCAAGGCTCCGGTCAAGGGGTGGCGAGCTGCCGGAGCGCGTCTTCGCACATGCTGCGAGGCTTAGTCTTGGCGAGCGCATTGCCCTTGGCCAGGGGATGGTGGCAAATCTATATGCGGAAATGGATAAGATTGTTACTTGCACTGTGGCCGATGGTGTGTGTGGCCGTCTAGATGTCTGCGTGCCAGTCTGGATGCTGCAGGTGTGGATGTGGGAGCGCTACAAGAGGCTGTGCCCGCCGGAGCTGAAGGCACCGCAGTTCCCTGTCTCCAATGTCAGGGTATTGTATTGGAGCCGGAGGAAGAAGAAGAGCACATCTGAAGAGGCTCTAAAGATTTTGCTGGACGAAGTATGCTTTGAGTGGAGGCCCTATCGGCACAACTCCCTCAACTGGATGGAACCCAAGTGGTTCAACAAGGACACCATTTTGGTGACCTGTCATGGTAAAGATAAGCCAGAGTGGTTGTTGGATTACATTGCTGTTATCAGTCAAACAATGTTGACCGGGTTTCATAGTGATGACACCGACAATTCAGTACTGTACAATCCACAGCTTGTTGCGAGACAGTTTGGTTATGATCAGGCTGCTCCTGTGTCCATTGTCAGGGAAATCCACTTTGAGGGAATCGAGTTGTGGATACCAAGTATCGGTAGATATGGGATGCCTGGTGAAGATTATGTTGCATGGTGTAGCAGCAGTGGGCAGTTCTACAAGCATCAAAATGATGTCCAATATGGTTGCTCGGTATTACGAAATCATGAAAATGGGGCTATTTCGTCGCAACTGAATGTAAATGAGAAATGTGTTGTAGTGCCAACACTTGATCAATTTATCACCCAAGTCACTAGGAGAGACCACATCAATTACATTGTAGAAGGGCAGCCGGAGAAAATGGATAATGGAAGTCATGAGGATGAAACAGAGGTGATTGTCTGTGGCCTTGAAGCTTGTGTCAAGGATAGCAGAACTACTTCAGTGAAACAGAATGTGCAGAAACAAAGAGATAAATTTGCTGAAGATGGAGGTGATAGTAAGAAGAAAAGAAAAGTAGAAAGTAACACGAAAAGGAGTTCGTTGCAATTGGAAGGTCAGAAGTATTCTTCACTCCAGAAAGCTCTAAATTCTGATTCTAAGAAATGTGAGGAGTTGGCTCAAGTTGACAGTGATGATGAATGCATTGTTCTCGAACAGCCCAAGAATAAATGTGAAGTAATAAACCTGGATGATGATGAGGAACAGAGTGTTTCTAATCGAGAACATCATAACATGCAACTTGTCCTAGAACTGGAAGAGTTTGTCCGCTCTGGTCTTCTCTCGCAATGGGAGGAAAGCTCAGATGAAGATGATGTAAGTGGAAGCAAGCAAGAAACCCAGAAGAAAAGCAACAATGACCCCTATGCTGAAGCAGCCATGAGGGAGTACCCTCTGTTCTTTGAGTTCATTCCTCAGAAACCACATTACAGAGGCTTCGTGAACTATGATGAAACTTTAGGAGATCTACCTTACAGTGGATTATGGTTTTTGCTAATTGGCTTGGCTAAGGAGGTGCTCAAGACGTCATGTGACACAGATGCTTCTGAAATTGCATATCTGATGAAAAAAGCCCAGCATTTAGAGCAACTGGGTTTCAACGTGACACATCTCATTGCCCGCTTAAAGGAGCCACAAATTAGGCTTAAGAAGCTTCAAGATTCTAGAGCAAGGCTTGATCATGCCCGTGAGAAAGAGGAGGGCAACGTAGTCGAGTCTCTTTCAAGCCATCTGAATAAACTGAAGGGCAACATAAGGATGATGGATAGTCATCTGGATGGAACGAAGCAAGCTTTTATTTCAAATATACAAGATAAATTGAATGAAGGAATTAATCTTGCCAGTTTGGAAAAGGAAGTAGAAACTGCTGAAAAATGTTGTCAGGCAATGAAGGATGAAGTAGCTGCAATGAGAATGAGGTACTCGGACCGTGGAATTTAGATTGTTCCAGTGTCCGCTATCTTCATTTAAGAAGTTACTTTCTTCCTGACATAGAGCTTGCTTGATATCTGTCTGTATCATCAAGAGTCTGATCAATAGAATATAACCATCTTACTTTCCAGAAAAGTGTGCTACAATTACTAATCACATTTAGAATGCTTATATCCCAGGTATATTTGTCCGGTGTGTTCTTGTCACTTAAAAACAAACATAGGTGATGAGCAGTAAGTACCAGTTCCTAAAAGGTATTAATGAATATAGCATACAAACAACTGTTAACAGAAAAAAATCCATTTTGTCCTTATCAGCTCAGGATTCAAATTCATACTCCTGATTCCAAAATTAGGTCATCTAGGATTATCTGTTCAAAATATTTTAACTTGGACTACCAATATAGAAAATTACTTTCGCAAAGCATCGTTCATGTTACCATATTTGATATTCATCATGGAAAAGTACTTTCATAGTATATAATTTTCAGTATTCAGAATGGTATATTTTAAAAAATTTACAAGCCAAATTGTTGATTGGAGACCATGTCAATGTCCTAAAAGACATACATTGTGAATCAAAGGTAGTATAATCTGTATATATATACTAGTTAAAAAAACATAGTGGCTCCACTCTCCATGATCCATCGTCTGTTCCACTCAGCCCTGCGCCCTCCCTCACCTGTTCCTCCTTTCCATCCCAAGATTTGCTCAATTCCACCAGTGAATCCCACCTCCTGCTGTCCTTTCCTCTCCTACATCAGCATCAGGCCGCATCCTTTTTCTCTTGATCGTTTCTTTTTCCCTTGCACAGCCACACACTTGTAAGTTGTAACGGTGGCCTCCTCTATTCAGACGCCACCAAGTATGGCCCCCTGATCCCCATCCTCTCCTTCACGCCATCAGTGTTTTCATGTTCGTACACTAACTGCGGTCTCATCATGTAGGCTTTCTGTGTGCTCCTGGATAAGCAATTGCAGTCTGGAAGGATAAGGAAGTGTCCTACCGAAAAAGGAAAAGGCAAAGGCAAGGACTACTGTACATAGGACGAGATCACAAAACTTAATAAACTTCTCAGAATACTTGTTCAGGCATGCAGAACGTAATTGCATTCTTCTGTGTAAATATGAAGCATGAATGTGCATCTACTGCAAGCAATAGCTCATTTGAACAGCAGACTAGAGAACAAACGTGGGCCGAAAAATGATCAGAAATAGAGACAACACTGATTTTTAGGTAATATTAATCAAACTCTTTTTTTTAAAAAAAATCAATCTTTGTGCAACTTTTTCGTTAGTTTTGTAAAATAATTGCATTAGTCGGCGTTCCATTTTGGTATATGTATCCAATATAGCGAAATGGCCTCTAGCTGAGTTAGTTAGTTGGTATGAGTAGCACTTTTCTGGTCCTGAGTTTGAATCCCAGTGGGAGCGAATTTTAGGCTGAGGTTAAAAAAGATCACTCGCTGGTTTCTCTGGTTGTGTGCACACGAGATGGATTAACTTATGGGGGACAGATCCTCCTCGTAGGGGCTGGGAGGATTCAAAGAACGAGTAAAGATCTGATCTGTAGGGAGCAAACCCTCATGCTTCACGGGGGCCAACTTTCGTGTCCTTTCTCGGTCGGGGCTCTAATTGAGCTTCTTCTTAATATAATATTGTGGGGTCTATCTTTCCCCAAGAGTTTTTTTTATGTACATTGCAGCGGGTGCAGAGCAGAAGTTGGCGCTCCATTCTTAAATGCTGACCTCTATTTCCATTCTTCAGTAATTTGACCATCAGTTTGCAATTTTTTTTTTCTGTAGACAGAGTTTGCTGCATCTGAAATAAACAGCTGTGCTCTTTTGCAGGAAGGAGGATCTTGAACTTGTTGATTCGGTTTTGTAGTTGGCAAGGAATGAGTCAAAAAGCAAATGTATATCCTCTCCTGGTATAGCCATTATCAGGCCCTGTCCCTTCTGGTAAGGCTTGCAATATTTCGTGGATTATGAACCCAGGTCGCTTTGATGATATTTACTTGCAATTGTTCATAATCTTTATGTGGGATTATTAATTTCTGATTTTAATACTACCTGAAGTTTCTTCTTGGCTAAAGGGCATTGCCATAATGCCATTTCCCTTGTGAAACGATGGGACCTGTTGTATGGTGGATTTATTGCTTCCCACTATATTCTCACAGTATTGTATAAGAAAATTTCTTTATATAATCTCTTTAAACATGCACAGGAGTAAATGTCGTATTGTAGCTTTATAATCACATTTGAGCAAATTTCATGTGTTGGAGAATGTCATATTGTAGCTTTATAAACATACTTGAACAATCCCTTTGTTAAGTTTGTGGATCTCAATTTGTGCTAACTTCCCATCATGGATTAGAAATCAAAACTGAAGTATGTTGATAAACTGATCAATGGATTGGCACCTGTTAAATGAACTGAGCAGGAATGCATCGATACATTCAGAACTGTCATTTTCAGGTGCTTGGAGTTTACAACGAATGACTATGTAGAAAACAACAAATGTACATCCTCCTATCAAAATAAAAATGTATACCCGCCTAGTATTGTGTCGACTGCCATTCTGCCATCTGCTCCCAGTCATTATGAGACACCTGGTCTGTCATGGTAAGGCTGCCAATCTTTCAAACTAAGATCTCCTCTGATGATATCCGCTTCGAATTGTTAATACTCTACAATAGTGTTTGGTTCATAAATTTGTAATGCCATTTGATTACAGGGGTAACAGATATTGCTAGATTCTGTTTGTTTCAGATCAGCAGTAATCTGATCACACTGAGATGTGAGATCCGATGCCAGCCTGTGGGAACTTGTTACCGCTGCCCCACGAACGTGAAGCGTAAAGCGTTACAATCCCGTCATCGTCTTCTCCGTCTCCACATCCTTTCAGCCATGGATAGCAGCATAGCTCCACATACTCCTATGGCGTTCTGTTTGTCTTGGCCGCTGCCATCGACCAAGGTGCCACTGGCTGCCACCATGGTCGCCATTGTGCTACGTCTGACATCTTGCTGCAGACTGCAGAGCTTGTGGGCTTTGTTACTCAGTTTTTGTTACCCATTTACGTTACTGAGTGGAAACCATCCCGTTACTTTGTTACAATGACGTTTATGTCACATTTTCTGAACCAAACAGCACCTAATACAAGTTAATTTCTCCTCGGCTAAAGTGAGTTGCCGTATCCTTAGTGAAATGATAGAATCTTGTATGGTGGAACCAATGTTTCTCATTATATTCTTTAATGTACTGACGTTGCGAACTATATTTTTATGCCATGTATCTGAATTAATTTGCCTGTCGAAAATGTATTTGATATTGTCATGTTGCATATGATATGGCTTTCATGAACATAGAACATGTGGCACCTGCATTTCTACTAGTCTATGGATCTGTTTGGATCCACCAGTTTCTAAGAATTTGGCTTTTGGAATCTAGGTGTAATCCAAAGGGACCAGTTTCCTGTGCCAGATTTGACCAGATTTTTGAAACTAGAAAGTTATCGATACCCATCTTTTTCCAGTTTCTTCTGACCCGAGGAGCACTAAACGAAACTAGATTTTTGAAAACCTGGAGGATCCAACGTACCCACTAGCTACCCGTGCGCGATAAGATGGTACATAAGTTATTAGATAAAATATTAAAACACAACTATCACATGAAAATGATATATAACCATAGATACAGATACTATTTTTTATTATAAATATTTGTATAATTTATAATTTTCTCTTACTAATTTTAGTAGGAAGCCAGTGCCAAAAGAAGCCTTGAGGGGAGGAAGGTTCCGTTTGTTTCATTTCATTTTGAGAAATTTAAATTTTACTAATGAAATAGACTATTTTTTTTAGAATGTGACATTCCACCACTTTCCAGAGTTATCATATAGAGGACATATCTAGTGTACATAGTGCACATATTAAATCATCACTATCATCTTAGATCTAATGTCTCTAGTTGATCATTATAATTTACAAATAACATCTTCCACCACTACACCCACCACATCGGAGGGTGTCCTTAGCAAAATATATCAAACAACTAGAGACATTAGATCTAAAATGAGTGGTGCTGATTTAATATGTACGCCATGTGCCCTAAACTTTCATGTGCACCAGATATGTTCTCTATCATATAAGTCTATTTCAAATTCATAGGGTGAGAGATGAAAATTGATTCTATAGATTTACATGCTATTTTTTCGATGCACAACTTATATCACATTCTTCTACTTGCATTGCTTCGCTATAACATAAATGTAGTATATAACTATCTCTCTTATATGATTTAGAATAATATACAAATATATTACATATATAAATATATGAACTTAATTAGTTTTGTCTCAATTATAATTATTAAAATGGAATTCAATTCCAACGAAATAAACGGGGACTCTTCATTTTTAGCTCTATATTTAACGATTTATTTACCTTTTTATAAAGATTACACTTTATATATAACATCGTACTTCAATATACTATCTATCTAGTTTGACTATTTAGATGGCTAGCCAAATTTGGCTAGTGAGAGAGCTAATTTGAAGAGTCGGATAGCTTAACGAGTCAGATAGCTAGTCTGTTGGAGAATTATTTTGTTATTGAGTAACCAAAATTTGGTTTGGCGAGTTATTTAGGTAGTTTGTTGGAGATGCTTAAATAGAAAAAGGGGACAAACGCATGACCAACGTATGGCACGTCGGTAGTGGAGAATTATGTAAACAGGTGTTTTATATAGTGTGTTTTATATAGTAGAAGAGAAGAGATTTAGGATAGTTTTTAAGAGTCCGAAGCTTCTTTTTTCTTTTTGCTGAAAACTTGCACCGAATTTTATACTCCACACACCCATGCTACTTTGTTCACGAATTCAGCGCTTTCCCAACCGAAATCGCACGATCTCCTAGCTAGCCGTGCCTTTGAAGCCAACAATTACGAGGGCCATCATAACCACGCGTGGACAGACAGGAGTCTCAAGCTGGCAACAAATATTCTCCGAATCCATGCATCACATGTCATCACCCTCGCCACTCCGTTTCGGTTGCGGCCACCGAACCTTCCATTCCGCTGCTGGCATGCATCAGCCTACGCCACACCACCTAACCTTTAACGAGTGCATGCGCACGCAATCATTGCCGAGTTCTCCATAGGACCATAGCTGGTCACTACACCCAAATTAAAGGTGTGCCAAGAATTATATATGCATATAGTAATTGTATTTCGATGACTAGCAAACGACATAATTAGTCTGTTATCTTCGGATTAAAGCCAGCTATTTACACTGCTGCAGCTATAATTCATAAAGACAAAACACTGTAAAAGTAATATAAGCCGATACAGATTAAAAGCAAACGAATATTGCTGTCACTGCCAGTCGACCCGACGACCACTACAATTTGCTCCAACTATTCATAAGCTCTTTGCCAAGGATGGGCCAAGGTAGGGTCGGCACCACACGGGAGACAGGACGCGCGCATGTATGTACCCTTCTTTTTGGAGCCTTTCGTCCCTTGCCTTCAAAGCGAAGAAGCCATCGAAACAAAAGGCGACCAGCGGGCGCACATCTCGTAGTCATCATCACCCTCGCACCCCGAAACGCCCCACTAAAACCCCACTTACGCGCGCAAACAAAGCCTAAGCACACACACACACACACACCAGGAGCCGCGCACCTCACGGCACACTATCTCGTGCCGTCGTGGGAGTGGTGTGGTCGTGTGGCTAAACCTGTTCGCGGCGCGCCACTTGCCGTGCGACACGGCTGCGCAGCGATGTGGCAGACGCGCAGCTTGCTACTACTCATCGTTGCGGTGGTCGTCGCCGCCGCCCTCCCCGACTGGGCGGTGGCCGCGGCGGCGGGGCGGTGCACGACGTCCACGCCAGTCAAGACGTACGACAAGTGCATCGCGCTGCCGACGCAGGGCGCCACGCTGGCGTGGACCTACGACGCGCGGAACGCGACGCTGGACGCGGCGTTCACGGGCTCCTTCATCTCGCCGTCGGGCTGGGTGGCCTGGGGCGTGAACGCGGACGCGCCGGCGATGACGGGGGCGCGCGTGCTCGCCGCCTTCGCCGACCCGTCCACGGGCGCGCTCCTGGCGCTGCCGTTCCTCCTCTCCCCCGACGTGAAGCTGCAGGCGTCGCCGCTCGTGTCCCGGCCGCTGGACATCCCGCTGCTGGCGTCCTCCGCGTCGCTCGCCTCCCCCGCGCGCACCGTCCGCGACGGCGCCAGGGTGACGGTCGCGGCCACCATCCGGCTGTCCCCGAACCGCACCAGGGTGCACTTCGTGTGGAACCGGGGGCTGTACGTGCAGGGCTACTCCCCGACCATCCACCCCACGGACGCCTCCGACCTGGCGTCGCACGCCACCGTCGACATCCTCACCACCGCCACCGAGGCGTCGCCCATCGCCTCCGCCGCGCTGCAGTGGCTGCACGGCTCCCTGAACGCGCTCTCGTGGGGGCTCCTCCTCCCGGTCGGCGCGGCGGTGGCGCGGTACCTGCGGCCGTGCGCGTCCACGGGGCCCGCCTGGTTCTACGCGCACGCGGCAATGCAGGCGACCGGGTACACCCTGGGCGCCGCCGGCTTCGCGCTGGGGCTGGTGATGGGCTCCGCGTCGCCCGGCGTCACGTACAAGCTGCACCGCGGGCTGGGCATCGCGGCGGCCACGGCGGGGAGCCTGCAGACGCTGGCCATGTTCTTCCGGCCCAAGACCACCAACCGCTACCGCAAGTACTGGAAGTCGTACCACCACCTGGTCGGGTACGGCTGCGTCGTGGTCGGGGTCGTCAACGTGTTCCAGGGCTTCGAGGTCATGGGGCTCGGCGCCTCCTACTGGAAGCTCGGCTACTGCCTGGCGCTCGCCACGCTGATGGGCGCCTGCGTGGCGCTGGAGGTGAACGCGTGGGTGGTCTTCTGCCGGAGGCAGCAGGAGGAGAAGCTTATGAGGAGGGAGGTGGAGGACGTCGTCGTCAAGGATAGGGCAGCCGCCTTCTAGTTCTAGTGCTTGTCTTGCTACCCTCCGGCCTCCGCTCCGCTGCCAGGACATGCTGGAGGTTTCGGCCGACGGGGGACCCAGGGGCTGGTGAGAGCGACGTCTCGAGGATGCGGGCACGCTCACAGTCACAGGCTCACAGCTACTGGGTGGGGAGTGGGGACAAAGTGCCACGGCGTGCTCTATTTTGTCGCATGATAAGAGTGTGGTTTTTTCAGATCCTTCTCAATCAATATATACAGTAGAAATTCTTGTACAATTAACACCATTGGCTTCCACCAGTTTACTCAACGAAATATATATATGTGAATGTTGTATGTTGGATTATAGCGCCTCTTGTAGAAAATTGTAATTTGACCATTTGCAGGTAAAGAAGTGGACTCTTCTTGCCGTCCATGAAGGCAACCTCTTGAATCAAATAAATAATGTCCCATATCTCTACTGCAAAGAATTATTCAACCTAAGATCAAAACCTATTAACTAGTCTAATAAGTAGAATCAGACCTATCAACTTGTCTAACATTTGGAACTAGGATTTTTTCCGTTTCCTTTCATGTGAAAATAAACTGATTTCTGTATATTCCAAAGGGGATATAAGTTAAGAAGATAAATGCCACAAGCAAGATCGATACACAATATAAATATGGAAACATGAATGCAATAAGAATACATACTGTCATCGGTGACATCGATATTTATCGAGGTATCGAGAAACACACAAGCTTTTCTATGGTCCTCATTGGAGCTCCTTGTAAGAATAACCATGTGAGGGCTAAGCTCCTAATCGAGTAATTCTATGGATAGCCTTAAGTTTTCTCCACGTGCAAGTGATGCTCCAACGTCACTTCTCTAGTTTTAACCACACTATAGTTTTTGCCAAAACATCATGTGTCTCATTCCTTGCAGTATACAGTATCAACCACACTATAAGCACAGTAGATGCAATTTTGCAAGACTACAAGCACCTCTAGCCATGCCTGTGTCCGAGGGGAGCAAGCTGAGCGACCGCTCTAGCCTCCACTTCCCAGGGGGTCCCACTCTAGTGCATATAGATATAGGACCCTAGCCTAGCGATAGATAGCCAAGCAAGATAATGAAACTGCTAGATAAATCAATGCCTGTTATGAACTTTTGTTTGTTAAGAAAAATAGATTGCTATCTCAATATATTTGTTGCTTATAGGATATTATTTACAATACCAGTAATTATGGCATTAGTTGGAAGGAGCTCAAAGCTGAAAGCTGAAATGGTTGAAGAATTATTTACGTTTTACAATGTCTCAAGAAAAGTTAAATATGCTAGTAGCAACTTTACGTGTTGAGAAGAAACTGTTAAATGATATTAATATTAAAGCCATTAGTGATGATTTTGCATCTAAAAACGCTATTAGACATATTTAAGGTTATATCTATAATATTCTTGAGATAATAATCTTAATTCTATTTTCTACATTATATTTTTTTTTTGGGTTCGAGTTATTTAGGTTCGGTTTCAGTTTTTCTGTTTCGAGCTTTGGGTTTCGCGTTTTCTGCAGAGTCCTAGTCATAAGGATGTACCTCACACGAGAACACTACGAGAAGCTACCGTAAATTCACGATAATGTCAATGCTTGAGATTATTACATAACTTTAAAAAGAAAATATTAGAAAAAAACTACAATTGTGAGAGCTCTTCCAGCCACGAGCCGTCTCCTAGGTGTGAATCTGAGTCACGTCTTTAAACCCTGTTCCACTGTTTGCTTGCTGCCTCTGCCTGCCGTAACTTTGCAGACAGGCAAGTATCTACAAGGCACTGTTTTGAGTCGTGTATTTCTATGTTGCGCATCTTGCGAACAGGGCGAGGCCGTCGTCTAGTGCTCCAAGGCCCATCTTGCAAATCGACGCCGTTCCTGCCGTTGTACCAGATTGCTGTTAAGTAATCGTCGGTGTGCTCCGTGCGTCAGGAGCGGAAGGAGAAGGCCTGCGACAAGTTCGGAAGTTCTCCATACAACCGCTGCTCTCCGAGCGAGTCCAACGACGAGGTCGTCAGCGGCCGTCGTCCGGGTGAACAACGGCGGCAAGCTGGACCAGTCCATGGCCATGGCTATGGCTGCTGCGGCTGTAACACACCGTCCACTTCTGGCGGTCTTTAGAATTATATATCGTCACCATATATCAAGACGAGTATTTTATGCACAATTTATTCTCGCTCATACGTATCCGAGAAAACTTACCGATCAGTCGCATTCTAAATTGTTCCAATCCAAACATATTTAACTTAGAGATTTTTCGAAATAGACTTCCGAAAAATAAGATACACATTGTTGGTATGAATAATCTACTAATTCTATTAAACATTGAACCAGGATATCATTATCGGTCAGGATATCATAGCGGCGGAGCCCAAGGTTGTCCTAGAGCCGGTGTCGTTGACGTTCACGACTAACCGTAGTCGCCATCGTTGCCTATGGCATCTGCCACAAGAACCAATCTTCCGGGCTCTGCACAGTGATGTCGTGGATACAGTGGTGGCTGCAGCTGTAAACCCACTAAGGATGGCAACGGATAAACTATCCGCGGATAGTGTCTCTGGACATCCATATCCGCGACTTATATCCGATATCCGAACCCATACCCGTTATTCGCTACGAATAAAAAACAGAATCCATATCTGTTACCCGCGGGTAACGATTATCCGCGGATATATCCGTTTGACCACTACACATACAACATATTTAAATCCAACAAATTCAAATATAATAACATATTTGTCCAACAAATTTAAATATGATAAAAACATACAACAACACAGAATCTTAAAAGCCTACAAGAATCCGAAAAACTACAAAAATCTACAAAGAAACTGGACCTGCTGGGCGAGCTGGCGATGTGCAGTGCTCGACATGGTTGCATGGAGAAGATCGACCCCCTGCGTAGTGCTTGGCGTGGAGAGTAAGGAAGGTCGCGGTCGCGAGTGGCTGACAGAGAATGGAGCTGCACGAGGATGGCCGGTCTTCGGTGGCGTGTGCGAACAGTGAAGCCGGCGGCGGCGCGCGGATCTGAGATACGACCGGGAGTGGGGCCCGGTCGTCCACAGTCCCCACATGTTGGGTCGCTGGCGTGCACGAGGAGTGGGAACCGTCGGGCGCAGGACCGTGGTCGTGGTGGCCGCCTAGCCGGGTGGCGGCTAGCCGTCGAGGCCTCGAGGACTGGGCTTGTGGACTTGTGGCTAGACCTAAACGAATTGCTGCCTTGCCTTGCTAGATTGGGGATTTGGGGAGGCTAGACAATCAGGAGATGAGCAGGCTATGACGGGACTTGGGCTAGCTGTGGTCTGTGAAGTGGTTCTAAACTCTAGTGACCCCACATGTCAGGTTACTTTAAAAGATATTCGAGTATTCGGCTATGAATACTGAATTTTCGTATCCATTTTAAAGCTACCCGTATCTGTATCTATGGGTTCAGACTCGTATCCAAAACCGTACCAATGGGTTTTTTTATCCGCGGGTATGCGGATAAATCACGCCCATTGCCATCACTAAAACCCACCCGGCGCTGAAGCGGTTGCTAGTGCTGCTGTAGTGTTAGCTTCTCGTTCTTGGTTGCATATGCTATGAAGTTTTTTATTTATAACATATAAATTTAAGGACCGGCAGGACCTTAATGTTGGATTGATCTCCACCAAGATGGGCCCAACGGACATCTTGGGCCTTTGATTGCGCCCTGATCGGGGGCGCCCAACCCGATATGGTTGGTGGGCCCCTGTCACACTGCGCTATAAATAAAAGGGTGGGGGCGGCGGCTAAGAGCACGTGTTTCTTGAGAGCCGTACTCCCCACCGACAAAACCCTAACACCGATCTGATAGGGTGCGCAGCCAGTGACGGGAAGACACCACCGTTCATCGCCGTCGACAACCTCGCTGCATCAACCTTCATCAAGGAACCTGATTGCGGACAGATCTACATCCCCCAACACGCCTGCGCTTCCCAACGACGGTAACAATCTAATATTGTTTTGTTCTAGAAATTAGGAACCCGAAATTACTCAATAGAATACAGATTACCCCACTGATCTACTCCTAGAGATCCTGTAAAATTAACATTGGTATCAGAGGCATAATCTAGGTGTTGATTTAGTTGGGGAAAAGTTTTTGAAAGTCGCCTAGAGGGGGGGAGAATAGGGCGAAACTGAAATTCTCAAAAATAATCACAACTACAAGCCGGGTTAGCGTTAGGAATATAATAGAGTCCGCGAGAGAGGGTGTTAAACAAATCGCAAGCGAATAATGAAGTGAGACAAGCGGATTTGTTTTACCGAGGTTCGGTTCTCTCAAACCTACTCCCCGTTGAGGAGGCCACAAAGGCCGGGTCTCTTTCAACCCTTACCCTCTCTCAAACGGTCCCTCGGACCGAGTGAGCTTTTCTTCTCAATCACTTGGAACACAAAGTTCCCACAAGGACCACCACAAGATTGGTGTCTCTTGCCTCAATTACAAGTGAGTTTGATCGCAATGAAGATCGAAAGAAAACACGATTGCAAAAGCCAAGCGACAAGAGCGACAAATAACACACGGATCACTTTCTCTCTTAAGTCACTAATCACTAATGATCTCTTTTCTCAATTGTGAAACTTGGAGAGATTGGAAGCTTTGAATGTGTCTTGGAATGAATTGCTAGCTCTTGTATTGAATGTTGAAGGTTGGAATGCTTGGGTGAAGTGAATGGAGGTGGTTGGGGTTGTATTTATAGCCACCAACCACTTCCTAGCCGTTGCTCCATTCTGCCCACCGCGGACGGTCCGCCCGCCTGGTCCGGACGGTCCGCGCCTGTAGATCAACGGCTGAAAATGCAACGGTCAGCAGTAACGGCTATATCAACGGCTATATTGCATTTAATGCGTCGTCAGATGTCAGATAAAGCCAGGCGCGGATGGTCCGGTCGTGCACCCCGGACGGTCCGCGTGGACGCTATAATTCATTTTTCCGAACCCGTCACCTTCGGGTTTTTCGGTTCCTCACCTACCGGACGGTCCGCGCCAGAGGCCGGACGGTCCGCGCGAGGTCTCAGACGGTCCGCTCTTTTCCTCCGGACGGTCCATAGTGCAAACTCAGATTTTTGCATTGGTTCTGTCCGAGGGTCATCCTGGTGGTGCGGACGGTCCGCCGCAAGGGCCCGGACGGTCCGCGCTTGGCCTGTTTTTCCAAAAAGCTTCTCCTGTCCGGAATAATCTACGGTATTCCGGACAGTCGATTTAGTATAGTTGTAGATGAACCTTTGACACCTGTAGAACATATAATCTAGAGCAAACTGGTTAGTCCAATTATTTGTGTTGGGCAATTCAACCACCAAAATCAATTAGGAAATAGGTGTAAGCCTAATTCCCTTTCAATCTCCCCTTTTTGGTGATTGATGCCAACACAAACCAAAGCAAATATAAAAGTGCATAACTGAACTAGTTTGCATAATTGTAAGTGCAAAGGTTACTTAGAATTGAGCCAATATAAATACTTATAAAATATGCATGGATTGTTTCTTTCATTCTTAACATTTTGGACCACGCTTGCACCACTTGTTTTGTTTTTGCAAATTCTTTTTGTAAATCCTTTTTAAAGTTCTTTTGCAAATAGTCAAAGGTAAATGAATAGGATTTGCAAAACATTTTCAAGATTTTGAAATTTTCTCCCCCTGTATCAAATGCTTTTTCTTTGACTGAAACAAAACTCCCCCTAAATGAGATCCTCCTCTTAGTGTTCAAGAGGGTTTTGATATACCATTTTAAAATACTGCTTTCTCCCCCTTTTGAACACAATAAGATACCAATTGAAAATGCTCTTTGAAAATTTGAAAAGGGTGGGTGGTGGTGCGGTCCTTTTGCTTTGGGCTCATACTTTCTCCCCCTTTGGCATGAATCGCCAAAAACGGAATCATTAGAGCCCTCTAAACTACTCTCTCCTCCTTTGGTCATAAATAAATGGGTGAAGATTATACCAAAGGCGGAGTCCTTTTGCTTGGTGCTCATGCTTTCTCCCCTAAGAATGGAGAGTTGCTTGGAGTGACGGCGAAGGATGAGTTACGGAGTGGAAGCCTTTGTCTTTGCCGAAGACTCCAATTCCCTTTCAATACACCTATGACTTGGTTTGAAATAGACTTGAAAACACATTAGTCATAGAATATGAAGGAGACATGATCAAAGGTATATAAAAGAGTTATGTGTGCAATTTAACAAAAGAAGTTCCTAGAATCAAGAATATTTAGCTCATGCCTAAGTTTGTTAAAAGTTTGTTCATCTAGTGGCTTGGTAAAGATATCGGCTAATTGATCTTTAGTGTTAATGTAAGAAATCTCGATATCTCCCTTTTGTTGGTGATCCCTAAGAAAATGATACCGAATGGCTATGTGTTTAGTGCGGCTATGCTCGACGGGATTATCCGCCATCTTGATTGCACTCTCATTATCACATAGCAAAGGGACTTTGGTTAATTTGTAACCGTAGTCCCGCAGGGTTTGCCTCATCCAAAGTAATTGCGCGCAACAATGGCCTGCGGCAATGTACTCGACTTCGGCGGTGGAAAGAGCGACCGAATTTTGCTTCTTTGAAGCCCAAGACACCAAGGATCTTCCCAAGATCTGGCAAGTCCCTGATGTGCTCTTCCTATTGATTTTGCACCCCACCCAATTGGCATCCGAATAACCAATCAAATCAAATGTGGATCCCCTAGGATACCAAAGCCCAAACTTAGGAGTATAAGCCAAATATCTCAAGATTCGTTTTATGGCCGTAAGGTGAACTTCCTTAGGGTCGGCTTGGAATCTTGCACACATGCATACGGAAAGCATAATATCCGGTCGAGATGCACATAAATAGAGTAAAGAACCTATCATCGACCGGTATACCTTTTGATCCACGGACTTACCTCCCGTGTCGAGGTCGAGATGCCCATTAGTTCCCATGGGTGTCTTGATGGGTTTGGCATTCTTCATTCCAAACTTGCTTAGAATATCTTGAGTGTACTTCGTTTGGCTAATGAAGGTGCCCTCTTGGAGTTGCTTCACTTGAAATCCCAAGAAGTACTTCAACTCCCCCATCATAGACATCTCGAACTTTTGTGTCATGATCCTACTAAATTCTTCACATGTAGATTCGTTAGTAGACCCAAATATAATATCATCAACATAAATTTGGCATACAAACAAATCATTGTCAAGAGTTTTAGTGAATAAAGTAGGATCGGCCTTGCCGACTTTGAAGCCATTAGCGATAAGGAAATTTCTAAGGCATTCATACCATGCTCTTGGGGCTTGCTTGAGCCCATAAAGCGCCTTAGAGAGTTTATAAACATGGTGAGGGTACTCACTATCTTCAAAGCCGGGAGGTTGCTCAACATAGACCTCTTCCTTGATTGGTCCATTGAGGAATGCACTTTTCACGTCCATTTGATAAAGCTTAAAGCCATGGTAAGTAGCATAGGCCAATAATATTAGAATTGACTCAAGCCTAGCTACGGGTGCATAGGTTTCACCGAAATCCAAACCTTCGACTTGAGAGTATCCGTTGGCCACAAGTCGAGCTTTGTTCCTTGTCACCACACCATGCTCATCTTGCTTGTTGCGGAAGACCCATTTGGTTCCTACAACATTTTGGTTAGGACGTGGAACTAAATGCCATACCTCATTCCTAGTGAAGTTGTTGAGCTCCTCTTGCATCGCCACTACCCAATCCGAATCTTGAAGTGCTTCCTCTACCCTGTGTGGCTCAATAGAGGAAACAAAAGAGTAATGCTCACAAAAATGTGCAACACGAGATCTAGTAGTTACCCCCTTATGAATGTCGCCGAGGATGGTGTCAACGGGGTGATCTCGTTGGATTGCTTGGTGGACTCTTGGGTGTGGCGGCCTTGTTTCTTCATCCTCCTTGTCTTGATCATTTGCATCTCCCCCTTGATCATTGCCATCATCTTGAGGTGGCTCATTACTTTGATCTTCTCCTTCATCAACTCGAGCCTCGTCCTCATTTTGAGTTGGTGGAGATGCTTGCGTGGAGGAGGACGGTTGATCTTGTGCATTTGGAGGCTCTTCGGATTCCTTAGGACACACATCCCCAATGGACATGTTCCTTAGCGCGATGCATGGAGCCTCTTCATCACCTATCTCATCAAGATCAACTTGCTCTACTTGAGAGCCGTTAGTCTCATCAAACACAACGTCACAAGAAACTTCAACTTGTCCGGAGGACTTGTTAAAGACTCTATATGCCCTTGTGTTTGAATCATATCCTAGTAAAAAGCCTTCTACAGTCTTAGGAGCAAATTTAGATCTTCTACCTCTTTTAACAAGTATAAAGCATTTGCTACCAAAGACTCTAAAATATGAAATATTGGGCTTTTTACCGGTTAGGAGTTCGTATGATGTCTTCTTGAGGATTCGGTGTAGATATAACCGGTTGATGGCGTAGCAAGCGGTGTTGACCGCCTCGGCCCAAAACCGATCCGAAGTCTTGTACTCATCAAGCATGGTCCTTGCCATGTCCAATAGAGTTCGATTCTTCCTTTCCACTACACCATTTTGTTGTGGCGTGTAAGGAGAAGAGAACTCATGCTTGATGCCCTCTCCCTCAAGGAAGCCTTCGATTTGAGAGTTCTTGAACTCCGTCCCGTTGTCGCTTCTGATTTTCTTGATCCTTAAGCCGAACTCATTTTGAGCCCGTCTCAAGAATCCCTTTAAGGTTTCTTGGGTTTGAGATTTTTCCTGCAAAAAGAACACCCAAGTGAAGCGAGAATAATCATCCACTATTACAAGACAATACTTACTCCCGCCGATGCTTATGTAAGCAATCGGGCCGAATAGATCCATGTGGAGTAGCTCAAGCGGCCTGTCGGTCGTCATGATGTTCTTGTGTGGATGACTGGCACCAACTTGCTTTCTTGCTTGACATGCGCTACAAATCCTGTCTTTCTCGAAATGAACATTTGTTAGTCCTAAAATGTGTTCTCCCTTTAGAAGTTTATGAAGATTCTTCATCCCAACGTGGGCTAGTCGGCGATGCCAGAGCCAACCCATGTTAGTCTTAGCAATTAAGCATGTGTCGAGTTCAGCTTTATCAAAATCTACCAAGTATAGCTGACCCTCTAACACACCCTTAAATGCTATTGAATCATCACTTCTTCTAAAGACAGTGACACCCACATCGGTAAAGAGACAGTTGTAGCCCATTTGACATAATTGAGAAACAGAAAGCAAATTGTAATCTAAAGAATCTACAAGAAAAACATTGGAAATAGTATGGTCAGGTGATATAGCAATTTTACCCAAACCTTTGACCAAACCTTGATTTCCATCCCCGAATGTGATAGCTCGTTGGGGATCTTGGTTTTTCTCATATGAGGAGAACATCTTCTTCTCCCCTGTCATGTGGTTTGTGCACCCGCTGTTGAGTATCCAACTTGAGCCCCCGGATGCATAGACCTACAAAACAATTTTAGTTCTTGACTTTAGGTACCCAAACGGTTTTGGGTCCTTTGGCATTAGAAACAAGAACTTTGGGTACCCAAACACAAGTCTTTGAGCCCTTGTGTTTGCCCCCAACAAACTTGGCAACTACCTTGCCGGATTTGTTAGTCAAAACATAAAATGCATCAAAAGTCTTAAATGAAATGCTATGATCATTTGATGCATTAGGAGTTTTCTTCTTAGGCAACTTGGCACGGGTTGGTTGCCTAGAGCTAGATGTCTCACCCTTATACATAAAAGCATGATTAGGGCCAGAGTGAGACTTCCTAGAATGAGTTCTCCTAATTTTGCTCTCGGGATAACCGGCAGGGTATAAAATGTAACCCTCGTTATCCTGAGGCATGGGAGCCTTGCCCTTAACAAAATTAGACAATCTTTTAGGAGGGGCACTAAGTTTGACATTGTCTCCCTTTTGGTAGCCAATGCCATCCTTGATACCAGGGCGTCTCCCATTATAGAGCATACTTCTAGCAAATTTAAATTTTTCATTTTCTAAGTTATGCTCGGCAATTTTAGCATCTAATATTGCTATATGATCATTTTGTTGTTTAATTAAAGTCATGTGATCATGAATAGCATTGATATCAACATCTCTACATCTAGTACAAATAGAAGTGTGCTCAATGGTAGATGTAGAGGGTTTGCAAGATTTTAGTTCTACAACCTTAGCATGCAACATATCATTCTTAGTTCTAAGGTCGGAAATAGTAGTATTGCAAACATCAAAATCTTTAGCCTTAGCAATTAACTTTTCATTTTCAATCCTAAGGCTATCAAGAGAAATATTCAATTCATTAATCCTAGCAAGCAAATCAACATTATCATCTCTAGGATTGGAAATTGAATCAATACAAACATGGGAATCAACCTTAGCAAGTAATTTAGCATTTTCATTTCTAAGGTTGTCAATGGTCTCATGGCAAGTGCTTAGCTCACTAGACAATTTTTCACATTTTTCTACCTCTAGAGCATAAGCATTTTTAACCTTAACATGCTTTTTATTTTCCTTGATTAGGAAATCCTCTTGGGAGTCCAAGAGATCATCCTTCTCATGGATGGCACTAATTAATTCATTTAATTTTTCTTTTTGTTGCATGTTTAGGTCGGCAAAAAGGGTACGCAAATTATTTTCCTCATCACTAGCATTATCATCACTAGAGGACTCATATTTAGTGGAGGATTTAGATTTAACCTTCTTTCTTTTGCCGTCCTTTGCCATGAGGCACTTGTGGCCGACGTTGGGGAAGAGGAGTCCCTTGGTGACGGCGATGTTGGCGGCGTCCTCATCGGAGGAGGAGGAGTCGGTGGAGCTCTCGTCGGAGTTCCACCCGCGGCATACGTGGGCATCGCCGCCCCTCCTCTTGTGGTACCTCTTCTTTTTGCCTTTCTTGTCGTTATCCCTGTCACTGTCACTTGATAATGGACATTTAACAATAAAGTGACCGGGCTTACCACACTTGTAGCAAACTTTCTTGGAACGGGATTTGTAGTCCTTCCCCTTCCGTTGCTTGAGGATTTGGCGAAAGCTTTTGATGATTAAAGCCATCTCCTCATTGTCGAGCTTGGAGGCGTCAATTGGTTGTCTACTCGGTGTAGACTCCTCCTTCTTCTCCTCCGTCGCCTTAAATGCCACCGGTTGTGCTTCGGACGTGGAGGGTTCATCAAGCTCGTTGATCTTCTTTGAGCCTTTAATCATACATTCAAAGCTCACAAAATTCCCGATTACTTCCTCGGGAGTCATTAGTGTGTATCTAGGATTACCACGAATTAATTGAACTTGAGTGGGGTTAAGGAAAATGAGAGATCTTAGATGAAAGCATCTAGGCCCCTGGTTGGTTTTAGTGATTAATGACAACATAATATTATATGTGACTAACGTGTGTTTTGCAGAGACAAATGGTAAGTTAGGTCGCATGACAGGTAAAAGCACTACAATGAGAAAGCAATCCCGGAGATAAGAACTCGAAGCGACGGCTAAAACGACGGAACAGAAGGTGAAGGTCTACGGAGTCCGAGTGTCAAGGAGATGTGGACACTCGCGATTTAGTTAGGTCTTTTATTCTCTTTTAGCCGTACTATAAAGAGGGGTTGTCGATGAGTAGTTTGACCAAGAGAGTTCTAGTGTAGTGTTGGTGCACAATCACACTCATATACAGTGCTAGGTGTCACTCTAGAACTCACACACAAGTTAGAGCAAAAACCGATTTAAAAATCAGCTGAAAAACAAGAGGTAGGGTTTCTGGCTTTGGGGCACCGGACTGTCCGGTGTGCACCGGACTGTCCGGTGCACCCTCTGCCAGGTGGGGCCAGGCTGGTCCTCAGCAGAGTTTTCCCAGTCGCAGAAACCCGAGAGCGCAGCCCTCGGAGATAAATTTTAGTGGCACACCGGACACCGCACCGGACTGTCCGGTGTGCACCGGACAGTGGACTGTTCACTGTCCGGTGCGCCATGAGTCCAACGGCTCTATGTCAGAACTAGCCGTTGGAAGTGACCGTTGGCGCACCGGTGGCGCACCGTTGGCGCACCGGTGGCGCACCGGACTGTCCGGTGCGCCATCGCGCAGCACATTGCCTGTAACGGCTAGTTGGTGGGTGAGGGCTATTTATACCCCCTCCACCCACCATATTCAATGTCTTGCACTCCACATTTATTCCAGCACCTTGGTAGAGTATTGCAAGCACCAAAAGCCTAGTGAGGAGATTAGAGAATCATAATCCGCGCTTGTTCCTCATTAGCGCTAGTGAGAGCCACCTTAGAGCACACACCACTTGCATTAGGCTTCTCTTGGTCAAGCGAAAGTCTATGGCTTGTTACTCTTGGTGATCGGCATCACCTAGACGGCTTGGTGGCGTTGGGAGCTCGGTGATCACCGTGAAGATCTTGTTGGTGACCCGACTCAAGTTTGTAAGCGGTCTCGAGGGATCCACCGCGCCGGAGTGGCAAAGGATCATCTCGTAGTGAGCACTTGGTTCTTGCGAGGACCAAGGGGGGGTGATACCCTTGCGCGGGTGCTCCAACGAGGACTAGTGGAGAGTGCCGACTCTTCGATACCTCGGGAAAAATTGGAGGAGTCTTCTAAACTTTGCTTTACATTCCGCACTTAATTTAAGCTATTTACTTTGTGTATTTGTTTAGCAAGCATTTGAAGCATTGTCTTAGCTTTGTTACATTTCAAGTATTATTTTCTTAGTGCTAGTTGTTGGGGTGAAGTTGGGCTCTTGTTTAGCTCTTGCTTAGGTTTTAATTAGTGTTGATTTTTAGAAAAGCCCAATTCACCCCCCCCTCTTGGGCATCGTGATCCTTTCAATTGGTATCGGAGCCTTGTTGCTCATAGATTAGCTTAACCGCTAGAGTTACGATGTCCGGTGGGGATGGACCTCCTCCCGTTTTTGATGGTGACGATTTTCCTTATTGGAAAATTCGTATGGAAGCATACTTAGAGGCTATAGACATTGGTGTCTATAAAGCCGCCACACAAGGGTTTCCCCAACCTAGAGATCCCACAAATCTTGTAGGTGATGAGTTCAATTATGAGAAATGGAATGCGAAGGCCAAAAACACCCTTTTTAGAGGCCTTTGCAAAGATGTGTTCAATAGAGTTCGGAATCATAAAAATGCTCATGATTTGTGGATGGACATTTGTGCTCTACACGAAGGAACTAGAAGTGAACGTGAGGAAAGATATCACATAGCTATGCGAAAGTTAAATTCTTTTGAAATGCTTGCTAATGAAAATGCAAACGCTATGTACTCACGACTTAATATTCTTGTAGAGGAAGTCAATGGATTGGGGCTTACTCAAATCTCACAACCGGATGTTGTGAGGAAGATTCTCAGTGTCCTCCCAATAGACAAATATGGACACATTGTCACTGTGCTACATCAAATGGATCTTTCAGTTACCACACCTACACAAATTTTGGGAAAGATCAATGCCCATGAAATGTACATGCACATCAACAAAGAAGAATCATCTTCCAAAAGAAAGGATTTGGCTCTCAAAGCAAATCATGAAAGAAAAGGAAAAGCAAAAATACAAGTTGAGGAAGAGTCCTCAAGTGATGATGACCTTGATGCAAACATTGCCTTGATGGTAAGGAAGACCACCAAGATGTTGAAGAAGCTAAATAGAGAAGGCATCAAATTTGATTCAAGAAAGAAGAAGTTCTTTTCCAACAAAAGAAAGCCCATTTCTGAGATGGACTGCTACAACTGTGGTGAGCTTGGTCATCTTGCTCATCAATGCAACAAGCCCAAAAAGAACAAGTTCAAGGGCAAGAAGGAAGATGACAGCGATGATGAAAAGAAGGAAAAGAAATTTTTCAAGAGGAAGGATGGGAAGCAAAAGAGGTTCCACAAGAAGAAGAATGGAAAGGCCTATATTGTTGGCGATTGGCTCACCGACATCGAATCATCAAGTGGATCTTCTTCAAGTGAAGAAGAGGATGATGAAAAAGTTGCGGCCATCGCCGGGGACTTCTCTTCACCACCACCATCGCCATCATCCACTTCTCACCTATGCCTCATGGCTAGGGGTGAACGAAAGGTACAAAATGATATTAATATTGATGATGATAGTGATAGTGATAGTGATGAAGAATTTGCTTCACCTTCATATGATGAGTTAGCTGACTTGCTTAAAGAATATACACAAATCATTAGAAAGTCAAAAGCTAAATGTGATAGGTTGAAAAATGAAAATGAATCTTTAAATGCCAAGTATGACATAGTTATAAAGGCTAGTGATGAAATAAAGGAAGAAAATAAAACTATGTCATCAACTGTAAATGAGCTCACAAACTCCCTAAAAGATGCTAAGGAGAAGTATGACAAATTAAATGAAGCTAATAGGGAGTTGCAAAATAGACTAGTTAAGATCAAGGAAGACTATACTCAAATTAAATTTGATCATGACAATCTTCTTGTTGAAAATGAACTTTTATCTTGCAAAACACATGAGGCTATTAACCCTGTTGTTAAGCTTGATGTAGCAACCTCATGTGATGATTTGATTCAAGAAGAGCAAACTAGTCTACATGCTGAATTGACTGAAAAAGTTGAAGTCCTGACTTTAGACAACCAAAAATTGAAGAATTATTTGACTAATGCAACTACTAGAGGAAAAGTTGCTATTGAGAACAATGATTTCAACAATGAGTTGGCAGTGGATAATCAAAGGCTTAAGAATGAGGTCAAGAAACTAAAAAGTGAAAATGAACATCTTGCAACAAGTGTGCAAAAGTTCAACAAGGGTCAATACCTCCAAAATGAGCTGCTTATGAACACTGTTATGAAAAATAACAAGAGTGGTATTGGATACAATGCTTTTGTGCAAAAGAAAGCTATCACTCAATACAAGCCAAAGCAGACTCACAAGCCTATCAAATGCTTTGAGTGTGGAAATGAAGGTCATTTTGCCCACAACTGCAAAGCTAAACCACCAACTCCCTTGCCTAAGCACTCAAGACCATTTGCTTTCAATGCTCACTATGTTCTAAGAAAAGTTGCAAATGGAAAGATTAAGGTTACATTCCTAGGTCCACCAAATAAGAGTAGACCTAGACAAATCTGGGTGGCAAAGTCCTTAATTGAGAGAGTCACTGGTCCTATGCAATATAGGGCTCTCAAAACTCAAGCTTGAATTGTCTGTGAATGTAGGTGAACTACAAGACCGGTGGGAGCCATTGGGTTATTGACAGTGGATGCACACAACATATGACAGGCAACCCACGGATGTTCACCTCATTAGATGAGAATGTTGATGGTCAAGATAAAATCACATTTGGAGACAACTCAAAAGGAAAAGTACAAGGACTTGGCAAGGTGGCAATCTCAAATGACTTATCAATATCAAATGTTCTCTTAGTTGCACCTTTGAGCTTCAATTTATTATCAGTGGGACAACTCTGTGATCTTGGACTTCAATGCTTATTCACTCCATCAGAGGTTATTGTAACAAAAATGGATGATGAATCAATGGTATTCAAGGGTTTTAGATACAACAACCTCTACTTAGTGGATTTCACTTCAGAAGATGCAAACTTAAGAACTTGCCTCTTCACCAAAGCTTCTCTTGGATGGCTTTGGCATAGGAGGCTTGCACATGTTGGGATGAGCACACTCAAGAAGGTATTAAAGAAAGATATGGTTAGAGGATTAAAGGATGTGGTATTTGAAAAGGACAAGCCATGCAGTGCATGTCAAGCTGGAAAGCAGGTTGCTAATACACATCCCACTAAAGCTTTCATGTCAACATCAAGGCCACTGGAACTACTTCATATGGATTTATTTGGACCTACAAATTATGTCAGTGCCGGTGGCAACCTCTACTGTCTAGTGATTGTTGATGACTTCTCAAGATACACTTGGGTGTTCTTTCTTCATGACAAATCTGAAGTTGTATCTATATTCAAGAAGTTTGCCAAGAAAGCACAAAATGAATTTGATTGTAAGATTAAGAAGATTAGAAGCGACAATGACAAAGAATTTGACAACACCAACATTCATGAGTACTGTGATGAAATTGGGATCAAGCATGACGTATCTGCCACATATACACCTCAACAAAATGGAGTTGTTGAAAGGAAAAATAGGACCTTGATCACTCTTGCAAGAACAATGATTGATGAGTATAACACACCGGAGAGGTTTTGGACCGAAGCTGTCAACACTGCTTGCTATGCATCAAACAGGCTATTTCCTCACCGGCTACTTGCGAAGACTCCTTATGAACTGCTAAATGGGAAAAAGCCAGACGTCTCTTTCTTCCGGGTGTTTGGATGCAAATGCTACATCTACAAAAAACGCCATCATCTAGGGAAGTTTCAAAGACGTTGTGATATTGGTTTTCTTTTGGGTTATTCATTAAAGTCCAAAGCATATCGAGTATTCAACCATGCCACTGGCGTGGTAGAAGAAACATATGATGTGGAATTTGATGAGACTAATGGCTCCCAAGGAGCACTTGAAAATCTTGATGATGTAGGTGATGAGCCACTTAGGGAAGCAATGAAGAACATGCCTATTGGAGCTATCAAACCAAAAGAAGATGAAGAAGAGGTGCAAATCATTGACAGGCCTTCTTCATCAAATGTACCACAAGATGATGAAAAAGATGAGAGGCATGCAAATGAAGATACATTTGTCTCTCATGAACAAGCAAGGGTACAAGCCGAAGATGTTGATGCTCCAGGATCTTCTTCCCAAGTGGTTGACAGGAGGAACTCATCACTACTTCAAGCTCATCCTCAAAACCAAATCATCGGGAGTCCTTCACAAGGGGTTATTACTCGATCACATAAACATGCTAATTTTATTGAACATCACTCTTTTGTTTCTTGTGTTGAGCCTACTTGTATAGATGAGGCGCTACAGGATCCGGACTGGGTGAATGCCATGCATGAAGAACTTAACAACTTCACCCGCAACGAAGTTTGGACCCTGGAGAAACCCCCACAAGATGCAAGAATCATTGGAACAAAGTGGGTGTTCAGAAACAAACAAGATGATCAAGGTGTGATTGTAAGAAACAAGGCAAGACTTGTTGCAAAGGGATTCTCTCAAGTTGAAGGCTTAGATTTTGGAGAGACCTTTGCACCGGTTGCTCGACTGGAAGCCATCCGTATCCTACTTGCATATGCATCATGCTATGATATAAAACTTTATCAAATGGATGTAAAAAGTGCTTTTTTAAATGGCTTCATAAATGAACTTGTATATGTTGAGCAACCGCCTGGATTTGAAGACCCTAGATATCCTAACCATGCTTACAGGTTGTCCAAGGCGCTTTATGGGCTAAAGCAAGCTCCAAGGGCTTGGTATGAGCGTCTTCGCGACTTCCTCATCGAAAAGGGCTTCAAAATCGGGACCGTCGACACAACTCTCTTCACAAAGAAACATAACGGTGATATTTTCATTTGTCAAGTATATGTTGATGATATAATCTTTGGCTCGACAAATGACTATCATTGCAAGGAATTTGGCGAGTTGATGTCGAAGGAGTTCGAGATGTCAATGATTGGTGAGCTAACATACTTCCTCGGCTTTCAAGTCAAGCAAATGAAAGATGGTAACTTTCTCTCTCAAGAGAAGTATACCAAAGACTTGTTGAAAAGATTCAACATGGAGAAGTGCAAACCAATCAAGACCCCCATGCCTACAAATGGACATCTCGACTTAGATGAGGGAGGTAACCCGGTTAATCAAACTCTCTACCGTTCTATGATTGGTAGTTTATTATACCTTACCGCATCTAGGCCCGATATTATGTTTAGTGTCTGCATGTGTGCTAGATTTCAATCTAATCCTAAGAAAGCTCATCTTCGCGCTGTTAAGAGAATTCTTAGGTATCTCAAGCACACCACAAGCGTTGGTCTGTGGTATCCCAAAGGAGCTACTTTTGATTTAATTGGCTATTCCGATTCGGATTATGCCGGTTGCAAGATTGATAGGAAAAGTACTTCTGGGGGATGCCATCTGCTTGGTAGATCACTAGTTTCATGGACATCCAAAAAGCAAAATAGTGTTGCCTTGTCAACTGCCGAAGCAGAATACATTGCCGCAGGTGCTTGTTGCACACAGATTTTATATATGAAGCAAACTCTTCTAGACTATGGCGTAGTTCTAGAAAAAGTACCTTTGTTGTGTGATAATGAGAGTGCTGTTAAAATTGCTAATAATCCTGTACAACACTCTCGCACCAAGCACATTGATATCCGTCATCACTTCCTTAGAGATCATGTTGCTAAAGGAGATATCATTTTAGAAGGAGTGAGGTCGGAAGATCAATTAGCGGATATTTTCACTAAGCCACTTGATAAGACCCGCTTTTGCATGTTGAGGAATGAACTAAATATCCTTGATCTCAGAAATTTTATGTGAAATGTCAAATGGTGTTGTCACTTGCATTGCATATTTAAATTCCTTGTATTGCATCTAGGACTTGTCTAACCTAGTTGAGATAACCGCCAATAAAGCGAGTGAAAAAGCTTAACTCGGGTCTAATTTGACAAGTCTTAGTTTTTAAGCTTTTAGCACTTAAATTCTTACTTTTCATGCAATTATTGGTTCTTGAAATATGCATGAGGTACTGCACTTAGGGGGAGTATTCAAAACTCAAATCACTCTTGAAAACCCCTAGTGCAAGCCCAAATGCAAATTTCACCATTTGCCTATTTTCTCTAAAAATTATCTAGCCTATGGCAAAATATTTTGAAAAGTATATGAGGATGCCAATACCTGTCCCAACAAGTGTTCTTTTGTGTGATTATAAGTTGGGATTTGGTTTGGTTAGGGGTTAGATAGAAAAATTCAAAATTTTCCAAACTCCCCTCTGTCTGGGCTCACCGGACAGTCCGGTGTGCACCGGACACTGCACTGTGCAATGTCCGGTGCACCGGCAGCCGCGCGTTAAAAAGTCTTTTTCCCTGTGCGCTGTCCGGTGGTTCACCGGACAGCTACTGTGCGCTGTCCGGTGTGCACCGGACAGCCACTGTAGACTGTCCGGTGTGCCCATCTCGCGTTTTAAAAAAAAACGGCCTCCAGCCCGAGCCAGGCCAGAGGCCTCATTCTTTCCCTGGCCGCGCTCTGTCTCCTCTGTCTCTGGCAACTTCCCAACGCCCGCCGTCGATCTCTTCTCTCCGGCGGCCTCCATCTCCGGCGACCTGCGCACCCCTTCTGTTCCCCCGCGGTGAGCAGCCCTCTGTCCTCCCTCTCTCTCTCTCTTTTCTCTGTCAGTTAGGCAGTGAACACCACCCTTGTGCAAATCTTCCAAATCTGTGAATTCCTGTGAATCCAATTGATGGAATGAGTTCATGTTCCTCCCTTGTGTCTCCCTGCAAACTTTTAGCTCCTTCGGGAGGGCATTCCCACCTCAAATGGCCATATTCCTAAAACCCTAGCTCCCCGCACGCCACATGCTCGGTGAAATGCCCAAACCAGCCAAACTTGCTCCAATTGAACCCAAATTTTTCAGGCACCTTCACCACACTTCCAGTAACCTACTTGCCAAATTTCACGCCAATCCGAGATCCCAGGCTTAAATTTCACCAAAATTCCCATTTTGCGCGATCGTTTCCGAGCCGAGTGCTCAAAACCCTAATTCTTCGCCTAAATTTAAACCATGCACACACTTCACTCATATTGACCTATATAAACCTATTTGTGAAGTATCGGCTCAATCCCATATCGTTTCGTGCCTCAATTCGAATTCCAATCATCCTATGTCACTATTTGCCTGTCAAATGCCGTTTTTATGTCGTTTGACTTCTTGATCGTCCTGTCTCGTGTCATATCTCTCTGTGTATGTATTTATTCACATTTCATATGCTTATGACTATGTGACTAATACGTGCTCACCTCTTCTGTCATTTCAGTGACCTTGTGTGACCGTGTGGCGTCTCCCGTCCTGCCTGGATCGTCACCTCTTGTGTGAGCTTTCCAGGTAGACATCTCACTCTTTGCTAAATCTATCGGTCACTTTTGCTCTGTGCTTAGTCTCTCTATCTCATTTGCAGACTTTAGTTCAGGATGCCGCGCACGAAGAATGCGTCGGCGTCAGGGGGTGGCGATGACGAGGACCCTCGTCGCCCCTTCAGGCAGGTGAAGGGCAAGACTGTCTTTTTGGAGCAGCAGGAAGGCCGCAAGAAGCGGCGTTCGGACAGAGAGGCTCGTGCAGCAGCAGCAGCTGCAGCAGCCGCTGCGCAGGCAGCACTTGGAGATCAGCCGGATATTCCATCAGATCAGATTGCTTTCCGTGCTCGTCGTCTCGCCTCCCGGTCTCGCTCCTCCACTCACACCTTCGCTTCCACTCCGCCACCCACTCTGCCTGCTCCCGTCACTCCTATTGCTCCATCCACCTCCACCGCCATACCCACTACCAGCACTACGCCAGCTTCCACTGCTTCCCCTGCCCCCGCTCCCGCTTCAGCTCCTCCTGTCCCTCCACCTCGCTTCCGGGAGCGTGATGAGACTGAGGTCCGTCCACTGGTTTCGGATCCTCGTCTGTTTGATCTTCAGCGTGCTACTGCAGCCCGGGTACGTCGATTCAGGTACGTACCCGTGGAGTCTTGGCTGCCAGCTCAGAGAGACCCAGCAGCATGTGTTCTTTTCAGCACACGGATTCAGGAGTCATTCTTCAGAGCTCAGTTGTCTGCTCAGATAGCGCTGCGAGTGCACCGCCTCTTGGATCTTCCAGCTTTTTTGCTAGCAGCCGGTGCTGAGTCTGAGGCGCATCTCACCTATCTGCCTGGCCTACTGACCCTTCTGACTATCAGCGGCAGATATGTTGAGGAGTGGGTCCGCGTCTTCTACGCCTCCGTTTGGATTGACCCGGATCATCATTGGATGAGGTTCCGTTTTGAGCGCGAGGATGTCACGATCACTGCCAGTCAGATCCGGCAGCTTTTTGGATTCCCTGAGTCGACTACTCGCCTTCACAGTCTCTGCTACGGCACTTCAGACCCTCCACGTCGCCCTCACGGCGGTGTGGCTCCAGGGACAGCTCACGTCGCGGCTCTGTTCCGCCCGCCTTTCACAGATGGGTCGCGACGTTCTCCAGCAGACTTTACTACAGCAGCGAAGTACTTATATGAGCTCGTCAGACGGACACTCCTGCCGCGGATGGGATACAGGGAGGCTACCACTCATATTCAGCTTTGGCTCCTTGGTGCCCTGGTATCCCACTCTGTGTTTGATGTTGTGGACTTTCTGATCTGTGAGATCGAGGACACCGTTCTGGATGGGATTCGTGCTCGTCGGCAGTTACCTTATGCTCACTACTTATGCCACATCTTTGCGCAGCTGATTCAGCCACCTCGATTTCAGAGCACCCTTGAGGCCTCTCGCCTTGTATTTGGATCTTACCGTCCTGCTCCTGAGATTCCAGTGCCAGCTTCTGCTTCTGTGTTTGACTCTCAGGCCGAGGATGCAGCTCTACGACAGTTTGACACTCAGGGTACAGCTGATGATGATGATGATGATGATTTTGGGGTTCCTCCTCCGCCTCCGCCTCCTATGCCTCCACGCTCACATGATCATGAGGCTGGGAGTTCCCGTGCTGCCCCTGCTCCTCCTCCAGCTTTGGACCCTGCCCTTGCTTTGATTCTTCAGACTCTCACCCAGCAGCAGCAGACTCTCACCCAGCAGCAGGCTCTCCTGGCAGCCGAGCAGGCCCATTTATCCGACCGGATGCTCTCGATGTTTCAGAGCATGCAGGACAGGCAGGATGCTCTTCAGCAGCAGCTTATTCAGGATAGGGCAGAGAATAGGGCATTCATGGCTCTCATGCTTCAGCATTCTGGTATCTCAGCTCCTCCGGTTCAGTCTGTTCCGCCTCCTCCGCTTCACGCTCCAGTGGTGCCTTCGATCTTGTCTGGACCCCCTGCTTGTACCTCTCCGCTCCGGCCGGTCACTTTGGCGTTCACCTCTCCGGCTCTCAGCTCTATCTGTCCGCAGCCGTCAGTGCAACCAGCATCTGCTGTTACCACTACCACTGTGGCAGTATCTGTGACCGCTTCTGCTCCGGTAGCTCCTGCATCGCGGCCTCTGTCCGAGTCAGTACCTGCTCCAGCTTCTACCGCAGATCCTGGATCCGAGACTGACTCTGACCCTCCGTCGGCGTTTGCTCTGCTACCTCGACCTCGACCGGATGCGCCCCCGCCTCCTCCTCCTGCTTCAGATATTTAGGTTCAGGTCCCTTTTGGTGTTTGACGCCAAAGGGGGAGAGATATGAGTTGTGAGAGCTAGGGGGAGTTAGAGAGTTAGTAGAGAGTCAGAGTCTTTTTGATGTAATATGTATGCCTGCTACTCTCTGTACTAGCTTGATGTGTTTTTGGCTCACAAACTCGTCATATACTCTCGTTGCTTATGGTTGACTGTGTGTATTATGTTTTCACCTTATATCATATCACCAGTCTTCTAGCTCTTGTTTCATTAATTTACTTTCTCTTTTATATGAACAAGAATCTTATGATGTGTATGCGCTCACTCTTATTTTATGGTACACATTCCTTCTGTCAAAGATTACTGAGTATAACTAACCATTCTTTCTATTGACAGAATCTTCAAAACAAACTACTCTCACAAAACTTGTAGGGTTGTCATCAATCACCAAAAAGGGGGAGATTGAAAGCATCTAGGCCCCTGGTTGGTTTTAGTGATTAATGACAACGTAATATTATATGTGACTAACGTGTGTTTTGCAGAGACAAATGGTAAGTTAGGTCGCATGACAGGTAAAAGCACTACAATGAGAAAGCAATCCCGGAGATAAGAACTCGAAGCGACGGCTAAAACGACGGAACAAAAGGTGAAGGTCTACGGAGTCCGAGTGTCAAGGAGATGTGGACACTCGCGATTTAGTTAGGTCTTTTATTCTCTTTTAGCCGTACTATAAAGAGGGGTTGTCGATGAGTAGTTTGACCAAGAGAGTTCTAGTGTAGTGTTGGTGCACAATCACACTCATATACAGTGCTAGGTGTCACTCTAGAACTCACACACAAGTTAGAGCAAAAACCGATTTAAAAATCAGCTGAAAAACAAGAGGTAGGGTTTCTGGCTTTGGGGCACCGGACTGTCCGGTGTGCACCGGACTGTCCGGTGCACCCTCTGCCAGGTGGGGCCAGGCTGGTCCTCAGCAGAGTTTTCCCAGTCGCAGAAACCCGAGAGCGCAGCCCTCGGAGATAAATTTTAGTGGCACACCGGACACCGCACCGGACTGTCTGGTGTGCACCGGACAGTGGACTGTTCACTGTCCGGTGCGCCATGAGTCCAACGGCTCTATGTCAGAACTAGCCGTTGGAAGTGACCGTTGGCGCACCGGTGGCGCACCGTTGGCGCACCGGTGGCGCACCGGACTGTCCGGTGCGCCATCGCGCAGCACATTGCCTGTAACGGCTAGTTGGTGGGTGAGGGCTATTTATACCCCCTCCACCCACCATATTCAATGTCTTGCACTCCACATTTATTCCAGCACCTTGGTAGAGTATTGCAAGCACCAAAAGCCTAGTGAGGAGATTAGAGAATCATAATCCGCGCTTGTTCCTCATTAGCGCTAGTGAGAGCCACCTTAGAGCACACACCACTTGCATTAGGCTTCTCTTGGTCAAGCGAAAGTCTATGGCTTGTTACTCTTGGTGATCGGCATCACCTAGACGGCTTGGTGGCGTTGGGAGCTCGGTGATCACCGTGAAGATCTTGTTGGTGACCCGACTCAAGTTTGTAAGCGGTCTCGAGGGATCCACCGCGCCGGAGTGGCAAAGGATCATCTCGTAGTGAGCACTTGGTTCTTGCGAGGACCAAGGGGGAGCGATACCCTTGCGCGGGTGCTCCAACGAGGACTAGTGGAGAGTGCCGACTCTTCGATACCTCGGGAAAAATTGGAGGAGTCTTCTAAACTTTGCTTTACATTCCGCACTTAATTTAAGCTATTTACTTTGTGTATTTGTTTAGCAAGCATTTGAAGCATTGTCTTAGCTTTGTTACATTTCAAGTATTATTTTCTTAGTGCTAGTTGTTGGGGTGAAGTTGGGCTCTTGTTTAGCTCTTGCTTAGGTTTTAATTAGTGTTGATTTTTAGAAAAGCCCAATTCACCCCCCCTCTTGGGCATCGTGATCCTTTCATTAGAATAACCTTAACCACCTCGTGGTCGTCCCACTTCTTGCTCCCGAGGTTGCGCACTTGGTTCACCAAGGTTTTGAGCCGGTTGTACATATCTTGTGGCTCTTCCCCTTGGCGAAGACGGAAGCGACCGAGCTCCCCCTCGATCGTTTCCCGCTTGGTGATCTTGGTGAGTTCATCACCCTCGTGCGCGGTCTTGAGAAGATCCCAAATCTCCTTTGCATTCTTCAACCCTTGCACTTTGTTGTATTCCTCCTTGCTTAGAGAGGCGAGGAGTATGGTTGTGGCTTGGGAGTTGAAGTGCTCGATTTGGGCCACTTCGTCCGTATCGTAGTCTTCATCCCCTACGGATGGTACCTGTGCTCCAAACTCAACAACATTCCATATACTTTTGTGGAGTGAGGTTAGATGGAATTTCATTAAATCACTCCACATAGCATAATCTTCGCCATTAAAGGTTGGCGGTTTGCCTAATGGAACGGAAAGTAATGGAGTATGTCTAGATGTACGAGGGTAGTGTAAGGGGATCTTACTAAACTTCTTGCGCTCTTGGCGCTTAGAAGTTACGGACGGCGCATCGGAGTCGGAGGTAGATGTTGATGAAGTGTCGGTCTCGTAGTAGACCACCTTCCTCATCCTCTTGTGCTTGTCGCCTTTCCGATGTGACTTGTGGGAAGAAGACTTTTCCTTCTTCTCTTTGTGGTGTGAGGAAGAAGATCTTTTCTCCTTCCGTTTGGAGGAGTCCTTCCTCTTCTCCTTCCTCTTGGTGCGGGACTCTTCCGACGAAGTGCTCCCTTGGCTCGTAGTGGGCTTGTCGCCGGTCTCCATCTCCCTCTTGGTGTGATCTCCCGACATCACTTCGAGCGGTTAGGCTCTAATGAAGAACCGGGCTCTGATACCAATTGAAAGTCGCCTAGAGGGGGGGGGAGAATAGGGCGAAACTGAAATTCTCAAAAATAATCATAACTACAAGCCGGGTTAGCGTTAGGAATATAATAGAGTCCGCGAGAGAGGGTGTTAAACAAATCGCAAGCGAATAATGAAGTGAGACAAGCGGATTTGTTTTACCGAGGTTCGGTTCTCTCAAACCTACTCCCCGTTGAGGAGGCCACAAAGGCCGGGTCTCTTTCAACCCTTACCCTCTCTCAAACGGTCCCTCGGACCGAGTGAGCTTTTCTTCTCAATCACTTGGAACACAAAGTTCCCACAAGGACCACCACAAGATTGGTGTCTCTTGCCTCAATTACAAGTGAGTTTGATCGCAATGAAGATCGAAAGAAAACACGATTGCAAAAGCCAAGCGACAAGAGCGACAAATAACACACGGATCACTTTCTCTCTTAAGTCACTAATCACTAATGATCTCTTTTCTCAATTGTGAAACTTAGAGAGATTGGAAGCTTTGAATGTGTCTTGGAATGAATTGCTAGCTCTTGTATTGAATGTTGAAGGTTGGAATGCTTGGGTGAAGTGAATGGAGGTGGTTGGGGTTGTATTTATAGCCACCAACCACTTCCTAGTCGTTGCTCCATTCTGCCCACCGCGGACGGTCCGCCCGCCTGGTCCGGACGGTCCGCGCCTGTAGATCAACGGCTGAAAATGCAACGGTCAGCAGTAACGGCTATATCAACGGCTATATTGCATTTAATGCGTCGTCAGATGTCAGATAAAGCCAGGCGCGGACGGTCCGGTCGTGCACCCCGGACGGTCCGCGCGGACGCTATAATTCATTTTTCCGAACCCGTCACCTTCGGGTTTTTCGGTTCCTCACCTACCGGACGGTCCGCGCCAGAGGCCGGACGGTCCGCGCGAGGTCTCAGACGGTCCGCTCTTTTCCTCCGGACGGTCCATAGTGCAAACTCAGATTTTTGCATTGGTTCTGTCCGAGGGTCATCCTGGTGGTGCGGACGGTCCGCCGCAAGGGCCCGGACGGTCCGCGCTTGGCCTGTTTTTCCAAAAAGCTTCTCCTGTCCGGAATAATCTACGGTATTCCGGACAGTCGATTTAGTATAGTTGTAGATGAACCTTTGACACCTGTAGAACATATAATCTAGAGCAAACTGGTTAGTCCAATTATTTGTGTTGGGCAATTCAACCACCAAAATCAATTAGGAAATAGGTGTAAGCCTAATTCCCTTTCAGTTTTAATCAACGAAAATGAAAAGAGATTGAATCTGTTTGGATTCAGAGATAAAACAACAGAAAAGAAAGCCAAATGGCGACTGGATTTACCCCTGCAAAAGAAAACAGAGACACGTCACGTCAAATTCAAAGAAAAAGAAATGGCATGCTACTCCAAACCTGCACGTGCAGGTGCAGGGGCGTAGGCTTCTGCCCGTTCCGCTGCCTCGGCTCGCTGCTAGCCGCGCGCAGGCCACGGGCTGGGTGGAGACCGCCGGATTCTTGCAGTTTCGGCTGCTTCAGGTCGCTGCTGGCCCCGCGCAGGCCGAGGGCTGGGTTGAGACCGCCGCGAAGCCGGATATTTTTCCCAGCGCAAGACGGGATCCGGCCCTCCATGGCGTCTCCTCTCGAGAACGCGGGAGCTGGAGCTCCACGTCCGAAAAGCCATGGCGGCGTGCGCGAAGATAGTGCCGGGGCGAGGCCTACGCGTTCGGAGCCGCCAGCCGTTACTGCGCCCGAGAAAAACGCTAACAGAAAGAAGTGTGGCGGCTGGGAGAGGGAAAAGAAAGACACTACGTATATGTACTAGTGCAAACCCTAAGCTGGACGGGTTGGTTTCAGTCCAACTAAGAGAAAGAAACAGTAAACATTTTTTTTCAGAGGCCATTATTTAATTATTGACGTTCTATCTCTATTCAAATTTGAACCAACGAGATAATTTGATTAGAGAATAGAAAAGTATTTGTTTTATGCTTCTGAATAAAAGTTTTATTAATGTTTCCGCTGCAAATTTAAAGTTATTATTTTCATTATTAAATTCGAACCAACGGGAGAATTTAATTTTGATAAATGGATATGATTTTCATATTATTATAGTATTGTTATTATTCTGACCAACGTTGATTAATAGCAATATTATAATATTATAGTGTCTTTTGTTTTACATTAATTCTATTTCTGCCCACCGGTGATGTAGAATTAATATAAACTGGATAAATTTGTATGCTTTAATTTTTGTTGGAACTGAAGCATGCAATTAATGTAATTTGTTCTCACTTACATGAATTGTAATTTCAGGAGGATACTCCTTGATGGGGTTTATTAAAGATATTCCACACCTAAAAGAAGATAATTATACAGAATGGAAGAAAAAGATTGACCTAGCCTTCGTTTTGGCTGAGGTGGACTGGGTAGTCACCACACCGTGTCCCACTGAGCCTGTGGCACCAGTGAGAGAGACAGATGAGGCTGAGTCTGCTTGGCAGAACAGACAGAGGGACCATGCTCCCAAACAGATGGCTTATGACCTTGAACATAGAAAGTGGGTTATTGCCAACAAAAAGTGCATGGCAGTGCTAAAGAATACAGTTGAGCCTTCTATTGCGGGCTCAATTCCAGAGTGTGACACTGTCACAGAATACCTCGATAGAATAAAGGGTCAGTTCTATGGCTCTTCAAAGACATATGCAACTCAGCTGATAAAGCAGATGATGACAGAGAGGTATTCTGGAGGAGGCAATGACACTGGCATAAGAGAGCACATACTAAAGATGAGTCATATGAACTCAAAGCTTAAACCAATGGATTTGCATGTTAAGGATGAATTCCTTGTCCATTTGATTTTTGCTTCACTGCCAAAAGAGTTCGACACCTTTGTTGTCAACTACAACATTCAACCCGAGAAGTGGGATCTTGATCGTTGTATGGCTATGTGTGTGCAAGAAGAGGAGAGAATAAAAGCTGCCAATGGTGGCACTCTCCACTATGTTAAAGATAATAAGAAAAGAAATTTTAATGCTAATGCCAACTCTCCCGCAAAAGCAAAGGGAAAGGCTCCTCGGCACCATCAGCCTCAACAGAAAAAGTTTATGGTAAACAAAGATCAATGTCTCCACTGTAAGAAGACAGGACATTACAAGAAAGACTGTCCTGAATTCTTAAAGTCTATCATGGCAAAGAATGGTGAGAACATTATTACGTTCATTAATGAATCCCTATATGTACAATATTCAAAATCTACTTGGTGGATTGACTCAGGGGCAACCATCCATGTTGCTAATTCTTTACAGGGATTCCGTTTGACGAGGACTATGCAAAGAAAAGAAAGACACATTAAAGTTGCAAATGGAGTGCAAGCAGATGTTGAAGCTGTTGGCGACCTTCCTCTAGAGCTTGCTAATGGCTTCATACTTGTACTTAGAGACGTTCTTTATGTTCCCTCTTTACAGAGGAATTTGATTAGTGTCTCATGTTTGGACAATAATGGTTTTGATTGTCATTTTGGAGATGGCAAATGTGAGATATTTCATAATAAAGAAAGTGTTGGTCTTGCTTTTCAAAAGGAAGATCTTTATTTGTTATCGCTTCGTGAAAATGTGAATTCCGTGAGCGATATGAATGAAAATGTATCCTCGTCACTGAATGAAAACAGAAAACGAAAGAGAACTCATGATGAATCATCGAAATTATGGCACTGTCGTTTAGGCCATATTTCGAGGGGGAGAATAGAGAGACTAGTTAAGAATGATATTCTTCCTCCATTAGAGTTCTCAGACTTAGAACAATGCAGAGAATGCATTAAAGGAAAGTATGCAAAGAAAATTAAAAAGAACGCCAAACGAAGCACAGGAATTCTACAGATAATCCACACAGATATATGTGGTCCATTTCCTATGAAAAGTGTGGATGGTTTTGACTCGTTCATAACATTCACAGATGATTACTCTCGTTTTGGCTACATTTATCCAATTAAAGAAAGAACAGAAGCGTTGGATAAATTTAAGATATTTAAGGCTGAAGTTGAAAATCAGCATAGTTCAAAGATTAAGGTAGTCCGGTCTGACCGTGGTGGAGAGTACTATGGTCGGCATACCCCATATGGCCAAGTTCCTGGACCTTTTGCAAGGTTCTTACAGGAAAATGGTATAGTAGCCCAGTACTCAACACCGGGCGAATCTCAGCAGAATGGAGTAGCTGAAAGGCGTAACCGTACATTGATGGATATGGTGCGTAGTATGATGAGTTACTCTACCTTACCATTGAGTCTATGGATGGAGGCACTGAAAACCGCCATTCATATTCTCAATAGAGTACCAAGTAAGTCAGTGCCCAAAACACCGTATGAGTTGTGGACAGGAAAAGTACCCTCACTAAACCACTTACGTGTGTGGGGGAGTCCTGCTGAGGCTAAAGTGTTTAACCCAAACATTGGGAAACTAGATCCCAAAACAGTAAGTTGCCATTTCATTGGCTATCCAGAAAGATCGAAAGGGTTTCGTTTCTACTGTCTAGATAGATATACAAAGTTTGTAGAAACGAGACACGCTGTGTTCCTAGAGGATGAAATGATGAGGGGGAGCATGGTAAGTCGAAAAATTGATCTTGAGGAAAAGCGGGTATATGTGCCCACTCCAATGTTTCAGGAACCAATTTTTGAATTACTTGTTCCTGTTGCACGAACAGTGCAATACACTGTAGTGACAACACCTGTTGTTAGTTCTCCTGTGGCGATAATGAATGGACATGAGGAACCTGTCCTTCAGGATCCTATAGAAAATGATGTCACAAGTGAGGGGGAGCAACAACAGCCCCAGATAGTAGATGTGCCAAATGTAGAGGCCCCAAGAAGGTCTCAAAGAATTAAAAGATCAGCTATTCCTGATGATTATGAGGTGTACAACACCGAAGGACTTCAAATGGAGGGTGATCCCACCTCATTTGAAGAAGCCATGAGAAGTGAGCACTCGTCAAAGTGGCTTAAAGCCATGGAAGATGAAATGGAATCAATGAATGCTAACAAAGTTTGGGATTTAGAGACAATTCCTAAAGGAGCCAAAACAATAGGTTGTAAATGGGTCTACAGAACAAAACTCGACTCCAAAGGGAATATTGAAAGACATAAAGCGCGACTTGTGGCAAAAGGCTTTACACAAAGAGAAGGGATTGATTACAATGAGACATTTTCTCCAGTCTCATGTAAGGACTCCTTCAGAATTATAATGGCATTAGTGGCACACTATGATTTAGAGTTACATCAGATGGATGTAAAGACGACATTCCTCAATGGGGATTTGGAAGAAATTGTTTACATGGCACAACCGAAAGGTTTTGTTGTGAAAGAAAAAGAAGGCATGGGATGCCGCCTAAAGAAATCAATTTATGGTTTAAAACAAGCTTCAAGACAGTGGTACTTGAAGTTTGATAGAACAATAAAGGATTTTGGGTTTAAAGAGAATGTTGAGGACAACTGTGTATATGCAAAGTTTAAGAATGGAAAGTACATCTTCCTAATCCTATATGTGGATGATATCTTACTTGCTAGTAGTGATGTCAATCTACTGCTGGAGACAAAGAAGTTTTTGTCCTCAAAATTTGACATGAAAGATCTTGGTGAAGCGTCTTTTGTTTTGGGCATAGAGATTCACCGAGATAGAACAAAAGGGGTATTGGGACTGTCCCAAAAGTTATACATAGAAAAGATTTTAAAGAGATTCAATATGCACAAATGTAGTGCATCACCTGCACCAATAGTCAAGGGCGACAAATATGGGGATTTGCAATGCCCTAGGAACCAGTACGAGCTCGACCAAATGAAAGTGGTTCCATATGCTTCTGCTGTCGGAAGCCTGCAGTATGCTCAAGTGTGTACGCGCCCTGACTTAGCTTTTGTTACCGGGTTGCTTGGCAGATTTCAATGTAATCCAGGGATTGAGCACTGGAAATTGGTAAAGAAAGTCTTGCGATATTTGCAAGGCACGAAAGGCCTCATGATGACGTATAGAAGAATAGATTCACTCCAAATAGTGGGGTACACAGATTCTGATTATGCGGGAGATGATAGAAAATCCACATCAGGATATGTGTTCACTCTCGCAGGTGGAGCTATTTCATGGAAAAGCTCGAAACAAACCGTCACTACATCGTCCACAGAGTATGCCGAGTTTGTAGCGTGTTTTGAGGCTTCGGGGCAGGTGAACTGGTTAAAGAAGTTCATACCCGGTTTAAAGGTGGTCGACAACATACATAAACCACTAAAGTTATACTGCGATAATGCTCCAGCAGTACAGTATGCTCACAACAATAGGTCAAGTGGTGCTGCCAAACACATTGACATAAAGTACTACGTTGTGAAGGATAAAGTCCGGGATCAAATAATAAGTCTTGAGTATATAAGAAGTGAAAAGATGCTCGCGGATCCGCTTACAAAAGGCTTACCACCCAAAGTGTTCAAAGAACATGTAGCTGACATGGGTTTAAGGGAAAGCCTATGATTCCTGGACTATAAATAGGGCCTAAAGTTAAAGTAACTGTTTCAGATCAGAGATGTGTATTGTAGCTGTCAAATCTATCGACGATTGATCGTGACGATGAAACATTCTCTATGCACTTATCTGTGATGGAACGAGTAAAGTGAAAAGTGTTGAAGTTAAAGTTTAAAGTTTAAAGTGAACGATGAGATCAAGGGGGAGAATGTTGGATTGATCTCCACCAAGATAGGCCCAACGGACATCTTGGACCTTTGATTGCGTCCTGATCGGGGGCGCCCAACCCGATATGGTTGGTGGGCCCCTGTCACACTGCGCTATAAATAAAAGGGTGGGGGCCGGCGGCTAAGAGCACGTGTTTCTTGAGAGCCATACTCCCCACCGACAAAACCCTAACACCGATCTGATAGGGTGCGCAGCCAGTGACGGGAAGACACCACTGTTCATCGCCGTCGACAACCTCGCTGCATCAACCTTCATCAAGAAACCTGATGGCGGACGGATCTACATCCTCCAACACGCCTGCGCTTCCCAACGACGGTAACAATCTAATACTGTTTTGTTCTATAAATTAGGAACCCGAAATTACTCAATAGAATACAGATTACCCCACTGATCTACTCCTAGAGATCCTGTAAAATTAACAATCTTCACCTTCGATCATTTTGGTTTCTAGTTGTCTGAATGTTTCATATATGTAGAAAGAAAGGTCATTGTGATTATATTATCTGAACGCGCTAGACACTAGGCATAGTGAGTTTCTGGACAACAGAGAAATAATGCTAGTTCATTTCACTTTATGTTTTGAACTTCTAAATGTAATCAGCTAATGGCCTAATGATATATATATATATTTTTCAAACCAACTGTCCCTGTTTGTGACCTGTTGTCTTGTATGCTATTCATTTCACTTGCACATCCTGTTGTCTGGTTTATCTTTTGGGGGTGAACTAATTAAAATGCCGTTGTTTGCGACCTGCTGTTCTTTTTTTTGAGAATCTGTAAATAAGCACAGACTGTTGCGTACGGAATCGCGTGTATGCTCTTGTGTGAATCTGTCCATCGCGTGTGTGTGCTATTGCCTATTGTCTGAACCTGTTCCTTGTATGAAAATGTCATAGGCTCCGGATTATAAAAAGGTAACATGGCTCCCATTCAGTCAGTCAATGATCGTCAGAATAGATCGAAGGACACGTTCTGTATCAACTAGCGACACAATAGTACGTACAAATTCTATTCATGATTGATCATGGCTACGTATAAGCATAAAAAAAAAATTTACAGAAAGTTAAATAGACAACCTCTATCTGCGGATTGTATGAGTTGTCTGTTTATCCGGGTGTGTTGAATTTCAAGAACTTGCAGATAGCAGTTGTCTGTGGATCGCACATGCATGCTATAAACACTTTTTGATAATAATGTGGTAACTTTTGAAAATAAAGAGAAGAAGTGAGAAACTATCTTGCCACGACTGTCGACTCTCTATAAAAATCATAGAATTTAATATACGCAAATCACACAATAAAACCTTTTATTAAGAATAAATGCTTCATACACTTATTTTATTCTACATATGGTAGTTCTAAAAACAGAACCATAAAACTTGTTACTAAGACTGACATTAGTCTATCAACCATACAACTCATTAATTAATTAGCACCATCTAAGATCCAACTTTCCCCCGGTCAACCGTCATTTGTAGTTGAATCACGCAGTTCGCCGCCCGGACTAGAAAGTTTCAACATAAAACCAGCTTCAAGCCGTGGGGAGCGTCAAGACCAGCGCCAAGTCCGGGTGTGGTTTCATCTTTCATCTAGTTTCGGGTACGTTCCAAGCAGAAGAAGGTGCAGATGGGGTTTCCAGGTCAAATTGTGCTGCCAACTTGTGCCACGAGGAGGGCGAGATCGAATGATGCTAGTTTCACAACCCCATTTTTCAAAGTAATTTATATTTTCTGAAAAATTAATTCATTTTTTGGAAAAATAGTTTTTTTTTAAAACGAAGTAATCAAACTAACTCTAACAACAATTTTGACTGCCGAGTAACTTGCCTAATTACAGCCGCAGGAAGCATGGACGTGCGCACAAGAACAAAAGGACGGATACGAGTGAGCTTTCTTTGACTCATTTGATCGGTTGCATTGCATGCAGCGCTGCGGGCCGCCACCGCTGCAGCAGCGCCAGCGAGCCTAGCAGCAGCTGCTGCTGCTCGGATTGCAGCTGGGGCTGCGCGAACTGCGAACCGGGCCAACAGCCTTTGGGCCGGATAAAGTTGTTGTAGGCCCGGGCTTATGTTATCTAGATGATGGGGATGCTTTTGTCTGCTGACGTGTGCGCTTACTTTGGCGAACACCTACCATCTAGAGACCGTGATTAGCCACATCGGTCAGCAGCACTTGGACTGAAACCACTGACCTTGTTCACACGGTGAGCTAGACAGGCACAAAGGCCCCTTCTTTTAAATTCACCCAACTTTTGTCAAAGCTTTTCTCACTGAAAAGGGAGAATAGTGAGTGAAACACTGAAATGCCTATTGTTCAACCTTTTTTTTAGGTGGTGGCGGTAGGGGGCGTGTGAGTGAAGTAGAACTACTTGATTTTGGAAAAGAAAAAAAAAGAGGTGAGAACCGGCAGAACAGAGTAGACTCAGTCTACTACATAACTTTGTGGCACGGTGCGGATGATCCTATTGCACTTTAATCGCCACGAGACCGCACGAGCGGGATCTAGAAACACCTTGGTTGAGGAAAAAAATGCTGTGGTGGGAGTCGAGTGGACTAAAGTTTGGCGCTGCTTTGTTGAAAAAACCCCCCTGAAATCAACGCGACGACTAAGCTTTGAATTCCTCCCGCAGTTGTGCAGTTGCATGCAAAGTGAAATTGAGTGGAGTGGTGTAGTTCTTTTGTTTGTTTTGAAATTGGAGTGGTTTGTTCATGGCACCAGCTGAGGCAGCAGTATGTCATTTGTGCTTGCACTCCAATTCGCTGCAAAGCAGAAGGCACCAGTTGTGCGCTACTAGCAAAAATTAGCGATCAACTCTCCTGGTAGTCCGAATCCAACTCTGGACAACATTTTTATGCGAAATATTTTCACCATGCATCCGCGTCGTCGCGGTCTAGGTAACTTTCTTCAATAACATACCGACTAAAAAAGGGGCTCAGACGGCACAGCTGAAACCTGAAAGCGACGGCCAGACAGACGACCAGATGGGTCGAAAGATGCTTCAGGATAGCATTGGCCACTTGCATTTTTTGACGGCAATAGTTCTTCCGCGAGCTGCTGGACGCAGGATGCGCACGCATGGGAGGGAGGTAGGGAGCTAGCCGATGGTGGATACGGGATACCAGTCTGGCAGTCTACTGTCTATCACATAATCACAAAGCACCTGTAGTTTGTGAAAAGATCAGTGGCCTTTCTGCAAAAGGCGGCGCTTCCTGCTTTATATTTTGCCTTCCCCCCTCCCGTTCTCCCGTCTCGCACTCTCGCTCTCGCATCACCAACAACTTGCCCGCAAATTCCTTCCACAGCGGGTCACCTCGCTTCACCCCGTTAATCTCCCCGGCGAAGAAGGTAACCACCACCATTCTCCCCGTAACTTTGCATTACAAATTCCTAACCACTCCAGTCCGCCACTAGTATTCCGTGCCCAGGCGATTCCTCGTGCCCCCCTGCGTTAGTTTAGTTACCCCTTCTCGTTCTGATCTGGGGGTGTTTTTTCTATTGGACGACCTCCTCCCGCAGTCCCGTTTGTGGGGCAAATCATCGAGTTTCCAGGCCAGAACGATTTGTTTTCGTTACTGGTAGGGTTTCTGATTAGTGCGAGAGGCTAAGAATCCCAGTCCTCTGTTCGCTGAATCGAGTTTGACATTATGATATGTGCGTAGCCATTGGTACCTCACATCGCTGCCTCATGCTTTCTTTTGCGTTTGCACTTTGCTGTGATCGGGTGAGTTATCAGACTACAGTGTCTCGTTGATTCCAGTATTTGGGCCGACAACTGGGTTCCAGTTGGATGTACCAAATGTGCGCGTTCGCTGCACCTCACACTCTGGTTTCTGGGAGCCATAGATCTAGGCTATCGGTAAAGACGCAAATTGTCAAACCGTGCAGCCTCTTGCGTTTGCACACTGGGTGCTGTTTCTGTTTGCAGTCCCAAGTTTGTTAGCCCTCACGTGTTCTTTCTGTTTCTGAGCAAATCGGTACAGGTTACCTTTCTACCATTAGAGTCTTTTTTTTTGGCTGCAGTTGGACATCTTTGAGCTAAATTTCCTTCAGATCTGGGTCCAATACCCAAGTTAGTTTCCTGGGTAGAGAAAAGCCAGGGCCCAACGTTTACTTCTGTTCGATTCAGCTATTAATTTTAAATCTAGAACTAGCAACTGCCTTACTTTTCAGTTTTACATTATTATGCTCTGAAAACTGTGAGCCCAAAGATGTAGAATGCAATCATTTTAGTTATGTATTGAAACACAGAACTTTGCATTGTTATTGTTTTCTTACAAGGCTACAAGTTGTGTTATTTGTTCAATCAACTTTATTTTGATTGAACATTGAACCAATTTCTTTTTTTTTTGGTATGTAGCGCAGTACTTGGCACACCAGCAATGGCGGCTACTTACCAAATTGGCCTTGTGGCTGAGCCGCAGTTGCTGAACACCGAAATTATCACTCAGAGGGCCACCAGCTTTGTTGCTGACGCTAACAAAAAAGGCAAATGCATTGGCTACTTGGATGTGTTTGTACACCAGGCACGCGACATCCACAATGTTTGTATCTATCACAAGCAGGACGTGTATGCGAAGCTGTGCCTCACGAGCAGCCCTGATGTTTCATGCTCAACCAAGGTGATCAACAGTGCTGGGCGCAACCCGGTATTCGAGGAAAGCCTACGGCTTGATGTTCAAACTGCGGATGCTTCGCTCAAGTGCGAAATATGGATGTTGAGCAGAGTGAGGAACTACCTGGAGGATCAGCTTCTTGGCTTTGCCCTTGTTCCTCTGGCAGACATTGTAATGGGCGACGGAAAGCTGGTCCAGGAGTTCTCCTTGACATCCACTGACCTGTTCCACACACCAGCTGGATTTGTGAAGATGTCCTTGTCATATGCTGGTTGTTCCCCAGATGTTATCCTCGTCCCATCACCCAATAAGTCCCTGTCAGAAGTGGACGGTTCTGGAAATGATCATGTGGTTCATTCTCAGCTTGAAAAGATTGTGTTCCCAGACCTAAATGTGGAGAAGGAAGACGAGATTATGGTGTCAAAGTATCTCGAGATGGAGTCTTTGGACTCTGAAAACCCTATAGAAGTTGAGAACGGCATGTTGCTGCATTCTGGAAATAATGACGATGTTCCTTCTACACTGGGAAAGGTCGAGTCCACAGATTCTGAAAACCCTGCAAAGGCTGCAAATGGCAAGTTGACGCGATTTGGTGTAGCTGTGCCTGATACTGCAGGTAAGGCTGAGGGACACCACAATGAAAGCCCTCTAAGTTGTGTCTCAACCACAGTCTCCTTCACTACCCTTTACGCAACAACACAATCATTTTCTGAGCCAAATTCTGAGCCTTCGGAGACCAACGTTGAGGCATCCCCAAGACAATGTCATAGGGAGAAAAGCCAAGATGTTACAGATGGTGAGGCCGATTCTTCTGAAACACCACCCAAGGATGAAGTTATCAAGCCTGTGATCAGCGTTAACCTTCAGCCGGAGCAGTCAGTTGTCGAACAGGACATAGTTGACATGTACATGAAGAGCATGCAGCAGTTCACGGAATCTCTCGCAAAAATGAAACTTCCACTGGACGTTGAGAACCGTTGTCCCTCAAACGAAGGTTCCTACTCCAGCACAATTGAGAAGGCATCCCCATCCCCGCCTTCCTCCGCATCGAAGGGTTCTAGGGTCTTTTACGGAAGCAGGGCCTTCTTCTAAGTTTCTGATGCAAAGTAGTGCACTAGCTCGTAATCCCCTATATATACATATACATGGTCCAGGTCTGTCAGATGTCGGCTGGCACGTAATCACATACTTTCTGTCTCCGTAGTATGCTTCTAGGACTCACTCTTGGTACTGCTATTATTAGTATTATGCTTTGTTAGAAGATAATAATTTCATCCCATAGTCATAGATTAATCCCGTGTACTAATACATACCAATGAATATAATGTTACGAAATCAGTTCTGACTCAGGTACTGTGTCTATCTGAAAATCTGCGCGAGTATTCGTTTGGAAAGGTTCTACGGATTGTCTGTTTATATCCAAATCTCTTCTAGCTAACTAATTGAGGTCTCATTCTGGTGTTGCCATTTTTATCTTCACATGGACTATTATTAGATGAAGGCGATCTCGTTCTCGTAAAAAAGAATGTAGAAACAGAAACGTCAGATAGGGTGGGTTTCCCCGTCCAGTTTTATCCATAGCGCCTAGCGATGACGCCTCGTGCGCCTGCCCCAGGAATTCATTTTCACCACCCTCCGGATCTTGTTTGGGTGCCCCCATTCGGCCCATGACGCACGGGGTGGTGGTGCCCAGGCCCAGCCCATTAATGATGGGCCGGGATCGATCGCGGTGGCGACTACCGGACTGAAATATCATTAGCTTTGTGAGAGAGAATCATCAGATGTTTCGCGTTGATGTCGCTGGCTGGGCTCGCCGTCGTCCCCGAAATGATTAGGTATTCCCACTAGTGCGTGCATTGCATGTGAGACTGACGTACGTGCATAGATGACCCCACAAACACCAAATAGAACAGAGGTCTCGAGCCTACGTTCTTATTCCATTGGCATCCAATCCAAAAACACACAGAGACACGGGACATGAACAGCAAGCAGACGCCAGACGGTGCAGGGCGCCTGCTGGGGTTGCTCTAGATCGAAAGGGAAGGGGGAAGCATGCATCGCTCCACAGGGCAAATAAAGCCATGGCAGTTTATTCTGTCTCTCTCTGTCGTGGCGCAGGGCATCCGGCGTGTGCACTCGTCGTCGTTCATCTAGCCTGCAGTGGTAAGTGTGGGACCTGTAACCATTTGTCGCTGACACAAGAATCTGCTACTGTCAACTTTACCTGTGCGATTAGGTCGTCCTCCACGTCGTACTTGCCACGGACCTTGTACTCCTCGTTCTTGAAGATGTAGTTGATGAGGATGTTTGCGGAGTCGATACCTGTTGAAGATGTATTAGCTAGTGTATGGGCAGCAGAACCCCACACTGGTACAAGAGATGCATGAGTAGTACGTCCAACAAGAGCTAGAGGTGACCTGCAAGGTATGCTCCATGGACATAGCCGTTGTAGCGCTCGCTGGTGTGCTCACCAGTGAAGTAGACCCTCCCAACCGGCGCCTAATTTGTAATAATTAACATATAAAATCCATCAGCAAAAAAGAAGAAGTAGAAGGAAGAACATTTGGATAATTACTGTAAGAGCATCTTAGGACTTAAGCCGGGTCCTATATTCAAATATAAGAGTTAAGATCTCAAAATAGTTTTCAACAATTTATAAATTTCTATCAAATGAATATAGCACCCGAAATCACAGTTGCTAAATACAGCACCCCGGTCAGGGGACCTATTCATGTGCGTCTAATCTCACGGAGTTAACTACCACGTGGGTTTAGGAGTTGCCGTTGGAGTTGATAAAAAATTGTTGATCCAAGTTAACTTGAATCAGGTTCAATTTAGCTTTTGAGGCTCCAACTATAGGAGTTCCTCTTGGAGATGCTCTAACTACTATTAATTACTAATTAGTAACCGCCGGCCGGCCTGGCAACTGCGCGTCAGTTTGATCACACGCATACGTACCCTGAGCTGGTCGTACTCGTAGCGACTGACGCCGACGGGCCAGTTGGAGTAGGATCCCTTGAAGAAGCGGTCGGACCACCAGCGCGGCACGTAGATGTCGATCTGGTCGGGGCCCGGCACGTCGGCGCCGGGGAACATGTCCCGCAGCACCTCCGCCACCTCCGCCTTCGTCTGGTCGTCGCTCTGGCGCTCGATCCGCCGCGACTCGTCGTCGGTGACGGTGGCCAGGAGCACGTTGGCGCCCGGGTACTCCCGCTCGAACGACTGCCACAGCGCGTAGTAGCCGCGCCGGCTGCTCGCGTACATGAAGAACTGCTTCCCCTCGCCCACGGGCCAGAACCGCTCGGGAAACTTGAGGAAGATCTTGGTGTACACCCCCATGTCGAAACTGTAGATCGCCGCGATCTTCCAGAACTGGCGATACGATGTGTTTTGCTTGTTAGCTAGTGTATATAACTAGATATTATTATCCGTCCGGTCACTCGATCAGTTGTCATTCCTCCTCCATGGTATTATAATTAATTAATTAATTCATTAATTAAGCAGGTATATATAGCTAGAAGTGAGATGCATGTGAACTGACGGGCAGCTGTGGCTTGAACTGTATGAGATCGGTCTGCAGGACGCCCAAGCTGGTGGAGACGACCACGTAGTCCGCACGGTACGACGACCCGTCCTCCGTCTTCACGACCACCCCTTGTTTGTTGTAGGCGATCTGCCGCACCACCTGCATATACAGTATAATTGTACAAAAATATAAAGACAGCTTGCTTATATATTCAGCAACATTTCCGTTTATTATTAAGGGACGACAGCGGCCGGGGTCCGTTTATTATTATTATTATTATTATTATTATTATTATTATTATTATTTATTACACAGACAGCAAGCTGCCACATCGATCTATCACAACGTACATCCATTGTCTCGACGCACGTTGACGATTATTGAGCTGCCCTTTTCGTCAGTGTCGCTATTATACATGTGCCTATAGATCGCGAGCACCTGTGTGTGTCTCGACGTGCGTGGAAGGTTGAGGTTTCCTTTTCAGTGTCGCTATACACACACACATGAGATAGATTCCTTTCTTTATTTCGTTTGGTGTATATATACGTATTATTTTTAACATTGAAACTATTCAACGTACGTGTATATATATACTCTTGGGATTTTGATTCGGAGTGAAACAGAGCTATACTGAGATTCGATCGTCATTTCGTGGTGTGGCTGCGCAGACAATATATCCTGGTAGCCGAAATTGTGGTTTCTTCCTTCTGTTCCGTCACGTCGTTCCTCTGGCACTGGCACGCACTGTACTCACGGGTAGAGGTCACGATCGGATCGCAGTAGGATCTAGCTCTATTTTTATTTATTTTTAAACTAAAATTAATTTAGAGGTCTAACAAATTATGAAGAAATATTTGGATCGTAAGCTATTATCATCACTATTTTATAAGACTAAAATTTAAAGTCTAGTCTGAACGTTGCCGTCAATGCATGCTCGTATATTTGCTATACGTGGAATCGTATCGGTCGTTTCTTTTTTCATGATGGTGTGAATATGTACGGGCCGTGTTAGGCTTTATTTGAATGCACTAAAGCTAATATATATTTAGCTGTTAAAATTAAATGCATACATCCAAATAATCTAGCTTTTACTAATAGTTTTTAGTCAGCTAACTATTAGCTTTATTGCAATAAACATGGCTTTAATTAGTGGACCGACACAGAACAAAGTGAGGTGTATATAGTATATATACTAGTCAGTTACCAATACGTTATTGCTGCGGTTTCTATATATCAATCATATGTGTAGACTTTATTTTAATAAATTAAAAAAATGTATATGTTCTACTGGTTAGATGAGTGTGAATGTGGAGGCAACTACTAAGGTTTTTGTTTATAGTTTTACTTTATTTTTGTATTATGCTGGAAGATGAAGAATGATGTAGGATGACCATTGAGACTCGTACTTTATATATTAGAAAAGAGATTTGTATATAATTGCTGACTAAAATCTTTTTTGTATGTATTCTGAATCTAACTCTACTTACAAATTTATAATGTTTTTATTTTCAAAGCATTGATTTCTTTTAAGTAAGGTGTGGGAAAAAAACTTATCTCTACGAGTAGTGGATCGGCCTTTTCCTATCCTCTCATATATTGCATACACGTAGAAAACGAACGAGAAATAAGCTGATAGATCATGCATATCAGCAAGCACCTTGTTGAGCAGGATCCTGCGGTCCTTGAGCTTGCCGTTGCCGTCGGTGGAGAGGTAGGAGCTGCCGATGGAGTGTATGATGGACTCGTACCCCCGCTGGTCCGCCACGAAGTAGTTGTCCTCGCCGAAGTCGGCGTTGGTGGGCGTCGGCTGCGTGTTCTGCAGGCTCGTCACGCGCGGCGGCTCTGCGAACTCGTAGTCGTATATGAAGTAGTCCAGCGCCATGTCCACAGGCGTCGTCGGCCCGTTCGGCTGGCTGCATACGTACAGCTGGTTCAGCACGCGCGCAGCATCAAAACACACAAGTTAAGCAAGCATCGAAACGCGTACTGGTTGAACAGCCGTTGCATGGCTAAGACAGAGATGTCGTCGCGGCCACTGGGGTGCATCTTCTTGGTAAGGTTGGCGCCCAGCTCTTCCACCTCGTAGGCACGGTCCATTCTCTTCTGCACGTACTCCTCGTCGTACAGCCCACCGCCGCTGCGGCCGGCGGCGAGCGACCACGACGACGACGACGGGAACAGGATTAAACAACGCATTAATTATTGTGACAAAAGAGACGACTTGTCATATTGAAGCAAAGTATATATATGCACATGTTTTTCATTATATTTCTTTAGCATTTAGTAGTTCATGAATTCTCTGTTAATGTTGGTTTGGACGACGAACGAAGCGTCGTTCTCTTCTCAAAGCGTCTTGTATATACAATCACACAGTGTCATATCCAGCATTTATTTAGCGTATGCTGTTCATCGATGACGAAAGCATCGATCGCGTCCTTCGTCAGTTTAATTTACCAACGGCCGGTCATATATTATACGTTTTCTGTGATAAAAAGAGGTCCGCGCGCCAGGACTATTGGCATGTTAATTGTTTCGTCTGAATGTCCGATTCAGACATGCACTCGCGCGCTACCATTAATTTACAGTAGTTAGTGAGTATAGTAGTTTCAGGCAGATGTTTTTTTTTTGCTGCACACACACTCATCGATCGGGTTCATGTTTTAATCATCAAGCGCGTGCATGCATGCGTGCGTGCGTTCCTTCTTTGTGTATAAATATATATAAATAAATATACGTACTTCTCCTTGTAGACGTTGCCGACGACGCTGTCGAAGTCGGAGTAGAAGTTCCTGAGCTTGAGCGTGGAGTTGACGAGGGGCCAGATGGGGTTGAGCTGGTCGCCGCCGAGGCCCTCCACCCAGTTGGCCCCGATCTCCACGTTGATGCCGCCGAAGTTGTGCTTGTGCATCCGCCCGCCCACGCGCCCCGTCGCCTCCAGGATCAGCAGATCCCGGACCCCGGCCTCCCACAGCGTCTTCCCCGCCGAGATCCCTGCATCAGCAGATCCATGGATCGCCAGCGAGGCAATAAACGTTATTTCATGGAAACATGCATGCATATATATATGCATGGAAGCAACGCAAGAAACACGTCGTCGTCGTCGTCTGGCGCGCGCGCATGCATGGTTATATCTATTAGTTACCGGACATGCCGGCGCCGACGATGATGACCCTGGGGCCGCTGGCGCCGGCGAGGGAAGCATACGACTGTGCTAAGAACAGCACCGCTGCTAGAGCAGCAACGACGACTACGGAGGTCTTCATTAGTTTCCCCACAATTAACCTTTCTCTCTACTGATGAGACGAAGAGAGGTCTCTAGCTGTGCTGCTCTCAGCCTCACCACCCAGGGTGCACTTATATATATGCGGAGATGGTGCAAAGACGCGCGCACATGCAGCCTGTTGGATGATGCATTTTCGCTGCAGGTAGTGGTAGCAGCGTACAGGTTCGCTGTCGATCGATCCGATATTTTATTAAGCTACAAATCTACATACTGTACATATTAGCCAGAACGAAACGCATTTATGTTTGTAGGGACTACATACTTATTTAGCAAGCCATAAATTTGATCATATCCTAACACCAAATCATGGCGGGTGATTATTGGATGGGGAAAATTCTCAACAATTGCGCGTTGACTGTTCAGCTCGTCTCTTAGCTAGCTAGCTAGGAGCTTCTCGAATGCATAAATATACACACACATGGTGCGCATGTCACTGCAAAAATAATATTTATGTTATTTAGCACAAGTTACGGTTTATTTTAGGAATAAACTAAAATTTTCGAGCACAATGCTCACAAAACAAGCCCGCGAACTTGCAATCTATTTGTTTTAAAATTGTATAAAAAACAAACAAAGTTAGAAAATTATGAAACTTGTCGACATGTCATGATTTCATATGTAGAGACTTTGATAAAAATTTGACATATGATATCATGACATGTCGATAAGTTTCATGATTTTTTAACTTTGTTTTTGTTTTATACAATTTTGAAACAACTATATCACAAGTTCAAGTTCATGTTTCGTGAGCATGTTGCTTGAAAATTCCGGCCTGTTCCTAAAATATGTCGTAACATGTGCTAAATAACATGAATTGCATTTATTGTTTTCTATTTTTTGAGTGACTTGCAATTCAAATCTGAATTATCCGAACTTAACACCCTCCTGAGTCGCTTACAATTGGGACCGCAGAGGGCGGACGCTGTTACATGGAGATCTCTTGGTGCGAAGTCTGCTAGCATCGACATCGTCTCACACCCGGTTTTAGAAGACAAACCGAATGCGAACCATGTACGGACCAGGATCAACAATTCACGTACACAACAATTTATATAACCGGACATCATCACACAATACTCAAATAATAACATAAAAGAGGTAATAGTTGATTACATCATGATGTCAGAGACATCTACATAGTCATTAACATAGATCAAAGTGCGAAAACGAAACGTAGCTAAACATGACCTTCACATCGAGGACGAGGTCTCCTTGGAATTCTTTGGGACGATGGCTTTGTCTCTTTAACTTTTTGTTGCTACTTGATATTTGTTTAGGGCGTCGAGGGCTTGAACTCGGTCTCCATAAAGGAGGTCTTTTCTTGTCAGCTCATCGACATGTGGGACTACGCTAGGGTCTGATTTAGGTGAGCCGTGCTTGAGCTCCTGCGAAGTCATCGCTTTGGCTACGTACATTAATTTGAATGGTTTTAAGCCTGTTGCACGGGATTCAGTTGCATTTAGTCCCTAAAGCACTTTGGGTAATTGCTCTGCCCATTTAACCTTTTTGTGCTCAAGGAGTCTTTTCTCTTTCCATTTGCGCGCTCTACAACTCTGCTGGATACTGGGTGGTAGATTGATGCAAAGACTCCCTTTGTTCCTATGGAGGCACAAAAATCATGGAAATCTTGATTGTCGAACTATTTTTCATTGTCTACTGTCACCTTGGAGGTACCCAAAACGACAGACAATATTTTGCTAGAAATTTTTTTGTGCCGTCTTTGCTGTTATAGTGGAGACTGCTCTCGCCTCGATCCACTTGGTGAAGTATTCCACAACAACAAAATCATGTTTGAGGTTGCCTTGTGCGGTTGGGAGTGGTCCTACTATATCAAGGCCCCACCGTTGTAGAGTCTAGGTGTGAGCAATTAATTTTGTAAGCTACGAGGGTGCCCCGTTTCGAGGGAAAAATGTCTGGCATGCTTCGCATGAGCACACTACATGGTTCATTGCACATACAACAGCTGGCCAGTAGAAACCTTGGCGCATGGCTTTGGCAGTGAGCCAGCGAGGATTCTAGGGCCTGAATGTCAGACGCATACTCCTTTGTGTATCTCTTGAAGGAGGTCTGCGCCTTCGACTTCCGTGAAGCATTTAAGCAGAGGCTAGCTGAGTCCTTTTCTGTACAGTTGTCCTCTTATTATTGTGAACCCACGACTTCGGTATTTCTGTCTTTTGGCTTCAGCTTGGTCTATAGGGGTGGTAATGACCTTGCAGGCATAAAGTTATTGGGGCCGTCCAGTATTTGGTCATTATAAGGCTTACGATTCTCTGGCCGTCTGGCTCCCTTACGACTGGGGTTTCGATTACTTGAAACAACACATCCGAAGGTATGGGGTCTCCCCTTGGAGCGGCCTTCACGAGTGCGTCTGCTTCTTCATTTTTGTTTCTGTCTACGTACTAAATGGTGAAACCTTTGAATCGTCTTTCCAAACTTCGCACAACAGATAAATATTGAAGGAGAACTGGTTCACGAGCCGTGTAGTCTTTTTCTATCTGACTGGCGACAACCTTGGAGTTGGTCTTGGCTATACATGTTTTGACGTCGAGTGCTCTAAGTTTGCAAAGTCCAAGAATGACTGCTTCATATTCTACTATATTGTTGGTACACTTATCTGTTTTGATATCAAAACTCAGGCGAGCGGCGTATTTGTACTTGGTGCCTGACAGATCTATTATTACTGTTGCTGCACCGACCCGTGCATGACACCAGGCGCCGTCACAATGAATTGTCCATAATGTTTCTAGGTCTAGATGATTAGAAGGCGAAGGCCCTGTCCAGGCTACTATAAAGTCGGCGAGGACTTGTGACTTTATTGAGCTTCTTGACTCAAAGACTATATTGTAACCAGAAAGTTTGGTTGCCCACTTGAATATTCTGGCTGAAGTTTTTTGGGTTGTTGAATAAGTCGTTGAGACCTCGGTCTGTGAGCACTCTTTTTTATGTGCTTCGAAATAATGACGCAGCTTTCGTGATGCCATGAGGACTGCATATGTTATTTTTTCCATCTCCGTCATCTTGCATTTGGAGCTGCTGAGGAGCTCTTCTCCCTGATGATGTTACATCTGTCTTATTTGATCTATGTGGATATTTTAGAGAACTTGATGCAAAAGTTCTCTATAGAGATCAACTTGAGAAGTTAGAGGAGAGAATTATAATGACGTTATGTCGGATGGAGATGATATTACCTCCAGGATTTTTTTACTATGATGGTGCATCTTGTCCTTCACTTAGCAACAGAGGCAAAAATAGGTGGACCTGTTTGCTATTGATCAATGTGTTTTGTGGAAAGGTATACTTTTCTTTATAGTTTTGTGTCATTTTTTCGTATTTTATTGAATGATTATTTAATGCTTTTGCTGACATAATGTTGGTGTGTTTATGTACTTAATTAGGTGAGTTGAAGTCAAATGTGAGGAACAAAGCTCATCGAGAGGGATGCATTGCTGAATAATTTTGGCAAAAGAGGCCATGCCACTTTGTTCAGGATTCCTTGATGGTTTCCAAGGCTTGGTTAACAAGCTCTTGAGGAATGATGAAACAATGGGATGTTGTACTGAATCGACATCAACGTTTTTCCCTCATGCTGGAATGGCACTTGGAAATCCACGTAGTTATGTTATAAGAGGTTTGGTAAAATTACAAGCACACATAAAGGTGAATTAACTGTACCATAATAACTTAGGAGCTTGTTAATGCTTTTGCACAATTTTTTTGATCCAGGAAGCACTTCCCCTTTCTATATTTCTATTGTATAAATTGGCTATGGATCCGTTGTGTGTGGCGTCGACACGGAAGCAGGACTTGTGCCCCAGGTACACCCACTGACTCTTGTCGTATGCTAGATTTTTTTTTGAGATAATCCGTCTACTAAACTATTGTGTTGCTTATAATGATTTAAGTGTCTCCTTGGTGAAACAAGCTTCCAATAGTTTGTAGCAACCATTTTTTATTAACAGATTTTTTGTACTCAATCTACCAATTCCAATCTCCATATTCTTGAACTTATTTACGTTGGTATTATGGGTTCTTGTCTTTTATTTATCAGACCGATTTACTTCCTTGATATGCTTTTCTCTATCTTCTGAAGTTTTTTATCTTGAGAAATCTGCTTTCTGTTCTACTATTATGAAGTAAATCTACTCACAATTTCTCTCGACAAGGAAACACTTGCATGAGAAGTAGTGCTAACCCAGAAGTCAGAAGTAGTGCAAACCTAGAAATCAGAAGTAGTGCTAACATAGAAGAGGAAAGTAGAAAGCTCTTTGTCACTAGAGGCAAACCATTTCTCTGATGAACTTGAACCAAAGTTGGAGGATGCTTAGAATGGGGAGGAGGTCTAAGTGAAAAGTAAAAGTGGGCAGCATGATGCCAACTGTCCCCTACCATGGTCATTAACTTGTTTCCCATTTTCCTGCCAGACTGGTATTTTGTACTAAACTGGAGGCCAAAATCATGTGCTCTCTTTATGATGGGCTGCCATACTAAATTTAAGGGTGAGCTAGACGACAAGGCCAAAACCTAAACTAGGGGCCAAAATCATGCACCTGTGCTTCTCAAAACTGCAGTAAGGAAGTGAACCAATATGATTAGGGCACTTTTTGAGGCCGAAAAGAATTCCTTTTGCAAGGAAGGCTTGTTAGGATGGGTAGATAGAGGTCAAGTTTCTTATGTTTCAGTCCATAATGGAACTAAATCTGAAATCTATGGAGCAAACCACTCAATCCAGATCTCTATTTAATCAAACATTTTTCATGATGCACTTCCACATGTGAAAAAGCCACATGGATATGTAACAACATAAATCTCTTTAGTGGGAAATAATTTTCTGTAATACATTTATGCACCCAGGTATCAAGAAAAAAATATTGTCATTTCTATAAAAACATGATGCATTTTTTCACAATTCATAGTGTGATGCTTATAGTTGACAGAAGCTCTCACTTCTTCACTTCTAGATGGAGTCCTTTTGATATTTGGGGTGTTTGGTAAGTTGGTGTTCAATTGGAGTATGTTGCATAATTTCATAGCTTTCTTAATATTCCAATTCTGTTGATGGAGCTTTACCGACATGCCAATTTATAAATGGAGCATGTTACAGTTAGATGTAGTATATTTAAGAATCGAGTGTACTAATAGATTTTACTTATAATGTGTTGCATAATAGGACTAAGCTTTAGGGGAGTGCTTTTGTACCAATGGTAGTAATTGGTTAGTATCTTATGATCTTCATGAGAAATATGACATCGTTATATGACTGTATTTGGTAGCACCTTATGCAATTTTTTTGAATTGGCCAAGTAGCGTGGTTTCGTGTCCATAATAGAATAGTGACACTTAGTTGATCTTTTGTTTTTTTTCAGATGTGAACACCAAGTAGGAGACAACTCATGGGCATAAGCAGATTTTCTAGAAGAGGAGAGCAGCACTTGATGACTTTGATAGGTTCAAAGTCATGCTGGCAAAGATCAAGGTCAAGATCGAGGTCAGGAACCTCGCTATCAAATATTTAGTTCGTGTTAGCACTGTTTCTATTGCTCACTCACACTTTTTTCTTTATGTAAACAGAGGGGTGGTGCTATCAGGCAAGAGCTCGCCAAGTTGAAGAAGGCATACATGGCTTAATGGGTATCTTTTAGTAGATGTCATGTTAGAGTTTTGGTTCTAAGTTGGATCAGCAATTCGATTGAGTGTCGATAAAGACAAACATACTAATATGTTCCCTGTGAATACATTTCAAACTTTATCAAGCATGGGTGTGCTCTAGATATTTTATCGTGAATGATAATGAATATATAAGGTAGCTTGCGTCAAATGCGTGATATGTACTATTTTTGTTTTATTTTGCAATATTGTCTAGGTTGATATATCTTTTTTGGGATTATATCACGTGCAAATGTAGCTATTTGTGTGAGAAGACGTGCGATCGACTCTTTTTCTTTTTTATATATAAATAGCATTGAGTTCAATTGTTTGTATATATCTTATCATAATATTTTTACTTCATAGTAACTCACGAACGTTCACCTATTTGTATAAAAGTTATCATGGTATTTATAAGTTGCCGTTGCAACGCACGGGCACTCACCTAGTATAGATATAGGACCCCAGCCTAGCGATAGATAGCCAAGCAAGCTAATGACACTGCTAGATAGATCAATGTCTGTTATGAATTTTTTAGTTTGTTAAGAAAATAGATTGTTGTCTCAATCTATTTGTTGCTTATAGAATATTATTTACAATACCAGTAATTATGGCATTAGTAGGAAGGAGCTTCTCAAAGCTGAAATGATCGAAGAATTATTTAAGTTTTACAATGTCTCAAGAAAGGTTAAATATTATAGCAACTTTACGTATTGAGAAGAAATTGTTAAATGATATTAATATTGAAGGCATCAGTAATGATTTTATATCTAAAAATGTTATAAGACATATTTAAGGTTATCTTAGTAATATATTTAAGGTAATAATTTTAATTCTATTTTCTGCAATATATTTTTTGGGTTCGAGTTATTTAGGTTTGGTTTCAGTTTTTCTGTTTCGAACTTTGGGTTTCGCGTTTTCTGCAGAGTCCTAGTCATAAGGATGTACCTCACACGAGAACACTACGAGAAGCTACCGTAAATTCAGTGATAATGTCATTGCTTGAGATTATTACATAACTTTAAAAAGAAAATATTAGGAAAACTACAATTGTCAGAGCTCTTCCAGCCACGAGCCGTCTCCTAGGTGTGAATCTGAGTCACGTCTTTAAACCCTGTTCCACTGTTTGCTTGCTGCCTCTGCCTGCCGTAACTTTGCAGACAGGCAAGTATCTACAAGGCACTGTTTTGAGTCGTGTATTTCTATGTTGCGCATCTTGCGAACAGGGCGAGGCCGTCGTCAAGTGCTCCAAGGACCATCTTGCAAATCGACGCCGTTCCTGCCGTTGTACCAGATTGCTGTTAAGTAATCGTCGGTGTGACCTCATCCAGTGTGCTCCGTGCGTCAGGCGCGGAAGTTCCCCACGAAGTACTACAACCGCTGCTCTCCGAGCGAGTCCAACGACGAGGTCGTCAGCGGCCGCAAAGCAACCAGCTCCGTCGTCGTCGTCCGGGCGAACAACGGCGGCAAGCTGGACCAGTCCATAGCCATGGCCCATGGCCCATGGCTGCTGTGGCTGCGGCTGTAAGAGCAACTCCAATAGTTATGTAAATTTTAGTTCTTTAAATCACAGATTTAAGAAGTTGCTAAATGACTTTTGGAGTAAAAAAATGTGAGTTCTCCAATAGTTCTCTAAATATAGGTTGTAATTTTGTTGTGTATTTATCCACATAAAAAATAAGTCACAAAAACTATATAATGTAGTCAACATTTTTGTTTAGGGAGTTGTTAAATGGTTGCCAAATGTAGAGAGAAGATGAGGTTAGATGACAACTAGTCATTTACTAAGGAGTTGCTCTCCCTACTATCTATGCCCTACTACTGTTTCCCGATTCCTAGCTCATGTTGACTCCGTTCCACTCACTACGGGATACACTCCTAGAGTAGTTGGAGCATATCCCTCCGTTGCATTCCACTATTGATTACGATTTCCATACCTGTCCGGGAGGTGAAGCAGAGGAAGGGCACCCCTCGTCTATACGATAGGGAATATATCGATAGAAATATCGGGAAAAACGATCGGGTACTTGGGGAATATGGAATTTATTTACTGTTGGTTTACCTAGTACTTGCCTACCAGCCAGGCGCCCCAGGGGACGACGGCAAAGATACAGTCTCGGGTATTAGGATGGCAAAGGCAGCGATAGATAAATTCTACTCCAAGTATATGTTGGGATCACGTAAGCTGGTGCTTGACCCACATTCAACGATCTTTGGCAAAAGGATGCTTGTCAAAAGTGCGATCATGTGCTATTCCAATAACACAAGATAGATCAGTCCTCGAGGAAGGTCTACAGGGGCCCTGGCTTTTTTGTTAAATTTAGAAAGTTCATTTAGAGAACTGTTGGAGAATAGTTTTCATGTTAACTACCTAAATTATTGATTTAGGAAGTCTTTTAGAGAACTACTGGAGTTGCTCTAACACCCCGTTTACTCCTGTGCTTCGGTAGCTCTCTAAGATCATATATCGTCAGCACAGATTAACATGAGTCTTTTGTGCGTAATTTGTTCTCACTCATACTTATACGCACTCGAGAAAACTTCTCAATCGATCAGTCATCCTAAATTGCTCTAAACCAAACACGTTTAATTTGGAGGTTTTTTCAAGATACTATTCCGAAAAAATATACACTATGAGTACTACATTAATTCTATTAAATATTGAACCATTATATCACCATCGGCCAGGATATCAGACTGTCTCCAGCAACGTCCTCTATATTCATCCTCTATATCTGTCCTTTACAGTCTTCTCTAAAAGATTTCATCCTCTATATCTCATTTCTCTCCAACAACATCCTCTAAATCACGTCCTCTATACTCAAATACCCACATTAAAGACATTTTTTAATTTTATTTTTTGTACATACGTATTTATCATACTCTCAAATGTATTGTATATATTTTAGTTTTGCTAAACGGTTATTTAAAAGTAGTCAAATGGATAGAGGACCGTTTAGAGAAACTCTATATATAGAGAATCCAGCAGCGTCCTCTAAATTTAAAGGACCGTTTAGAGGACGTTGCTGGAGAGCGTAGAGAACCGTTTGGTCCTCTATATTTAGGGTAGAGAACCCTTTAGGGTGCCTTGTTGGAGCCAGCCTCACAGCGGCGGAGCCCAAGGTTGTCCTACAGGCTACAGCCGGTGTGGTTGACGTTCACGACTAGCGACACCCGGCGCCGGCCTCTCGCCCGGCGCCAGCGGCAGCGGTCTCTGTTTGTGACATGTTGTCTTGTATGCTATTCATTTCACTTGCACAGGCTGTTGCCTGGTTTATCTTTTGGGGGGTGAACTAATTAAAATGCCGTTGTTTGCGACCTGCTGTTTTTTGTAGGACTGTTGTGTACGCATCGCGTGTATGCTCTTGTGTGAATCTGTCCATCGCGTGTGTGTGTGCTATTGCCTATTGTCTGAACTCTGAACCTGTTCCTTGTGTGAAAATGTCATAGGCTCCGGATCATAAAAAGGTAACATGGCTCCCATTCAGTCATTAAAAAGGTAAAATGTCATAAAAAGGTAACTAGCGACACAATAGTACGTACAAATTCTATTCATGATTGATCATGGCTACGTGTAAGCATAAAAAAAAATACAGACAGTTAAATAGACAACCTCTATCTGCGGATTGTATGAGTTCGTCTGTTTATCCGGGTGTGTTGAATTTCAAGAACTTGCAGATAGCAGTTGTCTGTGGATCGCACATGCTATAAACACTTTTTGATAATAATGTGGTAACTTTTAAAAATAAAGAGAAGAAGTGAGAAACTATCTTGCCACGACTGCCGACTCTCTACAAAAACCATAGAATTTAATATACGTAAATCACACAATAAAACCTTTTATTAAGAATAAATGCTTCATACATTTATTTTATGCTACATATGGTAGTTCTAAAAACAGAACCATAAAACTTGTTACTAAGACCGACATTAGTCTATCAACCATACAACTCATTAATTAGCACCATCCAACTTTCCCCCGGTCAACCGTCATTTGTTGTTGAATCACGCAGTTCGCCGCCCGGACTAGAAAGTTTCAACATAAAACCAGCTTCAAGCGTGGGGAGCGTCAAGACCAGCGCCAAGTCCGGGTGTGGTTTCATCTTCTTTCATCTAGTTTCGGGTACGTTCCAAGCAGAAGAAGGTGCAGATGGGGTTTCCAGGTCAAATTGTGCTGCCAACTTGTGCCACGAGGAGGGCGAGATCGAATGATAATAAGGGCTAGTTTGACAATCCAAAATTTTAAAGTAATTTCTATTTTGTAAAAAAGTCATTTTTTGGAAAAATAGATTTTTTTAAAAAATAAAGTTATCAAACTAACTCTAACAACAATTTTGACGCCGACTAACTTGCCTAATTACAGCCGCAGGAATCATGGACGTGCGCACAAGAACAAAAGGACAAATAGGAGCAGTGGCGGATATATGATTGGATCAAAGAAGGGGTTATAAATTAAAACATGTTTGGCGGAGCCACCAGCGGTTATATTGGAGGTGAATGCCACAACGACGTCCTTGCAGGTCTGTCATGGTGCTGCTTGCAGCCTGTTCCTTGCGTTGGGCACATGCGCGCTGCTAACTGATGTGCATTGGTCGTGCGCTGGCTCATGACTACGTCCTCTGTGGTGACGTGGATTTGCACCGCTGAAGCATGGACGGGGTCCAGCGAGGATGCGCGTGCTACCACTTAGCGTGCTGGTGGCACGGATGGATGCCAAATACATATGCTGAATGACACGATCAGAAAGAAGGTTGTGGCCTATCTTAGTTAACCTTTATAGACTGTATTTATATTATAATATACTCCCACGTTTTAAAATAACTGTCTTTTTAGCTCTTGATTTTTGTGTCTATATTCAAATAAATGATGATAAATCTAGACACATATACAAAACACATGCATCAATCAAAAATTATATAAACCTACTAATTCTCAAAAATAACGACTACTATTTTAAGACAGAGTAAGTATGTATTATTAGGACACGTTATAAAATAGGTGTTATAGGGGCGACCGGAGCTGCGGCCCGGCAGCCCCCTCCTAGATCCGCCCCTGGATACGAGTGAGCTTTCCTTGACTCATTTGATCGGTTGCATTGCATGCAGCGCTGCCGCCCGCCACCGCTGCAGCAGCGAGCCTAGCAGCTGGAGCTGGGCGAACTGCGAACCGGGCCAACAGCCTTTGGGCCGGATAAAGTTGTTGTAGGGCCGGGCTTGTGTTATCTAGATGATGGGGATGCTTTTGTCTGCTGACGTGTGCGCTTACTTTGGCGAACACCTACCATCTAGAGACCGTGATTAGCCACATCGGTCAGCAGCACTTGGACTGAAACCACTGACCTAGTTCACACGGTGAGCTAGACAGGCACAAAGGCCCCTTCTTTTAAATTCACCCAACTTTTGTCAAAGCTTTTCTCACTGTGAAAGGGAGAATAGTGAGTGAAACACTGAAATCCCTATTGTTGAGCCCTTTTTTAGGTGGTGGCGGTAGAGGGCGTGTGAGTCTAGTACTACCTTTGTTCATAGATATATGATATGTCGATTTTTTTTTTCGAAAACTTTGATCACTTATTTTATTTAAAACATTTATTTAAAAATGTAAAATTTTAAGTCAAGCATAAACTACCTACCTTAAGTGATAAAACAAATAAAAATGATAATTTATTTTTTTTAAATAAAACGAGTAATTAAAGTTTTTTTAACAAACTCAACGGTGTCGTACTTGAATTTGGAAAAGAAAAAAAAGAGGTGAGAACCGGCAGTACAGAGTAGACTCACTCTACTACATAACTTTGTGGCAGAGTGCGGATGATCCTATTGCACTTTAATCGGCACGAGACCGCACGAGCAGATCTAGAAACTCCTTGGCTGAGAAAAAAAAGCTCTGGTGGGAGTCGAGTGGACTAAAGTTTGGCGCTGCTTTGTTGAAAAAAAAAACCTGAAATCAACGCGACGACTAAGCTTTGAATTCCTCCTGCCGTTGTGCAGTTGCATGCAAAGTGAAATTGAGTGGAGTGGTGTAGTTCTTTATTTTTTGTCTGTCTGTCTGTTTGTTTTGAAATTGGAGTGGTTTGTTCATGGCACCAGCTGACTAGCTGAGAGGCAGTATGTCATCTGTGCTTGCACTCCAATTCGCTGCAAAGCAGAAGGCACCAGTTGTGCGCTACTAGCAAAAATTAGCGAACAACTCTCCTGGTAGTCCGAATTCAACTCTGGACAACGTTTTTATGCGAAATATTTTCACCATGCATCCGTGTCGTCGCTGTCTAGGTAACTTTCTTCAATAACATACCGACTAAAAAAGGGCTCAGACGGCACAAGCTGAAACCTGAAAGCGACGGCCAGACAGACGACCAGATGGGTCGAAAGATGCTTCAGGGTCTGTTCGGTTCCAGTGGATTGAGCACCCGGAATGATTCCCCGGAATGATTCCGTGCTGGATTGTTTGTCTAATTTATATAAGAGATGATGAGCTGGAACGATTCTTGGCCAAATCCGGTATAAACGAACGCACCCTCAGGATAGCATTGGCCACTTGCATTTTTTGACGGCAATTGTTCTTCCGCGAGCTGTTGGACGCAGGATGCGCACGCATGGCCGCATGGGATGGAGCTAGCCGATGGGGGATACCATACCAGTCTGGCAGTCTATCACATAATCACAAAGCAACTGTAGTTTGTGAAAATATCAGTGGCCTTTCTGCAAAAGGCGACGCTTCCTCTTTATATTTTGCCTTTCTCCCTCCCGTTCTCCCGTCTCACTCTCCCATCAGCCAACAACTTGCTCGCAAATTCCTTCCACAGCGGGTCACCTCGCTTCACCCCCTTCACCCCGTTAATTCCCCCGGCGAAGAAGGTAACCACCGCCATTCTCCCCGTAACTTTGCATTACAAATTCCTAACCGCTCCAGTCCGCCACTAGTACTCCGTGCCAGGCGATTCCTCGTGCCCCCCCTGCGTTAGTTTACTTACACCCTTCTCGTTCTGATCTGGGGGTGCTTTTCTATTGGACGACCTCCTCCCGCTCGTGGGGCAAATCGTCGAGTTTCCAGGCCAGAAACGATTTGTTTTCGTTACTGGTAGGGTTTCTGATTAGTGCGAGAGGCTAAGAATCCCAGTCCTCTGTTCGCTGAATCGAGTTTGACATTATGATATGTTCGTAGCCATTGGTACCTCACATCGCTGGTCATGCTTTCTTTTGCGTTTGCACTTTTTGCTGTGATCGGGTGAGTTATCAGACTGCAGTGTCTCGTTGATTCCAGTATTTGGGCCGATAACTGGGTTCCAGTTGGATGTACCAAATGTGCGCGTTCGCTGCACCTCACACTCTGGTTTCTGGGAGCCATAGATCTAGGCTATCGGTAAAGACGCAAATTGTCAAACCGTGCAGCCTCTTGCGTTTGCACACTGGGTGCTGTTTCTGTTTGCAGTCCCAAGTTTGTTAGCCCTCACGTGCTCTTTCTGTTTCTGAGCAAATCAGTACAGGTTACTTTTCTACCACTAGAGTCCTTTTTTTTTGCTGCAGTAGTGCAGTTGGAGATCTTTGAGCTAAAATTCCTTCAGATCTGGGTGACTGGGTCCAATACCCAAGTTAGTTTCCTGGGTAGAGAAAAGCCAGGGCCCAACGTTTACTTCTGTTCGATTCAGCTATTAATTTTAAATCTAGAACTAGCAACTGCCTTACTTTTCAGTTTTACATTATTATGCTCTGAAAACTGTGAGCCCAAATATGTAGAATGCAATCATTTTAGTTATGTATTGAAACACAGAACTTTGCATTGTTATTGTTTTCTTACAAGGCTACAAGTTGTGTTATTTGTTCAATCAACTTTATTTTGATTTAGCATTGAACCAATTTCTTTTTTTTTTGGTATGTAGCGCAGTACTTGGCACACCAGCAATGGCGGCTACTTACCAAATTGGCCTTGTGGCTGAGCCGCAGTTGCTGAACACCGAAATTATCACTCAGAGGGCCACCAGCTTTGTTGCTGACGCTAACAAAAAAGACAAATGCATTGGCTACTTGGATGTGTTTGTACACCAGGCACGCGACATCCACAATGTTTGTATCTATCACAAGCAGGACGTGTATGCGAAGCTGTGCCTCACGAGCAGCCCTGATGTTTCATGCTCAACCAAGGTGATCAACAGTGCTGGGCGCAACCCGGTATTCGAGGAAAGCCTACGGCTTGATGTCCAGACTGCGGATGCTTCGCTCAAGTGCGAGATATGGATGTTAAGCAGAGTGAGGAACTATCTGGAGGATCAGCTTCTTGGCTTTGCCCTTGTTCCTCTGGCAGACATTGTAATGGGCGATGGAAAGCTGGTCCAGGAGTTCTCCTTGACATCCACTGACCTGTTCCACACACCAGCTGGATTTGTGAAGCTGTCCTTGTCATATGCTGGTTGTTCCCCAGATGTTATCCTCGTCCCATCACCCAATAAGTCCCTGTCAGAAGTGGACGGTTCTGGAAATGATCATGTGGTTCATTCTCAGCTTGAAAAGATTGTGTTCCCAGACCTAAATGTGGAGAAGGAAGACGAGATTATGGTGTCAAAGTATCTCGAGATGGAGTCTTTGGACTCTGAAAACCCTATAGAAGTTGAGAACGGTATGTTGCTGCATTCTGGAAATAATGATGATGTTCCTTCTAGACTGGGAAAGGTCGAGTTCACAGATTCTGAAAACCCTGCAAAGGATGAAAATGGCAAGTTGACGCGATTTGGTGTAGCTGTGCCTGATACCGCAGGTAAGGCTGAGGGACACCACAATGAAAGCCCTCTAAGTTGTGTCTCAACCACAGGCTCCTTCACTACCCTTTATGCAACAACACAATCATTTTCTGAGCCAAATTCTGAGCCTTCGGAGACCAACGTTGAGGCATCCCCAAGACAATGTCATAGGGAGAAAAGCCAAGATGTTACAGATGGTGAGGCCGATTCTTCTGAAACACCACCCAAGGATGAAGTTATCAAGCCTGTGATCAGCGTTAACCTTCAGCCGGAGCAGTCAGTTGTCGAACAGGACATAGTTGACATGTACATGAAGAGCATGCAGCAGTTCACGGAATCTCTCGCAAAAATGAAACTTCCACTGGACGTTGAGAACCGTTGTCCCTCAGACGAAGGTTCCTACTCCAGCACAATTGAGAAGGCATCCCCATCCCCGCCTTCCTCCGCATCGAAGGGTTCTAGGGTCTTTTACGGAAGCAGGGCCTTCTTCTAAGTTTCTGATGCAAAGTAGTGCACTAGCTCGTAATCCCCTATATATACATATACATGGTCCAGGTCTGTCAGATGTCGGCTGGCACGTAATCACATACTTTCTGTCTCCGTAGTATGCTTCTAGGACTCACTCTTGGTACTGCTATTATTAGTATTATGCTTTGTTAGAAGATAATAATTTCATCCCATAGTCATAGATTAATCCCGTGTACTAATACATACCAATGAATATAATGTTACGAAATCAGTTCTGACTCAGGTACTGTGTCTATCTGAAAATCTGCGCGAGTATTCGTTTGGAAAGGTTCTACGGATTGTCTGTTTATATCCAAATCTCTTCTAGCTAACTAATTGAGGTCTCATTCTGGTGTTGCCATTTTTATCTTCACATGGACTATTATTAGATGAAGGCGATCTCGTTCTCGTAAAAAAGAATGTAGAAACAGAAACGTCAGATAGGGTGGGTTTCCCCGTCCAGTTTTATCCATAGCGCCTAGCGATGACGCCTCGTGCGCCTGCCCCAGGAATTCATTTTCACCACCCTCCGGATCTTGTTTGGGTGCCCCCATTCGGCCCATGACGCACGGGGTGGTGGTGCCCAGGCCCAGCCCATTAATGATGGGCCGGGATCGATCGCGGTGGCGACTACCGGACTGAAATATCATTAGCTTTGTGAGAGAGAATCATCAGATGTTTCGCGTTGATGTCGCTGGCTGGGCTCGCCGTCGTCCCCGAAATGATTAGGTATTCCCACTAGTGCGTGCATTGCATGTGAGACTGACGTACGTGCATAGATGACCCCACAAACACCAAATAGAACAGAGGTCTCGAGCCTACGTTCTTATTCCATTGGCATCCAATCCAAAAACACACAGAGACACGGGACATGAACAGCAAGCAGACGCCAGACGGTGCAGGGCGCCTGCTGGGGTTGCTCTAGATCGAAAGGGAAGGGGGAAGCATGCATCGCTCCACAGGGCAAATAAAGCCATGGCAGTTTATTCTGTCTCTCTCTGTCGTGGCGCAGGGCATCCGGCGTGTGCACTCGTCGTCGTTCATCTAGCCTGCAGTGGTAAGTGTGGGACCTGTAACCATTTGTCGCTGACACAAGAATCTGCTACTGTCAACTTTACCTGTGCGATTAGGTCGTCCTCCACGTCGTACTTGCCACGGACCTTGTACTCCTCGTTCTTGAAGATGTAGTTGATGAGGATGTTTGCGGAGTCGATACCTGTTGAAGATGTATTAGCTAGTGTATGGGCAGCAGAACCCCACACTGGTACAAGAGATGCATGAGTAGTACGTCCAACAAGAGCTAGAGGTGACCTGCAAGGTATGCTCCATGGACATAGCCGTTGTAGCGCTCGCTGGTGTGCTCACCAGTGAAGTAGACCCTCCCAACCGGCGCCTAATTTGTAATAATTAACATATAAAATCCATCAGCAAAAAAGAAGAAGTAGAAGGAAGAACATTTGGATAATTACTGTAAGAGCATCTTAGGACTTAAGCCGGGTCCTATATTCAAATATAAGAGTTAAGATCTCAAAATAGTTTTCAACAATTTATAAATTTCTATCAAATGAATATAGCACCCGAAATCACAGTTGCTAAATACAGCACCCCGGTCAGGGGACCTATTCATGTGCGTCTAATCTCACGGAGTTAACTACCACGTGGGTTTAGGAGTTGCCGTTGGAGTTGATAAAAAATTGTTGATCCAAGTTAACTTGAATCAGGTTCAATTTAGCTTTTGAGGCTCCAACTATAGGAGTTCCTCTTGGAGATGCTCTAACTACTATTAATTACTAATTAGTAACCGCCGGCCGGCCTGGCAACTGCGCGTCAGTTTGATCACACGCATACGTACCCTGAGCTGGTCGTACTCGTAGCGACTGACGCCGACGGGCCAGTTGGAGTAGGATCCCTTGAAGAAGCGGTCGGACCACCAGCGCGGCACGTAGATGTCGATCTGGTCGGGGCCCGGCACGTCGGCGCCGGGGAACATGTCCCGCAGCACCTCCGCCACCTCCGCCTTCGTCTGGTCGTCGCTCTGGCGCTCGATCCGCCGCGACTCGTCGTCGGTGACGGTGGCCAGGAGCACGTTGGCGCCCGGGTACTCCCGCTCGAACGACTGCCACAGCGCGTAGTAGCCGCGCCGGCTGCTCGCGTACATGAAGAACTGCTTCCCCTCGCCCACGGGCCAGAACCGCTCGGGAAACTTGAGGAAGATCTTGGTGTACACCCCCATGTCGAAACTGTAGATCGCCGCGATCTTCCAGAACTGGCGATACGATGTGTTTTGCTTGTTAGCTAGTGTATATAACTAGATATTATTATCCGTCCGGTCACTCGATCAGTTGTCATTCCTCCTCCATGGTATTATAATTAATTAATTAATTCATTAATTAAGCAGGTATATATAGCTAGAAGTGAGATGCATGTGAACTGACGGGCAGCTGTGGCTTGAACTGTATGAGATCGGTCTGCAGGACGCCCAAGCTGGTGGAGACGACCACGTAGTCCGCACGGTACGACGACCCGTCCTCCGTCTTCACGACCACCCCTTGTTTGTTGTAGGCGATCTGCCGCACCACCTGCATATACAGTATAATTGTACAAAAATATAAAGACAGCTTGCTTATATATTCAGCAACATTTCCGTTTATTATTAAGGGACGACAGCGGCCGGGGTCCGTTTATTATTATTATTATTATTATTATTATTATTATTATTATTATTTATTACACAGACAGCAAGCTGCCACATCGATCTATCACAACGTACATCCATTGTCTCGACGCACGTTGACGATTATTGAGCTGCCCTTTTCGTCAGTGTCGCTATTATACATGTGCCTATAGATCGCGAGCACCTGTGTGTGTCTCGACGTGCGTGGAAGGTTGAGGTTTCCTTTTCAGTGTCGCTATACACACACACATGAGATAGATTCCTTTCTTTATTTCGTTTGGTGTATATATACGTATTATTTTTAACATTGAAACTATTCAACGTACGTGTATATATATACTCTTGGGATTTTGATTCGGAGTGAAACAGAGCTATACTGAGATTCGATCGTCATTTCGTGGTGTGGCTGCGCAGACAATATATCCTGGTAGCCGAAATTGTGGTTTCTTCCTTCTGTTCCGTCACGTCGTTCCTCTGGCACTGGCACGCACTGTACTCACGGGTAGAGGTCACGATCGGATCGCAGTAGGATCTAGCTCTATTTTTATTTATTTTTAAACTAAAATTAATTTAGAGGTCTAACAAATTATGAAGAAATATTTGGATCGTAAGCTATTATCATCACTATTTTATAAGACTAAAATTTAAAGTCTAGTCTGAACGTTGCCGTCAATGCATGCTCGTATATTTGCTATACGTGGAATCGTATCGGTCGTTTCTTTTTTCATGATGGTGTGAATATGTACGGGCCGTGTTAGGCTTTATTTGAATGCACTAAAGCTAATATATATTTAGCTGTTAAAATTAAATGCATACATCCAAATAATCTAGCTTTTACTAATAGTTTTTAGTCAGCTAACTATTAGCTTTATTGCAATAAACATGGCTTTAATTAGTGGACCGACACAGAACAAAGTGAGGTGTATATAGTATATATACTAGTCAGTTACCAATACGTTATTGCTGCGGTTTCTATATATCAATCATATGTGTAGACTTTATTTTAATAAATTAAAAAAATGTATATGTTCTACTGGTTAGATGAGTGTGAATGTGGAGGCAACTACTAAGGTTTTTGTTTATAGTTTTACTTTATTTTTGTATTATGCTGGAAGATGAAGAATGATGTAGGATGACCATTGAGACTCGTACTTTATATATTAGAAAAGAGATTTGTATATAATTGCTGACTAAAATCTTTTTTGTATGTATTCTGAATCTAACTCTACTTACAAATTTATAATGTTTTTATTTTCAAAGCATTGATTTCTTTTAAGTAAGGTGTGGGAAAAAAACTTATCTCTACGAGTAGTGGATCGGCCTTTTCCTATCCTCTCATATATTGCATACACGTAGAAAACGAACGAGAAATAAGCTGATAGATCATGCATATCAGCAAGCACCTTGTTGAGCAGGATCCTGCGGTCCTTGAGCTTGCCGTTGCCGTCGGTGGAGAGGTAGGAGCTGCCGATGGAGTGTATGATGGACTCGTACCCCCGCTGGTCCGCCACGAAGTAGTTGTCCTCGCCGAAGTCGGCGTTGGTGGGCGTCGGCTGCGTGTTCTGCAGGCTCGTCACGCGCGGCGGCTCTGCGAACTCGTAGTCGTATATGAAGTAGTCCAGCGCCATGTCCACAGGCGTCGTCGGCCCGTTCGGCTGGCTGCATACGTACAGCTGGTTCAGCACGCGCGCAGCATCAAAACACACAAGTTAAGCAAGCATCGAAACGCGTACTGGTTGAACAGCCGTTGCATGGCTAAGACAGAGATGTCGTCGCGGCCACTGGGGTGCATCTTCTTGGTAAGGTTGGCGCCCAGCTCTTCCACCTCGTAGGCACGGTCCATTCTCTTCTGCACGTACTCCTCGTCGTACAGCCCACCGCCGCTGCGGCCGGCGGCGAGCGACCACGACGACGACGACGGGAACAGGATTAAACAACGCATTAATTATTGTGACAAAAGAGACGACTTGTCATATTGAAGCAAAGTATATATATGCACATGTTTTTCATTATATTTCTTTAGCATTTAGTAGTTCATGAATTCTCTGTTAATGTTGGTTTGGACGACGAACGAAGCGTCGTTCTCTTCTCAAAGCGTCTTGTATATACAATCACACAGTGTCATATCCAGCATTTATTTAGCGTATGCTGTTCATCGATGACGAAAGCATCGATCGCGTCCTTCGTCAGTTTAATTTACCAACGGCCGGTCATATATTATACGTTTTCTGTGATAAAAAGAGGTCCGCGCGCCAGGACTATTGGCATGTTAATTGTTTCGTCTGAATGTCCGATTCAGACATGCACTCGCGCGCTACCATTAATTTACAGTAGTTAGTGAGTATAGTAGTTTCAGGCAGATGTTTTTTTTTTTGCTGCACACACACTCATCGATCGGGTTCATGTTTTAATCATCAAGCGCGTGCATGCATGCGTGCGTGCGTTCCTTCTTTGTGTATAAATATATATAAATAAATATACGTACTTCTCCTTGTAGACGTTGCCGACGACGCTGTCGAAGTCGGAGTAGAAGTTCCTGAGCTTGAGCGTGGAGTTGACGAGGGGCCAGATGGGGTTGAGCTGGTCGCCGCCGAGGCCCTCCACCCAGTTGGCCCCGATCTCCACGTTGATGCCGCCGAAGTTGTGCTTGTGCATCCGCCCGCCCACGCGCCCCGTCGCCTCCAGGATCAGCAGATCCCGGACCCCGGCCTCCCACAGCGTCTTCCCCGCCGAGATCCCTGCATCAGCAGATCCATGGATCGCCAGCGAGGCAATAAACGTTATTTCATGGAAACATGCATGCATATATATATGCATGGAAGCAACGCAAGAAACACGTCGTCGTCGTCGTCTGGCGCGCGCGCATGCATGGTTATATCTATTAGTTACCGGACATGCCGGCGCCGACGATGATGACCCTGGGGCCGCTGGCGCCGGCGAGGGAAGCATACGACTGTGCTAAGAACAGCACCGCTGCTAGAGCAGCAACGACGACTACGGAGGTCTTCATTAGTTTCCCCACAATTAACCTTTCTCTCTACTGATGAGACGAAGAGAGGTCTCTAGCTGTGCTGCTCTCAGCCTCACCACCCAGGGTGCACTTATATATATGCGGAGATGGTGCAAAGACGCGCGCACATGCAGCCTGTTGGATGATGCATTTTCGCTGCAGGTAGTGGTAGCAGCGTACAGGTTCGCTGTCGATCGATCCGATATTTTATTAAGCTACAAATCTACATACTGTACATATTAGCCAGAACGAAACGCATTTATGTTTGTAGGGACTACATACTTATTTAGCAAGCCATAAATTTGATCATATCCTAACACCAAATCATGGCGGGTGATTATTGGATGGGGAAAATTCTCAACAATTGCGCGTTGACTGTTCAGCTCGTCTCTTAGCTAGCTAGCTAGGAGCTTCTCGAATGCATAAATATACACACACATGGTGCGCATGTCACTGCAAAAATAATATTTATGTTATTTAGCACAAGTTACGGTTTATTTTAGGAATAAACTAAAATTTTCGAGCACAATGCTCACAAAACAAGCCCGCGAACTTGCAATCTATTTGTTTTAAAATTGTATAAAAAACAAACAAAGTTAGAAAATTATGAAACTTGTCGACATGTCATGATTTCATATGTAGAGACTTTGATAAAAATTTGACATATGATATCATGACATGTCGATAAGTTTCATGATTTTTTAACTTTGTTTTTGTTTTATACAATTTTGAAACAACTATATCACAAGTTCAAGTTCATGTTTCGTGAGCATGTTGCTTGAAAATTCCGGCCTGTTCCTAAAATATGTCGTAACATGTGCTAAATAACATGAATTGCATTTATTGTTTTCTATTTTTTGAGTGACTTGCAATTCAAATCTGAATTATCCGAACTTAACACCCTCCTGAGTCGCTTACAATTGGGACCGCAGAGGGCGGACGCTGTTACATGGAGATCTCTTGGTGCGAAGTCTGCTAGCATCGACATCGTCTCACACCCGGTTTTAGAAGACAAACCGAATGCGAACCATGTACGGACCAGGATCAACAATTCACGTACACAACAATTTATATAACCGGACATCATCACACAATACTCAAATAATAACATAAAAGAGGTAATAGTTGATTACATCATGATGTCAGAGACATCTACATAGTCATTAACATAGATCAAAGTGCGAAAACGAAACGTAGCTAAACATGACCTTCACATCGAGGACGAGGTCTCCTTGGAATTCTTTGGGACGATGGCTTTGTCTCTTTAACTTTTTGTTGCTACTTGATATTTGTTTAGGGCGTCGAGGGCTTGAACTCGGTCTCCATAAAGGAGGTCTTTTCTTGTCAGCTCATCGACATGTGGGACTACGCTAGGGTCTGATTTAGGTGAGCCGTGCTTGAGCTCCTGCGAAGTCATCGCTTTGGCTACGTACATTAATTTGAATGGTTTTAAGCCTGTTGCACGGGATTCAGTTGCATTTAGTCCCTAAAGCACTTTGGGTAATTGCTCTGCCCATTTAACCTTTTTGTGCTCAAGGAGTCTTTTCTCTTTCCATTTGCGCGCTCTACAACTCTGCTGGATACTGGGTGGTAGATTGATGCAAAGACTCCCTTTGTTCCTATGGAGGCACAAAAATCATGGAAATCTTGATTGTCGAACTATTTTTCATTGTCTACTGTCACCTTGGAGGTACCCAAAACGACAGACAATATTTTGCTAGAAATTTTTTTGTGCCGTCTTTGCTGTTATAGTGGAGACTGCTCTCGCCTCGATCCACTTGGTGAAGTATTCCACAACAACAAAATCATGTTTGAGGTTGCCTTGTGCGGTTGGGAGTGGTCCTACTATATCAAGGCCCCACCGTTGTAGAGTCTAGGTGTGAGCAATTAATTTTGTAAGCTACGAGGGTGCCCCGTTTCGAGGGAAAAATGTCTGGCATGCTTCGCATGAGCACACTACATGGTTCATTGCACATACAACAGCTGGCCAGTAGAAACCTTGGCGCATGGCTTTGGCAGTGAGCCAGCGAGGATTCTAGGGCCTGAATGTCAGACGCATACTCCTTTGTGTATCTCTTGAAGGAGGTCTGCGCCTTCGACTTCCGTGAAGCATTTAAGCAGAGGCTAGCTGAGTCCTTTTCTGTACAGTTGTCCTCTTATTATTGTGAACCCACGACTTCGGTATTTCTGTCTTTTGGCTTCAGCTTGGTCTGTAGGGGTGGTAATGACCTTGCAGGCATAAAGTTATTGGGGCCGTCCAGTATTTGGTCATTATAAGGCTTACGATTCTCTGGCCGTCTGGCTCCCTTACGACTGGGGTTTCGATTACTTGAAACAACACATCCGAAGGTATGGGGTCTCCCCTTGGAGCGGCCTTCACGAGTGCGTCTGCTTCTTCATTTTTGTTTCTGTCTACGTACTAAATGGTGAAACCTTTGAATCGTCTTTCCAAACTTCGCACAACAGATAAATATTGAAGGAGAACTGGTTCACGAGCCGTGTAGTCTTTTTCTATCTGACTGGCGACAACCTTGGAGTTGGTCTTGGCTATACATGTTTTGACGTCGAGTGCTCTAAGTTTGCAAAGTCCAAGAATGACTGCTTCATATTCTACTATATTGTTGGTACACTTATCTGTTTTGATATCAAAACTCAGGCGAGCGGCGTATTTGTACTTGGTGCCTGACAGATCTATTATTACTGTTGCTGCACCGACCCGTGCATGACACCAGGCGCCGTCACAATGAATTGTCCATAATGTTTCTAGGTCTAGATGATTAGAAGGCGAAGGCCCTGTCCAGGCTACTATAAAGTCGGCGAGGACTTGTGACTTTATTGAGCTTCTTGACTCAAAGACTATATTGTAACCAGAAAGTTTGGTTGCCCACTTGAATATTCTGGCTGAAGTTTTTTGGGTTGTTGAATAAGTCGTTGAGACCTCGGTCTGTGAGCACTCTTTTTTATGTGCTTCGAAATAATGACGCAGCTTTCGTGATGCCATGAGGACTGCATATGTTATTTTTTCCATCTCCGTCATCTTGCATTTGGAGCTGCTGAGGAGCTCTTCTCCCTGATGATGTTACATCTGTCTTATTTGATCTATGTGGATATTTTAGAGAACTTGATGCAAAAGTTCTCTATAGAGATCAACTTGAGAAGTTAGAGGAGAGAATTATAATGACGTTATGTCGGATGGAGATGATATTACCTCCAGGATTTTTTTACTATGATGGTGCATCTTGTCCTTCACTTAGCAACAGAGGCAAAAATAGGTGGACCTGTTTGCTATTGATCAATGTGTTTTGTGGAAAGGTATACTTTTCTTTATAGTTTTGTGTCATTTTTTCGTATTTTATTGAATGATTATTTAATGCTTTTGCTGACATAATGTTGGTGTGTTTATGTACTTAATTAGGTGAGTTGAAGTCAAATGTGAGGAACAAAGCTCATCGAGAGGGATGCATTGCTGAATAATTTTGGCAAAAGAGGCCATGCCACTTTGTTCAGGATTCCTTGATGGTTTCCAAGGCTTGGTTAACAAGCTCTTGAGGAATGATGAAACAATGGGATGTTGTACTGAATCGACATCAACGTTTTTCCCTCATGCTGGAATGGCACTTGGAAATCCACGTAGTTATGTTATAAGAGGTTTGGTAAAATTACAAGCACACATATATGTGTTATTTAATTGCTCGGATGTCAACCCATACCTTAGGTAATCTCAACCTCATAAATATATTTTCAACCTTTTCGTTTCTCAAACTTTGTTATATGGTACATTAAATGCAGAGCTCATGCTGAAGAGATCACAACAAACCATAATGGACGTCATTTGAGCCATAGATATGTAGAGAAAATGCAAAATGAGAAGTTCCATCATTGGTTTAGATGCCGTGTAAGTGACATATTTGAAGTCCTTTACATATAGTAGCAAAAAAACAAGACTAAATTTGTAAAGTTGTACAGATTATGCAGATTGAGAGGGAAAATGGCATTCACGGTAATAATGATGCCATTAGTTGAAGCAGCAAAAAAAATATCGTGCTTTCAACAGTCGAGGTTTTCTATTTAGGACAAAACAGTTCGATGGGGTGACACAAAATGGTGGAGTAGTGTTGACTGCAAAAACATCCAGTTATGCTAGTGCAAGTGATTCTAGACCAGTTTTAGGTGATGTGACTTACTATGGGAGGATAATTGATATTATTGAGCTGAATTGCTCTGGGAATTTTATTGTGGTGCTTTTTAAATGTCAATGGGTTGATGTTCTTTCTGGGAGAGGAATAAAAAAAGATAAATATGGCTACACACTTGTAAACTTCTCGCACCTGATACATACAGGAGAAAAGGTTGGGCATGAACCATTTAATTTTCCTAACCAAGCTGACAAGGTGTTCACCAATCGTAGTTAGTTTCTTTAATGGTCCGTGTTTCTATCTTATAGTTTCAAATTGCTACAATTCATATTTTTCCATCACCACATTTCCTTTATATTTTTTATTGGGAGTTACTAATATATTTTGTTTTTATTGCAGAGCTAAAAGATCGAGGTGTGGAGCCAGCTTCTATGACATATGTTGACCTCATTGCTGTCGTACAAAGGAATGAAAATTTCTACAAGCTATTAAATGGTCTGTCTAGATGAAGAAAATAGGAGTTGTAGTGTGTGAAGCGCAAGTGTAATATACCTGAACTCATGAAGCATTGTGTTTTGTAGAAATTTGACCGAAAATGTAGCTTATATATGTACCTGGGTTGCGACACAACACAGAGCAAAGCAGAGCAAGATAGGCCTGCATGCTGGTGACCTTAGTTATTTTGTGAGATGTGAATTATAAATTATTGTATCATATTAGTTATTTCGAAATCTGTTATATAAAGCTCGTATCGTTCAAGACCCTTACTGCTGTGATTCTATGAAATATTAGATTCAGATACAATGACATGTATATACAACAACACCCTTACTGTTGTGAACAATCAGATATATGAATTGTACTAGTTCTTCTATTCCCCAATCTATTTTTTTCCGGGGTAACAATAGTAGTACAAAGAACTATCACCTTCAGAATGAATCTGCACCTGTACTAATAGATGTCATGTAAAATGAGAAAGGAAAGGGTAAGCATTTTTGTTTCCATGAAACTATTTTTTCCTACTGCAAATTCACTATCGATTTTTTTGTGGAGCACTTAAGGAGAGCATAATACTTTAGAAAACAAATACACTTTAGAACATTGTGTGACTAATTGTATTGCGTTCTCAAGGGTCTAAGGAAATGGCCGGATACAATATTTTTTGTGATTTAAAAATTCATCCAATCGAAATGTGAGGCATGTATTATTAATAAATACTTAATATATAATTAAAAATACTGTTCATTGAGGATTTATCTACAAGAAAAATGCACAACCCAAATAATAAGTTTTCTGGCTACAAATTGAGGCTCTGGAAATTGAAGTGATCATCTGAAAAACATAACTTTGTAGGGTTGGAGACTTTCATATAGAAGACCTATCTTTTGCTTGCTTTATTGTCTAAAGCTTTTTGTTGTTGAAGCACCTGGAAGGAAATGTGCATCTTCTAAAGCTGGTGGAGTCCCAGAAGGGAGGCCTAGTAGTGCAGTTCAGAGTTGGTTGGCCTTTGCTGTTTTGCTTGTTTGTTGCGTTCAGAGTTTAGTTTGTTAGTTGCGTTTAGATTTCAGGTCGTTTTCAACGACCATGTGGAGGCAGACACGATGGGATCACAGAAGTGTTTTTGCTGCATTGCCCGCTCCTTCGTAACATTATTTTATATGTGTTACAAAATACCACTATCTAGGTAACATTTTAGGTGTAACATTAATTTTGTGTTATTATAATTGTTATCTATAGAGAATTTTACTAAACAAATGTTATGTGTTACAATGTTCTCTAGTAACACATAGTGTTGTGTTCCTATACAAATTCTTGTAGCACAATGATATATGTGTTACAAGAGGATGTTACAGTATCTATATACTTAGTACGTAGTGCTCGGAGACAAAACATATAGGTTATTGTTGCAGTTTGCCGTTTTTGAGCTTTTCTTGCACTAGAGTTGCGCTGATTGTGTTGTGGGATGCTGCAATGTACAACAGTAGTGCGGAGGCACGCACCATGCTAGCTAAGGTGGCTAGCTCTGATAAATCGGCTTTGAGCGACTCGAAGGCTGCTAGTTGCTCAAGGCCCTAGACGAAGTCTTTCATTCCTCGCAGCGTCCGGAAGAAAGGCAGGCTTCACTCTACAGACCGAGAGATGAATCTGTTCAATGCTAGTATGCTACTAGCCTTCCTGTGAGTCTCTAAACATCTTCTATTGATTGCGGAGCATGCATGTCCATTATTGCTTTTAAATTTGGTTGGCTTGACTTAGATGCCTCTGTGGGACACGAGGTACCAATATTTTGCCCTGACGGACACCAAAAACTCACTTTTCTAGATTTAGGCAAAGTCTTGCTTGTCGCATTTTTGCAAATCTTTCCACAAGGTCGGCGATGTGATCCTCAGAAAAGAGTTTAAGGTACTTGGCCTTAAATTCAGGGTGTTATAAACTCATCCCCAAATTTAGGGTGTTACAAACCTACCCCTTTAAAGAATCTCTCCCCCGAGATTCAGGGTTGGCCAGCAAAGAGTTTAGGGTACTTGGCCTTCAGATCATATTCTCACTCTTAGGTTGCTTCTTCCTCAAAGTGGTGACCCCATCTGACTTTGCACATTTTGATGGTGTTCCTCCCGATGACTCTGTCTACGGTCTCTAGAATCTATGTTAGCTTCTTTATGTATGTCAGGTCCTCTTGGACTTCCAGGTCCTCCACTGGCAATTGCTCCTCTGGCACTTTCAGACACTTCTTCCGCTGAGACACGTGGAAAACATTGTGCACTACTGACAGGCTTTCTGGTAAATTGAGCTGGTAGGCCACCTCTCCATGTCTTGCTTAAATCTGGTACGGTCCAATATAACAAGGTGCTAACTTGCCCTTGACTCCGAACCATTTGACTCCTCTGATAGGCGACACTTTTAGATATACATGATCCCCCACCTCAAAACCCAGTTCTCTTCTTGTGTCAGCATAGCTTCACTACCTTGATTGTGCTATATTCAGATTCTCTCGAACCATTTTGATATTCTCCTCGACTTCGAGCAAAATATCTAGCCCATACACTTGTCTCTCTCTAGGTTGATCCTATTGCAACAGAGTTCTACAACTCCTTCATAAAGCGTCTGAAATGGTGACATCTTCAAGCTAGCCTAGTAACTGTCGTTGTAGGAGAACTCTGCATAGGGTAACCTTTTGTCCCATCTAGACTTGTCTTGTAACGCATAGGCTCTCAACATATCTTCTAGGATCTGACTGGTTCTTTTAGTTTGACTGTCAGTTTGTGGGTGATAAGCTGAACTGAAATTTAGATACGGACCTAGAGCTTCGTGCAATTGCTGCCAGAAATGAGAGGTAAACTGTGTTTCGCGATCTGACACTATCTTCTTTGGTACTCCGTGCAAACAGACAATCCGAGACATGTATAATTCAACTAGTGTTGCTTCGATGCATGTTGTCTTCACATGTATGAAATGGGGCCGCCTTTGTTAAGCGGTTCACAACTACCCAGATGGAGTCGTAGCTGACCCGGGTATAGGGTAGGGCAACTATAAAATCCATCCCGATCTCAATCCACTTTCGACTGGCTTCTGATGCTCTGCTTTGGTTGTTTGAGAGCTATCACAGATGGTGACATATTCTGTGATCTCTTTTTTCATACCGTACCACCAAAACCTCCTTTTCAAATCTTGATACATCTTCTCGCTTTCAGGGTGTATGGAGTAGGTTGTCTTATGAGCTTCTTTGAGGATTAGCTCCCGAATGGACATGATATCGGGAACACACAGTCAGCCTTTGAACCATATCACGCTTTCTACATCCTCTCAAAAATCCTTGCCTCTTCCTTCTAGAATCAACTACCGAATCTCGTTGATTTTCTTATCGTCCTTTTGTCCTTCTTTGATTTCCTGCTTTAAGGTGGGTTCCAACTCAACTGTTACTCCTTTGCATGCTATTCAAAAATCCAAGGCTCAGCCTATCAAACTCCTTAGCTAACTCGTATGGCATCGAGTGAGCGGCCATCATGTTGACTTGACTATTTCTGGTTAGAGCATCTGCACGTTCGCTTTGCCTAGATGGTAATGTATCTCTAACTCATAGTCTTTAATCAGCTCTAGCCATCTTCGCTGCCTCATGTTCAACTATGACTGAGTGAATATGTACTTTAGACTCTTGTGGTCCGTGTAGACATTACATTTCTGTCAATATAGGCAGTGTCTCCATGACTTTAAGGCATGAATCACTGCTGCTAATTCTAGATCATGTGTTGGGTAGTTCCTCTCATGAATCTTCAATTGTCGAGATGAGTATGCAACAACTCTTTCTTCTTGCATTAGCACACATACGAGTCCAGTGTAGGAAACATCACAATACACTGAAAATGGTTTGTGAACGTCTAGTAGAATCAAGACTGGTGATGTAGTCAATTTTTTCTTCAACTCTTCAAACGCATCTTGGCACTTTTGGGTCCACCTAAACTCGACCTTCTTTGCTAGCAGGGCTATCATTAGTCTAGCAATCTTTGAAAAGCCTTCAATGAAACACCAATAATATCCAGCCATTCCGATGAAGCTCTTGATCCCATGAACATCCTTCAGTGCTTTCCAGTCTAGAATGTTTGCTACTTTCTTTGGATCCACATCTAACCCTTCTCGGTTTGTGATGTGACCCAAGAACAAGACTTCATGAATCCAAAACTCACATTTTCTTAGCTTGGCATACAACCGGTGCTCACGTAGTCTTTGCAATACCATCTTCCAATGTTGTGCATGATCCTCCTCACTTTGAGAATATATGAGGATATCATCGATGAACACCACCACAAACTTGTCTAGGTAGTCCATGAACACACTGTTCATTAGGTATATAAAGAAGGCTGGCGCATTTGTCAGGCCAAAGGACATCACTGTGTACTCATATAATATGTACTTGGTGATGAATGTCATCTTCGGTATGTCTGAGCATTGGATCCTGAGCTGATGGTAACCTGATCTCAGATCTATCTTCGAGAACAAAGTAGCTCCTCTGAGCTGGTCGAACAAACCTTCTATTCTCGGGAGGGGGTACTTGTTCTTGATGATAACTTCATTCAAGGCTCTATAATCTATGCACATCCTCTTGGTTCCATCCTTATTCTCTACAAACAGGACTGGAGCGTCCCAAGGCGAGGTACTTGGTCGATGTAGCCTTTTTCTAACAGTTTGTCTATTTGCTTCTTGAATTCTACCAATTTTGGTCCAGACACTCTGTAGATCCTTTTGGAGATGGGGGCAGTGTCAGGGATAAGCTCTATAGCAAACTCGACCTTCCTCTCAGGTGGCATGCGCGGTAGCTCCTCAAGGAACACATCTAGAAACTCTGACACAACCTTGATGGCCTTAAGCGGGTTGGCCTCCCTACCATCAACGGTCGTCTGGTGATAGGCTCCTTCCTCTAGTATGGGCATGATCAGTTTGGTCACCAAGTGGTTCACCTTTCCATGGTTGTATGTTAGGCCACGACCATCTATTGTCTACTGCGGTGCATCTTGTCTTGCTAGGCATTAGGAGCTAATTGTTGTTGTGTTGCTTTCTTCGGGCAATGCATTGCCCAGTGGCTTTTCTCTCCACAGTGAAAGCATCGTCTGCCTCCTTGTCCTAGGGCTGCCTGATTGCCCTGGTTAGCTATTGGTGTAGGAAGACAGGGTGCCTGATTGTTCTGCCTTTGATACTGATTACTTCCTTGTGGGTTGTTCTGGCGGTACTATTGTTGATGATGCAGATACTACCTCTAAACCTGCTTGCAATGCTAGGACGGATTGCTTGAGAAACAAGATTGTTGCTCCCGGTCTGAGGTCCACTCATGTTGCACTTTTGATCTTCCATTTACTTGTGCTTCCTTTCGGTCATGATTGCTCTATCAATCAAGTGGTGGAAGGTGCGGACAGTGTGGTTCATCGCTGGTAATGCAGGGGGTCGACCAAACCTCTCATGAAGCTATATTGACTTTTAGCATCAGATTTGATGTCTTCAGGTGTATAACAAGACAGTTGCAAGACATGTCCTTGTACTCACTAACAAACATGGGTCCCTATTTCAGTGCCAGGAACTCTTCCTTCTTCACGATCATCAGCCCTTCTAGAACATGATACCTACGGAAGTTATCTCTGAACTTGTCCTAGGTGATGGTTTTAGGTTTGGCATGGGTGGCAAGGTAGGATTCCCACCAAGACTGTGCTGCCCCTCAGCTAGTGGGGCCCATACAGAACCCACTATCTATCATCACATTAGGTGGTGAGTAGTTCTCTTTCCACTACACGCAACCAGTCTTCAACATCCATAGGGTCAGCAGAGTGGGCGAAGGTAGGAGGGTGCCCTCTCATGAACTCCCCACTGTTTGTCTCGTCGCATCTGCGACATCTGCATTTACACTAATGGTTGGGGTTGGGGTTGTTGTTGAGCTTGTTGCATGGCTGCCAAAGTCTATCCAATAGCCTGCACAACTTGAGTTTGCATCAAGAACATCTACTCCACAGTCAGGTGAGGTGGTGGGAGAGGTAGCTGCTGGTGCTGGGGCTCCTCTTGCTAGGACTGGGCAAAAAACCCGTAACTCGAAACCAGAACCCGGAATACCCAAACCTGAACCCGAAATACCCGAAACCTGAATTTCGTTCGGGAATTTCGGTAGCAACTTCCAAAACCCGAATTTATTTCAGGTAGCAACTTGCTAAACCCGAATTCGGGTATCATAATTGGGTACCAAAATACCCAAATTACCCAAACTTTCATGTGTCATGTACTGAAAGGGAAATGTGCCCTTGGGCCATTTCTATATTGTTTTGGTGATTAGATGCACAATACTATGTGAGAACTAACATGATGTTGAGCAAAGGTATATGATGCAAAATCTAGATGGATCAAGTATGAAGGTAAGTTCTAGACACTTAGTCATTTGTTTTATGTGCTAAACATGCTTGTCTAAGTGCCAGGAACTCAGTTAAGTCAAGTCCAAAAGGAGCACAAGAAGTTAAACTGAAACAGCCAGACTTGCACCAGCCTGCGGGTGCACCGGATAGTGTCCGGTGCACAGGCTGGCGCGTCGACGAACTCGCTGCTCTCGGGAATTTCTGGGGACGCTGTGACTAAAATTCACCGAACTGTCCAGTGAGCTAGTAGCGCCCGCACCAACGATTGGCAACACAATTAGCACGCAATCAATGGGCGACGCGTGGCCAGAGCCAACGGTCACCAGGCCGCACCGGACTGTCCGGTGTGCCACCGAACAGTCCGGTGTGCCAAGGGGACCGCGACTACAACGACCGGCTTCGCCAAAGAAGGAAAGAAATCAGCATTGTTCACTGTTCGGTGGTGCACCAGACTGTCCGGTGCGCCCACGAACAGAAGGGAACTATTGCCTATCAAATGGAGTTCTAGCGACTCCTAGCTGCCTTGGGGCTATAAAAGGGACCCCTAGGCGCATGGAGTAGCACACCAAGCGCTCCTTGAACATTCTAAGACGCATAGACTTCGCAAGCACGCATTCAATTCATTGTGTTTGAGATTTGAGCACTTGTTTGAGCTGTGAACTCGTTGTGTTGTGTTTTGTGCTCGTTTCTTGACTTGTGTGCATGTCGTTGTTGCGACTCTAGCTTTTGCGTATGTTTCTATTCCCACCTTACTCTTGTGGTTTCATTGTGATCAATCTTGTAAGGGTGAGAGGCTTCAACTTGTGGAGATTCCTCACAAAGGGGATAAACTTGAGATAAAGAGAATCATGGTATTCAAGTGGATCATTGGATCACTTGAAAGGGGTTGAGTGCAACCCTCGCTCGTTGGGACGCCACAACGTCGACAAGGCAAGTGTTCCATTTGGCCGAACCACAGAATAAAAATCGCTGTGTCAACTATCTTTATTCTTGTGTGTTTGTCTCTACTTCTACACACTTTATAATTGCTCTAAGTTTAATACTCATCTTGTGAAGAGCAAGTAAGTGAAGAAGTTGTCTCCCTCTCTAGTCATAGCATATTGGTTTTGACTTCACTAACATTTCATAAACCAAGTTTGTGTTGTTTAGTATTGATTTTTACAGGATCACCTATTCACCCACCCTCTAGGTGCTCTCATGTACTCATGTCATTCTTAATTATTAATTTGTACATCTATAATTATGTGTAAGTGTGCATGACTTGTGATTGTAGATTGCTTGTGTTTTTATGTCCATGTATATCATTATTCAAACTATATTTTTATAATAATTTAATAGAGTGCATGTGTTTTTATGAAGCCGACACAACAGTTCGGGTAGTTTGGGAATACCCGAACCCAAACCAGAAATTCCGGGTACCCGGATTTTAGGGTATTGTAAAACCCGTTGTAATTTTGGGCATCGATTCTCAAAACCCGAAATTTTAAATACCCGAATTGCGTGACCCCAAATTTTTGGGTAACCCGAACGCCCACCCCTACCTCTTGCTAGGCACGCAACTCCTGCTGAGCACACCTGTCGCCTCGGCGTCTGTTGTCAGACATCTGTAGAAGGCATTTACACATCGGCATTCGCCTTACAATCTTTCAGCATAAGAGAAAATATACAAAATTCTTCATAAAACTGAATGAAGAAGCTCTCACTGATTCTCAATATGATCAAACACAGATTCTCAGATAAAGAGGAAGTGGAAGCAAAAGGTTTCTCAACTAAACAACTAATTTTTATTAACATCACTAGCTAAATCAAACTGCAGGGGAAACCCACATCTTGGCAACAATCATTACAAAGATCCAAATCTAGCATAGGTTCATCATAACAAGCATAAAAATATCTGATAAACAAACTAGCCTGACCAATTAAGACTGAGACACTTGACTTAAGAATTTATTACACACCCGAATGATCTAGGGATCTAGATCTATCCTAGTCCTACAGTCGGGGGAACTGTAAGTGTGGTGACCACGTGTCAGCGAGCGGTAAGGGTGCTGAGTCCCAAAAAGAGCGGGGGAAGCACCTTCCTGGTGGCGGCGATCTACTCACTCGGCACACAACTTTGCAATCTCTGCACGAGCCCTGCTCAGCTCGTCCAGAGAGTGGTCCAGCTCAGTGTTAAGCATAGCGAGTGGGTTGACTATGCTACTCAACCTAGGGTTGTCCTCTCCAACAGGCGAGACAACCACACTCTCTGTGTTACCAGTGGGACGATGGGGGTAGTACCTAAGGTTAAGACCATCGGTCATCCTACCAAACAAAGAACAGTACAAGGAAAGTGCACATCGTCCAGCATCTTGCATAGCCGCCTCAACAGTGTCCCTCTTAGAGATAGAGTAGTGCTCCAAGAAAGCCTTTGCACCACGGAGGTCATCCTCTGTACGGCGTACTAGGCAGGTAGCCTCCTAGCGGTTCGGTTGTCTCTCGCGATTGTGCTGGTAGACTACACAACTGTACTCGATCAACCATGTGTGTTGGTTAAAGGCTCGACACAACAGGGTGTCGAGTGCGTCGTGAAAGTGACAACCGCGAGCGGCGTCGCGGGTGATGGGTCAGGCGACACATCCCTCCGGCTACTGCTCCTCCGAAAGCTCAGTGTTGTGGCCTAAGCTGTCTCCATTGTCGTCTCCGTCGGGGTCTCCTCCAGGGCCTCCTTCAGTAGCCGAGGCACCCTATGGTGGTGCAGGGTGTGCCTCCTGCTGGGGAACAGGGGATGGTATCTCATGGACTCCACCTCCTGCTTAGCTCATGCACATAGGAAGAGCCTTGCTGCTCGCTCTGCTGATGCTGGCACTCCTGCTCCTTGCAAAGGCAGTGGTGCAACTTCTCCAGGTGGTTTGATTGACCGGACACCGTGCGACGAAGTGGAAGCTCCACAAGGCGAGACGGTAGGAAAGGGATCACCAACTTATGAGCAGTGTGCCTAAGACGGGACATCTACAAGACATCGTAAGCATAAGAGAAATAGCCGGACTATTATGACAAGTAAACTATAGACAGAACCAAAATAAAAATTAGCAAGGTATAATATATATATATAGTCGTATAACATATGTTTGGTCAAGATGGCCAACTTTTGAAGAAGTGATACCAGAGGTCAAGGTGAGAATGACGGTCAATAGTGCTTAGAACGACTATTGCTACTCTAGGTTAGCGGTTCTACAGTAAGCATGGCTTTGATACACTTATGTCACACTCGATTTCGAAAGTCAAACCGATTGTGAACCATGTACGTGCCAAGATCAGCAATTCACATAGTACCGAAAGGCCGGCGGTGGAGAGCTGGTTGGCAGATGCAGGTTCCGCCCATGCTGCCCCTAGGCGGGCGACGTGGGGGAGACGGGAGCTCAACTGGATTTGTCACGTTGATTTTCAGTTCTTTGACTTTTATATATCATGTTTTGGAGTTTTAAAAATAGTACCGTATTTACAGTATTGTTATACACATTGTTATTTATTAATTAAAATCAAATAAGATTAATTTAACAATAAATACAATCAATTAATGGAGAGGGAGAGATTAAAGTTCCCCTCTCCATGCGAGGAAATTGGTCGGCCTCTTGCATGCAAAGAGAGGGCGTCGTTGGACGGCGAGGGGGCGTGGCCGGCCACCCCATAGCCGACAGGGGAGGGGGAGGGGGGTTGGAGGCAGCCCAATATATGCCTCGCTGGCTCGCTCCCCATCTAGCCTGTCGGCGTGCTCGGTCCTGCACCCTGTGCCTCGTTCCCGCATGCGTACGTGAACCACGAACTACTGCACGCTCTCTAGTTCTTCTGCACCAGTGCTGCTTCTAATTAATGTCCGGGATGTTGCAGCAGGACACGCACACGGCTGGTGCAAGACATGGCTGCGCCGGCGTGCTTTGTTGATTTTGATATTAAATTTACTGATTTAGCTCGTTTCTTTAGACCCAATTCGGTTGTTCCAGAGAACTGGTGCCTCGAATGGTTCACAAATTTCTATTATCTTGATAGCTACTCTCTTCGTCCATAAATGTTGGACGTTCTAGCCATTATAACACATATTAGGATGGGTACTGTCAGTACCCTGGAACAGGGGTACCCGCTACTACAGTGTGAAGACACGGTGCCCGCGCGGCTATCTCTAGTCGCGCGGTGAATAGCACCCGACCCCTCCACGTGGGTGGCTCCGGGGCCGCCACGTGGCCAGGGCAGACGATATACTCCAAGGTGGCGACAGTGGGTCCGGACCCCCACGGGAAAGTGCCGGAGCCTTGGATGCACAATCCGGACCTCCGGGTGAGATTCAAGACCTCAACAGGTACAAACCAGACCCCTGGGACAGGTCCCGGACCCCTCAGGTGGGGTCCGGGCTACTCACAGTGGGGTCCTATGATTCCAAGGCAAAGAATACCCAGACCTTAATCAAGGCCAGGCGGGGTCCGGTGCTGACACGTGTCCGGACCATATCGCGAGCGCTCCAACTCCCCGCTCAGGCGGAGACCCGATGCTGCCACGTGGCCTACTGCCCGTGACGTAAACCAGCGGGCGGAGCCAGACGTAAGGCCTCTGGGCCGCACATTTATTGCGGAGGAGGTGCGTTGCCTGTCAAGCTGGCAGGTGATGTGCCGCCTCAGCATTAAATACGCCATGTCTACTCCGCTGACAAGTGATGTGCCGCCTCAGCATTTAATGTGCCCTGTCCACTCTGCTGACGGGCGACGGCCAGGCCATCCTGCAAGCGGCGTGCCCGTCCGCTCCGGTGGCAGGCGGTACGCCCGTGCTGCGGCATACATTGTGCTCATCATCACTCGTGAAGCTTCCGCTGCACGCCAATACTACGCAGGCTGCGAATATCAGGGCATAAGGAGATTGCACTGGCAACCAGCATTAGTTGTTCCAAGTATTACATCCGTTATGTCCCTGGGCCCGCATGTCGGGGCTCAGCACCCTTGTACGTGCCCCCCTTGAGCTATAAAAGGGGAGGCACGCAATGTTACAAGACTCAAGCACACTCAGACCCAGCTCAGGCTCACAAGTTCATACAAGCTCTCAAACTCAATACATCACACAGTGGAGTAGGGTATTATGCTCCGGCGGCCCGAACCACTCTAAATCCTTGTGTGTTCTTGTGTTCATTCTTCGCTTAGTAGATAGGCAAAACGCTTAGGCCCCTCCTCATCTTAGGATTTAGGGCGGGTGCGTTCCGCCACCCGGCCGGAGAATTTCCTCTCCGACATTTGGCACGCCAGGTAGGGGCTTAGGCTTTAGGTTTTTGCTTGTTTTCTTGCTCAGCATGATGGTGCAAATTGTTGAGCACTGCGCCGAGACTTCGGTGGATTTACTGGTGGAGGAAGAAGCTACTTCTTCCACGCCACAGGTTCCCAATCGCCCAGTGCCGGGCACAGCTACTGTGCACGCTGCGCAGCAGCATACAGCTGCACAGACATCTCGAACTCCGTCAAGGGCAGCTCTAGGGGCGTTGTCTGCGGCCAGGGAGTTGCTGCGCCACCCCCAAGCTCCACGACCTCACCAGGGGCCATGAAGCAGTGGCATGATGACGTCGACCGACTGCTCGGCATGGCGCACTCTAGCTCGACCAGGTCGAGGCTGCGGTCATCCCGGCGCCAACATGAGGCGGCGACGTCTGTGCGCTCACCCTCGGTGAGGGGTGCACAGACCGACGACCTCCGAGCAGAGCTCAACCGCAGGCGTGCGGGAGAGGATGCCCGGGTCTCCCTGGAGAGGGTGCGAGAGCACCGACGAAACATCAAGGGTCGCAACCTCGATCAAGATTTTGCTGCGGTAGCACCGCAGACCCCCGCGGGCGCCCGGATCCAGGTAGGTGTCCCATTGGCCGGCATAGGCTACACCGTGCTCGCGAACCATCTTCGTGCGGCGACCTGGCCCCCAAAGTTCCGGCCGCACCTGCCGGAAAAGTACAACGGTACGTCCAACCCATCGGAATTCTTGCAAGTGTACGTCATCGCCATTACGGCAGCAGGTGGAGACACCACCGTAATGGCAACATATTTTCATGTTGCCTTGTCTGGGCCTGTCCGGACTTGGCTCATGAACCTTACCCCAGGATCAATCTACTCCTAGGAAGAGCTCTGCGCGAGGTTCGCAGCGAACTTCGCCAGTGCTTACCAGCGGCATGGCGTGGAGGCTCACCTCCATGCAGTGAGGCAGGAGCCCGGGGAAACTCTTCGGACCTTCATCTCCCGCTTCACCAGGGTACGAGCGACTATACCCCGTATCTCCGACGCCTCCATCATTAACGCCTTCCGCTAGGGGTGCATGATGAAAAAATGCTAGAGAAGTTGGCCACGCATGACGTGGAAACTATCACCACGCTCTTCGCTCTGGCCGACAAGTGCGCCAGGGCTGCCGAGGGCCGTGCATGGCACTCGGCACCACAAACCGGGGTTGCCCAGACGGGTGGGTCATGTGCCGTCTCTCAGGACGGCAAAAAGAAAAAAAAGAAGAACCGCGACTCCGAGAGGCCGCCGTCTGCTGCTCCAGTCGCCGCAGCTGCGACTGGGGGCCAAAATGAGCGCAACAAGCGCCCACGACCATAGAGGGGTAATAGCGGCTCATGCCCTGTACACCCCAACAATCGCCATAGTGCCACGGAGTGTCGCGAGATCATCGAGCTCACGAAGCGCGTCAGCGAGCGGCGCGAGCAGACCTCCAAGGACGACTCCCCTCCTCGTCGCTGGCCTGGCAAGGAAAGGGTCGACAGCGGCGAGGTGGCCGCGGGGGAACCGGACCTCGGGTATCAGTCACCTGAGGGGGTCCTGAAGGATGTTTTCACCGGAGACTCCAACTCCGGCAATGACAACTAATCAGGCCATCGGGGAGACCCCGTCCTTCCTGGTCTACGGGGCCAAAGCCTGTCTTCCCCGGAAACCTTTATGGGCTCCTCACGGGTCCAGTATTCTAACGAGCCTATGCAGGAATAGTTGCGGCGTGAGGATGTGGACTCCATCAACGAACGCTGTTGGCAAGCGGCGACCTGAAATGCATGGTACAATAAAGCGCTAGGCGCCACCGCCAGCGGACCGTGCATAGTAGGGAACTCGGGGTCCGGGACCTAGTCCTACGGCGAGTACTGAACCAAGAGGGGCTCCACAAACTCTCCCCCAGTGGGAAGGACCCTTCAAGGTGATGGAAGTATGCCGACCCGAGAATGCCCGCCTTGCCACAGCTGAAGGGGTGCCTCTTCCTAATCCCCAGAATATAAAGTATTCCTGTAAGTCCTACCCATAGAAGCAAGTCTGAGGGGTTATGGTTTCTTCTGTTAACTAGGTTGTGCATATGTGTACGCCAGCCTGGTGAGGTCTGCCCTCATAAGCCCGGCCTGTTGGTCTGCACTCATGCATGTCAAGTTATAGGGAAATAATTTACCCCTCAGATGTGCCCCTGTGATGATTTTATTCTGCTACAGATTCCAGATATTATTATTTTTTATCTAACCCACCCATATGGTCTCCCACCCCTGCTGACATGATGACATCTGAATTGAATAGCCAGGCTTGCAGGTTAGGACCCCTCTGCGAAAGCGGGAGGGTCCGTCAGCCTGGGGGCGGCTCTGGAGAACGGGAGCTCGTTCCATGGAATGGTCCAGAGTTGCGTAGCCGCTTAGCCTAGTTCCGTACCCTAGGCCTGCACACTCCACCACTCTGTGACGGGTACCCTAGTATTTGGAGCTATAGTCCCGTGGGTCCGGAAACCAAGGGTCTGGTTCTAGAAAATGGTCGCTTGTCTCCTGGGGTGGTCCGGAGCTGTGTAGCCGCTTAGCCTGGTCTCGTACCGTAAGCCTGCACACTCCACCACTCTGCGATGAGCGTCCTAGTATCTAGAACCGCGTTCCAGGGGGTCCGGACACACAACTTGGTTTCCCAGACTAAATCCTGCAGGTCCCATGCCTGTATCAAAGGATGCCTAGTATCAGGCGATGGGCCCTATGGGTGTGCTACTAACGCTCCCTAGCCGAAGCTGTGTTCAGGCCCAGGCCCCAGTCGAGGCAGCCTCCTGGGGGCCGTTGCCAACTCTTTTAGGTATGCTGGTATCCAGCCTCGACACGTCGAGCCTACATCCTAGGGGGGCCAGGTAACAGGGAGGAGTCGGCAACGCCACACGCGACAGGGACAAATAGTATGCAGATAAATACTAATATTACTCGATAAGTAGTACTCAAAAGTACCTTACAAAAGCAAAGTTATTACATCTGCCTTCAAGCGGGACCCTAGCCTTGTGTCTATAGGTATGACCTACTCGACATCAGTAGGGTCGCGTTGGTGAACATCCTTCCCTCTGAATGCTGGAGGAAGAAGCGGGAAGAAGCGTCGCCCCCACGGACACCTTGCAGAGGTAGGCGATGATGGCCGCCTGAAGGATGAAGCAGAGCGTAAAGTGCTGAGATTAGAGGCCGAGCTCCTCCAGCAGCAGCATGAAAAAAGACGAAATCGGTAGCGCCAGCCCGCTGGGGAGGTTGGAGACGAAGAGCACGAACTCTCCGGCGGTGAGATCACCGTGAGGAGAGGCGCCGGCACAGATCCTTCTGGCAAATGCCGGCACACCCCATCCGAGCAGGTTGCGCACCAAGTTGAGTGCCACCTCGGGCTAGAGGCGCTCGGGAGGATCTAGCAAGGCCATGGTGGCTACGGTGGCAGAAGAGCACGGAGAAATCGAGGGCGAAAGGGCGCTGCAAGGGATGAGAATGGCTACCACGCTCGAGGGAGTCCCTTTTTAAAGAAAGATTCCCCCACTGACGTCCCGAGACGCCGCAGAAGATCTCGCCCGACGCGCGCCAGGGTGACCTAGCCTCTGGCGCGGGGGCCCGGGCCCACGAGTCATACTCCTTGGGCGTCGGCCTCCGTGTGCGGAGAAGGCGAACATTCGTGTTAGGAGCACGCCACCGCTCGCGGTAATGCGCCTCTTCGTCTCCACCGAAAGTAGCGCCCCAACCTCTAGCACGAGGGCCCGAGCCCACGAGTCATACTCCTTGGGCGTCGGTCTCTGTGTGCGGAGAAGGCGAACCGCCGCGTGAGGAGCACGCCACCGTCTGCGGTAGTGTGCCTCTTCACCTCCACTGAAACCAATAGCCCAGTCTCTAACGCGGGGGGCCCGGGCCCGCGAGTCATCCTCCATGGGCGCCGGTTCCTGGGTGCAGAGAAGTCGAACCGCCGCTCGCACCAGTACCGTGCCTCCTCGGGGCCTCCGCAGAAGATAGAGAAGGTAAATTTTCAAAACCAATGCAGCAGTATCGAGGCACCCCGCGCGTGGCCCAGCAAAACCATCAAGTGCGGAGGTCACGGGTCAGTCAGCCGCGGGGACAGGCGTGGCAGTTGGCGTGACCGAGGGCGGACTGGCAGTAAATACGTCAGCGAGCGCACGGAGGCAGCGCGCCAATCGACAATCCAGCTTTGGCCCCACCTGCAGGCTCGTATCCTCCCATGAGGCGGGCCGGGGGCCACTGTCAGTACCCTGGAACAGGGGTACCCGCTACTACAGTGTGAAGACACGGTGCCCGCGCGGCTATCTCTAGTCGCACGGTGAATAGCACCCGACCCCTCCACATGGGCGGCCCGCCACGTGGCCAAAGCAGACGATATACTCCAAGGTGGCGACAGTGGGTCCGGACCCCCACGGGAAAGTGTCGGAGCGTTGGATGCACATTCCGGACCTCCGGGTGAGGTTCAAGACCTCCACAGGTACAAACCAGACCCCTGAGACGGGTCCTGGACCCCTCAGGAGGGGTCCGGGCTACTCATAGTGGGGTCCCAGGATTCCAAGGCAAAGAATACCCAGGCCTTAATCAAGGCCAGGCGGGGGTCCGGTGCTGACACGTGTCCGGACCATATCGCGAGCGCTCCAACTCCCCACTCAGGCGGAGACCCGATGCTGCCACGTGGCCTACTGCCTGTGACGTAAGCCAGCGGGCGGAGCCAGACGTAAGGCCTCTGGGCCGCGCATTTATTGCGGAGGAGGCGCGCCGCCTGTCAAGCTGGCAGGTGATGTGTCGCCTCAGCATTAAATACGCCATGTCTACTCCACTGACAAGCGATGTGCCGCCTCAGCATTTAATGTGCCCTATCCACTCTGCTGACGGGCGGCGGCCAGACCATCCTGCAGGCGGCGTGCCCGTCCGCTCCGGTGGCAGGCGGTACGCCCGTGCTGCGGCATACACTGTGCTCATCATCACTCGTGAAGCTTCCGCTGCACGCCAATACTACGCAGGCTGCGGATATCAGAGCACAAGGAGATTGCATTGGCAACCGACATTAGTTGTTCCAAGTATTACATTCGTTATGTCCCTGGGCCCGCATGTCCAGGCTCAGCACCCTTGTACGTGCCCCCCTTGAGCTATAAAAGGGGAGGCACGCAACGTTACAAGACTCAAGCACACTCAGACCCAACTCAGACTCACAAGTTCATACAAGCTCTCAAACTCAATACATCACACAGTGGAGTAGGGTATTACGCTCCGGCGGCCCGAACCACGCTAAATCCTTGTGTGTTCTTGTGTTCGTTCTTCGCTTAGCAGACAGGCAAAACTCTTAGTCCCCTCCTCATCTTAGGATTTAGGGCGGGTGCGTTCCGCCACCCGGCTAGAGAATTTCCTCTCCGATAGGATTTATATGCATTGATTTATCTTAAAGGTATTTTTATAAAATATAATGTATTAAGACTTTATTTGTATTTTAACAAAAAAAACATTAGTGAAAGCTATATTTTGTAGACTGTGGTGTTGTCTTCAAACCCGTAAAATAAGGCGTGCATGTTTTTAAAAAAGTCTACGTTATAAAATTTTGACCAACAACTTCAGCAAAAAAACATATTTTTAGTGTATGCATGTTACATACTTTGGCACCATTGACTCCCCAATCCCATAAAATAAGGTGTGCATGTTTTAGAAAAGGTAACATTATAAAATTTTGACCAACAACTTTAGCAAAAAAAACATATATTTTTAGCGTATGCATGTTGCATACTTGAATGGTTGTAATATTTAAACTTTATGTTGTCAAATGATACTCACATTGTTTAATATATTTAGTTTAGTAAGCTATGTACTTTATGTGATTGTAATATTTGAATTCTATATGGTTAAAATATATGGGCCGAGCTTAGGCCGGCACAGCTCAACAAAAGTATGACGTGTTTTAAGGTTAGATTAGACCACTGGTTCTAATTTTTAGACTGACACAATACGGTCTAAAATTTTTTATGTCCAAATTTGTTTGGTCCGAAATATGATAGGCTCGTGCTAGACCAGCGCGACCCGACGCCGCTCAATTCCCAGCACTAATCACGCATGTTGTCGCTTCGGGGCCGGCGCTGTCAACATTAACTGCTGACAAGGCGGTGAACTGCCGCCGTGCCCTGATTGGGCCTACTGGCCATGTACTCTTGATTGTTTAGCACGTTGTCAGTAATGTCGCAAATTAAAATTTCCTGGTTGGGGGTAGTTGGGGCTCTAGGGTCACGGTGATGTGCATGCAAACATTACAAAGAATAATATTTCCATGACAATTTGGAGTTCATGGTATTTTTAGAGCTACTAAAACTATGATATTATCACGATAATTGTGGTTTTGAGAAATATTTGCTAAAAAGTCCTTACCTAGTTCAAGAATCAAGATGTTGAAAAAGAAAACGTTGGAGTAGACTCGAATAAGCACGTGCTCGAATTGAAAGGTGTATATCTCATCCATTTATCTTACTAGTCGGTTGTCCGTGCGTTGCGACGGCTTACAATAATACCCACGTAAATTATCTACAAAAAAAATTTCAAGATTTTTTATTGATTATCTCCGCTCTTCGTATAATATTTTTTGATTTGGCTAACTGATGTTACTGTTTACTCCATGCAATATGTCTTGGTACAACACGACCAATGAAGTGAGCGATTAAAAGATAGTTCACAACGACTCGCTGAACGAACAGAGATTATAAAATGACATAATTCCATCATACAGAGACCAAACAAGAGAAAGTTTGTGAGCTCAAGTTTCTAAAATAAGTCACATGAACTCAAACTTATAAAAAAGATAGATCAAAATATGGAGTGATTGCTAAAGTAAGGCATCAATAAAAACTGGATGCACTCCATATAAATTATGCTAATTCGTAGCAATTACTAACGTTTAAAACCAACAAATAACCTTTCATTTTACTGTTAGTGTGACAAAACATTGTTGCTCTATCCAATTCAACAACCTCAAACACTATGTAGTCCATTGCGCCAATGTGGTCTCAGAAACGACCTAATGCTTGCAAGAGCCAAGAACGTTGTGTCGTGCTTGGCCTGTAGCCTCGGCCCGTAGTGCTGGCCCAGCCCAACACGATTATATTTTTTTATTTTACAAAAAACGCATATACATATATACAATTTATATTCAATATTAAAAACATCTGAGCATGATGTTCTACTGGTTAGACAGCTTCACTCAGTGTTTCCCGCCCTTCTTCCATCAGGGCATGCGTTCGAACCCCACCTGCTGCACCGTTTTTAACATTTTACGCTGATTTAATCAAATGGGCCGACGGACTAATTGGCTGGCCCGACACAATCAGCAGGCCAACATGACGTGACTGGGCCAGAGTTGTGGCCCGTGCCGGGCCACCGTTTGGCCATCTATAGGCGTGCAGCGGATTAATTTGAAATAGTTGTGAGGGGTTATTTGTAAAAAGATGACGCGAGCGGGTGTCTGGCCCATGCCGGGCCACCATTTGGCTATCTATAGGCGTGCAACGGATTAATTTGAAATAGTTGTGAAGGGTTATTTGTAAAAAGATGACGCAGGACGACCGTTGAAACTGGTGCTTTAAGTATACTGGTCGGTTGCCCGTGCGTTGCGACGGCTTACAACAATACCCACGTAAACTATTCATCAAAAAAATTTCAAGATTTTTTATTGATTGTCTTCGTTTTCTGTATAATGTTTTTTTGATTTAGCTAATTGATGTTATTGTTTACTCCATGCAATATGTCTTGGTACAACACGGCCAATGTGAGCGATTAGATAAGAGTTTACAACGACTGACTGAACGAACAGAGATTATAAAATAACATAATTCCACCATATAGAGACCAAATAAGAGAAAGTTTGTGAGCTCAAGTTTCTAAAATAAGTCACATGAAGTCAAACTTATAAAAAGATAGATCAAAATATGGAGTGATTGCTAAAGTTAGGCATCAATAAAAACTGGATACGCTTCATATAAATTATGTTACTTCGTAGCAATTATTAACATTTAAAACCAACAAATAACCTTAGATTTTACTGTTTCTATGACAATCATTGTTGCTCCATCCAATTTAGCAACCTCAAACACCATAGAGTCCATTGCGCCAATAAGGTCTCCGAAATGACCTAATGCTTGCAAGAGTCAAGAACGACATGTCGTGCTTGGGTTGTAGCCTCGGTCCGTAGTGCTGGCCCGGCCCGACACGATTATATTTTTTTATTTAAAAAAACGTATATACGATATACAATATATAATTTATATTTAATATTAAAAACATATGAGCATGATGTTCTATTGGTTAGATAGCTTTACCCAGTGTCTCCCGCCCTTCTTCCATCAGGGCATTGGTTCGAACCTCACCTCATGCACCGTTTTTTAATATTTTACGCTGATTTAATCAAATGGATCGACGGTCTAACGGGCTGGCCCGGCACAGTCAGCAGGCCGGCATGACGTCCCTGGGCCAGAGTTGTGGCGTGTGCAACAGATTAATTTGAAATAGTTGTGATGGGTTATTTGTAAAAAGACGACGCGTGACGACCGTTGAAACTGCTGCTTTAAGTATAGTATAGATTTATCTTAAAAGAAATCGGTTTCTATGACAAGATTTTTTGCCCCAAAATAAAACAATTTCTATCCTACGACCAAGCCATTTATGTCTCTCCTTACCATTTATTCGGTTAGGGATAGATTGAGATAGGGCGCATTACTCTCCTCCAAATAATGTACACTATAAAACTATTTCATAGTGTACTGATTATATATATATATATATATAGAGTTTTTTATAAATATTAGTGTTTTTTATAAATCAAGTTAAATTTTAATGATACTTAAGACAACACTAGAAATTAATTTCTTTTGAGATAGATAGTAACTATGTTGGGTGGATAGGTAGTAGGGCACTAGGGCTGGAAAAAAGCTCGAGGCTCGCGAGCCGGCTCGATCACGTAGTGGCTCGGCTCGGAGCGGCTCGCAAGCCTCGGGCGAGCCAAGCTTATTTTTCGAGCTCGTCGAAGGAGCGAGCCAAGCCGAGTCGCTCAGGCTCGCAAGCTATGCTAAATTAATTAATCTATAAAATAATAATGAATATTGATTAAATCTATGGATAATAGGATCATTTTTTTGCTTTTGATGATGAATTTATAACATTTCATAATTTAGATTACTCACAGTATTGAATGATGATTTTATAGTCCATGTTTTTATATTTTTAATTATTTTATAATGCATTAATATTTATCAGTGTGTGGCTAACAAGCCGAGCCGAGCCAGCTCGCGAGACAACTTCGAGCCGAGCTGAGCCTCATTCTCGAGTCGAGCTGAGCCTCATGCTCAATGAATGGGCGAGCCAAGCTCGGTCAGCCACCGAGCCGCATCAAGTTGAGGCGAGTCGAGCTCAACTCGACTCGTTTCCACCTCTAGTAATAGGTAGTAGTTGCATGCATTGATCATAGGCCTTGGGCCATTGAATAGTGTCACCACAATAAGGTGGATTTTAAAAGAAAGTGTCTGATTGGTGAGGGCAACGTCACTTTTTTACTCTATATGTTAGTATGAAATTAAACTTTCTATAGACTATTTTTTGGATAGAGGGAGTGTGATTTGGCGAGGAGGTAAATGTCACAGGAGTGATCCTTATATATTGGATTGATATTACAAACCTAGGGTCGGTCCTAAGATTTTAATGACTAAGGACTAGGGAGAAAACTAAGAACATATAGACCCTTGATATAAGTTCCCATAACAATCCATCTATATGTACTATCTCCGTTGTCGAATACTTATCGTTCGTTAGTTCATTTTTAAACTAAAACACAACAAATAAAAAAGAACGGAGCAAATATTTAATAGTCATCGGTATTGATTTCAATATTATTTTCTAATACAGTGTCCAACTCTACTACTATATTATTATAAATTGTAAGATGTTTTACTTTTTTTAAAATTCTTGTATTTTGCTACGCAATTATGTTTAAGCATAACACTTATATTTATACTATTTTCATATGCATAAGAAAAGCAAAGCTTTTAGATTATAATTTGGATTAGAGGGGGTACTCTGTTCCTTTACATCAATAATTTTTAGGCCATTAGGATTTCTTAAAGTATCGCACATACACTACCGTAATTCGGCACTTTGTCGAGTGTTAAATAATTTGCCGAGTGCTTTTTCGACACTCGACAAAAAAGCTCTTTAACGAGTGCCAAGCAAAAAACCATCGGTAGAAAAACACTCGACAAAGAAACTATATGCCGAGTGTTTTTTTGACACTTGGCAAAGAGTCTTTGCAGAGTGTTTTATTTTGACACTCGGCAAAGAGTCTTTGCCGAGTGTTTTATTTTTGACACTCAGCAAAGAGTTTCTTTGCCGAGTGTTTTATTTTGGACACTAGGCAAAGACAATTTAAAAAGCACATTTTAAGGCACTAAATTAATTCAAATTAAAATGTTTTCAACTACAGATTTGTATAACTCATCATGATGTACAATTTATGTTTTGATCATTTCTTTATATGATAAAATAAAAGTAATTTTGTTCATAAAATTTATATCTCTTTCGTAGTTTATGAAACTATAAGAGAGATGTACAAGATTTTTTGAATAATGATAGAACCATCATGTGAGATGAATAAATGACCAAACAACCAAAATAAACTTTTTAGATGTTGAGAAGTTATAGAATTTTGTAGTTGACAACTTTTTCATTTGAAGTCATCTTGTTAACGAAAACTACGTTTGAATTTTTTTAAAAAAATGAATTTTGAAAACGACGTCAAATGGAAAAACCATCAACAAAAAAGTTATAGGTCTTGAAAAGTTATGAAACTTTATAGTTGACAATGTTTTGGTTTGAAATTATCTTGTCATGCAAAACTATGTTTGAATTTTAAAAATTGAATTTTTTTAAACTACCTTTTGCTAAGGCCTTGGAGGTATCGGGTCTCGTTCAGGACTGTCGTTTGGTTTCCCCCTATCAGGTTCGAGAGGCAGACCCGGTTCTCCGTCGAATGGGACTACCCACGTTTCGACCCAAGAATGCCTCGTGATCTCACTGACCGAGGGCCCCTCCTTGCTCTAAGGGAACCTCGCTGACACTCCATCATGCGCCATGGCGTTAGCCCCAACTCACCTCGACCCACCATGCTAGGGATCGCCACTGGGATGGGACCCCACCTAGAGCGTCCAAGGTCCCTCAGCTTGGAAGTGAGTACTGCCTCGATGGCGAACATGGTAGCCACAACGGGGCATTTGGCAAACACACATCGAAGCAGTCCACACCCACACCGTCCGACCTAGGGCAAGGTCAGATCGACACGGCTCCCTCGTACACGTCAGAACATTACAATCGCCGGCGATACTCCTGAGCGAGCTTCATATGGTGGAAGTCACAAATGAATGGGGGACCTACATAGAAACCCGAAGGCCCTGCACTATGGCGTCGGGAGCTGGGGGTTGACCAGAGCGCCACGACAGCGCCAACAACCAATGACACCTTTGCAAGACGACTGCTCAAGTCTAAAGTGGGCCCAAAGTGGACCCCACTCGGTTGGAACCTAAAAACAGACAAGGGAGCGCGGAGCATACCTGACCCAGGGTGCGACAATGAGGTATGGAAGGGGCCAAATGACAAACATCGGTATAGTTGGCGTTGCGGGGGCAATTTGACCCTGAGATGGATAGAAGCCAAGCCCCTAGCCGCCAGGCCCATGGGCTTTTGGTCGCCATATCCTGCGGTCGCCCGCACCGCGACACTACAGGCCCCCCGCCATCACTGGGGAATCGAATTTGGTCTCTGGTTGGGGGACTATCGACTTGTGTGTTATGCGAGGGAGAACCTAGGGACCTGGCTCGATAACCTCAGCCCTGGGTGCATCTAGGGCTGGGCGAACCTGAAAGAAAATTTCGTCGGAAATTTCTAGGGAACATCCGTACACCAAACAAACTCGTGGGACCTTAATAATTGTTGGTAGAAGTTGGACGAGGCCCTAAAGTACTATATCTGATGCTTTTCACAACAATGCAACCAGCTGACCAACCTCATAGACGCCGACGTTATCGACACCTTCACCCGAGGAACCACCGACAAAACCCTAGTGCATAAGTTGGGATGGAAGACCCCATGAATGGCAAAAGAGCCTTTTGACATTATGACCAGCCATGCATCAAGAGAGGACGTAGTGAGGGCCACCGCCGATCGTCACAAACGGAGGACTGGGCATGACAGGGGGTCGGATCAAGACATTGATGACCACCTTGACGTGAAAAGGAGAAGATGCCGACGGTAACGAGCCAATGTGTTAGTGGCTACGGTAAGTCGGACAGGAGGAAGGCCTTCAGCTGAGGAATCCCCATATCACTTCAAAAAACTCCTTGAAGCCCCATGACCAAACTATCGACACTCAGCCCGACATGCCTATAAGGATCGTAAGTTACTCAAAGAATTCTTATGCCAAACGGCGCTGTCTGAGAGGGGGCTAAAACTCAGGAAGACAAAAGGATATAGGGAGTAGGACCTTTTGCCTCACTAGGACTGGCTCCTCGCCGACCCTTAGGGAGCGCAACCAGTTCCCGCTTAACGTTGGCCCTATCGGCGAGACAATACAACTAACCGAGGTACACAAGGTAAGAGGCAACAGGCCTGTCGACCTCTGTTCTACCTGGAACGAGCATCATGAATCTCAGGATGGGGTCACCTCTAACTGACCAGAGGACTCGTCCCCCTTCCGTGCGACGACTAGTTGGCGAACGCTGTCTCAAACTATGGGACATTGAGTAGGACCACGAAAAGGGGAAAGCACCGGTCGATATCGGGAACATTAAGGTGCTGGGATGGTTCGATTCATGACAAAGTCTCAGTGCCCTGGGTCAGTTCTGAACACTGACCCTAGAACGATAGCCCGGGGATGTCGAACAGACAAAACCAAGAAAGAAGGGAGATTGTCAGTCTCTCCGCACCTTATTTTCTATGCCTTTTTTACATTTATCTTGCAAACTCAATCATGCTAACAAATCTTTTTCCTTTTCCCTTGTCCATGCAACTTACGCGGGACCTAGGAGAACCGAAGGGAACAAAAAGATAGCCAAGCCACCGACCGTAATATCCCACTAGAGGAGCCTGAATGAGCGCTTGGAGCGTCCAACCTGGTAAGACCTCAAACTCCTTCTATTTCCTTTACGGGGGGATCGAAAAACCTGTGACAGAATTGCCGCAAAATTCTAGGCTCCAAAAGGCCGGTCCTCAAGGGCTCGCAGCCACCTCATTGAAATCTAGAGCGAGGGGCAACCAAGTGATGGGCACACTAGCGTCCAGGACCCTGATGCCTGAAGTGTGAAGGGTGTCACCAACTTATGTTTGAGTCCAAGGAATGTCTAACTCATGGTTTATCATGAAGAGAGGCAACAAACCGTCGAGTCCGATCAAACGGAGTTGGCAACTATATGAGTTGGTGCCTAGGAGTATGAGGATGGACCCCTAGCGGACCCCACGCTTGGATCCTGCAAAAGAACCCTGGACCTCACTCAGATTACCTGTTTGCAGCTCACCGAGCGTCATTGCTCAACCATCTAGGAAAGCATGGTTCTGCTCACCCCCCAACATCGTTGCAAAAGGGATGCGCGGGGGAAAGTAAAACAAAAAGATGGGATGGCCCCCTAGACAGATCTATGTATCAAGCAAAGGCTCGGGGGCTTGCCTCGCACGATTATGGTGAATGAGAAAAAGTCACACGAATAGCGCCCCTTGAACTGTGAGAGACCCTACGACCAACCGGGTTCCGAGGGACCCAACGACCATACACGTTAAAGGAACAAAAGGGCCACAAAGCAAGATTACGGGAGATCACGGATTATTTCCTCCATCGACATCACCTCAAGCACGGAGTTCGTCGTGGTATCCAAGCCACTTGTTAGGAGTTCCAAGTCTGTTGATGCTGTCTCAGCAGGTAGGCCGACAACCTCATGAAGGCGACCACCGCAGTGAAGCTGCGCAATGGCGAAGGTTGTCATTGTGGCATGGTGAATCCCAAACTCCACAGCCTCGCGAACATGCTCCTTGATGTCAAGGAGACACGACATCTGATTCCTTCCTCATGACGAATGAATCATGTAGCCCGATCTACACATAGAAAAAACCCAGCGCTTTAGGCCTAGGACCTCCGACGAACCACGAGGTAGTCAGAAATCTAGAAAGCATCGAGAGCCTAGAGGAAGGACCATGATAGTTGACCTGCCCATGGATCGTTAAGATATGCTAATTGCGATTGTAGATGCCACACCTCAGAGTTACCCGCCCCTAAGGCCGAACATACCGCGCTTGAGTCCCTTAAAAAGCATCCTCGGTCTGCTTTAGGGGGTCGATAAGGACACTGACCGGGGCATGAAGTCACTATGCATTCGCACCTCAAGAGAGGCGAGCAGCACCCTGGAGAGTAAGCTAAGGGTTAGTTGACAGAAGAATGAATGAGAACCCAAAAGGGAAGATGGGATGGTCGCATCGTCCCCTCGGGTGGTCGCCCCTCCAGGAGCCATCCCAATCCATGGGCGAAGGAAAGCACGAGCTAGCGAGAGATCCACAGAGAGGAACACTTTTCTATTTCTCTCTCTCTCTCTTATGTGCTCTTAAAGAGGAGAGGTACTCGGACGAGCCCATGTAGATAGTAGAGGGAAGGGGTTCAAAGGCCCCACAACGCTAGAAACCAGAAAGTAAAAGTCTTTTTCATATATATTATTATTGCCATAGGGACAGAGCTAAGGTGTAGCACACCATGGTTAGTGTGCAACACGAATTATGTCGTGAGTAGACACCCTAAGCACAATGCAGCTAGCTACATCGTCGTAACCTTCCAGCAGGTCCTCCAACCCTTCATCTAAGAGGGAGAAGTGGGACCGATGAGATCCTGAAGGTGGCAACCTGAGCAGACCTCCGCCATGAGAAACACCACTGCATCCCCATGATGAACACCGAAGTCAGTAATGTCCCAAATGCGGCACAGGGCGTTATCTAGGCACTTGATCAAAGAGGCACCATGGGCCCCAATGTAATCGTGAAAGTTGCCTAGAGGGGGGTGAATAGGCGAAACCTGAAAATTATAAACTTTGAACATGCGCTATGCCCAGGGTTAGTGTTAGAAATAATTCAGAGTGCGGAAGATGGTTCTCCTTGCTATGAGTTGATAAATCAATGTGGAGAACGTTTGGGAGCAAACTCAAATCTATATGAGCAAGGGAACTTTTAGAGAGAGGAAAGAGGGGGAACAAATAAAGTGAAGATCAACAAGTGAACACGTTGATTTGTTTACCAAGGTTCGGTTCCAAAGAACTTAGTCCTCGTTGAGGAGACCACAAAGGTCGGGTTTATTTCAACCCTTTCCCTCTCTCATTCAGTCACTCAGACTGGTTGAGTGCTTTTTTCTCAATCTCATGGTCACTAAGACCTCGCAAGGATCACCACACAATTAGGTGTCTCTTGCAAGCTTTACAAAACACTTAGAGAGTTTAGAGAGAGATGAGGAAAGCATGATTAAGAAAGCCATGCAACAAGAGCAACAAATGAAACACGAATCACACTCTCTCAAGTCACTAATCACTAATGATCACTTGTCTCAATTGTGGAACTTGGAGAGGTCGGAAGCTTTGAGTGTGTCTTGGAATGGATTGCTAGCTCTTGTATTGAATGTGTATGAGTGGAATGCTTGCTTGAAGTGAATGAGGTGGTTGGGGTTGTATTTATAGCCTCCAACCACTTTTTAGTTGTTGGTTCAATTCTGTCGACCGCGGACGGTCCGCGCCCCTGGTCCAGACGGTCCGCCCCTGCACATCAACAGCCGAAATCGCAACGGTCAGCAGTAACAGCTATATCAATGGCTATAGAGCATTTAATGTGTCGTCAGATGTCAGATAAAGCATTCGTGGACGGTCCGGTCGTGCATCCCGAACGGTCCGCGAGGACGCTAAAAATGCATTTTACCGAACCTGTCAGCTTCGAGTTTTTCTGGTTTTTTCAACGACCGGACGGTCCGCGCTTGGTCTCGGACGGTGCTTGCTTCTCCATCGGATGGTCAGTAGTGTTAGCTTGTGTTTTTGCAGTGTTCCTGTCCAAGGCTCACCCTGGTGTCACGGACGGTCCGCCACAAGGGCTCGGACGGTCCGCGCATATGTGTTTTTCCAAAAAGCTTCTCCTGTCCGGAATAATCTACGGTATTTCGGACAATCGACTTAGAATAGTTGTAGATGAACTTATCCACCTGACAAATGATCAACTGGGCAAACTAGTTAGTCCATAAGGTTTGTGATGGTCGTCAAACACCAAAATCGATTATAGGAAATGTTGAGGTCATTTCCCTTTCAAATCGAGAAGCTAGCCCAAGAAACAGGCAGGATGAGAAAAGGGGGGAAGGTGGAAATGAGCAAAAACCATAGAAAAAGTTAGAATCAAACGATTTACCGGTGACACGATCGTCGGCCTTGGTGAGCTGCACCCGCAGCAGCCCAGACTCGACCTCGGTGGCCTTCTGCGCTACATGAAAGGCACCACAACTTCTCGCAAGCACTCAAGAGGGAGAAGGAAGAGACGTGGAGCTCGATCGAGATGCAGCCTCTGGGTCGACGACGACCGCACTATTATGGGAGGAAAGGATAGAGCAAAATCAAACAAAAAGAGGAGGTAGACAAGCTCGAGAAAAGAAGCATTCATCAGCTTGTGACTGATGGAACACGACATCTTGATAGGATTAAGGTTCGACCACTGGCCCAGTTGGAGACGAGTTCGAAAGACATGTCAAGAACGACCAGTAAGGGAGCAATCGCTTGAGATTTATAAATAGGGCAGAAGAGCGCCCGACTCCACCCCAAGAGGTGGACGTTAGCCACAGAAGTGGCGCCAATTTCCAAAGGAACTCCACAATTGTTGGGGAAACGAAAAGGCAACACACCGTCTGACCTATCACCAGCCCCAAAAGGGAGATACTCCCCCTTTGGAGGCTCAGGGGCTACTGTTGGGGGCACGACCTTCGGTCCCTAGGATCCATAGAAAAGTAAGCGCGCTAAGAAAAGAGCCCCTGATCACTAGGGCCCTTTAGTAAGTCCGAAGAGGCAGTTGTGCCAACCTTGGAAGGACCCGCCCTCGGTCGAACTGTGGGGGATAGATATCCTCTGGGTCCACTAGAAGGCGAAAGGTCCTTGCGTGAGGCCTCGGGCCAGTTACCCCACAAGTCCATCTCTTTGTGGGCCAGGTAAAAACTACTGGTGGAATGGGTCGATCCAAGAAGACGATGGACTTGGGTCCAGATGGTCCGTCGAATCGTGCGCTACCCCAAGAAACCGCTTGACTTTCCCGCGCCTGGCACCCTCTAATGTCGGGCGGATCAAGGATGAGTTGGCAGGATTTTCGGGAGGTTGGTTCAGTCGGTTCACTATTAGATAGGAGACACGTGATCATCATGTATGTAAGGAGTGCCCCACGGTCGTGTATATAAGGCCCAGGGGGAACCCCATCATTTTCATCTATCTATTCAGCTATCTCATTAGCCCTTCTCCATCCAGGAGACACCACTTGTAATACACCGTATATACAAACCCATCCCAGGAAGTAGGGTATTACGCCTCTCTACGCGGCCCGAACCTGAAGAAAGTCGTATGTCTCTCTCTCTCGTGCTCCTAGCACGAACCATTGAGTTACAATCAACAACATCGTCCTACCCAAAAGCATCACAAGGGTAACCCTAGGTGTGCGGTCGGACACTAAACACCGACAGCTGGCGCGCCAGGTAGGGGGTGTGTCGTTGATGAGAGCCAGCTAAATGGCCATCACCTCCAAGTGCAAGATTGCCCTTTGCCCTAGGACTATGTTCTGGTTTGGAACCATCTCATCCATAGCGGATGAAGAGGGGACTCTGCACCGCATAGCAGATCCGCCTGAGCGGAAGCTTTCCTCAGAAATCCCGAGAGAAGCCAAAGCAAAACAGCGGGTATCCCCACCACCTGCAGCTCGGGGGAAGATGATCCCTCACAAACCGAGGGTCGGGATCTCGCTTACCCAAAAAAACTCCACTGTCCACCTCACCCACAAAGGAGTGGACACGGATCACTCGAAAGAATCAAACAATCGTCCCGAGTCAGGGGATGAGAACACGTCGAGCCATCTTTCTAATACATTCGCCCTCAAAGGAGGACGGAAAGAAGAGCACCATCGCGCCGGCTCCCTTCTACCCTGACGTCCTCTTCATCCAAGGAAGAGTGGAGTCAGCACCCGTTTCCGACGATGAGCCCACCATGCAAGGGGAAGAACCTCCCAGCGTGAAGCGCGACGATGGAGGAACAGACATCAGAACGTACGATGACATCATGAAGCTGGGGAACGGGATCCGATGCAGCCCGTATCCCAAGATGAAGCCTCGGAGACGGGAGAAACTCCCGATGAGTGAGTGCACCGAGAAAAGCATAACTCTCGCCACCGTGATCACCGACAAACTTAGGACCGAGAGCGAGAGCAAGCCGAACAAGGTGCTAGGCTACGGCAAGAGAACCCTCTCTTCGCTCGGAACCTGTATCCCGACTTTGCTCGTGCAATGAACACGCCGAGTGAAGTCGGAGGGGTGCTGGCTCAGATAGCTGACGGTCTCCCGTGAACCCCAGACGCGGAAGGCTACCGGTGGCTGCTTACTTAGGTGGCTAATCACCTTCTACCCCTCGTTCATCCTGTGAACGACCTACGTCACGCCATCAACAGCCGGTGAGACCCGCAGAGCTCCATCAACGCTTCACGCGACCGAAGGCATGAAAATAAGGCGCCGGGAGGAGTATGACCGAGATCACGGCGTCCCGGCATGGAGTCGCGCCACCCGAGTTGAGTCTGCTAAGTTGAGTCGACAGCTGCCTCAACTAGTGGGCCATTCCGGGGACGGTCGAGACGACCTACTACCGACTCCCCTCCCCAGGACCGGCAACACAAACATCGACAGGAAGATACGTGCAGAGTCTCCGCGCTTACTCCATGTCTCTGGGCCATCCAGTGGCCTCCCAACTTCAAGGTCTACAATGTCGACAAGTACGAGCCCAAGCAGGATCCGGGCGGCTGGTTGGCTGTCTACACGATTGCCGCCCGGGCCGCCGGGGCAACGGAGGATGTGATGACAATGTACTTGCCCATTGTCCTGGGGCAAGACGCGCTGCAGTGGCTCCGATATCTACCCCGGCACTGAACGACGATTGGAGCGACTTCAGTCGACGCTTCATCCCCAATTTCCAGTCCCTCTCCGACAAGCCGGCACAACCATGGGACCTCAAATCCATCAGGCGCCAGAACTATGAAACTCCCCGATCGTTCCTCAAGAGGTTTCAAACAATGAGGAACCGCATCCCCGAAGTCGCCTAGGCGGCGATAATTGAAGACTTTTATCGGGGATCCAACGACTCGGCCTTCGTCCGAGCCATACTCTAGAAAGCACCAGCCACCTCCGAACAATTATTTTGGGAGGCAGACATCTACATCACCATGGATGAGCGGGCCTAGGACCTCATTGGGGGAACGAAATCCGCGCCACCCGCGCCGCGGCGAGACGCGAACCAGCAGCCGGACAGACACTAGGAGAAGAGGCCCCGCGAGGAGGTGCACACCGCCGAGCCACCTGCCACTCGGGCCCGCGGTGCACCCCATGGAGGGGTACGAACAATGGATGAAATCCTTGACGCCCAGTGCCCATACCACAAGGACATGCGCCACACCCTACGGAACTGCAGGGACTTCAAGCACTCCGTCGGGCATGGTCGACCATTCCAGCCTCTACCACCTCCCCCACCCTGAGGAGAGCCTGACGAGCACAAGCAGCCTCAGCAGCAGGAAGGGGAGGGGGTGGAGCTTTCCCACGCGTTGACAGGGAGGTCAACATCATCTTCGAATTTCATGGAGCGCAAGAAAACAAGAGGCAACAAAAGCTCAATGACCGACAGGTCCTGGTGGCCACCACCTGTGCCCCAGCTCCTTACTGGTGGTCAGAGCACGCGATAACCTTCAGCCGAGCTGATCAATGGCTTAACTTTGATCAACCCGGCAAGTACCCGCTCCTCGTTGATCCGATGATCCGAGAGAGCAGGGTAAAGAAAGTTTTGGTGGATGGGGGAAGCAACATCAACGTCACCTTCCCCCGGATGCTCCAGGCCCTAGGGGTTGCAATCAAAGACCTCGCCGAGTCAGATACTCCTTTCTTCGGCATCGTGCCAACTGAAGGTGAGTACCCACTCGGACACATCTACATGTTTGTCACCTTTGGGACCCCAGAGAACTACAGAACCGAGTTCCTGAGGTTTGAGGTGGCGCATTTCGACTGTGGGTACAACGCCATCATCAGAAGGCTAGGACTAGGAAAGTTCATGGCCATTCCACATTATTCGTACATGATATTGAAGATGCCGGGACCTCAGAGAGTCATCACTGTACGCGCTGATTTCTAAGGCGCCGCATAGTGCTTCCGGGGATCCATTCAAACAGCTCTCCCCATGCAGGCGAACACCAGGCTTGAGGAGGAAAATCTCACAATACCCACTAACAAAGCTCAGGTCGTGACCTCCATATGTCCGACTGAAGAAAATAAGAGGATTCATCTGGGATTCTTTGATGAACGCGATACTATCATCATCAGCTCTAGCCTTGATGACAAATAGGAAAGCGCGCTCATCCGGTTCCTGCAAGATAACCGGGATGTATTTGCATGGCAACCTGCGGATATGCCGGGAGTCCCGAGAGAACTAGCCGAGCACAAATTGAAGGTGTATCCACGAGTAAGGCCGATTCGACAGAAGCTATGTCCTTCACGCCTGATAAAAGAGAAGCTATTCGCAATGAGTTAGCTCGCTTAGTGTCAGCAGGATTCATTAAGGAAGTACTGCACCCTGAGTGGCTAGCAAATCCTATTCTTGTACTAAAAAGGAATAAAGTTGATTGGCGCATGCGCGTCGACTATACTGATCTCAACAAGCATTGCTCGAAGAATCCCTTCGGGCTCCCTAGAATAGATCAGGTAGTTGACTCGACTGCTGGCTGCTCTATGCTCTCCTTCCTAGACTGCTACTCTGGATATCATCAGATCAGCCTGGCAAAAGAAGATGAGGATAAGACTGCTTTCATCACATCATTTGGAGCTTTCTGCTATACCTCCATGTCGTTCGGCCTCAAGAACGCTGGAGTGACGTACCAGAGAGCCATCCAGACATGCTTAGCCGATCACTGGGGCAAGCGGGTGGAAGCTTACGTCGATGATGTGGTTATCAAGATATAAAACTTAGAAAACTTCATCGAGGATTTGCAACTGGTCTTCAATAGCCTAAGGCGCTACTGGTGGAAGCTAAACCCGGAAAAGTGTGTCTTCGGAGTGCCAGCCGGAAAGCTGCTTGGATTCATTGTCAGTCATTAAGGAATAGAAGCAAATCCAGAGAAGATTGAGGCCATCATGAGAATGGAAGCACCATGGTCGCAGAAAAAGGTGCAAAGGCTCATTGGGTGCATGGCAACGCTGAGCAGGTTCATATCAAGGCTAGGCGAGAAAGGAATGTCATTCTATAAATTACTCAAGAAGGTGGACAAGTTCAGTGGACCATTGAGGCGCAGGAGGCTCTAGCGGCATTGAAGAAGTTCTTGACCACTCCGCCGGTGCTCAAGCCACCACACCGAGCTACACCCGGTCAGTCGGCAGAAGATCAGCTCCTGTATATCTCCTGCACGACTCGCGTGGTAAGCACCACGTTAGTAGTCGAGCGGGCGGAGGAAGGACATGTATACCTGGTACAACATCTAGTTTACTTCATCAGCGAAGTCCTCGGGCCCTCAAAGATAAGGTATCCTCAAGTCCAAAAGATGTTGTACGCGGTACTTCTAACCGCTCGCAAGCTCCAGCACTACTTTGACAACCACAAAGTCATAGTAGTCACAGGATTTCCGATAGGTGATATTCTTCATAACAAAGAAGCTATTGGAAGAATAGCTAAGTGGGCATGCGAGCTTGGCGCTCATAACATAGAGTTCCGACCTCACGCAGCAATAAAAACTCAGGCATTGGTTGACTTCATATCAGAATGGACTGAGCACCAGGTCCCAGAAAGCCCAGAGGTCACTGAGGTATGGAAAATGTACTTTGATAGCTCGTTGAAGCTGCAAGGAGCGGGGGCAGGGATTCTCTTTATTGCTCCTAGAGGTGAACAACTCAAGTATGCACTCTAGTTTCTATTTCCGGCATCTAATAATGCAGCAGAGTACGAAGCACTGGTCCACAGGCTGAGCATCGCGGTTTCGCTCGGCATCAAGAAACTGATGGTGTATGGCGGTTCACTAGTAGTCATAAGTCAAATAAACAAAGATTGGGACTGCTCGACCGACTCAATGGGCAGATATTGTGCAGCCGTGCGGAAGTTAGAAGACAAGTTCGAAGGATTGGAGTTCCACCACATGGAAAGAGATCACAATGCAGCGGCTGATGCATTGTCGAAACTGGGGTCCAGTCAGGCCCAAATTCCACCTGGGATCTTCGTCCAAGAAATACAGCAACCAAGCATTATCGCAGATCAGATGGAAGAATGCAACGCCCTGAGTCAGCTAGAGGCAGATCCCAATGACTGGAGAGAGGCGATCATCAGGTACATAAATAATAAAGAGGAACCAGATGACAAGGCCGTGACAGAACGCATCGCAAGACAGTCGGCTCACTATACCATCATAGGGGCCTGTTGTATAGAAGAGGCGCAGGAGGAGTCCTCATGAAGTGCATCCACTCAACTACCGGGAGACAACTATTAGATGAGATTCATGCTGGGCAATGTGGTGTGCATGCTGCATCAAGGACTCTGGTGGGAAAGGCTTTCAGATCCGGGTTTTACTGGCCGACTACGAAGAATGATGCCGCTTAGTTAGTCCTGAAGTGCGAGGCGTGCTAATTCCTGTCAAAACAACATCACTTACCCGCGCAACAGCTGCAGACCATCCCTGTGACCTGGTCGTTTGCATGCTAGGGGCTAGACATGATCGGGCCTTTCAAGAAAGCTCAAGGAGGGTATACTCACATATTGGTTGCCATCGACAAATTTACAAAGCAGAAAGTGTACAAGCCAATAGCTTCCTTGACCTCAACAAAGGCAGTGGAGTTCATTCAGGAGATAATGTTCAGGTTTGGAATACCTAATAGCATCATCACTGACCTAGGATCTAACTTCACCAGCTCGGAGTTCTTCGATTTCTACGAGCGCAGGAGCATTTAGATCAAGTACGCATCAGTGGCACACCCAAGAGCTAATGGGAAGGTAGAAAGAACCAACGGGATGATACTTGATGCACTCAGAAAAAAGGTGTTCGATAAAAGCGAGAAGCTTGCAGGGAAGTGGATCAAGGAACTACCATACGTGGTCTGGAGCCTGCGAACCCAGCCAAGTCGAGCTCTGCATGGAAACCCCTCATTCTTCATGGTATATGGGTCAGAGGCAGTGCTACTCGCCGATCTGATCTTTGGGGTGCCCCGGTTGACCTTTGAAAGCATAGCTGACGTGGAGGCAACCAGGCTAGAGGACATTGACATGCTAGAGGAAGAACGGTTAAATATGGTAATTCAGTCGACCAGATACTAGCAGACCTTGAGGCGCTACCACGACAAAGTCGTGCGACATTGATCCTTCGCAGTGGGAGACTTGGTCCTCCGCCGAGTACTAACGAGGGAGGGACAACACAAGCTGTCACCACCATGGGAAGGATCGTTCGTCGTTGCAGAGGTCACACGACCGGGATCCTACCAACTCACTCAGATAGACGGCACCGAAGTGGGGAATTCATGGAATATCGAGCACCTCAGGAAATTCTACCCCTAGCGATACCTTAAAACTCTCAAGGGCACGTTGTACTTTGTAAGCAGAAGATTTCATCATCAATAAAGCTTTCATCTTCCAAGGCATTCAAGCTCTTGATTGGCAACTGACTTAGATTGGGCTCAACTCAAAATCAGCATAATACAACTCAGGGTGATCACTATGCCCTACTAACGGAGCAATCGGCTTAAGTCGGAAACGACTTAAGTCGGTGCGACATGCTCACGCTAACACAACTCAGGGTGATCACTATGCCCTACTAATGGAGCAATCGGCTTAAGTCAGAAACACCTTAAGTTGATGCGACATGCTCACGCTAACACAACTCAAGGTGATCACTACGCCCTACTTACGGAGCAATCGGCTTAAGTCAGAAATGCCTTAAGTCGGGCGACATGCTCACACTAACACAACTCAGGGTGATCACTATGCCCTACCAACGGAGCAATTAGCTTAAGTCGGAAATGCTTTAAGTTGGTGCGACATGCTCACGCTAACACAACTCAGGGTGATCACTATGCCCTACCAACGGAGCAATCGGCTTAAGCCAGAAACGCCTTAAGTCGGTGCAACATGCTCACGCTTACATGACTTAGGGTGATCACTATGCCCTACTAAATCGGCTTAAGACGGCAAACACCTTAAGTCGGTGCGGCTTTCTTATGCGTACACAAGTTAGGGTGATCACTATACCCAAGTAACAAAATAGCCAACTCGAATCGGGAGTGCTTCGAAGAAAAATAACTCGCTCGCATTGTCAAGGGTGTTTTTAGCACCCTGCTAACAGAATGATCAATCCAAACATAGTACAATTACATACACACAGAACTCATACCACAGTTTTTCTCTAAAAAGTACTAACTCAATGAACAAGTGTTTTTCAAGCAAATCATTGCGCTAGAGCATTCTTGCAGGAAGCCTCGACTGCAGGAGTAGCGAAAGAAGATGGTCGGCTCGCGACATCAACATCAGCAACAATATCTTCAGGCACCACGACGCCAGGCCTCCTCATCAGGATCCACCCGGCGCGAACAACCTTATCCATGGCCTTGTCGCACATCGCCATCATAACGACGCGGTCATCCTCCAAGGCCTTGATATGGAGGCGGGTGGCCTCTAGCTCCTGAGTAACAAGCTTCTTGGAAGAGCACATCTCCTTGATGACATAATCTTTGGTAGACAACAACTTACCAAGTCGGGACACTTCATCATGGGATGCCCTCATTTCGTCACGATGATGGTCCAAGTCCGACATGGTAAAACGATGACTCCTATCCAGAATGGTCAAGGAAGTGCTGGTGTCACGGTATAGACTGTCCGGGTTGTCACGAGAAGCAACGAGTGCTCGCTTTTCCTCTTGCAAGCAAGAACAACATTGAGAACCGAAGCAAGGGAAGCTAAACAGAAGCAACCAAGCGCGTTTACCTCATAAGCCATCCTCTTAGAGTCAAGTTGTGCATTCAGAGAAGAGTTTAAGGAGCGAGCATTGTCCAAGAAAGCAGATGTTTGGCTCAAGTTAGCCTGACTCTGGGTATACTTCTCTTCAGTATCAGAGCATCCCTGAGCCAAATCTGATAAAGCAGCAGAGAAAAGCGCAAGGTATAAGATAAGCAGAGCAATGAAAACAAAAAAAGGAGACTATGAGCTCACTAACCAGCGTTTGAGGCCTTCAGGTCTTCTATCTGTTTTTGAAGCAGTAAAGGGTTCCATTGCATCAAGGATGAAACTTGGTCGGGGACAGGAGCGCTACAGGATTTCAGTTGGGCAGATACGGAACCAAGAACATCCTGTGATTGCCAAAAATAAGCAAGAGAGCTAGTTTGCTAGCATAAATGATAAAAAGCGAAAGTTGATTCACCTGAAGGTTGGAGAGGAACAAGGGAAGACCCAAAGTAGGAAGAAATAGTGCATTGCTTGTTGAGGGGATGTCAGCAGGAACGATATCGAAGGCACGACTTGGAGAAACCCCAGCTTCGTCAGCAGGTAGCAGACTCCTGGCGTCTAGATCATTGGCCTCTAAAGTAACTAGGCCAGCGAGAGTAGCTGATAGGCATGTCACTGCGGGCTCCCCTGATTGGACCGGCGGCGATCCAACGCGGACGTCCATGGAGGCAGCAGATGAGGAACCTGCCACAACACCCTCGGGGCCTGGGTCGCTCCCGGCACCACCCTCGGGGGCTGGGCCCTACGTAGTAGCCACTTCCAAGGCTGGAGATCCATCAGCCATATCCAGAGGAGCCGGACGACTCGGATCAGCTGCATTGAGGGCCGGTGCGTCTTCGCGTGTTAGACCGCCCTCCAAGGTCGATGAAGCACGAGAGACTGTCTGGGTTGCCTCTAGCCCGATAGGATTGCACGACAAAAGAGCATCATCTGGAACCTCTGAATAGATGACAGGATTGTCAACCCCAGGGGGCTCTGATAGAAGGTTCTCGGGGATGATTTCGTCCAGTGCATGGTCAAAATCAGATATCGACAACCCCTGAAGGCTGACAAGCGCTGATAGGGCCTACATCGGAATGTTGCTGCCCCTGTGGAGACGGTTGTTCTTACGGATTAACGGAACTTCTTCTTCTTCCTCCTCCTCATCTTCATCAAGCACACTACCAACAACTCGAGCATTGTCACAACCTCCGACATTGTCCTCGAGGATGGTGCTCACTAGGCCATCGCCGAGGAATAATGTAGAGGGGCTAGCATCTTGCTCCAAGCACGATAACTGCTGGAGTCGTCTTTTATTCTTTCTCCCCTCGTCAGGCACAGTCGGATGGTTCACTCGGCATGATCGCTTGCGACAAGCACCTTCAGGTTTCCGAATTCCCTCGTCTTCACCAAGGTCCTGCCCAATCGCAACCGCCATCGACTCAGTGTAGGCAGAGTCAGATGATTCCCCAGCCAGCATGCTAAGAACATCGTTCATCTCAACATCATCGGTACTAGTTGGCATCTCAAAGTGGGTCTGCTTTTCAGACTCGAGAAGATTTCGGAAGGGAGCAATGAAAGCCTCAATGTCTTCTAAGGAGGGTCGCACTCTAGGGCTCGGACTGCCATCTTGAACAGGAGGATTGGAAACGAAATCGGAAAAGGGACTCTATGGAGGCAGATTCTAGGCAGAATAGGCTGAGGGGGCACCAACATTTGAAACCCTATACCTCAACATCAAATCGAGTCGGCTCAACAGGTCCTCATCGGGAATTTGTCTATTGGTAATTCAGGTAGGATCATTGACCCCGGTGTATAGATAGGCGGGGTAGACTCTATCCTTCAGAGGCTGGATGTTCTTGAAGACAAAGTCAGCGACCTCAGCTTCAGCAGTCAAGCCTCTGTCTTTCAGCGAGCAAATCTCAGTAAGCAGCACCTTGGATTCGGCTACCTCTGAACTAGTGGGGGACTCTGTCCAGCTAGGCATGCGAACGTCGGGTTGCCTCCCTGGTCGAGGGGGAGGGACTTGTTGTGATTCTCCATGGTAAACCAGTCAAGGCACCATCCTTTAATGATGTCCTTAAGAGGGATGTCAAGGTACTCCACTTTCCTCCCCCAGCGAAGCTCCAAACTGGCACCACCAACAAGTTGATGTTGTCCCCCAGCCATACTGGGCCGACAGTGGTAAAGATATCTCCAAAGCCCAAAGTGGGGAAGAATTTCAAGGAACGCCTTGCAAAGGTGCACGTACGAAAATGGCAATTTGAAGAATAGAGTTGGGATTTAAATGTGTAAGATTCAAATCGTAGAAATCAAGGAGGCCCACGCCAGATTCGCCAAGAAACAGGCAGGGCAAGCCCTCGGATGAGGAAAGGCATAAAGATAACGGCTTCGTGGGTGTCTTCTGTAGGGACGGTCACCCCACGCCAGATTCGCCAAGAACACAGCTCTTTCGGTGGCAAAACCCTAGTCTCCGCAAGATGCAAGAGATTGGACTCAGAAATGACAGACATGTGGTTACCGGCAAATGGAAGCTAGCTGTTGGGATCAATGGGCGAAATGATTGGAGCAGTAGCGCTCTGTCTTTTCCTCTTGGGGGCCATTGCAATCTCTCAGGCGGAGTGGGCAGGCACAAGAACTCAGAAAGCAGAGAAGCGGTGGAGGAGAAAAGTGAGATTTAGGGTTCGAAACTCAAGAAGACACGTTGGCATAGGTATAGGTTGGCTCCGTAAGTCGGGCATTACCTCTAAAATGCCAGATCATAACTCGGAAAAGCAAGAATCACAATCATCACTCGGCATTACCTCTAAAATGTCGGCAAGCCTTCAAGCACACGAGCAAAAAACACGCAACAGTGGTTAAGTGAAATAACTGCGTTCTTCATTCATAAAGGGGGGTTCAACACAAACTAGAAGCCGACTCATTATGAGTCGGCCTCTTTTATCCCTGATCGTTACATTACATTACTCTACTACTTACACTACACTATACTAATACTACTCTAATCCACTACTACTCACTACTAATTATTGCTACTGCTGCTGCTATCTATACTAATATTTAAACCAGCGGCATTATGCCACTGGCCTTGCCGCTGGCCCCGTCGCCCTTGCTGTCATCGTCGTCGCCCTCGCCGTCACCGTCGCCCTTGATACCGTCGTCTTCACCCGGGCTGCCGTCGTCATCGCCCTTGCTGCCATCGCCCTCGCCGTCACCGTCGCTCTTGCTGCCGTCGCCCGTGCTACCGTCGCCGTCTCCCATGTCGTTGTCGCCCTTGCTGTCATCGTCGTCGCCGCTGCTGCCGTCGCCCTCGCCGTCACCATCGTCGCTGCTCCACTCCTCAGAGGAGTCGGAGGAGTCCACCTCTTCTGAGGAGACCTCCTCTGACTCATCCGATCCACCGAGCCTGGCACGCTCGATGGAGCGCCAGTACGCTCGGTCCGCGTTAGACAGTCCCATGGAGTCATCCCAATCCTCGGATGATGCCACTGGAGAAGCAGGAGCGAGCGATCGATCATACTCGGAGGAGGCATCCTCCAAGTATTCTGAGTCGCCAAAGTCCTCCGAAGGAGGACTTGTGTAGCATCCCAAAAATTCAAATCTTGAAATTTTCTCAAACTCGCTCTAAATTCAAAATGAATTTCAAATTTCATTTCAAAATGTTTGTTTGCGAGTTGATATCAACAAATAAATTATAGTGGCCTATATTCTCTCCAAAATCCTCCTCAAAATATCTTACAAATATTTCCCCAGTGACCCCCTCAAATTCTTCCTAGAAATACTGCCCAAATATTTCCCCAGTGACCCCCCTCAAATTCTTCCCAGAAATACTGCCCAGATATTTCCCCAGTGATCCCCTCTATTCCAGAAATATTGTCCAAATATTCCACCGATAATTCTCCAGATATTTTCCTCTTGAGAAATACCCTCCGAATCATTTTTAAAGTCCCCACAAATATTTTCTTCAAAACTTTTCTCGTGCTCAAACGTATATGTATGCCTCCAGTGTTATACGGTGAGCTCTACAAGCTAATTACACTCATACAACACAAATACATGCTAATCTCCCACTAATCCTCTCATCCTCCCACTAATCCTCTCATCCCACCCAAAGCCATTTCATGCAACTCTTCCCCCCCCACACACACACGCCCACTCCACCTCCCACACAAGCACACACTAGCACAAGGATCGTTCGGTCGTTCTTCGATCATTCGTCCATCTGTTCTTAGTTTGTTCGTTCATTCGTCCGATCGTTCGATCGTTCGTCCGATCGTTCATGGTCCGTTCGTCCGATCGTTCGATCGTTCATCCGTTCGTTCGTCTAAATAATCTTTGTTCAGTCGTTATGCTGCCGAAATTCCGATCGTTCGTTCGATCATTCGATCGTTCATTGTTCGTTCATAGTTCCTATTCATCGTTCATCGTTCGTTCATAGTCCCTATTCACCGTTCTTCCAGATAATCTTTGTCCTGTCGTTATGCTACCGAAATTCCGATCGTTCGTTCGTCCGATCATTCGATCGTTCGTCCATTCGTTTATAGTTCCTATTCATCGTTCATCGTTCGTTCATAGTTCCTATTCATCATTCATCGTTCGTTCATTGTCCCTATTCATCGTTCTTCCAGATAATCTTTGTCCTGTCGTTATGCTGCCGAAATTCCGATCGTTCGTTCGTCCGATCATTCGATCGTTCGTCCGTTCGTTCAAAGTTCCTATTCATCGTTCATCGTTCGTTCATAGTCACTATTCATCGTTCGTTCGTACGACTATTCACCATTACTATTCATCGACACTATTCGACGTTGTTAGTATTCATCGTTACTATTCAACGACACTATTCATCATCATTACTATTCATCGTTAATATTCATCGATGATATCTATGGCAACTTTTTCGTCGTTACTATTCATTGTTACTATTCATCGTTCATCCGATCACCCCAAATTTCAACTACTCATCCATCATGCTGTCCAGTCCACCTAAGACCAGCCAGACCCATATTCCAGTCATACGAACTCCGGTGACTGTGATTTTCCTTCCAGTAGGGAACTTCCCATCTGGTCACCCATCCCAGGTTTCTCCAAGTTGAGCACGCTTAACTTTGAGATTCCTTCGAACCAGGCTTCCAAACTCTGATTCCAATGATTCTTGTTTCTAAATTCTTATCAAACTACTCCCTATCCAACCATGTCATCCCTTAAGCATGGTTCATGTTCCAGAAAAGTCCCAAAATACTCTTGTCAAATATTCTGCCTATAACTCTCATGTTCATACTAAGTCAGACGATTCATTCATCACTATTCTCACCTACAGTGAACTTCACTGTGCTACACCACATACACTCAGCTATAAATACACCCAGCTACCTTCTCCCTCTCCACACACACTCAAAACCTTCAGCCAAGGCAAACACCCCACCCACTCAGTTACATCGCTCTGCCGGCTACACGCATAATATCGCTTCGTGTCACACCCGGGTTTTAGGGCACCAAGACCCGGGCGCGAACATAATCACCAGGTGTGCTGGGACCAAGTCTCACACATATGATGAATCATGACACAAGATCGAATGTCACATCTTTACTATATAATAGGAGTTCTATACAAAATAAATAATTACATTATAAGGAGACAACGGTCCAGCAACCCAAAGTTGACTGGGAGACGACGGCCTAGACCTCTCATGAACTCGCCACAGCATCCTCCAAGCGCCTCATCCTGCGGTACCTGTTCTTGACCTGTGGGGGTGTGAGACAGCAAGAGTGAGCTCACATACGTTCATAGCTCAACAAGTTGTGGGGAATAATGTGCATGAACTCGCCAAAGGTGGGAGCTCATGAAGTGTAAGGCTTACCAAAGAGGATGGTTGAAGTTGAGCATTTCTTTTAAAGTTGGTCAAATTTTATTAGCAATTACTAAGTATAAGTAAATACCAACCCAATTAAGTAGTAGAACAAAAGTAACAACATCACCTGCAATGCAATGCATATGACAAATTGAATTTAAGTTCCATAATTTAATCATGTGAGTGTCCGAGCTGCTCATGACCGTGAGCATGGCTAGTATACCAGTTTTACACTCTGCAGAGGTTGCACATCTTTACCCACAAGTCATGTTACCCATCTGCCAAGAGACGACCAATCCCATACACCTCTACAGAGGAGGCGAGGCAGGGTAACACTACGAGGCCTTTACAAAGTTCCACTAGCTTCAGAAAACCCGCTACAGTTTATAGGAAGCTCCAGTGCAGGAATCCCTCGCCTGACCGCCATCGCAGCAAAATCAACCAAGGACCTCCCTACACTGACCACTCCCCTACTACCCTTGCCCCTTTTGGGTAAGGTAGTCATCCACTAGCTTTCCTAGTTAATCAGCCAAGGGCGTCCCATTAAACCCTTGTGGTAGCACTGTTTTCCCAGGTGGTTCTCCATGTTCCCATTAACATAATGATATTATCATGAACAGTAAATAATGAACAGATAATAAAAAGTGTAATCACGAGTAATGAATATCTCTATACCCAAACCACATAAAGCAATAGCATGTACTACCCAAAAATTTAGTAGCAAAACCAGTGGTGAAACAAGGTATAAAGATAGTCAAATCTAGGGTAACCTATTGGGTCCCATCAAAATTAACCTATGCAGATCATTATGATTAATAAGAACATGACTGGGTAAAAAGGAAGTGATCAAGGGCATAACTTGTCTGGGACATGAGATTCCAGGTACCAGGATGATCTTCAGATGACTCGTGACCTCACGCTAGTCGTAGCAATACAAACAAACATGGTATAGGCAGAATTAACATCACAACAAACATAAGAATAATCTACGCGTCGCTACGAGATCGTAGGAACAAGGATTACTAAACTCGGGGATACTGTTATGAAGTTATGGTTTTCTGAAGATCCATGTGGTTAAATATAGCATAGACTAAGTGCAACATTTTAATCTATATTTCATGACTAAAAAAAGTTATCAGAAAATAATAAATATTATTGTGAGACTAATGCAACTAGAATGGATTAAAACGGAGTTACAGTTACCAAGTTACGATTTTTTGAAGTCATTAAGCACCTAGAATAGATTAATTCAAATGAACATTTTTAATTCAAGTTTCATGGCTAAACAGTGGCATTAGATGATGGAAAATATTAAAAAATTATTGTCACTGAAATGACTCAAATTGGAGTTAAAATGAATTGACTATGAATTTCACAAGTTTCTGGCATTTATTTTCACATTAAAAATCATTTTCTAATTACTTTTACTGGATTTTCTAATTCTCTGGATTGGGCGCCAATTACTAAAGAGTTCTGGGGCTAATCCATAAAAATCTCCCAGACTCGGTCTATCCCGAGACATACTGCGGGTTGATTTCTACCTTAGTTAGAGGGCTCTCTTGTAAAAATTGCAACCGAAAGGGTATCGCTGCCCGCTGGCCGCCCGATTACAACTGAACGACATAGATCTGATCTGATAATAATCTGAACCGGTATGCCGCGAGGTCCATAGGATCTAGGATCCATGGATCAAAATTCATGACACGATATCTAATATTAATCGTCCAGCTCATGATCAACGACTACGATCCCCCGGTCCGAACCGGTATTGCATGTTCTAATCTTGGCCGCAATATCACAATCCAACGATCAACGGCTAATAGCACCACCACGCGATGCCCAGGCTTCTGGTGGCGAGCCGAGACGCGGTGGCGCCATTGTTGGGGATAGTGATTCGGCCCACCCGATGATAAAACTTAACGAGAGTAAGTGCTACTTGACGCGGGCAACAAGACGAGATAGAAGAGGGAGTCCCTACCTCGGATTGGCGATGACGGCCCCGACCACGCGACGGTGAAGTATCGCCGCGGTGTTTATACTTCGGCGAGAAATCGGTCGAAGGCCGAGGTCTTAATCTATCAAGTGATGCAACTAGAGGTTTCTGTGGCGACTGGCGAATCTCCCTGACCACCGGCAGGACGCCGGAACACGCGTGGTCCAAGTACGATGTTAGCTATCTTGTTTTCTCCGAGCTGGCGGCAATGGTGGCTAGCGCAACCGATGCAGGCGAGTGGGAGGTGCTCGGGTCTGATGGAGGGTGAAGGAGGGGTACAAAACTTCGGCTTATATGCACCACGGCGAAGTCCGTGCGGTGGAAACCGAACAGCGAGCACTACGGCGAGGATCCGCAGATCACAGACGGCATGTCAGCGTTAGAAGTCCAAGCTAGGAAACCGGTGTATTCGGTTGGGAAGACGACCCTGCCAAGGTAGCCCACCGTCAGCGGCATCACGAGATGAGTTCGCATGGACGGAACTCGAGCTTCCCGGTGGGATCGGCGTCTGCTACGGCGCGGAGTCTGTTTAGAGGATAGAGATGGCACTGAGCAGGGGGGCCACCACGCAGCATCCCCGAGCTGTAACCTGCGTGCGATGGCGAGTGCCAGGATGGGACGAAGGTTGGCGGATGCGGGCGGACCATAGCGTTGGGTCGAGGACAGACCGCGCTCGAGGAAGTCCCTGTGCCAGCGATATGCGCATGAACGCACGATGTGGAGTTTGTGCGGCTAACTTGCATGCTTATGTCATAGCATATGTCATGATGACCTCATTTACGATAAGAGAATAAATAAAAAGGAAATAGGAAGGGAGGCCTGAGGGACATGGGCTAGTTCTACATATTGGGCCATCCGGTAAGCTCCCTTCACCCTTTGTTTCTTTTCTTATTTCTATTTTCATTTCTATTTTGTATTTTCTATTTTATTTTAGTTCAAATATCTAAATTTCAAATCTGGTTTGGTCACAAATTCATATGCAACATTCAAAGAACTCGGCATGAGATGCAAGTCACATTTATTTTGTATGTTAATTATTTATTTAGGCAAATGCTCCAAAATATGTAGTACACACACAAAATTTGAATATAAAATTTGAACTACCAAAAATTTTATATATCTAGTTATTTATTTTAGGAAGGTATAATCCTTTATTAGAAGATACTTTAGTTTAATTCTATTTGGAAAAAATTACTAAACCCAAAATTAGGATTTTGGGGTGTTACACTTCACCTCTAGTCCACCCTCCAGGTAAGCACCTCTGCTCCACCACCAGTAATATCACAACACCACATGACACAGATTCTGCTCAAGACTCTACCCATCCATATATTGCTATTCTGACCACTATACTAAATATTTGTTGGTTTGTATGTTTGCTTGTTCGTGTTGCATAGTTATCTGAGCGTTTGTGCCGTCTCGTGGAGGCCAGATCTGCAAGTCTACGCCAGGCAGTGGAGCTAGAAGCCAGTTTTGCGAGCTCCCCTTCCCTTTCGCCGGATATGCATGGCAAGCTCACTGGATCCCTTTGATGCATAAATTACCTATGATTTTTCAACCACAACCCTCAGCCTGTTATTTTATGCATGATATGATTTTGAGACAAGTTATTATGGCCACCCAGCCGCTTGCCGCAATCAATCCTTGATATATTATTTACAAATGATTTGAGAAAAGGTGTGAGTTTTCAAAAGAAAATGTTTTTCAAAATGTGTATGATGAAGGGTTTTCACCCTTATCACCTTTGAGTAGGGATGATCAGGGACTCCCTAGTTTAGGGGAGGGCCTAAGGTAATGGCTCAGCTGGTTTAGGTGTGAGCAGAAGGATTGTCCCCTCACATAAGGACCGGTTTGTCATCCTTCACTACCTGTACTCATGATAAGTACAACCACTCGAGACTATATGGGCAGTCACTCAATCTGAACTCGTACGGTCCAAACCCCAGGGTTATGAAGGCTGGGGAGCACCGGGAGGATAAGGAGGGGGAATGTTTTGTCCGGTTTGGACATGGCGGTGGCCTGACTCCTTCCGGTATAACCGTTAAGGTGAGGAAGTGCGAGGAAAGAAAGAGATTCGGCATTTGGGTCTCACGACGGTGAGATCGCAGAAACCGGACTAGTGGGTAAAGTATACCCCTCTGCGCAGAGTTCAAACTTATTTGAATAGTCTGTGTCCACAGGAATGGACAAGCCTGGTGTGGTATGGCAATTAGTGTTTTGTTTTAAAAAAAAGGTGCGTTTGAGAAAAGTGGTTTCTAAAAGGTCCGGCGATTGAGACGTGAGCTATGGTGGACGGGAAGTCCAGTAGCTGTTTTTGAAAATGAAAACCAGTGGGAACTGCTGAGATACCTGGATGGTTTAGTCCAGGGGATTTTATTCTATATTGAAAAACTTCCTGCTCCTTTAGGAGAGGATGCACTTTGAAAAATACAAAATGTTTTACAAAACAACCCTGCATAAAATATTGTTGTTTCTGCAAAATATCCTGAGCTCCACATATTCCATGCATTATATCTGATTTCTCCATTCCGCGGGTGAAGGTGGGCTGCTGAGTACGTTTGTACTCACCCTTGCTTATTTGTTATTTTCAGAAAAAGGAGATCGGGTAAGAGTTACGACTGTTTCCAACCTTGCATGTGGCTGTTGGACCGCTGATTTGCTTCGCTGCGTATATCGGGCTGCTTCAGCCCCACTCTGATGATATGTCCCGAGTTGTGGACCAACTCTTAAAGTTGATCGCCACCTTTATAGGTTTGTCTCGTTTAAGCAGATCTGGAATCATCTGATGTATAAATGTGTTTACTAGCCTCCTAGGACTAGTAATTGTATCACATTTGAGTCCCAGAGGATCTGGGGTGCTTCAGGTGGTATCGGAGCTGTTAGGTTGGCCGCAGGACGTAACCCTTAGCCTTGATCCAAAAGTTTTTGAGTCAAAACTATTTTCTTAAAAAAATCTTTCTCTCATCCCTTCATTTCAAAAATGCTTTCTCCCTTTCCTTCTCTCAGAAGTCAGATGGAGGTCCGTTGCCAAACCAGCTTTTGCCATACTGAAGATGGTTTCCCCAAGTTGCTGAGAGCATGCACAGTTCGCCTCGGAATCAGGAGCCAGCAAGAGTATGATGGTCGTGAATTCGTCGAGCATGGCACAGAGAAGTGTGTCGTGACTGTATACATTGGATCCAGTCTGCACCATGTGGAATGGAGTGTCACTGCTGCTGGGCATAGATTCAAAGACACCTGCCAAGTTGTCGCCCGCAAGGCATTGAGGGCCCTGTGTCAGATCTATGAAGAAGTGGCCAACACCCCGCTCAGATTCTTTCCACCCTTTCAGAGAAACCGTCCTGTTTGGATGGCCAGGATGCATGCATTGGAAGGGCAACAACTGCTTGAGGACGACCCCACAGACATGTACCTCACTGCATACCTGCTCACCCTGGATGCGCATTATGATTTCTTGGTTCGGCACCACTGTTAGATGATTGCCCGAGCAGAAGATGCAGAGAAGCGCAACCGTAAGCTCCATGTGGATCTCACCACAGCTCAAGCTCGTGCAACTGCCTTGGAAAGTCGTGAAGTCATTGTTGTTGAAGCCCTAAAGCAAGCCAAGGATGAGCATGTCCAGAAGTTGATGGAGGCCTACTTGATCACCCATAACTAATGTATAGCCCTGCGGATCCAAGAGCCCGCTTCATCCAACCCAGTTCAACCCAGGAGAGCTGAAGATCCCCAGATTCTTGAAGGTCACCCGGTCTCTATTAGAGGAGATAAGAAGGCTTGGGAACTACCGGAAGGAGCCATAATCTTGGAAGGAATGCCAGTCTTCCCTCAGGCTATGGATAAGCAAGAGCACCCCAAGTCCTCCCAAGATCCCCCGCCAGAGTTGTTTGACCCCTCACCATGAAGAAGATTCCATCACCAGCCCTTGAGATCAAAGAAGAAGCTGCAAGCACCCCACCAGCACCGCCGCCCTCTGAAGAGCTACAAGAGCCAGTCCAGCTTGAAGAAGAGTTCGACCCCGTCTTGCCATCTCAGTCGCTGCTAGAAGAAGTCATAAATATTAGCTCCCTCTTAACCCATCCAGGAGATGTCTCAGATTGAAGTTGTGCGCCAGCCTAGCTAGAAGAGAAGCTGCCTGGTCTAAGTTAGTCATGCCCAGTCCTCTCCATGCATTGGGTAGTGAAGTTTTTCTTCACTTTGGCTAGAGCCCTGCATGTATGAGAGGTAATCGTGTAGACTCGTGTTTTGCAAAACTCTAATTGTGTGGCCCCTAGGGCATTTCAAAATGAATTTCGCTTGATGTTTTCCTCCCTTTTGAGTGCATATGTGATGCTTTAATGTTAGTGCTCATAAGTTGCATTTAGCATAGTTCTCAATTCAGGAGCCAAGCAATAGTAGTTATGCTTAGCCCCAGAATCTGAGTAGTCCGTGCTTTGGAAAAACTCTATTCTTCCCTTATTCAAAACATTTGATTTGTTTGTGCTTATCATTGCTGAGCTCGTGTGTTTTCTTTCTTTTTAAGAAAGGTTTTCTCTAAAAACATAGATCTCAAATTAGATCCAATCCTCACCTTATTCTTCCATTCTCATCTTAACCCATCTCAATAGAAAAGTGCCTTACCCAAGAAGATACCGGGAAGCTTACCCTTGAAGCCTGGAATAAGCTATAGAAGGAACCTATCCAGCCGCTCAGTCAAAAGGACCGACCGTGAGAATCAAGGCACTGCCCCTGAGTCAAAGTAAACAGGAAAAGAGGACAAAAGGAGTTATTACCATACAGAGAGGCAAAGATTCTTGGAACCAGAGACCACAAACATCAGGGTCATGACCCCACCACTCACTCGTGCCCCCCGCACGCGTGCCCGCCTCCATGCGCACCACCACCGCCCCACTTCCCCTTTGCAACGCACCCACCGCCATTACCGCCAGCAACACCATCCCCTCTGTCGCACCCGCTGCCGCGTGGCACCTGCTCCATCACCGCCACTCCACACCCCCCAAGCACCGCCATCAGTGTCGCTCGCCTATAAAACCCCCACCAGCTCCCTCAGTTCCTATTCCGCTGAAAGCAAAACACACCTGATAAACTCCCCTCTGCCAAATCGCAAGCAACCCCATTTTTTCCACTCCCTCGCCCCTAAGATCACAATGCTTGGTGATTCTTGGGTTGAAGACTATTGTACATGGTTCATAGTGTTTGGTTTCCTCCTCTTTATGATGGTAATACTCTTTGGTAGAATCCTCCAGTGGGAAGAGCAAAGAGAAAGAAAGGGTCAGTGAAAAGAGAAAAGAAGATAGTGAAGAGAAGATAAGAAGAAGGTTATCCCAAAATCAACCCTGTGTCAGTCATCTCTTCGCGGCCTGCTCAAGCAGCAACAGCAGAAGAAGGCCTCGTAACACCCTTGTTATGAGGTACTTCAAGGAGTTCAAATCCCCAAGATTCAAGAGTTCTACCCTCATTCATTTTAAGTGGGGTAGTGTTCCAGCAAGGTTCCTGCTATGAAGAAAAAGAAGAAGGCCTGTAGCAAGCTTGTGGAGGACCAGGTCATCGAAGCTTATAAGTTTCTAGATGAGAGGTGGTCACCCAAGTTTTTGTTGATGAAGCACCAGAAGACCAATCAAGGAAGGAATCCATGTGGGAGTTCGCAAGAGAAAGGTTTGCGTGTTGGCATCAATGTTTCCTCAATAAGCTAGCTACCAAGCGAAAGCCAGAAGCCTGAAGATGATCTTTGAGTAGCCAGAATCATCGTCTGCAATCAGCAACCGGATGCTCCTGAAAGGCCAGATTTTATTTAAGTTCCATCTCCTCGAAGAGTCTACAAAGTGAAGATATGTAGCTAAAGTAAAGCTATACCCATAACCCTTCTAAGCCGAATCTCGAGGACGAGATTCCTTTTAAGTGGGGTAGATTTGTAACATCCCAAAAAATCAAATCTTGAAATTTTCTCAAACTCGCTCTAAATTCAAAATGAATTTCAAATTTCATTTCAAAATGTTTGTTTGCGAGTTGATATCAACAAATAAATTATAGTGGTCTATATTCTCTCCAAAATCCTCCTCAAAATATCCTACAAATATTTCCCCAGTGACCCCCTCAAATTCTTCCGAGAAATACTGCCCAGATATTTCCCCAGTGACCCCCTCAAATTCTTCCCAGAAATACTGCCCAGATATTTCCCCAGTGATCCCCTCTGATTCATTCCATAAATATTGTCCAAATATTCCACCGATAATTCTCCAGATATTTTCCTCTTGAGAAATACCCTCCGAATCATTTTTAAAGTCCCCACAAATATTTTCTTCAAAACTTTTCTCATGCTCATACGTATACGTATGCCTCCAGTGTCATACGGTGAGCTCTACAAGCTAATTACACTCATACAAGACAAATACATGCTAATCTCCCACTAATCCTCTCATCCTCCCACTAATCCTCTCATCCCACCCCAAGCCATTTCATGGCAACTCTTCCCCCCCCCCACACTCACACGCCCACTCCACCTCCCACACAAGCACACACTAGCACAAGGATCGTTTGGTCGTTCTTCGATCGTTCGTCTATCTGTTCTTAGTTTGTTCGTTCGTTCGTCCGATCGTTCGATCGTTCGTCCGATCGTTCATGGTTCGTTCGTTCGATCGTTCATTCGTTCGTTCGTCCAAATAATCTTTGTTCAGTCGTTATGCTGCCGAAATTCCGATCGTTCGTTCGTTCGATCATTCGATCGTTCATCGTTCGTTCATAGTTCCTATTCATCGTTCATCGTTCGTTCATAGTCTCTTTTCATCATTCTTCCAGATAATATTTGTCCTGTCGTTATGCTGCCGAAATTCTGATCGTTCTTTCGTCCGATCATTTGATCGTTCGTCCGTTCGTTCATAGTTCCTATTCATCGTTCATCGTTCGTTCATAGTTTCTATTCATCATTCATCGTTCGTTCATAGTCCCTATTCATCGTTCTTCCAGATAATCTTTGTCCTGTCGTTATGCTGCCGAAATTCTGATCGTTCGTTCGTCCGTTCGTTCAAAGTTCCTATTCATCGTTCGTTCATAGTCACTATTCACCGTTCATCGTTCGTTCGTACGACTATTCACTATCACTATTCATCGTTACTATTCGACATCGTTGCTGTTCAACGACACTATTCATCGTTGTTACTATTCACCGTTAATATTCATCGGTGATATCTATGGTACCTTTTTCGTTGTCACTATTCATCATTACTATTCATCGATCATCCGATCACCCCAAATTTCAACTACTCATCCATCATGTTGTCCAGTCCACCTAAGACCAGCCAGACCTATATTCCAGTCATATGAACTCTGATGACTGTGATTTTCCTTCCAGTAGGGAACTTCCCATCTGGTCACCCATCCCAGGTTTCTCCAAGTTGAGCACGCTTAACTTTGAGATTCCTTCGAACTAGGCTTCCAAACTCCGATTCCAATGATTCTTGTTTCTAAATTCTTATCAAACTATTCCCTATCCAACCATGTCATCCCTTAAGCATGGTTCATGTTCCAGAAAACTCCCAAAATACTCTTGTCACATATTCTGCCTATAACTCTCCTGTTCATAAGTCAGACGATTCGTTCGTCACTATTCTCACCTACAGTGAACTTCACTGTGCTACACCACATACACTCAGCTATAAATACACCCAGCTACCTTCTCCCTCTCCACACACACTCAACACCCTCAGCCAAGGCAAACACCCCACCCACTTAGTTACACTGCTCTGCCGGCTACACGCATAGTGTCGCTTCGCCTCCAGTCCACCCTCCAGGTAAGCACCTCCGCTCCACCACCAATAATATCACAACACCACATCACACAGATTCTGCTCAAGACTCTACCCATCCATATATCGCTATTCTGACCATTGTACTAAATATTTGTTGGTATGCTTGTTGGTTTGTATGTTTGCTTGTTCATTTTGCATAGTTATCGGAGCGTTCGTGCCATCTCGTGGAGGCTAGATCTACAAGTCTACGCCAGGCAGTGGAGCTAGAAGCTAGTTCTGCGAGCTCCCCTTCCCCCTTTGTCGGGTAAGCACAACAAGCTCACTAGATCCCTTTGATGCATAAATTACCTATGATTTTTCAACCACAACCCTCAGCCTGTTATTTTATGCATGATATGATTTTGAGAGAAGTTATTATGGCCACCCAGTCGCTTGTCGTAATCAATCCTTGATATATTTGTTACAAATGATTTGAGAAAAGGTGTGAGTTTTCAAAAGAAAATGCTTTTCAAAATGTGTATGATGAAGGGTTTTCACCCTTATCACCTTTGAGTAGGGATGATCAGGGACTCCCTAGTTTAGGGGAGGGCCTAAGGTGATGGCTCAGCTGGTTTAGGTGTGAGCAGAAGGATTGTCCCCTCACATAAGGACCAGTTTGTCATCCTTCACTACATGTACTCATGATAAGTACAACCACTCGAGACTGTATGGGCAGTCACTCAATCTGAACTCGTACGGTCCAAATTAACCCTAGGGTTATGAAGGCTGGGGAGCACCGAGAGGATAAGGAGGGGGAATGTTTTGTCCGGTTTGGACATGGCGGTGGCCTGACTCCTTCTGGTATAACCGTTAAGGTGAGGACGTGCGAGGAAAGAAAGAGATTCGGCATTCGGGTCTCATGACGGTGAGATCGCAGAAACCAGACTAGTGGGTAAAGTGTACCCCTCTACGCAGAGTTCAAACCTATTTGAATAGTCTGTGTCCACAGGAATGGACGAGTCTGGTGTGGTATGGCAATTGGTGTTTTGTTTTCAAAGAAAAGGTGTGTTTGAGAAAAGTGGTTTTTAAAAGGTCCGCTGATTGAGCCGTGAGCTATGGTGGACGGGAAGTCCAGTAACTGTTTTTGAAAATGAAAACTAGTGGGAAACTGCTGAGATACCTGGATGGTTTAGTCCAGGGGATTTTATTCTATATTGAAAAACTTCATGCTCCTTTGGGAGAGGATGCGCTTTGAAAAATACAAAATGTTTTACAAAACAACCCTGCATAAAATATTGTTGTTTCTGCAAAATATCCTGAGCTCCACATATTCCATGCATTATATCTGATTTCCCCATTCCGCGGGTGAAGGTGGGCTGCTGAGTACGTTTGTACTCACCCTTGCTTATTTGTTGTTTTTCAGAAAAAGGAGATCGGGTAAGAGTTACGACTGTTCCTAGCCTTTGCTGTGGCTGTTGGACCGCTGATTTGCTTCGCTGCGTATACCGGGCTGCTTCAGCCCCACTCTGATGATATGTCCCGAGTTGTGGACCAAATCTTAAAGTTGATCGCCACCTTTATAGGTTTGTCTCGTTTAAGCAGATCTGGAATCGCCACCTTTATGTGTTTACTAGCCTCCTGGGACTAGTAATTGTATCACATTTGAGTCCCAGAGGACCTGGGGTGCTTCAACTTGGGGTGCGCTTGTGTTTACCGTCGGCGCGGCGAGGCCAGCCTCTGCCCCTCCTACCCCTGCCCATGGTCGGTTGGAAAGGGAGGGAGTGAAGAAGAAGAAGAACGCAAGTGATCAAAGAACAAGTGAAGAGAACAACCAGGGCAAGCGGGCTATTTATAGAAGCCGGGGTGACCGTCCACTTCCCACCCTGCTCGCCGAACAGCCGCAAGAATTCAATAAGCAATTCAAGTCGCTTGAAAAGAAGTCAGGGAACTGGCGTCGTTTCGCGTAACACGGCACCGGTTGGACCTGAGTCAACTGCTCAGGCAAATGATTACACCTCTCCATCACATCAAGTTACTACCCCAGGACAACACGATAAACACTCTGCGCACCAAGACACCCCTTGGGCACACCCATTGGGTGTGTCGCCCAGAATTTTCAAAGATTTTAGGAAGAAGTGATATCCACAAAATATACGCAATGAATGTACCACGACAAAAGGAGGAGATCGGTTGAGACGGGAGGAAGTCCAAATGTGGTTACTGAAGCGCAAGTCCAATCAACAGAAGCATTGAAGCACAGAGCAGGGTGATGTCCAGCAGAGAGCCATCTGCCTTAACTAGCCACACGTCCAATCTATCACCGATCAAATTGATTTCAGACCTAACAAGGCATGGACAGATGGCATCGTCTGGATATTCAGAAAATGTTGATTTCAAAAGCATAAGATGAAGATCTTTGAATGGATTATTTCTAAAATCCACTCAAAGCTCGGGGGCTACACCCATTGGGTGCACCCAATAGATCTACAATGACTCGATGCTAAAATATTGATTTCAAAAGCATAAGATGAAAACCTTTGAATGGATTATTTCTAAAATCCACTCAAAGCTCGGGGGCTACACCCAATAGATCTACAGTGACTCGATGCTAAAATGTTGATTTCAAAAGCATAAGATGAAGACCTTTGAATGGATTGTTTCTAAAATCCACTCAAAGCTCGGGGGCCACACCCAACAGCAAAACAAAAATCAGGCTATACAACAAACCCATAGGCTGGACCAAGAATCTTTGGGCCGATTATTTCAAAATCAACTCAAAGATTGAGGGCTTGTGGGGGACAGATATCCCCCAGGTCCACTAGAAGGCGAAAGGTCCTTGTGTGAGGCCTCGGGCCAGTTACCCCGCAAGGCCATCTCTTCGTGGGTCGGGTAATAACTACTGGCAAAATGGGCCAGTCCAAGAAGATGATGGACTCAGGTCCAGATGGTCCGTCGAATCGTGCGCTGCCCCAAGAAACCGCTCGACTTTCCCGCGCCTGGCACCCTCTAATGTCGAACGGATTAGGGATGAGTTGGCAGGATTTTCGGGAGGTTGGTTCAGTCGGTTCACTATTAAATAGGAGATACATGATCATCATGTATGTAAGGAGTGCCCCACGGTCGTGTATATAAGGCACAGGGGGAACCCCATCATTTTCATCTATTTATTTAGCTATCTCATTAGCCCTTCTCCATCCAGTAGACACCACTTGTAATACACTGTATATACAAACCCATCCTAGGAAGTAGGGTATTACGCCTCTCTACGCGGCACTAACCTGAAGAAAGTCGCATGTCTCTCTCTCTCGTGCTCCTAGCACGAATCATTGAGTTACAATCAACAACACCGTCCTACCCAAAAGCACAGTAAGGGTAACCCTGGGTGTGCGGTCGGACACTAAACACCAACACAAACCCCACGACACCGAGCCCGAGGCTGGTGTTGGGGGTCTGCTTCATCGCCGAAGGTCCTGTGAGAAGAAACACCTTCGAAAGATCAAAACGGAAGCGGTGCCGAAGCTACCAATCAGGGAGCTTCGTAGCGTACCTTCAGATGCACCGACTTAAAGATAAAAAGACCAATTGGCCCATGATAATTTGTGTTATGATTGTAACCGGTTGTAAAGGACACGAATGTAAATCCGCACAGGTTGCGCCCTGTGCCTATAAATAGATGAACAGTACCCCCGTACTGTTCACGTTGTCTTGTATTCACTCGCACGTCATCTGGATTTTCACCTTATGTCAAGCCGAAGGTACAAATGTAATTCGATATTGTTTATGTTTGTTCATGATGATATAATAAAAATATCCTAATGATGTCATATGATTATCCATGTTATTTTCCATGTTTCATACGCTTCTATTTTCAACATTATAATACTGAGATGATGAAGGTACATCCTTCATGACCTTCGTCTGAAGATCATTATATCCTAAGGGAGATAATGCTTCGAAGGACGAAGGTCTATAACCATTAATATTTTGTGTTGTCTTGTTCTTATCTCATAGCATTTGAGAACAAGTCCCCAACATTGGCGCCCACCTCCGGTGAACTCACTTCCACTGATTGAGTTGATGGCTTCGTTCAACAACCAAGCTGAAGTATCTTCGGTTACGAAGCTGCTGGTGCTTCCGATAACAGGCGATTCAGGCTCAGAGCCGGCTAACAAGAAGTAGAAGAAGGAAGCACAGAGAAGGGTACAACATGTTGGGGTGCAAGGACCCTTCATCAAATCAAAATAGTCCCACATCCCAATTACCTTCTCCCAGGAGGACCTTCAACTCAAAGATTATCCTCACAATGATGCTATGGTCATATCTTGTGTCATCAAGGGTTTTCTGGTCCATAATGTTCTAGTTGATACAGGCAGCGCAGCGGATATCATATTTGCTAAGGCCTTCAGACAAATGCAAGAGCCAGAAGACAAGATTCATGATGCTACACATCCTCTATGTGGCTTCGGAGGAAGACAGATTACAGCACTCGGCAAAATCACAATGCCAGTTACCTTCGGCTTTGTTCATAACACAAGAACCGAACAGGTTGTCTTTGATATTGTTGACATGGAATATCCTTACAATGCAATCATTGGTCGTGGAACACTGAATGCCTTTGAAGCAATACTTCATCCAGCATATCTATGCATGAAGATACCTTCGAAACAAGGGCCCATTGCTGTTCATGGGAGTCAAGAAGCTGCCAGAAAAGCCGAAGGAAATTGGACAGACACAAAAGCAATTCACAATATAGATGGAGCCGAAGTCTGTGAACAGTACAAATACAAAAGAGAGAAGGCTGCTTCGGCGGATCAGCCGAAGCCTATGCTTCTATGTGAAGACATAGTAGAGCAAAAGGTACTGCTAGGGTCTCAGTTATCTGAAGAGCAAGAGAAAACTTTGATAAGATTTTTATTCAACAACAAAGATGTCTTTGCTTGGTTAGCCAATGATCTCTGTGGTGTCAACAGAAATGTCATTGAACATTCACTCAATGTGGACCCATCCTTCAGGCCAAGAAAGCAAAGGCTTCGGAAAATGTTTGATGATAAAGCCGAAGGTGCTCGGAATGAAGTGAAAAGGCTTCTCAGTGCTGGTGTCATCAGAGAGGTAAAATACCTAGAGTGGTTAGCCAATACTGTCATGGTGAAGAAGGCTAATGGCAAATGGAGAATGTGCATTGACTTCACAGATCTTAACAAGGCATGCCCAAAAGACGAATTCCCGCTACCAAGATTAGACTCTCTTGTAGATGCAGCTGCTTCTTCAGAGCTCATGAGTCTATTGGATTGTTATTCAGGCTATCATCAAATCTGGATTAAGAAGGAAGATGAGCCGAAGACTAGCTTCATAACTCCCAGTGGCACCTATTGCTATCTTTGGATGCCTGAGGGGCTCAAGAATGCTGGAGGAAGCTTTAGCAGAATGACAGGCAAGGTCCTTCATTCCCAGATAGGCAGAAATGTGCTGACCTATGTTGATGATATAATAGTGAAAAGCACGAAGCAAGAAAATCACATTGCTGATTTGCAAGAAACATTTGCCAATTTCAGGCAAGCTAGCCTGAAATTAAATCCAGAAAAATGTGTTTTTGGAGTAAAGAAAGGCAAGTTCCTTGGCTGTCTGGTATCAACGAAAGGAATTGAAGCTAACCCAAGCAAGATCGAAGCTATCCTTCGGATGGAGCCACCAAGCATGAATAAAGGGGCTCAACGGCTGGCAGGAAGATTAGCATCATTAAACAGATTCATATCCAGATCAGCGGAAAAAAATCTACCATTTTTTGAAATACTGAAGTCAGCCAAAGTCTTTCAATGGGGCCCGGCACAACAAAAAGCTTTTGAAGAGTTGAAACAATATTTGATTGATTTAACAACATTAACTCCACCCGCGCTAGGGGCTCCATTGCTTTTATATGTGGCAGCTTCGCATTCTGCAGTGAGTGTGGCACTAGTACAAGAGAAGCTAGATGGTCAGGCTAAAAAGCAAGCACCAGTATACTTCGTCTCTGAAGTTTTAAGTCCATCAAAGAAAAATTACACAGAATTGGAGAAGGTATTATATGTTGTGTTAATGGCTTCCAGAAAGCTTCGGCATTATTTTCAAGCATACCACATAATTGTTCCTTCGTCACAACCTCTAAAGGACATCGTGAGGAACAGAGAGGCTACTGGAAAGATTGGAAAATGGGCTGCAGTGCTTAATGAATTCACCATTGATTATGTGCATAGATCTTCAATTCAGTCTCAGGCGTTAGCAGACTTCATCGCTGACTGGACGCCAGGGGCTCAGGAAGAAGAGATAAATAAAGATGCTGAAGCTTGGACAGTGTTCTGCGATGGTTCTTAGGGAACCTTCGGTGCAGGAGCAGCTGCTATTCTAGTAGCACCTTCAAAAGTCAGAACATGTTATGCAGCCAAGCTAGACTTTAGTTATACAAATAATATTGCCGAATACGAAGCACTCCTGTTGGGGCTTCAGAAGTTAAGGGCAATGGGAATAAGAAGGGCTATTCTGAAAACTGATTCTCAAGTCATTTCTGGCCATGTAGATAAAAGTAGCAAGGCAAGAGATCCGAAACTTGAAAAATATCTAGATACAGTTCAAATTTTGGTGGCTTCTTTTGAAGGTTTATTTGTTAAGAACATTCCAAGAGGCGAAAATGAGCATGCAGATCTGTTAGCCAAATCAGTGGCTCAGGGGCTCCCTCTACCTTCGGAAGTATTTTTTGAAACAATAAGGGCACCTTTGGTTGAACTCATGGAGAGAGCAGTGCTCGCTATTTCTCTAGTACATAGTGAAGATTGGAGGACTAAAATCATATCTTTCCTCCAGGGTAACTGCCTCTCAGACGATGAAGTTTATAATAAAAGAATGGAAGCAAGAACAAGACCGTATATCATAATAGAAGGGGAATTATACAAACATGGAGTTTGCTCCCCCCTTCTCAAGTGTTTATCCAGAACCGAAGGTATAGAACTAATGAAGGAGATACATGCAGGATTGTGTGGATCTCATATTGGGTCTAGGCCTTTGCTGGGAAAGGTTTTTAGACAAGGATTTTAATGGCCGAAGGCAGCTTCAGATGTAGCAGATCTGGTCCAAAAGTGCGAAAATTGTCAAAAATGTGGAAGATACCAAAAACAACCTTCGTCATTAACTCAGTTAATACAACCAACTTGGCCATTGCAAAGATGGGGCCTGGACTTGTTAGGCCCACTTCCACCAGCACAAGGTAATTTGAAATATGTCGTGGTGGCTGTAGAATATTTTTCTAAGTGGATTGAAGCAAAGCCTTTGGCTATAATAACTTCGGTTATGAGAGCACCTAGAGGGGGGTGAATAGGTGATCCTGTAAAACTTAAAACTTAACACCACAACTTGATTAAGAGTTAGAACAATGAAATCAAGTGAGTAGAGAGGAGAGCTCTTGTGAAGCACAATAGACACAATAAGGACAAGCACAAGAGACACGAGGATTTATCCTGTGGTTCGGCCAAGTACAAAACTTGCCTACTCCACGTTGTGGCGTCCCAACGGACGAGAGTTGCACTCAACTCCTCTCAAGTGATCCAATGATCAACTTGAATACCACGGTGTTCTTCTTTACTTTACTCTTTCCAGTTTGTGAGGAATCTTCACAACTTGGAGTCTCTCGCCCTTATAATAAGAATCACAATAAAGCACTAGAGTAAGGGAGGGAAGCAACACACTCAAATCCACAGCAAATACGCACACACACAAGATCAAGACTTGAGCTCAAGACAATATCTCGAGGTTCTCACCAGAACGGAGCTCAAATCACTAAGAATGTCGAACAAGTGCGCAAGAATGAAGTGTGAGTGATCAACAATGCTCAAAGGTTGCTTGGTGTACTCCTCCATGCGCCTAGGGGTCCCTTTTATAGCCCCAAGGCAGCTAGGAGCCGTTGAGAGCATTTCAAGAAGGCAATTCTTGCCTTCTGTCGCCTGGCGCACCGGACAGTCCGGTGCGGATTTCTTTCCTTCTTTGGTGAAGCCGACCGTTTGTGCTTTGGAGCCGTTGGCGCACCGGACAGTCCGGTGTCCCTTCTGACTGTTGGCTCTTGCCACTCGTCGCGCGCGGATTATGCGGCCGACCGTTGGCCTGGCCGACTGTTGGCTCACCGGACAGTCTGGTGCACCACCGGACAGTCCGGTGATTTATAGCCGTACGCCGTTAATTGCTTCCCGAGAGCAGCCAGTTGACAGACACCGGCCTGGCGCACCGGACACTGTCCGGTGCACCACCGGACAGTCTGGTGCACCCAGACCGAGCTGTCTTTGGCTGAACAAAGCCATCTCTTTTCCAACTTGATTTCTCATGTTTCCAGCACTTAGACACAATACATTAGTCTCCAAAACAATGTACTAAGTCTTAGAAACATACCTTTTCACTTGATTTGCACTTTGTCCATCACTTCGCCTAGATTAACATAAGTCCACTTGTGTTGGCACTCAATCACCAAAATACTTAGAAATGGCCCAAGGGCACATTTCCCTTTCAATCTCCCCCTTTTTGGTGATTTATGCCAACACAATAAAAAGCAACTAAAGGAAGTGCAACATCAATACACATGAGAACTCAAAATTGTTTTGATTCAAATTTGGCATATATGGATCATTCTTTGCCACCACTTGGTTTGTTTTTGCAAATCAAACTCAATTTCCTATCTCTACGTCAAACACACTTGTTGAGACATATAGAGAATTGTTCCAATAGAAATTGATCAAAGATTTCAAAAACTCCCCCTTTTTCCCATAATCAACCATTCTCCCCACAAGAGACCAACTTTTGACAATAAGAGTGTCGGGGACCATAATTAGGGGTACCCTCAAGACTCCTAATTCTCAGCTGGTAACCCCCATCAGCATAAAGCTGCTAAGGCCTGATGGGTGCGATTAAGTCAGGGATCAGTCCATTCGAGCGACTCGATCACGCCTCGCCCGAGCCTAGCCTCGGACAAGGGCAGTCGGCCCCGGAGGATTTCCGTCTCGCCCGAGGCCCCCCTCCGACGGTGAACATATTTCCGGCTCGCCCGAGGCCCTGCCTTCGCTAAGAAGCAACCCTGACTAAATCGCCGCACCGACCGACCAAGTCGCAGGAGCATTTAACGCAAAGGTAGCCTGACACCTTTATCCTGACGCGCGCCCCCCAGCAGAGCCGAAGTGACCGTCGTCACTTCGCCGCTCCACTGACCGGCCTGACAGAAGGACAGCGCCGCCTGCGCCACTCCGACGGCAGTGCCACTTAACAGAGTGAGACTGACAGGCAGTCAGGCCCTGCCAAAGGCACCATAGGAAGCTCCGCTCCGCCCGACCCAGGGCTCGGACTCGGGCTAAGTCCCGGAAGACGGCGAACTCCGCTCCGCCCGACCCAGGGCTCGGACTCGGGCTAAGTCCCGGAAGACGGCGAACTCCGCTCCGCCCGACCCAGGGCTCGGACTCGGGCTAAGCCCCGGAAGACGGCGAACTCCGCTCCACCCGACCCAGGGCTCGAACTCAGGCTCAGCCCCAGAAGACGACGAACTCCGCTTCGCCCGACCCTAGGGCTCGGACTCCGCCCCGACCTCTGCCGACGACCTCCGCCTCGCCCGACCCAGGGGCTCGGACTCGGCCTCGGCCATGGAAGACAGACTCGACCTCGGCTTCGGAGGAGCCTCCACACCGCCCAACCTAGGGCGCAGGCCAGCCACGTCAACAGGAGGCGCCATCATCACCCTACCCCGAGCTGACTCGGGCCGCAGGGAACAAGACCGGTGTCCCATCTGGCTAGCTCCGCCAGATAGGCAATGATGGAGCCCCGCATACTCTGTGACGACGGTGGCTCTCAGCCCCCTTACGGAAGCAAGAGGACGTCAGCAAGGACTCAACCGCTCCGACAGCTGTCCCTCCGCCAGGCTCCATCGCTCCTCCGACGGCCACGACATCACACCAGCTGGGTGCCAAAAATCTCTCCGGCTGCCACATCGGCATGTACTTAGGGCGCTAGCTCTCCCCCGCTAGACACGTAGCACTCTGCTACACCCCCCATTGTACACCTGGATCCTCTCCTTACGCCTATAAAAGGAAGGACCAGGGCCCTCTTAGAGAAGGTTGGTCGTGCGGGGACGAGGACGAGACAGGCGCCCGCTTCGAAGCCGCTCGCTTCCCTCTCCCGCATGGACGCTTGTAACCCCCTACTGCAAGTGCACCCGACCTGGGCGCGGGACGAACACGAAGGCCGCGGGATTCCCACCTCTCTCACGCTGGTCTCCGGCCGCCTCGCTTCTCCCCCCTTCGCGCTCACCCTCGCGCTCGACCCATCTGGGCTGGGGCACGCGGTGACACTCACTCGTCGGCCCAAGGGAGCCCCCGGTCTCGAAACGCCGACAGTTGGCGCGCCAGGTAGGGGCCTGCCGCGTGTTGACGAACAGCTTCCCGTCAAGCTCCAGATGGGCAGTCTTCAGCAACCTCTCCAACCCGGGACGGTGCTCCGTTTCGGGAGTCTTGAGTTCATGTCCCTCGACGGCAGCTACGACATGATGCTCCTTCCACCGCCGCGCGACAACGACAATGGCGGCCGACACCCCGCCCGTCGGCGGCGGAATCGACGACGTCTTCCCCGCGTGGTGGAAGAACAACCCCCGAGCTCGTCCCGCTTTCTTCCCCGCCGACGGAGGGGAAGGCAGGGCAGCCAAGGCCAAGCAGGAGGCAGCGCCTCGTCGGCTGTCGAGCGAGTCGACGGCACCGGCACCCCAACGAGGGGCGCACCGGGTATCGACTTCGCGCCTGAGACGAAGACGAGCGCCGACTACCCGCGACACGCCAATCCCGAGCAAGCGGACGACGCCAGCGCGCTCGCGGAGAGCTTGCTGGACGTCACCCTCGTACCTGAGACGACGGTGCAGTCAGTCCCCGACGTGACTTCATCGCCGCTCGTCGACCAAAAGGTACCGACCGATTCCCATCCTACGTCATTTGGATTCAGCCTCAACCCGCCTAGCGACCTTGCTTTGGCGGGCGCTCTCGTAGAGGCGAGTTCAAACCCTCTGGGGTTTCGCATGCGGTCGCCTTGGGACCGGCTGACGGACGTCTCGACCTACGGGCCCTCTGGGTCCGAGGAAGACGACGAGCCCAGCATCTGTTGGGATTTCTCTGGAATTGGCAACCCCAGTGCCATGCGGGACTTCATGACCGCATGTGACTACTGCCTCTCCGACTGTTCCGACGGTAGCCGCAGCCTCGACGACGAGGACTGCGGCCCAAGCCGTGAATGTTTCCACGTCGATCTAGGGGGTCCCTCCGAAGGCAATCATCTCAGCATGCCGGAGGATGGTGATCTCCCTAGGCCGGTGCCCCGCGTTGACATCCCACAGGAGCTAGCTGTGGTCCCCGTTCAGGCGGGGGGCCATGACCCACAGCTCGAGCAAATCCGCGGGGTGCAGGCTAGGCTCGATGAGGGAACAGGAGCGCTTGAGCCGATCCGCCGGGACGTCGTGCAGGCATGGGCGGGCCAACCCCCGGCCGGAGAAATACGTCATCTACCCCAGGGCTTCCAGCACCGCGTCGCCGATGACGTCAGGGTCAGGCCACCACCCGCATCCAGTGGGGTCGGTCAGAACCTGGCTGCAGCGGCGATGCTTCTCCGCGCGATGCCGGAGCCATCAACCACCGAGGGTCGGCGAATCCAGGGGGAGCTCAAGAATCTCCTGGAAGGCGCTGTGGTCCGACGGGCCGAGAGCTCTGCCTCCCGAAGGCAGGGATACCCCTCGGAACCTCATGCCGCGACTTCCCGATTCATGCGGGAAGCCTCGGTCTACACCGGGCGCACTCGCAACACCGCGCCTGCGGCCCCGGGCCGCCTCGGCAACGAGCACCATCATCGCGACCGTCGGGCCCACCTCGACGAGAGGGTGCGCCGAGGCTATCACCCCAGGCGTGGGGGACGCTACGACAGCGGGGAGGATCGGAGTCCCTTGCCCGAACCGCCCGGTCCGCAGGCCTTCAGCCAGGCCATCCGACGGGCACCGTTCCCGACCCGGTTTCGACCCCCGACTACTATCGCAAAGTACTCGGGGGAGACGAGACCGGAACTGTGGCTCGCGGACTACCGTCTGGCCTGCCAACTGGTGGAACGGACGACGACAACCTCATCATCCGCAACCTCCCCCTGTTCCTCTCCGACACCGCTCGCGCCTGGTTGGAGCACCTGCCTCCGGGGCAGATCTCCAACTGGGATGACCTGGTCCAAGCTTTCGCCGGCAATTTCCAGGGCACGTACGTGCGCCTCGGGAATTCCTGGGACCTCCGAAGCTGCCGGGAGCAGCCGGGAGAGTCTCTTCGGGACTACATCCGGCGATTTTCAAAGCAGCGCACCGAGCTGCCCAACATCACCGACTCGGATGTCATCGGCGCGTTCCTCGCCGGCACCACCTGCCGCGACCTGGTGAGCAAGTTGGGTCGTAAGACCCCCACCAGGGCGAGCGAGCTGATGGACATCGCCACCAAGTTCGCCTCCGGCCAGGAGGCGGTCGAGGCTATCTTCCGAAAGGAAAAGCAGCCCCAGGGCCGCCCATCGGAAGATGCTCCCGAGGCGTCTACTCAGCGCGGCGCCAAGAAGAAAGGCAAGAAGAAGTCGCAAGCGAAACACGACACCGCCGACGCGGACCTTGTCGTCGCCGCCGAGTACAAGAACCCTCGGAAGCCCCCCGGAGGTGCCAACCTCTTCGACAAGATGCTCAAGGAGCCGTGCCCCTATCACCAGGGGCCCGTCAAGCACACCCTTGAGGAGTGTGTCACGCTTCGGCGTCACTTTCACAGGGCCGGGCCACCCGCGGAGGGTGGCAGGGCCCGCGACGATGACAAGAAGGAAGATCACCAAGCAGGAGAGTTCCCCGAGGTCCGCGACTGCTTCATGATCTACGGTGGGCAAGCGGCGAATGCCTCGGCTCGGCACCACAAACAAGAGCGCCAGGAGGTCTGCTCGGTGAAGGTGGCGGCGCCAGTCTACCTAGACTGGTCCGACAAGCCCATCACCTTCAACCAAGCCGACCACCCCGACCACGTGCCGAGCCCGGGGAAATACCCGCTCGTCGTCGACCCCGTCATCGGCGACGTCAGGCTCACCAAGGTCCTTATGGACGGAGGCAGCAGCCTCAACATCATCTACGCCGAGACCCTCGGGCTCCTGCGCGTCGATCGGTCCTCCGTCCGAGCAGGCGCTGCGCCCTTCCACGGGATCATTCCCGGGAAGCGTGTCCAGCCCCTCGGACGACTCGACCTTCCCGTCTGCTTCGGAACGCCCTCCAACTTCCGAAGGGAGACTCTGATGTTCGAGGTGGTCGGGTTCCGAGGGACCTACCATGCGTTACTGGGAAGGCCAAGCTACGCGAAGTTCATGGCCGTCCCCAACTACACCTACCTGAAGCTCAAGATGCCGGACCCCAACGGGGTCATCACCGTCGGCCCCACGTACAAGCACGCGTTCGAATGCGACGTGGAGTGCGTGGAGTACGCCGAGGCCCTCGCCGAGTCCGAGGCCCTCATCGCCGACCTGGAAAGCCTCTCCAAAGAGGTGCCAGACGTGAAGCGTCATGCCGGCAACTTCGAGCCAGTGGAGACGGTTAAGGCCGTCCCCCTCGACCCCAGTGGCGACGTCTCCAAGCAAATCCGGATCGGCTCCGGGCTCGATCCCAAATAGGAAGCAGTGCTCGTCGACTTTCTCCGCGCAAACGTCGACGTCTTCGCGTGGAGTCCCTCGGACATGCTCGGCATACCGAGGGATATCGCCGAGCACTCGCTGGATATTCGGGCCGGAGCCCGACCCGTCAAGCAGCCTCTGCGCCGATTCGACGAGGAGAAGCGCAGAGCCATAGGCGAGGAGATCCACAAGCTAATGGCGGCAGGGTTCATCAAAGAGGTATTCCATCCCGAATGGGTTGCCAACCCTGTGCTTGTGAGAAAGAAAGGGGGGAAACGACAGATGTGTGTAGACTACACTGGTCTCAACAAAGCATGTCCGAAGGTTCCCTACCCTCTGCCTCGCATCGATCAAATCGTGGATTCCACTGCTGGGTGCGAAACCCTATCTTTCCTCGATGCCTACAAAGGGTATCACCAAATCAGGATGAAAGAGTCCGACCAGCTCGCGACTTCTTTCATCACACCCTTCGGCATGTACTGCTATGTCACCATGCAGTTCTGCTTGAGGAATGCGGACGCGACGTACCAGCGGTGCATGAACCATGTGTTCGGCGAACACATCGGTCGCACGGTCGAGGCCTACGTCGATGACATCGTAGTCAAGACGAGGAAAGCTTCCGACCTCCTTTCCGACCTTGAAGTGACATTCCGATGTCTCAAGGCGAAAGGCGTCAAGCTCAATCCCGAGAAGTGTGTCTTCGGGGTGCCCCGGGGCATGCTCTTGGGGTTCATCGTCTCCGAGCGGGGCATCAAAGCCAACCCGGAGAAGATCGCAGCCATCACCAGCATGGGGCCCATCAAGGACTTAAAAGGCGTACAGAGGGTCATGGGATGTCTCGCGGCTCTGAGCCGCTTCATCTCACGCCTCGGCGAAAGAGGTCTGCCTCTGTACCGCCTCTTAAGGAAGGCCGAGTGCTTCACTTGGACCCCTGAGGCCGAGGAAGCTCTCGGGAACTTGAAGGCGCTCCTCACAAAGGCGCCTATCTTGGTGCCTCCAGCTGTCGGAGAAGCCCTCTTGGTCTACGTCGCCGCGACCACTCAGGTGGTCAGCGTCGCGATTGTGGTCGAGAGGCAAGAAGAGGGGCATGCATTGCCCGTTCAGAGGCCAGTTTACTTCGTCAGCGAGGTAATGTCCGAAACCAAGATCCGCTACCCACAAGTTCAGAAGCTGCTGTATGCAGTGATCCTGACACGGCGGAAGTTGCGACACTACTTCGAGTCTCATCCGGTAACTGTGGTGTCATCCTTCCCCCTGGGGGAGATCATCCAGTGCCGAGAGGCCTCGGGCAGGATTGCAAAGTGGGCGGTGGAAATCATGGGCGAGGCAATCTCGTTCGCCCCTCGGAAGGCCATCAAGTCCCAGGTCTTGGCGGACTTCGTAGCCGAATGGGTCGACACCCAGCTACCGACGGCTCCGATCCAACCGGAGCTCTGGACCATGTTTTTCGATGGGTCGCTGATGAAGACGGGAGCCGGCGCGAGCCTACTCTTCATCTCGCCCCTCGGGAAACACCTACGCTATGTGCTATGCCTCCATTTCCCGGCGTCCAACAATGTGGCTGAGTATGAAGCTCTGGTCAACGGGTTGCGGATCGCCATCGAGCTAGGGGTCAGGCGCCTCGACGCCTGCGGTGACTCGCAGCTCGTCATCGACCAAGTCATGAAGAACTCCCACTGCCACGACCCGAAGATGGAGGCCTACTGCGATGAAGTTCGGCACTTGGAAGACAAGTTCTACGGGCTCGAGCTCAACCACATCGCTCGGCGCTACAATGAGACTGCGGACGAGCTGGCTAAAATAGCCTCGAGGCGAACAACGGTTCCCCCGGACGTCTTCTCCCGGGACCTGCATCAACCCTCCGTCAAGATCGACGACACGCCCGAGCCTGAGGCGCCCTCAGCCCAGTCCGAGGTACCCTCGGTCCAGCCCGAGGTACCCTCGGCACAGCCCGAGGCACCCTCAGCTCGGCCCGAGGCACCCTCAGCTCGACCCGAGGCACCCTCGTTCAGCCCGAGGTACCCTCAGCCTCCGAGGGTGAGGCACTATGCATCGAGGAGGAGCGAAGCGGGGCCACACCCGATCGAAACTGGCAGACCCCGTACCTGCAATATCTCCACCAAGGAGAGCTACCCCTCGACCGAGCCGAGGCTCGGCGGGTGGCGCGATGCGCCAAGTCGTTCATCTTGCTGGGCGATGAGAAGGAGCTCTACCACCGCAGCCCCTCAGGCATCCTCCAGCGATGCATTTCTGTCACCGAAGGTCAGGAACTCCTGCGAGAGATACACTCGGGGGCTTGCGGCCATCATGCAGCGCCTCGAGCCCTTGTCGGGAATGCTTTCCGACAAGGCTTCTACTGGCCAACAGCGGTGGCTGACGCCACTAGAATTGTCCGCACCAGCGAAGGGTGTCAATTCTATGCGAAGCAGACCCACCTGCCCGCTCAGGCCCTGCAGACGATACCCATCACCTGGCCCTTTGCTGTGTGGAGTCTGGACCTCGTCGGCCCCTTGCAGAAGGCGCCCGGGGGCTACACGCACCTGCTGGTCGCCATCGACAAATTCTCCAAGTGGATCGAGGTCCAACCTCTGAACAACATCAGGTCCGAGCAGGCGGTGGCGTTCTTCACCAACATCATCCATCGCTTCGGGGTCCCGAACTCCATCATCACCGACAACGGCACCCAGTTCACCGGCAGAAAGTTCTTGGACTTCTGCGAGGATCACCACATCCGGGTGGACTGGGCCGCTGTGGCTCATCCCATGTCAAATGGGCAAGTAGAGCGTGCCAATGGCATGATTCTACAAGGGCTCAAGCCTCGGATTTACAACGACCTCAACAAGTTCGGCAAGCGATGGATGAAGGAACTCCCCTCGGTGGTCTGGAGCCTGAGGACAACGCCGAGTCGAGCCACGGGTTTCACGCCGTTCTTCCTAGTCTACGGGGCCGAGGTTGTCTTGCCCGCAGACCTGGAATACGGCTCCCCGAGGACGAGGGCCTACAACGATCAAAGCAACCAAGCCAGCCGAGAAGACTCGCTGGACCAGCTGGAAGAGGCTCGGGACAAGGCTTTACTACACTCGGCGCGGTACCAGCAGTCCCTGCGACGCTACCACGCCCGAGGGGTCCGGTCCCGAGACCTCCAGGTGGGCGACCTGGTGCTTCGACTGCGATAAGACGCCCGAGGGAGGCACAAGCTCACGCCCCCCTGGGAGGGACCATTCGTCATCGCCAAAGTTCTGAAGCCCGGAACGTACAAGCTGGCCAACAGTCAAGGCGAGGTCTACGGCAACGCTTGGAACATCCAACAGCTACGTCGCTTCTACCCTTAAGATGTTTTCAAGTTGTTCATATACCTTGCACCCACGCAAAGTTTAGTCATCAAGGAAGGGTCGGCCTCGCCTCGGCAAAGCCCGACCCTCCCTCGGGGGCTAAAAGGGGGGGAACCCCCTCTGCGTTGAAATTTTCCTCGAAAAAAGATCTCTTCTGCCAGAATATCTTTCGTGCTTTTTGACTACTTCGAAAAGTGGATCCTGAAAACGACGGAGTACACGTAAGCAGCCAAGGCTGACCGAGCCGAGGGACTCCTACGCCTCCGGGATACGGATACCTCACTCATCACCTTCTGCGATAAGTAACTCACGTTCGGATAAGTGGTTCCGCGGACCGAGCAAGTCTTTACGTTTGGAAGCTCTTCTGCCGAAGCGATCCTTCGAGCCTTCTTGACTGAGTCGGTGACAGAGCCTCATGGACGGGTGAAAGTGCGCATAAGCGGCAAGGCCGACCGAGCCGAGGGACTCCCACGCCTCCGGGATACGGATACCTCACTCATCACCTTCCGCGAGAAGCAACTCTCGCTCGCACAAACATCCCTGTTACCGACAAAAAGGTCCAGATACTCGAAACAAGAGGAAAAGAGACGCAGCTTTACAACGCAGCGAGGGTGTGTGTTCTGGCCTCGGCGGCCGCAGAAGGCACACGCTACAAGACAATCTGATCCTGTAGGCTCGGGTCTTGACGCTGGAAGGGGGCAGCAGCACCCTCGGCATCGACGACACCTTCGGCGAAGTCTGACCTAGCCTCGGACGGCGACGCGGTCCAAGGATTTCCACTCTGGAGGACGACGTCATCGCCACGCCCGGGCAATCGCTGCCAGGGACTTCTCCGGGAATCCGGTCCGATCAGGCGGCTCGGCCGGTCACCCCTGGGGCCTTGGCCAACCATCTTCCAAGGGCGCCAGCCCGACCCGAGGCCTCGGCTGGTCAACTCCGGCATCGGTCCCGCCAACGGACAACCCTGCTAGGCTCTGGCCAACCAGGTTTCATTTTTGAGCCAACTCTGCCCCTGTTCATGCTGATATCGCTACCCCTGGCCTCGGCTCATCGAAGAGCGGCCAAGGGGTCCCTTTTACTAAGCTAGAGAAGCCTCAGACAACAAGGCCGACCGAGCCGAGGGACTCCTACGCCTCCGGGATACGGATACCTCACTCGTCACCTTGACACGGGGCGACTCACGCTTGGTGAAGCGGTTCAGGCAACCAACAGGCGAGTCTTAGTGCTCGAAAATGGGGAAAACACGGCTCCGTGCCAAAATTACATACATGTTCAGGCCTCGACAGCCATAATGAACAAAAACACTGGCATTCAAAGTGCCGTTACAAACGGAACTCTGGTTTCGTCCCCGCGGGTAGGAGCAACCTCGAGCCTGCGGGGCGACGAACGTCGGGAGACCCGCCAGCGACCTCCGCAGTAGCAGCCATGGTCCCGGGTGGACGCGGCCACCGGAGGGCTCTCGTTCACGTTCCCGCTCAAGGGACGCGAACCAGCTATTAAAGCCAAAGAGCGGGCCGCTCCCAAGCGCGCCGGCAGGTCCTCGCTGCCGTCCTCGCCGCGAATGCGAGGGAGAGGGCGGAATGTTGCATCCTAGCTGGGCAACAACTGTTTGCCTTCCCCGGCATGGCTGGAGGACGTCTCCGCCGCAGGGCTGGAGGGCGATTGCCACCACCAGAAGCTGGAAGAAGAGGTGGCCCGCCGACCCGCGCAGGAGGTAGAGCCCCGGCTCGCCTCGCTCCCCGCCCCAGCGAGGATGACGAACACCCTCGGCGCTGAGGGCGGGAACGAGATCACAGCCCGGCTTGCCTCTCCCCATCCAGGAGCTGGAGGTCACCGTCTTGGGTGACCACCAGCGGAGGGGTGCAACCGGGCTATGAGATAAAAATCCTTGAAGTCGAATGATGGCTGAAAGGTACCAACTCCCACGGAGTTGCGTTCCTCCAACGATGAGGCGAAAAGACGGCGGGTACCCCCCATTCGGGGGCTTGGAAGGTGGAAAGACGCGAAGCATAAGGGAGCGCGAAGACATGGTCACCTTCCGAAGGGGGTCACCCTCCTTTTAAAGGCAACTCTCCCTACTTGTGCCCCCAGCCGTCACGGGCTGAGTCTTCTCCAACACGCTCCAAGGCCCTCCCCTGCGGCGCGGGGGCTGGGTCCCGCATGTCATGCAAGCCGGCTCAGAGCAGAAGAAGCCAAACCGCCGCGCGCGGTGCGCACGACCGCCCAGCGGTTACAAGTGACCCTCCACTTTTGCCCAGACCAGCGGGCGAAAGGGGCGGGCAGCCATGCAGGCGGCATGCAACCGCGCCAAGTGGACGCCCTTCTCCGACTCCCAACACGCCCAGCCTGGAGGCCCAGGCCCACGCGTCATGCAACCGGCGCGCCGAACGCTTCGTGCCTGCAACTGCACCGCCACTCGCGCCACTACCACGCCTCCTCGACTATGGAACCAATACCGCGGCTCGAGGTGACCCAGCGCGCAACCCAGCAGCGCCAGCCTGGCGCGGCGGTCAGTACGGCCAAAAATGGGCCGGCAGTAATGACGGTGGCAGGCAGGCAGGAGCAGCGGTCACATCGTCAGCCAAGCTCACGTCCCATCCGGGGGCAGCGAGAGAATCCTCTCTCACGGCGTGAAGACAACGCGCCCGTGTTCCGGTCCTCGAACGGCTCGCGCACGCGCAACGGTCGCCCCGCCAACCACTCGCCCCGTCGCATTAACTCCGCGGCGGGACAGGCGACACTTCTGGCAGGAGGAGCGGGCAACGCTTCGCCTTCGCCGTAATAACCGCGCCAAAAAAAGGTACGCCGTGTCGTTCGATTTCGTATCCTTTTCCTTTTTTCCTCTTTCTCTCTCTCTCTTGCAACAGGGACCGGGAAAGGGGGATACCCCGAAAAGGATCCTTCCCCGTGAAGGAACCAGGCTCCGAGCCTCCCTACTGATCAGAGGTTCGAAGGCTGGCCCCCCGAAGGGTTCGACAGCCGCCTCAGATCGCGTGGGCCCTACACCCACTACTGGTCAGAGGTTCGAAGGTCGGCCCCCCGAAGGGTTCCACGGCCGCCTCAGGCTACTCGGGCTCCGCGCCCATTACTGATCAGGGGTTCGAAGGCTGGCCCCCGAAGGGTTCACAGCCGCCTCAGACGCCGAGCGAGGGATGACCAGGGGTACGTTCGATACATAACCAAGGCTCGGGCTGCGCTCCCGAGGTGCCCTAGGACATTTTCGAGACCAGCGGGAGCGATCTTGTAACGGAATCCCATCAGAGGGAGGCATCGAGCCCTCGGACCCCGTCGCCAGGGGACCGGGTCCGGCAGATCACCCGCAGGTACTTTTGGGCGTGCCTCTGGGCCCCTAGCCGAACCCTAACGAACGGGGCACGGACGTCCACTCGGATTACCCGCTTGCAGCTCACCGGAGACACCATGTTCGGCGCCCATCGAGGGCAACATGGCGCTTTCCCCCCTCCTCCTTGCGGAAAGGCGACGCAGGGGCGTATGTGAAAAAGCCGAGTCTGTCCCTGATCGCCCTCTCGCCCTGTGCAGAGGCTCGGGGGCTGCTCTCGCAAACCCGGCTCCGGCCGAAACCGTTGACAGCGTCAGCATACCAGCCCGAGAACTTGGGACCCGACCGTACACCCGGGCTACGGCTAGCTCGCATGAGGGAACAACCAGACCAGCCGAAGCATTACGCGAGGCATTAAGACCTCGAAGGAGTGAAACCACTCCTCCGAGGCCTCGGGGGCTACACCCGGCGGGTGCGCTCGCGCGCACCCACCGGAACAAGATGCAACCAAGAAAGGCTGGTCCCCTTGCAAAAAAGTGCGACGAAAGCCTCCAAGCGAGTGCTAACACTCCCTTCGAGGCTCGAGGGCTACTGTCGGGGACCATAATTAGGGGTACCCTCAAGACTCCTAATTCTCAGCTGGTAACCCCCATCAGCATAAAGCTGCTAAGGTCTGATGGGTGCGATTAAGTCAGGGATCAGTCCATTCGAGCGACTCGATCACGCCTCGCCCGAGCCTAGCCTCGGACAAGGGCAGCCGGCCACGGAGGATTTCCGTCTCGCCCGAGGCCCCCCTCCGAAGGCGAACATATTTCCGGCTCGCCCGAGGCCCTGCCTTCGCTAAGAAGCAACCCTGACTAAATCGCCGCACCGACCGACCAAGTTGCAGGAGCATTTAACGCAAAGGTGGTCTGACACCTTTATCCTGACGCGCGCCCCCCGGCAGAGCCGAAGTGACCGTCGTCACTTTGCCGCTCCACTGACCGGCCTGACAGAAGGACAGCGCCGCCTGCGCCACTCCGACGGCAGTGCCACTTGACAGAGTGAGACTGACAGGCAGTCAGGCCCTGCCAAAGGCACCATAGGAAGCTCCGCTCCGCCCGACCCAGGGCTCGGACTCGGGCTAAGTCCCGGAAGACGGCGAACTCCGCTCTGCCCGACCCAGGGCTCGGACTCGGGCTAAGTCCCGGAAGACGGCGAACTCCGCTCCGCCCGACCCAGGGCTCGGACTCGGGCTAAGTCCCGGAAGACGGTGAACTCCACTCCGCCCGACCCAGGGCTCGGACTCGGGCTAAGCCCCAAAAGACGGCGAACTCCGCTCCACCCGACCCAGGGCTCGGACTCAGGCTCAGCCCCAGAAGACGACGAACTCCGCTTCGCCCGACCCCAGGGCTCGGACTCCGCCCCGACCTCTGCCGACGACCTCCGCCTCGCCCGACCCAGGGGCTCGGACTCGGCCTCGGCCATGGAAGACAGACTCGACCTCGGCTTCGGAGGAGCCTCCACACCGCCCAACCTAGGGCGTAGGCCAGCCACGTCAACAGGAGGCGCCATCATCACCCTACCCCGAGCTGACTCGGGCCGCAGGGAACAAGACCGGTGTCCCATCTGGCTAGCTCCGCCAGATAGGCAATGATGGCACCCCGCATACTCTGTGACGACGGCGGCTCTTAGCCCCCTTACGGAAGCAAGAGGACGTCAGCAAGGACTCAACCGCTCCGACAGCTGTCCCTCCGCCAGGCTCCATCGCTCCTCCGACGGCCACGACATCACACCAGCTGGGTGCCAAAAATCTCTCCGGCTGCCACATCGGCATGTACTTAGGGCGCTAGCTCTCCCCCGCTAGACACGTAGCACTCTGCTACACCCCCCATTGTACACCTGGATCCTCTCCTTACGCCTATAAAAGGAAGGACCAGGGCCCTCTTAGAGAAGGTTGGCCGTGCAGGGACGAGGACGAGACAGGCGCCCGCTTCGAAGCCGCTCGCTTCCCTCTCCCGCGTGGACGCTTGTAACCCCCTACTGCAAGCGCACCCGACCTGGGCGCGGGACGAACACGAAGGCCGCAGGATTCCCACCTCTCTCACGCCGGTCTCCGGCCGCCTCGCTTCTCCCCCCTTCGCGCTCGCCCTCGCGCTCGACCCATCTGGGCTGGGGCACGCAGCGACACTCACTCGTCGGCCCAAGGGACCCCCCGGTCTCGAAACGCCGACAAAGAGACAAACAAGAGTATTTTGACAAATAAAAACTCTAACTCTACTTTTTCAAAATTCTCAAGTGGTAGCTGATCCATTTCTTGCTTTGGCCTTATTTTCTCCCCCTTTGGCATCAAGCACCAAAATGGGATCAATTTTGGCCCTTTAACCCCATTGTCGTACCAAAATCTTCAACTAAGAGTAAAAGGCAATAAGAGTACGAAGATGAACTTGGAATTAGTTACTCTTTCATCGGAGTGCAGTGGAAGTCTTCCATGGTCCAAGTCCACCTTTTCCCTTTCAAACCTCCTTTGAGACTAAATTAAGCAAACTCAAGCACACAGTTAGTCTCAAAGGGTCAAGTTGTAGCACATCTCCCCCTAAATATGTGCATCACTTGCAAATGGACTTGTGAGGTCCGGGGAGTGCTTGTACAACTTGAGCACCATAAATAAACACCAAAATGCATTAAGGAACATGATCAAGGCATAAAACACATGTATGCTATAAATCAATCCAGGTTCCGCGAATCTAAGACATTTAGCTCACTACGCAGCTTGCAAAAGGTCAACTCATCTAGAGGCTTGGTCAAGATATCGGCTAGCTGGTTCTTGGTGCTAACATAAAACACTTCAATATCTCCCTTTTGCTGGTGATCTCTCAAAAAGTGATGTCGGATGTCTATGTGCTTTGTGCGGCTGTGTTCAACAGGATTATCCGCCATGCGGATAGCACTCTCATTATCACAAAGGAGTGGGACTTTGCTCAGATTGTAGCCAAAGTCCCTGAGGGTTTGCCTCATCCAAAGTAGTTGCGCGCAACACTGTCCTGCGGCAACATACTCGGCCTCAGCGGTGGATAGGGCAATGGAAGTTTGTTTCTTAGAGCTCCACGACACCAGGGACCTTCCTAAGAATTGGCACGTCCCCGATGTACTCTTCCTATCAACCTTACATCCAGCATAGTCGGAGTCTAAATATCCAATTAAGTCAAAGGTAGACCCCTTTAGATACCAGATCCCGAAGCAAGGCGTAGCGACTAAATATCTAAGAATTCACTTCACAGCCACTAAGTGACACTCCCTTGGATCGGATTGAAATTTAGCACACATGCATACACTAAGCATAATATCCGGTCTACTAGCACATAAATAAAGTAAAGACCCTATCATAGACCGGTATGCCTTTTGATCAATGGACTTACCTCCTTTGTTGAGGTCGGAGTGTCCGTCAGTTCCCATTGGAGTCTTTGCGGGCTTGGCGTCCTTCATCCCAAACCGCTTGATCAAGTCTTGCGTGTACTTTGTTTGGGAGATGAAGGTGCCATCCTTGAGTTGCTTTACTTGGAACCAAAGAAAATAGCTTAACTCGCCCATCATCGACATCTCAAACTTTTGAGTCATCACCCTGCTAAACTCTTCACAAGACTTTTGGCTAGTAGAACCAAATATTATGTCATCGACATAAATTTGGCACACAAATAAGTCACCATCACAAGTCTTAGTAAAAAGAGTTGGATCGGCTTTCCCAACCTTGAAAGCATTAGCAATTAAAAAGTCTCTAAGGCATTCATACCATGCTCTTGGGGCTTGCTTAAGTCCATAGAGCGCCTTAGAGAGCTTACACACGTGGTCGGGGTACCGTTCATCCTCGAAGCCAGGGGGTTGCTCCACGTACACCTCCTCCTTGATTGGCCCATTGAAGAAAGCGCTCTTCACATCCATTTGGAACAACCTGAAAGAATGGTGAGTAGCATAGGCTAACAATATGTGAATTGACTCTAGCCTAGCCACAGGAGCAAAAGTCTCCTCAAAGTCCAAACCTGTGACTTGGGCATAACCTTTTGCCACAAGTCGTGCCTTGTTTCTTGTCACCACCCCGTGCTCGTCTTGTTTGTTGCGGAACACCCACTTGGTTCCCACAACGTTTTGCTTGGGATGAGGCACCAGTGTCCAAACTTCATTTCTCTTGAAATTATTGAGCTCCTCTTGCATGGCCAACACCCAGTCCGGATCTAGCAAGGCCTCTTCTACCCTGAAAGGCTCAATAGAAGAGACAAAGGAGTAATGCTCACAAAAACTAACTAATCTAGAACGAGTAGTTACTCCCTTGCTTATGTCACCCAATATTTGGTCGACGGGATGATTCCTTTGAATCGTCGCTCGAACTTGGGTTGGAGGTGCCGGTTGTGCTTCTTCCTCCATTAAATGATCATCTTGTGCTCCCCCTTGATCACACGCCTCCTCTTGATGAACCTGTTCATCTTCTTGAGTTGGGGGATGCACCGTTGTTGAGGAAGAAGGTTGATCTTGCTCCTTTTGTTCCAGTGGCCTCACATCTCCAATCGCCATGGTGCGTATTGCGACCGTCGGAACATCTTCTTCATCTACATCATCAAGATCAACAACTTGCTCTCTTGGAGAGCCATTAGTCTCATCAAATACAACGTCGCTAGAGACTTCAACTAAACCTGATGATTTTGTTGAAGACCCTATACGCCTTTGTATTTGAGTCATAACCTAACAAAAACCCTTCTACAGCTTTGGGAGCAAACTTAGAATTTCTACCTTTCTTCACTAGAATGTAACATTTGCTCCCAAATACACGAAAGTAAGACACATTGGGTTTGTTACCGGTTAGAAGCTAATATGAAGTCTTCTTGAGGAGGCGATGAAGGTAGACCCGGTTTATGGCGTGGCAAGCCGTGCTCATGGCTTCCGTCCAAAATCGTTTGGGCGTCTTGAATTCACCAAGCTTCGTCCTCGCCATGTCTAGTAGTGTCCTGTTCTTCCTCTCTACCACGCCATTTTGTTTTGGTGTGTAGGGAGCAGAGAACTCGTGCTTGATCCCTTCCTCCTCAAGATACTCCTCCACTTGAAGGTTCTTGAACTCGGACCCATTGTCGCTCCTTATCTTCTTCACTTTGAGCTCAAACTCGTTTTGGGCTCTCCTTAGGAAGCACTTGAGGGTCCCTTGGGTTTCAGATTTATCCTGCAAAAAGAATACCCAAGTGAAGCGGGAAAAATCATCAACTATAACAAGACCATACTTACTTCCTCCTATACTTAGATAGGCGACGGGTCCGAAGAGGTCCATATGAAGTAACTCCAGAGGTCTTGATGTAGTCATCACATTTTTGGCATGATGAGAGCTTCCCACCTGTTTACCTGCTTAACAAGCTGCACAAGGTCTATCTTTTTTGAAAGTTACATTAGTTAGACCTATCATGTGTTCTCCCTTTAGAAGCTTGTGAAGGTTCTTCATCCCCACACGTGCTAAACGGCGATGCCACAGCCAGCCCATGCTAGTCTTAGCAATTAAGCATGCATCTAGACCGGCCTCATCTTTTGCAAAATCAACTAAATAAAGTTTGTCGTCTAGTACACCCTTAAAAGCTAATGAACCATCACTTCTTCTAAAGACAGACACATCTACATTTGTGAATAAACAGTTATACCCCATCTTACAAAGTTGACTCACAGACAACAAGTTATATCCAAGCGACTCAACTAAGAACACATTAGAAATAGAGTGCTCGGATGAAATAGCAATTTTTCCTAACCCTTTTACCTTGCCTTGGTTCCCATCACCGAATATGATTGAATCTTGGGGATCCTTGTTCTTGACGTAGGAAGAGAACATCCTCTTCTCCCCCGTCATGTGGTTTGTGCATCCGCTGTCGATAATCCAGCTTGAGCCCCCGGATGCATAAACCTGCAAGGCAATTTAGGCTTGGGTCTTAGATACCCAACTCTTGTTGGGTCCTACAAGGTTAGTACAAATAGCCTTAGGGACCCAAATGCAAGTTTTATCTCCCTTGCATTTTGCCCCTAATTTTCTAGCAACCACCTTCTTATCCTTTCTACAAATAGCAAAGGAAGCATTTAAAGCATGATAAATTGTAGAAGGTTCATTCATTACTTTCCTAGGAACATGAACAATATTTCTTCTAGGCATATGATGAACAACATTTTTCCTAGCCACATTTCTATCATGCATAATAGAAGAACTAGAAGCAATCATGGCATGAGAATCAAAAGCATCATAACTTCTATAAACATTCCTAGAATGTCTCCTATCATGATACATGAAAGCATGGTTCTTTTGAGCACTACTAGCCATAGGGGCCTTCCCTTTCTCCTTGGTGGAGATGGAAGCCTTATGGCTTGTTAAGTTCTTGACTTCCCTCTTGAAGCCAAGACCATCCTTAATTGAAGGGTGTCTGCCAATCGTGTAGGCATCCCTTGCAAATTTTAGTTTGTCAAATTCACTCTTGCTAGCCTTAAGTTGGGCATTAAGACTAGCCACTTCATCATTCAATTTAGAAATTGAAACTAGGTGTTTGCTACAAGCATCAACATTAAAATCTTTACACCTAGAGCAAACTACAACATGTTCTACACAAGATGTTGATTTATTAGCTATTTCTAACTTAGCACTCAAATCATCATTTATGCTCTTTAAGCTCGAAATAGAGTCATGACATGTAGACAATTCACAAGAAAGCATTTCGTTCCTTTTAATTTCTAAAGCAAGGGATTTTTGTGCCTCTACAAACTTATCATGTTCTTCATACAAAAGATCCTCTTGCTTTTCTAACACCCTATTTTTATCATTCAAGGCATCAATTAATTCATTAATCTTATCTACCTTAGTTCTATCTAGGCCCTTGAATAAACATGAATAGTCTATTTCATCATCGCTAGATTCTTCATCACTTGAGGAAGCGTAAGTACTAGTATCACGAGTGCTTACCTTCTTTTCCCTTGCCATGAGGCAGGTGTGATGCTTGTTGGGGAAGAGGGCCGACTTGTTGAAGGCGGTAGCGGCGAGTCCTTCATTATCGTAGTCGGACGACGAACAATTTGAGTCCCACTCCTTTCCAAGGTGTGCCTCGCCCTTAGCCTTCTTGTAAGCTTTCTTCTTTTCCCTCTTGTTCCCTTGTTCATGGTCACTATCATTATCGGGACAGTTAGCGATAAAATGACCAATCTTACCACATTTGAAGCATCAGCGCTTCCCCTTCGTCTTGGTCTTGTTTGGATGCTCCTTGCGACCCCTTAGCGCCGTCTTGAAACGCTTAATGATGAGTGCCATCTCTTCATCATTAAGCCCGGCCGCCTCAACTTGTGCCACCTTGCTAGGTAGCGCCTCCTTGCTCCTCGTTGCTTTGAGAGCAATGGTTTGAGGCTCTTGGATTGGGCCATTCAATGCATCGTCAACGTATCTAGCCTCCTTGATCATCATCCTCCCGCTTACAAACTTTCCAAGTATCTCCTCGGGCGTCATCTTGGTGTACCTAGGATTCTCACGAATATTGTTCACAAGATGTGGATCAAGGACAGTAAAAGACCTTAGCATTAGGTGGACGACGTCGTGGTCCATCCATCGCGTGCTTCCATAGATCCTTATTTTGTTGATGAGAGTCTTGAGCCGGTTGTACGTTTGGGTTGGATCCTCGCCCCTGATCATTGCGAATCTCCCAAGTTCGCCCTCCACCAACTCCATTTTGGTGAGCATGGTGACATCGTTCCCCTCATGTGAGATTTTGAGGGTGTCCCAAATCTTCTTGGCGTTATCCAAGCCGCTCACCTTATGGTATTCATCCCTGCACAATGAAGCTAGAAGAACAGTAGTAGCTTGTGCATTTTTGTGAATTTGCTCATTGATAAACATGGGACTATCAGTACTATCAAATTGCATTCCACTCTCTACTATCTCCCATATGCTTGGATGGAGAGAGAACAAGTGACTACGCATTTTGTGACTCCAAAATCCGTAGTCCTCTCCATCAAAGTGAGGAGGTTTACCAAGTGGAATGGAGAGTAAATGAGCATTTGTACTTTGCGGAATACGAGAATAATCAAAAGAGAAGTTTGAATTGACCGTTTTCTTTTTCTCGTAGTCGTTGTCGTCATCCTTTTGGGAAGAGGAAGATTCGTCGCTGTCGTAGTAGACTATCTCCTTGATGTGCCTTGTTTTCTTCTTCCTCCCGTCTTTTCTTTTGTAGCCTGAGCCTGAGTCAGTAGGCTTGTCATCCTTTGGATCATTGACGAAGGACTCCTTCTCCTTATCATTGACCACCATCCCCTTGCCCTTAGGATCCATCTCTTCAGGCGATTAGTCCCTTTCTTGAAGAGAACGGCTCCGATACCAATTGAGAGCACCTAGAGGGGGGGTGAATAGGTGATCCTGTAAAACTTAAAACATAACACCACAAACTTGATTAAGAGTTAGAACAATGAAATCAAGTGAGTAGAGAGGAGAGCTCTTGTGAAGCACAATAGACACAATAAGGACAAGCACAAGAGACACGAGGATTTATCCCGTGGTTCGGCCAAGTACAAAACTTGCCTACTCCACGTTGTGGCGTCCCAACGGACGAGAGTTGCACTCAACTCCTCTCAAGTGATCCAATGATCAACTTGAATACCACGATGTTCTTCTTTACTTTACTCTTTCCCGTTTGCGAGTAATCTCCACAACTTGGAGTCTCTCGCCCTTACAATAAGAATCACAATAAAGCACTAGAGTAAGGGAGGGAAGCAACACACTCAAATTCACAGCAAATACGCACACACACAAGATCAAGACTTGAGCTCAAGACAATATCTCGAGGTTCTCACTAGAACGGAGCTCAAATCACTAAGAATGTCGAACAAGTGCGCAAGAATGAAGTGTGAGTGATCAACAATGCTCAAAGGTTGCTTGGTGTACTCCTCCATGCGCCTAGGGGTCCCTTTTATAGCCCCAAGGCAGCTAGGAGCCGTTGAGAGCATTTCAAGAAGGCAATTCTTGCCTTCTGTCGCCTGGCGCACCGGACAGTCCGGTGCACCACCGGACACTGTCCGGTGCGGATTTCTTTCCTTCTTTGGTGAAGCCGACCGTTGGCGCTTTGGAGCCGTTGGCGCACCGGACAATGTCCGGTGCACACCGGACAGTCCGGTGCCCCTTCTGACCGTTGGCTCTTGCCACTCGTCGCGCGCGGATTATGCGGCCGACCGTTTGCCCGACCGACTGTTGGCTCACCGGACAGTCCGGTGCACCACCGGACAGTCTGGTGATTTATAGTCGTACGCCGTTAATTGCTTCCCGAGAGCAGCCAGTTGACAGACACCGGCCTGGCGCACCGGACACTGTCCGGTGCACCACCGGACAGTCCGGTGCACCCAGACCGAGCTGTCTTTGGCTGAACAAAGCCATCTCTTTTCCAACTTGATTTCTCCTGTTTCCAGCACTTAGACACAATACATTAGTCTCCAAAATAATGTACTAAGTCTTAGAAACATACCTTTTCACTTGATTTGCACTTTGTCCATCACTTAGCCTAGATTAACATAAGTCCACTTGTGTTGGCACTCAATCACCAAAATACTTAGAAATGGCCCAAGGGCACATTTCCCTTTCAGGTTATAGTCCAGAAATTCTTCTGGCAAAATATCGTTTGTCTCTTCGGCGTGCCAAAGGCTATAACTGTGGACAATGGAACACAGTTTGATGCCAAAACTTTCAAAGATTTCTGCAACCAGATTGGCACAAAGATTCATTTTGCATCAGTCAGGCACCCAGAGTCAAACGGGCTGGTCAAAAGAGCAAATGGTATTATAATGACGGGAATAATGAAGTTAATCTTCAATCAACCCAGAGGAAAGTGGCCATATGAGTTGATTAAAGTTGTGTGGAGCCACAATACAACTATATCAAGGTCAACAGGTTTTACACCGTTCAAGTTATTGTTTGGTGACGAAGCTATAACCCTAGAAGAAGCTAAGGCAGGGTCAATTAGAACAGTTGCTTCGACAGAGGACGAAGCTGATTATTCTGTGGCAAAAGATGCTATAGAAGGGACCAGACTTTAGGCTGTGGAGAATATCAATAAATATCAAGCCGAAACAATAAAATGGCGTGACAGAAAAGTTCGGCTGAAAAACATTAAGCCAGGGCATTTGGTACTTCGAAGAGTGGCCAATCCAGACACAGCAGGCAAGCTACAGCTGAAGTGGGAAGGACCCTTTCTTGTGGTATCTTTGTCAAGACCCGGTTCCTACAGATTGAAGGATATGGACGGCAATGACATTTCTTGTCACACCCGGTTTTGAAGGTAAACCGAATGCGAACCATGTACGTGCCAGGATCAGTAATTCACGTACACAACGATTACATAAATGACTCATCATAGCACAATGTTTCGAATCACAATAAAGAGTAAGTAATAATATTACAGACTAGAGCCATTTACATAATATAAATCAAAGTGCACAGAATCGAAACGTAGCCAACATAAACAACCCACCACAGGCAGCTGACTGGGGGAGGTCGCTAGCCTAATCCTCGAACTCATCGACGTCCTAGAACTCCTGGAGATCTGCCTCGACACCTTCTTCTTTACCTGAGCATAGATTGCACCAAAGGCAACCTGGTGTTTTGTGAAAGCAAGGGTGAGTACACATCAACGTACTCAGCAAAATGTCCCGTTTGGCTGTAGTGGACTAGCTTTATGTGGAGTTAAGTCAAGCAGTTGCTTTTAGTTGGTCAGGTTATTATTATTAATTGAGAGCCAGGTTTTAACATTAACCCAAGTTATTAACCCAAAGTACCCTTTCCAAACGGAAAGAATACCACTTACCATTACCATAGTCATAACCATCATCCTTGTCACCACCTGTAAACCAACCATCTCTGATCAAGTATCTCTAATCAAAGAGGATCCCAAGGCCGCTCATAACCGTGAGCACGGCTGATATATCAGTTTCTAACCCTCTGCAGAGGTCGCACACTTTACCCACGAGTCATGATTCCCTTTCTGCCCGGGGAGAGCTAATCCCCATTGACCACTACCTAGGTGGCCTGGCAGGGTATCACTACGTAGCCTTTACAAAGATTTCCCAGAGGTCATAGCCGCCCGTTAGGTTTCTCCAGTTTGATAAACACAGTACATCTCCCCAAATGAAGGGTGACTAACAAAACCAAATCAAGAACCTCTGCAACCAGCCTCGGCAGAGCAAGTACTATGCCCGGACCCCATTGACGGCCCTACAGCGAAGCCAACTACTCCTCTGGTTCCTCTAGTTAATCAGCTAAGGGCGTCCCATTCCACCCTCATGGTTGCACTGTTATCCCGGGTGGTCACTCCACGAATAGGTCCTTACGGAGAGGTACTCGGGAAACGGCCCGAGTCCCCTTAAATGCCACAAGTATATCATCATATCCAGACTAAAATCATAGTATCATCATTGTATCTCATCATGTTCATTGATTAAAGTAAAGTGCTAGCATGTAGATAACCATAGTAACCCGAAAGGTAAACAAGGATAAGGTAAATAAAAGCTAGTCAATCCTTAGGTTTCAATTAAGTAATGTGGGACAATGAATTATAAGTGAATGGGACATAATGGGTCAGAGGACACTTGCCTTCACCAAACAGATGCTCAGGATCTTCAACCTCATAAAACTCAGAGAGCTTGATCACTTGTTCGCCGACGCTTGATCGTCGATTCCTCGGAGCGCGGAAACAAATCGCGATCTAATCGCAACGCGAAGCGAAGACAAACAGGAACAAACAAACAAACATATATATACGCATAAGAGCATTACACCATACAAGATAAAATGTAATAAAACATGCAATATGAAAAAGGAACCGTTACTACAGTCACGCGAGGAAAAAGAAACGCGACAGTCGAAGCTACGGTCGAGAAGATATCACGTTTACACTAAATAAATATTAACTATAACATTTAATTCGACATTATCAAATATAAAAATTATACACCGTTTAGTTCGATTAATCTGCTACACTAACAAATGTCAGTTAATTAAGTAATTTAATTAAAATGGGAGATTCTAAGCGAGACGAATTTATGACGCGTGAAACAGCACGACAACGTGCAAACGACGCGCGACATAGCACGCCGACGACACACGAAAACAGCGCGCGCGACGAGCGCGAACGCGCACGAATCAGCACGCGACCACGAGCACATCACGCACGAACAACACGCAGACAGCACGTGTACGACGCGCGAAGCAGCACGCCACCGCGCGAGGAACAACACCCGCGACAGACGAGAATAACTGAACAGGCGACATGTTTATACTAAACGAATGTTAAATAAATAGAAAGTAGTTAAGATAATATTTGTCATGTTAATATTTATTATAAAAGCCCAAGTGGAACACTACACATTTAATTTAGTTAGAATATTAATCTAATGAATACTAGTCGAGCGAAGCTTAAGTTAATTATTTAAAATATACGACCTGACGAATTAACCTTATTAACATGAGTGCTTATAAGCAAAAAAAAACAATTTATTATCACGCGCAGACATCGCGCGACACACGTGGGAATAGCGTGCGCGACAACACGCGCACCAGACGCGCGGCGCGAACGCGCGAACGAACAATGGCGACGTGCAAACAGCGCGCGACTCGCGAAAATGGCGTGACATGCGAAAACTACTAAACCGTGTCGTTCTTCTTATATTAACCAAGTGTTAAATATAACCTTCAAGTCAGCATCAACACGTTACCAGTTATCTACAAATGACTAGTTAAAATTATAAACTAGATTCGATTGAGCTGTTGTTTTAATAACTGAGAACTAAACAATTAATAAAGTGATTAACATGAACAATATGGCGAAGTGATGTTATTAAAGCGCGCAAATAACGATTTACCAAGTGACGATGAAGCAAGCGAGCAGCACACGCTACACACGCGAACGACGTGCGCGAAACATGATAAAAACTAAATAGTCGTCGTATTTATATTAAAAAATATTAGAGCAAAACATTTGAGTTACTATTAATCACGTCGACATGGATTTATAACACGTAAGTAAACTACTATAAATTAGTTTAATTGAAAAGTCTAATTAATTAGCGTTAGTAAAACAAAAATATAATTAATTATTTAAAACGTGCGACATAGTGAAACAAGGTTACCAACGCGTAGACGATGTTCACCTTTCAACGACGGTGGACTGCACGCGAAGCGACGGCAAGACTACCGCTACCGCGCAGACTGCGCCGGGGCTGCTCGACGAGGCGCTGGTCGGTGGGTTAGGCAAAGCTCTGGGCACGACGACGATGGCGCGAGAGCAGGTGTTATTTTGGTTGGCGGCGGCAGCGTGGATGCAGGTGCACCGGTTGGTGGACGCGATGTAGTGGCTTGGGCACAGCGTTGCAAGCAGGGATTAGTGGTTGCACGGTAGCGGTGGCGATGGCCGCCGGGAAGTCACGGCCAGGTCATGCACGATGGCGTAGGCGAGGGGCTACGCACGCCATGGGAGAGCCTGGTCGCTCACTGCAAAGGAACGAGGGCACATGGGGTTGGGGAGCCGCGCGCCGGGCCGCAGGCTTACCGATGAGCCGGTGACAAGCCACGTAGGGAAGTGGGGCTAGCAGCCAGGGTAGCTGTATGGCAGTTTGATGGCTGGAGCACGGCCATGGCATCACAATAGCAGAGCGCGCGTTGCGATGATGGAGATAGAGAGAGGAAAAAGACAGAGGGTTCCGCACCAGTGCACGACGAATGGCGCAGCGGCGAGGGCATAGCGGCCGCGGCCACACGGGGCTTGTTAGTGGCTCGCCGGCGGAGCTCGCCAAAGCGGCGCGCGGAGTCAACGGTGAGCAGCAAGGCAGCGTCTTATCAATCCGTGCGCAGGAGGAATAACGTACCCGCAGGCGTGGGACTCAGGCACTCAGCTGCCTCGATCGTGGGCATTGAGCAACCGCACGAACAGAAAACCACGGCGAGCACAAACATTTCTCCACTCTGAGCACCACGGCTCGTGGGAAAACTCTAGCCCACAACCGCAAGGCTCCAACCACCCTCATGCAGGAACGACATGCAGGAAAAAAAAGAAAATCTTCTATGCCATGCACGAGAGGTAAGAAAAATAGGTTTAGAGATTTCTTTCTTTTTGGAGTTAAGACAAAATTAAATTAATTAGAGATTAAGGCACCCAAAGACACACAAATAATATATTTGGAGTTTATTAAAAATATATTTTTTAGTATTCCAAATAAATAATAATTTTTTTATTTTCATAAATGGAGAAAAATACTCGGAAAAATTGTGAAAATCTACCAAAGTCTTCTACGTTGTATATAAACATGACTCAGACACATGTTTCACCTATACAATGGCATGAATGCAACAATCAAATTACCTCTAAGGCTCACTTCATTAGGCTTACGCCAATACAGCAAAATAACTCTCCATTATTTAGGAAAAAGAGAAGGAAAGCAAGGAAAGGAGAGGGTAACACCTGAATTTGATGGATATTAGAAAAGAAATTTTATACCCTAAATTCAGGGTGTTACATTTCTAGATCTTAGAATGCGGATGAGCTTCGACGATATTATGTGTAACTTGATGTAATCTTTTTCATTTTTTCTATGGCACCCTTTTCCTTTCCAAAGGGGGAGAAAGGTTTTTAATGGGGCCATAGTTTGTAATTTTTCCTTTCTTATCCAGCTCTACGAGAGCAAAATCCCCCAAAAATATGTAAAATGTAAAATCTGAGCATGCACCATCGAGTGCAGAAAAAGAAAAAAACAGGGAGAAGCTCGAAAGTCGTCCCTAAGGGGATGCAGAGCACGACGAAGCTACAAAAAGTCGTTCCTAAGGGAGCGCAGCGTAAGTTTTCTGCTCAAAAGTCATTCCTAAGGGAATGCAGAGCCAAATACCCCCGAAATATAAGGCAAATAAGTTCAAAAGACGTTCCTAAGGGAATGCAGAACTTACACCGAAAAGTCAACGGTGATACCGCCGAAATAGAAGGCGAAGAAGTTCAAAAGACGTTCCTAAGGGGATGCAGAACTTACACCGAAAAATAAGCGGTGCAGCCGAAAAATAAACGACAAAGAGATTTCAGCTATTCCTAAGGGAATGAAGAGTTTTGATGTGGCTTCGTAAGCATGTGTCTGGACATTCATTTGCACAATACATCACATCATTCATTGCATTCATATACATTCATTTAGACATACATAAGATCATCATCATCATATCATACAAATACAGACAGTTGCTTCGGCTCTAATGATAAGGCTTCGGCGAAAGGAAAAGAAGCAGATTTATGCTTCGTTGTGTATGAAAAGAAGGGAAGGTGTTTTTCGCCTTCGGCTCAAAAAATACAAGTTTCGTCCACATCAAAGCAGTTCATACATGGACGGAAAGGTTAAAATATATTACAAGGTATGGACAAATTTACAGAGTAGTATCTGATTCTTAAATTACAATATTCTTTACAAGGATAATTCAAAAGTTTCTCTAAATTTTTTTCATAGCAACGTCTTCAGCTTCATCACCATCCGCTAAGCTTCGGATCATTCACCAAGCTTCGGATCATTGCTCTTCGGCTTCGTCATCTTGTACATAACAAAGCGTTATAAGGTAAATTCAAGTTTCAAGGAAAAGGTAAGCACAAGGTATGAGTTTATTACCGGTTTGAGGTGACTTCGAGCTTCGTCACCAACCAAGCTTTGTCCACCCTTCGGCCAAGTTTGAGTTACGAATCTGTTCCCAATGCTTCGGGCCAGGCCGAGGATGTCATTCAAGTCCGCTAGTGATAAGCTGAAGTTTGGCCTATTTACAATATTCCTGTGCGTGCAACCAGCCTTCATAAAAGCAACAGTCATGCCACGAGAAGCTAGCAGAGCGCAGAAGTCACCATGCCCAGCTATGACTTCATCAAGAGCATCGACTTTGCCTTCAATATGATCGAAGATGCCTGGCAGGTCTTCAGCTGAAGGTTTAAACTTTTCAGAACTGGCTCCAACTGAGTTGAAGACCTGCTTCAGTCGTTGCACACAATGGTTGCTGAAGTTCAGACATTTATCTTGAAGTTCCTTCAATGACTTTTGCAAGTTCGAACTCTTTGCAACTTCAGCTTCAAGCTTTGCATCAAGATCCTTCTTCTCTTGTTCGAAGCTTTTTGATTTCATGGAGAGTTCACTGTTTAACCTAGCAATCTCGGCTTGGGCTTCTACCAGCGAACCCTCCATTGTTTGAAGCACGAAATCCTTCTTCTCCAGAGCAGCTTCATGATTTTAATTTTGCCCTCTAAGCCCTCAATTATAATCTCATTTTTCTTGTCCTCGAGGTCTTGTTGCATCCTTAAGGTTTTACTTAGTAGTAGACTCTGAAAAAATAACCTTCATCAGAAGTAATCTTAATCTCGAAAACAATAAAAAGTTAAGGTAAGAACTTTACCTTAAAATTAGAATAAAACAAGCTATCGGAGATATGTTGCTACCGGTATCTGCTGAGGTCGGCCTCAAGCTTTAAAAGGCAACACTCTTCGATAGAGTGCTGACAACCTTCGCTCCAGTCCGGTCCCGGAGGCATCCTAAGCTCTCTTCGTCAACGCCATCAAAGAGCAATGCTTCTAGCTGGTAGCCGCAAGATATAGCATAATCTCTTAGTTCTTCCTTTTCAGCCTTGGATAACTCCTAACCAATCATGTTTCGAAAATTGAAGTCCCCTTCCTCCGAAATATCTTTGGTAATCTTCTTCTCTTTGTTAAACACCTTCTCCCCTTTTCTAGGCACTGTGGCTAGGGTTGCCTCGACAGTTGCAACAGTTTCTTCCGTGGCCATATCCAAAATCATCTTATCAATATCAGAAAATACGCCTTCAAGATTTGTGGCTTCGGCCGCCGCAGCTTCGGCAGTTGTAGCTTCGGTGGGAGCAGCTTCAGCAGCTGGTGTTTTTGACGCCGAAGCCGATGGTGGCGTTTCTTCAATAGCATCAATAACAGTAATAATCCTTCCCTTTTTCTTAGCAGGCTTCTTGATTGCCGCAGGTTCCTCCTTCTTCTGTAAAAGCTTCATCAGTTGTGGCCCTAGTGGACTTAGCTTGAGAGGTAAAGATTTGGTCATTACCTTTAAAATTTCCTCCACATCAGCAGCAGGAGGCGTTGAAGGAATTTCTTCCTCTATATCAGTTGTTTTTGGCTTCGCAACCGAAGCTTTTCTTTTCTTCGGAATAGCCACCTTTGGCCCAGGGCTGGATTTTTTCTTTTTCAAAGCTTTCTCATCTTCTTTTATCATTCTAGCAGCTTGCCTCTTCATAACACTGACAACTCTTTTTCCCTTTGGCCCTTCGGCACCCTTGCTTAACCGTTCATAGTCAGGGTATTCAAATTTCAGGGCATCCTTTACTCGGTTCAACCTTCGTTTCGGTCGGGTGCCAAAGGCCGCGGTCATCAATTGATCTTCTTTCTTAGTACAGTTGCCCAAAATTTCATTGCACATAGCTTCAATCATTTCCAACCATTCTTGGCAAGGCTCTTTGAAATGTTTCTTTAACTTGAAGTGATAGGGCAGTCGAACAAGTTCATTCTTTTTCATTTCTCCTTTAAGCTTCGACATATTCCATTCCTTTAACATCGGAAATACTCTATTGGCTAAGTATTCCTGCACCAAATCTCTAGTACCGATATGCTCAGACACAACTTGGAATTCGCCCACAGCTTCTCGGCATGGTGACCCTTGCAGCATGTCGCACAGGGGCCTAGTTAACCCAAAGGCTAGGTCCAGTGGGCTCTGAACTATCTTCTCCTTCTTCTCATCAACCTTAACATAAAACCACTCATTCTTCCAACCGGTTGGCCATTTGGTGCGATAGCTGATCACCGAAGTCTTCATATCTTTGCGGTAAGCAAAGTTGTAACAGCCGAAATTCTCGTGTAGCCCATCTTCTCTAGCCTTCGCCTGTAAATGAAGCTTGTGCACCTGGCAGAAAGCTTCGGCAAGAGGCTCCACTCCTTGGCTTCGAAGAGCCCAGATAAAAACGCTGAGCCTAACGATGGCGTTAGGAGTTAGCTGATGAAGATAAATTTTGAAATCTTCCAAAACATCCCCAATCATTTCATGCAAAGGAAACCTTAATCCTGCTTTGAAGAAACTTCTGAAAACTACCACCTCATCATTTTCTGGCTTCGGAGTCGTTTCTTCCCCGCCAAAACGAATCAGCTTCTTCTTGGCTTCCCCGAAGTAGCCTAGCTTTAACATCATGGGCATATCAGCCTCAGAGACAGTAGACTTTCCAAAGTTCAAGTGGCTGGGTTTGGATGGCATGACGGTGTTATAATCTATCTCTTCTTCATCAGCATTACCCTCTTCAATGTCAGTCTGTTCAGCCTCGGCAGCAGGTGCACCTTCCTCAGAAGCACCCTCTGTCACAACTAGTCCCGATTGCATCATTACTTCGGAGATTGGGGCAGTCTCCGCAGCTTCGACCTCCTCTCCGTCACGCGTAATTCTAGCTGTTGAACGCACTCTGGCCATTTGATACTGAATTTCTCACAGTTTTGATGAAGTTGATGACTTTTTGCAATTTTGCCGAAGCTCCCTCTTATGATGAAGCTAAAACAAGACAATGCTTTGATTGAGAATACGATGAATAAGCTTCGGCTATGGTCAAATTTTTCAGCAGCACAACAGTGCAATAGTAATAAATGCTATGGTAACTTCACACCTACTCGTCTGTTTATATAGTGCTGCAGGTGGGAAGGTGAATCGTCAAGCCGCTCGCACACGCTGAACAGTCGCCCGCAACCACTAAACGGTGGACCATAGTGCGTGAGAAGGTGAATCACCAGATCGCGCGTACCTGTCGTATGGTGGGACCGCCTCACACTCGGAATATTTAATCGTTTCTCGACAACGAACTCAGGGAAGGTGTTTTTCGGACCTTCGGCATTCTAAAGACTAAGAGAATTTTTCACGGGTCGAGCTTGTTACAAAAAACGATCTGACACCGTGAAGGGGCTACTGTTGGGGGTCTGCTTCATCGTCGAAGGTCCTGTGAGAAGAAACACCTTCGGAAGATCAAAACAGAAGCGGTGCCAAAGCTACCAATCAGGGAGCTTCGTAGCGTACCTTCAGATGCACCGACTTAAAGATAAAAAGGCCAATTGGCCCATGATAATTTGTGTTATGATTGTAACCGGTTGTAAAGGACACAAATGTAAATCCACACAGGCTACACCCTGTGCCTATAAATAGATGAACACTACCCCCGTACTGTTCACGCTGTCTTGTATTCACTCGCACGTCATCTGGATTTTCACCTTCTGTCAAGCCGAAGGTACAAATGTAATTCGATATTGTTTATGTTTGTTCATGATGATATAATAAAAATATCCTAATTATGTCATATGATTATCCATGTTTCATACGCTTCTATTTTCAATATTATAATACTGAGATGATGAAGGTACGTCCTTCATGACCTTCGTCTGAAGATCATTATATCCTAAGGGAGATAATGCTTCGAAGGATGAAGGTCTTTAACCATTAATATTTTGTGTTGCCTTATTCTTATCTCATAGCATTTGAGAACAAGTCCCCAATAGCTGGGAATGGTGGAGCTTGACAAGGAAGGATGTGCGTGTCGGAAGGGAACCACTCTAGTAGACTGACCCGCCATAAATGACTAGCCCCATTAACCACGCCTAACACAGAGCCACAGCGTGGGCGTCGGACCACTTCCCACTCAAGACCTACGGACCCCTCGGGTCGCATAGCGCTGATGACCTACGAGCTCCGGACTGCGGCACATTAATGGCATGCGTGCCCCTTGGCCAGCGACACACTTATGGCCTATCAAACTAGGCCTCATTGCACAGACCTTCCGCAGGGCACTACAAGACGGGTCATGCAGAAGCCCTAGGCTATGGAAGCCAGGGGTCGACGTGGCCCGAATGATGGTGCCTATGACCATCGCCACCCCCACGTCACCCACCATGATAAATACGCGATGGACAGGCAGCCCTAGGCCCCACGATTACATGTGGCCTTGCCTGGGGGTAAAAACACTGGTTTTACCCCTGCCTTATGATTCGTTCCTAGAGAAGCCACTACTGCCCGACCCCTCTCCTAGCCTATAAAAGGGAGAGGCTTGCCTCAAAGCAAGGTGGATTGGATAGAGAGACAACCAGACGCCTTTAGAAGGAGACGAACCTACAAGGACTAACAGGAGGACGAGGAGCTGGAGGCTAGAACCCCACCAAGCAAAGACTTAGCTAGGACTCCACCTTGAAGCTTCTAAGCTCCACTTCCACCCCATAAGATATCTGGGAGCCTCTCCTCCCTTCCTCAGCTGCTTGTAACACCTACTACGAGTTTGATCATTAATGGTGCCGGTAGCACAAGCCACCAATGACTGGAAGTAGGGATGTTCTGTCCGAACCAGTATAAATCATGCTCCCTCCACACACCCTCTAGAACTTGAAACACACACAATAAATTTACTTATCGGAGCGAGGTATGAAACACCAACATCTAGCTACTGAAGGTGTGCGCGGTAGACACAAGATTTATACTGGTTCAGACGGAACGTCCCTACATCCAGTCTTCGATGACTCACACTACCGGCACCTTTGCTAATCAATGCTCGTAGTAGGGGTTACAAGTGGCCAAGAGAGGGAGGAGAAGCTCCTAAGTCTCTTGTGCGGAGGAGGTGGACCTAAAGGCTACTGACCTGGAGTCCTAAGTAAGCCTTGGCTTCGTGGTGGGGCTTTGGCCTCCGGGTCTTCGCTCCTGACTCTTGTTGATATGTCCGTCCTTTCTGTCCTTCGAGGGTGTCTCTTTTGATTGACCTCCTCTTTTTATAGGTCAAGGAGGGGATCCGCTGTCAGTGGCTTCCTCGAGAAGGGGTCACAGGCAATGGTAAAACCCCGTGTTTTACCCCAATGGAGTCATGTTTTCCCATGAGCGTCTGGGTCGCCTCGTCTCGTATTCTTTATCATGGAAGAAGTGGACAGTGTGGGGCCCGAGCGCCATTATTTGAGCTACGCCGACCCCAGGCCTCTGTAGCATAGGTCTCAATGTGACTTGTGCCGTTGTGCACTGTAGGCAGCCTACACACTCAGGCCTAGCCTAGATAGGTCATGAGTGTGCTGCAGGCCGGGCTGCGCGTGGGCCATAAATGCGCCGCAGTCCGAGGGATTCATAGGTCATGAGTGGGAGGCAGACCGGCTCTGTCACACCCAGTTTTGGAAGGCAAATCGAATGCGAACCATGTATGTGCCAGGATCAGAAACTCACGTACACAGCGATTACATAATTGGACACCATCACACAATGCTCAATGTAAATAGACAAAAGGCACTTCTATTACAATATGATGTCCAAGACGTCCAAAGAGTCTAATACATATCATAGTCATTAATACCATCAAAGTGCGAAAATACGAAACGTAGCAGATACGGCCTACACAGGCAACTGACTAGGGGTTTGCTACTAAGAAAAACTAGAACTCATCCTGGAACTCCTCAAAGTCCTCCATGTTGCCAGCATCTCCTCCCGAGCACTGAGTACAATGGGGACAACCTAGGGTGGGGTGGTTTGTAAAGCAAGGGTGAGTACACATCAACGTACTCAGCAAATGTTCCGTTTGGCTAAAGTGGACTAGCTGTATGTGGGGTTAAGGTTAAGCAGTTGCTTTTAGTTGGTCAATTATTTATTACTATTAATAGAGCCAAATTTTAGTAGTAACCCAATTGTTACCCAGATGTACCTCCTCCAAGAGGAAATAACAGAGATCAAAATTATAACCATCATCATAAAAGTAACCAAAGTTCTTCTAATCAAAGAGGATCCCAAGGCTGCTCTTAACCGTGAGCTCGGCTGATATACCAGTTTCTAACACTCTGCAGAGGTTGTAGACTTTACCCACGAGTCGTGATCCCTTTCCAATCTAGATTGTACAGACCCGATCTTAACTACCGAGGTGAATGGCCAGTGATACACTATGTAGCCTTTACAAAGACTCCCCTGGTGCATAGCTGCTCGTTAGGTTTCGCCAGTCATACAAACGCAGTACACCTCCCCAAGGTGGGTGACTAACAAAACCAAATCGAATGAACCTCTGCACCCCCTTTGGCAGAGCGAGCACTACGCCCCGGCCCCCATTGACGGCCCTCAGGCAAAGCCAACTACACCCTAGGTTGCATTGTTATCCCGGGTGGTCACTCCACGAACAGGTCCTTATGGAGAGGTACTCAAGAAAATGGCCTGAGTCCCCTAAAGTATCACAATATCATCATCGGGATAACATCATCGTATCATAAATGTTCACATCATGTTAATTGATTTAGTTGAAGCAATACCATAAGCTAACCATGATTAACCCAAAAAGGTAAACAAGGATAAGTAAATACAGACTAGTCAATCCTTAGGTTTCAATAATGTAATGCGGGACAGTGAATTATAAAGTATGTAGGACATAATAGGTCAGAGGACACTTGCCTTCACCAGGTTGTTACCCAGGAAGATCTTCAGCAACACACTTAGGAACCACGGACTGCTCGTTGTCTAAATAAAGTGATCATGCATTCAATACATTTGGTAAATGATAAATAAACAACACATCAATCATGTACAAACATGGGAACACATCTCAAAAAGAAAAGTATAAACCCAAAAGGAAGTTTAAATTATCGGATGAACTAATCTCATTTAGTAGTTGATTATTCTTTAAGTGTTGTCCATGATTACATAATATAATTCTATTCATTTTAATGGGATATGGAAGTTAAACTAGAGATAAATTCATGTAATACACATTATTAATCTCACAAGATTAAATATTCTTTAACCACTAGGGTTTTCTTTTTATCTATTTTATTAATTGAACAATTCAACACATAAACTAACCTATAGTCTAGGTATAAAATTAGAGTGTACAGACTATGAATGAACATAGTTTATTTAAACAAATAATATTCCTATGAACATTTTGCAATTTGAATCACTAAATTTGGAGTTCATATGCTAAAGATATGAAATAAACAAGTTTGGAAGTTTAAAATATGAAAATAGGTCTAATTCTGTGATTATTTAAAAGCCTAGGCTTCAATCTGCAAGATTTCAGGGGCCTACGCGCGAAAACCAGAGACGGCGGGTTGATTCCAAACAAATAGATGGTATCTTTAACAAAATTACCGTGTGAAGGGGTATCGGGCTTTCTCGGATATTAGATCTGAGATCAACGGTCGAGAACATATCCGCGGGCGAGCGCGCGGACGCGGGCGCCGGCGCCCTGACCAGCGGGCCAAGGCGGTCAGCGACCGAGGCGGGAAGGCGGACTGATCGGTCGGGCCCGGTGCCAGGGGCACAGGCGGCCAATAGGTGGGTCCGGACGCAGGGCGCACGTGCGCGAAGCGGTATCCCGTGATCTGGGTCGTGCGATCCGAATCGTACGGTGGAGATCAACACCGGGAGAGCTGATGGCTGCGGGCGGCGCCGCTCCTGCTCACGGTGGTGAGGTTGCCGAAGTTGGGGCGGGTGCGGCTACGGTGGTTCCGGGGTCGCCGGGGCTGGCCAGAAATGAAGAGGAAGACTCGGCGAACTCACTGGTGGGGCTTTGACCACGAGACCAGGGTCAGAGATGGGAGAACGGTGGAGGAAAGGCTCTGGGCGGGTCAGGGCAACTCCGACGAGGGATCACGACCGAGGAGAGGGGGTCTAAGGCGCGCTAGGGCTTGGACTAGCTTCAGTAGGGTGAGGGGAACATCAGGGACCGACACAGGGGCACCAGACCGGGCTAATTCGGCCAGTCACCGTGAGGGCACGGCGCACCGCCACAGTCGAACTCCGACGAAGCCGAAATTGGCCAACGACAAAGCATAATTGGGGGAAACGAGCATGGGAACGTGTGTCACACCTCGGGGCGAAGCTCGAGGTCGCTTGGCGCGGCTCCTGGTGGGCTAGGTGACCGGCACGGGGGGCGCGGGTCTCCGGCGAGGTCGAGCGTGAGAGAGAGCCTACGCGAAATGGGACGGTGAGCGAGTGCAGGCGGTGCTCAAAAGGGGGCTGGGGTGCGTGGGCGGGCGACGTGGCCGGGGATCTCGACGTGCGTGCGTGCGTGCTGGTCCATGGCGGGTCGCGGGGAAAGCGAAGCTGACAGGGGGGTCCCACGACGCAGCGAGAGGAAGTGGGCACGGGGAAATGGTTTGGCGCGTTGACGAGGTGGGCCCGCGAGGACAACTGGCACCAACAGAGCGGCCCCACTAGGCAGAGGGAGAGGGGGAGGGGGCGCGGGCTGAGGGGAAACGCCGCTAACAGGAGGAGCCCACCTAAGAGGCAGCGCGGGCGCGCGCGGCCCTGCTGGGCTGGACTGGGCCGGTTTGGGCTGAATTGGGATTTTCTATTTTCCTGGAATTTTTAATTGCTTTTCTATTTTATTTTCTCTAGAGTTTTCAATTCAAATTCAACCCATGATTCAAATTCAAACTAATTCAAACATGTGCAACAATTCAAAGAATATTTAAGCTCAACATGATCGATGCAACATTTCATGACTCATAATGTTTTGGCAAAAATAAATAATTAATCACTCCCTAATTAAGCTAAATCTACTCAAAAGGAAAAGAGAGAGAAAAATCAGAGGGAGATACAAGAGTAACACTTGAATTTGGTAGATACTTAGAAAGAAATTTTATACCCAAAATTCAGGGTGTTACAGGCTCCTCTACCACTGCTCGGCGCCAGACATAGTTAATGTGGTTGGTTACTTACGACGAGTCAGTCTCGGGCCAGGCGATGGATTCACTCGAGTGGTTTCCCTTTGGTTTGCCCGACCCCCTTTCTAGCTCTGCCACACCCAACCTGGGCTCAGTGCCTCAGGGTTCGTTCGGACGCAGGTGTTTTTAGGGCACACATTTCTTTCTTCCTCCTGCTGGCCGATAGACCCTGGTTGCTAGTGGCCTCTTTCCAGTGCCCTTGCTGATCGATGGGCTCAAGGGACCATGGATCTTATCCCTGACATTTTATAGACCCATTATGAATCTATTGTTATGTACTTATGCAACCCATATTAATAAATTATTCTCGTATATTTGTTGTTCAATGATGAGACTATGTATGAGCTGAATGATGCTTTTGTTTTGTCTTTCTCATTTTTGATCGTTATCGACATATTTCTGTTCGAATTAGTTCGTTTTCATCATCCTGCATATCCCATGTCTATTCCAATTTCCAACAATTCTGAATCTGGATCCATAATTGAGTTAAAATGCAAAAATGAAACCAATAAATGATTTATTGTGATCGATTCCTTCCGTTTACACTCCAACCTAGCACAGGCGAACAGTACGAAAGTGGCATCAACAGGCAAATGCTCCGTAACTACTAAACTAAGGTAAAAGGTGAGGATAAAACAACGACACCTCTTCCCCTTCATGGGACATCTGAGAGCCTGTTTGGAATTGAAGTTTTCTAAAACCACAATATTTCAATACCATAGTTTACAGTATGTTGCGACACAATACCACAGTTTTAGCAAAACCAGAGTATAATCAAAGTATTTGTCCACACATAGCATTGTTTGGTACCACAATATTTGGCTTATATAAATAAGCTTGACAAGTTCTGATTCAAATGTTAGTTACACGTTCAAAATCTTTTGCAGCGAACAAACAAACAAACAAAAGCACTTCCAGGTGGCTGCACTAGCGCTGGAACACTTCCAGGGATCAAACAAAAGACAATTTTGCTTCCATCTGACAGCAAGTTGGAGCGAACAAACGAAAGACAAGTCTTATCTTCTGCCAGCCTTCAATAACTTATCAATAAACATGATAATTAATGCTTTGATGAGATCAAGAACGAGTCAGGTACAACCAAATTCAAAGGCATTTTTTGACAAATAATCAGTGCTATAACAAGTAACCAATGCTTTTGTAGTCAGAACCCTGTTAATTAGAGTTAGGTGCACTCATAACTCTACAAATTTGACTAAACAACCATACACTACTCATCCACCAGATACGCACACTGCTCAACCAACATCCATTCCTTGTGTATAAATATATGTGTTGTTCACAAACTGTTATGCAAGCAAACTGGTACTCCCTCCGTCCGGTTTAATTAGGCGTTCTGATTATTTTGAGATAGGTTACAGAAGAGAAGAAATGATGCATGTAACCCTACTTTATCTGTATTAAGCGTTAATTACAGAACAACTATTAAAAGCTCATTAATCCTTGGTTCTTTGACCAAAGTGGCACTAAAGGTGGGATGCTTGCCTGTTCCACTCGAAGTGGCGCCAAAATGTAATCCTGTCTCTTCCCGCCATGCACCTGCACAAATATTTTACCGGTCACATTCCAGGTTTCATGATTTTAATTTGGCGCCAGTCTGCACCTTGATGTTTCATTTTTTTGGTGCACTGTCCACTCCACGCTATATAAAGACAACACTCTCACCTCTCAAAATAAGACCACAAGCCATACAACAAAAAATCGATCATGTCTTGATCTAAATGTGCTAGGACACGTCTCTGGTAGTGACAATGATCATGAGATCATCATGCAACAAGAAAATATTGGATTATCTATACAAGGACATGGTAAGTATGTATCCACTTTCATTTATGCTAATATTGCAAGCTTTTACTGTACCAAAATCTTAAACTACTTGCATGGTTTTTTTGTTTAGCGCAAGATGCAATACCCGATCTTAATGTTGGTGTGCATCAATTTGGGAGAGTAGAATAGGAAGAGCCAGTCCTCAACAACCAGATGGCTTGAACACAGGTATGCAAAACAAATCCTTTCTTTTTGTCCAGTTCTGAACTAAGAATGTGTTTGTCCTTTCTTTTTGTCGTAGAAACTGGTTTAGATGAAATACATGACCAATTTGATCCAAATATATATTGGAGATATGACGGATTCAACAAAGACTATGGTGACGAAATATTACATGCTCTTATTCATGGTCAAGGCACATTTCAAATGATTCCAGATCTCAATGAAGTACCTCAAGTTTGGATATGTTTGAACCTAATAAACATGCATCTGTACAAAAAAAAATATAGCCATAGTTTGATTTTTGAAAAGTGCAGGTAATGTTGACTTCGATCACAGCAATAGTGCCACCACACATCAAACAGCAGGTACAAGAAGTAGAGGACCAAATCTCAGTGAACAAGTTAGAGATGAAATATATAAAGAACTACTTGCTGATAGCAATATAGGTAAAAAGAAAAAATACTCAAGCCGGGATGTTGCACACAAGTTTGGTTGTAGCATTCAACTGTGCAGCGCATATGGGAAAGAGCTGAGGTATGTAAAGCTGCAAACATTCAAGTTGATGTTGGTTCAAAGATGATTACAAAAAATGGAAAGAAAAGAATACAAGCTGACCTATCAGCACTTGCTACCATCCCTTTGAATGAAAGAAGCACAATTTGTAGTGCAACATAACAACTTGGAATAAAGAAAATAACATTTCATAAGTTGTTTAAGGAAGGTAAAGTGCGTAGGCACTCGAACACTTTAAAACCACTACTAAGACAAGATAACAAAATAGACCGGCTACGATGGTGTGTATCACTGCTTGACGAAAACAGTTTGCCAAACGAGCCTAGATTCAAGTGTATGGACAATATCATCCACGTAGACGAGAAATTGTTCAACATGACAAAAAAATCAAGGAACTTCTATGTATTGCCAGATGAAGAGGACCCCTATCGAACAATGCAAAACAGAAATTCTATTGATAAAACTATGTTCCTTGCAGCAGTGGCACTACCGCGACTTGATAACGAAGGTACCTGCATCTTTGATGGAAAAATAGGAATATGACCTTTTGTTAGAAAGGTATATATACTGATTATTTCTAGTGTAAACGTACCTTTGGAAAAATAGGTATTTATACTGATTGTTTCCATTTTCAGGAGCCTGCCCAAAGGAATAGCAGGAATAGACCTAAAGGTACCCTTGTTACCAAATCCATCAATGTTGGTCGTGATATAATGAGGTCCTACTTCATCACGAAGTTACTCCCAGCTATTGTTAGAAGGTGGTCTATGAATGATCGTCACCGAACAATTTGGATACAACAGGATAACGCTACGAGTCATGTGCCACCTAATGATGTGGATTTCCAAGTTGCGGTAGCCCAAACTAGTCTTGACATCAAGATCATGTATCAACCTTCTAACTCACCAGATATGAATGTTTTGGACTTGTGTTTTTTTCTTCTTTACAGTACTTAACATGTAGAAAAGCACCTAGAAATGTTGATGACCTGACACAGATCATTGAGAAAGAATATGAGGACTACAAACCTAGCACTCAGAGGAGGGTGTTCTTAACACTCCAATCATGCTTGATTGAAGTGATGAAGTTAAATGGTGGAAATCGCTACAATCCTCCACATATGAACAAAGATAGATTGGAGGCCTTAAAATTCTACCAAGATACCTAGAGTGTCCATGCGAACTCTACGAGGCAGCTATAGAAGTCCTAGGCAACCAACATGCTGCATAGTTTATTCATTACTTCAACCAGAAGTATGATACAACTTGATTGATTAACATAGATAATTTAACCGAAAGGTTATGCATAATCTTAACACAAAATCTGATTACCAGCTCGTTTTTTACTTTGTCCACGGTAGCCTCCTTTGTTCTTTAGTTGCAGGCGACTTCTTCACTCTGTCGCCAACCTCCAGTCCATTGTCCTTTGTGACCGATTGCAACTCATTGACTTTAGTAGTAGGTGGCTGCTGCACTGCATCCCATCCTCTTGTTGCAGCTTCCTCTCCATTTGTACCTTCCTAGAGTCGACCTCGTCCTCCTCATCGAGATCTCTCAACAGAGCACCTCTTCGTGGCTTGGAGAAATTCTTGCGAACGTATGGACGATGCCGGACCACGCTGCTATTACGACGGTGACGAATGGATTTGCCACCTCATGCAGCAATCACGGCTAGAGATCGATATGCCCAGGTCGGGTCAGACTCCTTGCTAGACGAGCTCCTCTCCTTCGACGACTCCTCCATGACCACGAATGGGGATTTGGGGCAAATCGAAATGGGGATTTGGCTTCTTTGTTAGACGGAGGTTGTTGTTGATGTTGATTTGAGGCAGGTTGAAATGGGGATTTGGCTTCCTTTATGGTGCGCAATCAGGGTGTGAACGAGAATTTTGTGGCGCATGGGGAACGACACGACGACAACAGTGTGAATGGCGTGGCAGAGGTAAATGACAAATTCATTGGACATCCTGTTTGGGCTAGAACGCCTAATTCAAGTGAACAGAGGGAGTAGTTAAAAGATGCAATAGATGTGGACCAATTTCTTTAGCAGGAAGAGAAGAGAGGATGAAGACATGGAAATCATCGACCAATGGTTAGATGGAAATCATTACCATGAGCGTACACCTTTCCACACTTTTATCCTTTTGGGGGAAAACATGTCTACGAACTTCTACAAGGACATAAGGTACGAGCTAGACGTGAGTTTCACATGGAGAAGGAAATTTTTTGCAAGAAGGAAACCATGTCTTCAGTGTGCAGGGAATAAATCAGTATGCAGGAATTACCTTGCATTAGTCAGAAATACACCCATTAATGTAAGCTTCTGCATAGAACTGCTCTTCACAACAAATGAATATTTCTCTAGCTTCTCTGTCCCCTTTCAAAAAGTTGATTGCCTTGAGTAGATCTATTTGAGTAAGGGCCAGACTCTTCAATTTAAACATACATTTGGACACGCTGAATGGATCATTGACTAGATTAGACTGCTCTATTTGTTTATTCTTTAAATGAAGTTGCATTTTTGTTGGCTCCTTGTAAGCTTCTAGTTCTTCCTTTCTCAAAGCTAGCACATCATCCATTGCATTGACATTTCTCTTAGTTATCTTTTTTTCCTTTCCTTCATTATAAGATTTTCTTCACATGTGGCAACACTGAATTTTCTTTTTTTGACTATCACTAATTTCACTAATACCAACTTGTGTCTCATCATAACACTGTGTCTCTATACCAGCTTTGTTCTCTATCCTTTAACTGTGACACTACAAAGTTTGCCAATGTAAACTTTCATTAATACGATGTGTCATATTGTTCCATGCCTCTTTGGTACATCCATTCTGAGCGTGGTATCTTGGTAAGTTGTATTCTTTGAGGATGATCACAAAAAACCAACTTCTTCATTCCAATCAGCTCCCATCTCTATTTTTCCTAGAACAAACAAAGTAGACACCAAACCGATTAAAATTGTTTAGAAACTAAAAACAACAAAGTAGCTCTCATCTCTATTCCAATCAATATCATAATAGACACAAAAATACATATTAAATTGGAACCTTACAGATTACAATTGTTCTCACATATTACACAAAACTGCAGATTACATATTGGATGTGACATTATACGAAGCCATGATCACCTTGCAGTATAGATTTGGACATGAACACTAGGTGAATACAAAGATGCAGTAAACCCTAGGTGGTTCAGACAGGGAAAATACCTGCTTTGTGTAACACCTCAAATCCATCAATTAAAAACAATCTAGTTTAAATTCACTTTTATTAGAGAGAATATATATATATTAATAATTAAATTATTGGTACAACAAAGTTTAACAAATTTTGTGAATACTTAAAATCTATCAAGTGATTGTTGCATTCATTTTTAGAGCATGATTTTGTTTGCTAATGTTTGTTGAGGATTTTTATTTATAGTATTCTTTTACTGTAAAATCCAACTAATTAATATAATAGACGTTGGTCTAAAAATAAATATTTGGTATTTTAATTATAAAAAATATCAATGAATTTATTATATTTTTTGAAATATTTAAGTATAATTATTTTTATGTTTTTCTTTAAGAAAAAGAGAAGAAATTTGACAAAAAACCTTAGTCGCTTGGCTCGCCATTTCGACCCGGCCGAGGCCCACCAGCCCATACGTGCGCGCCCCTCATCCTAGCCCCTCTCTCTGGCTAGCGCGTGGGCCATCCCGGCCCCGCGGACGCCACCTCCTCCTCGCGCGTCCGTACGAATCTATTATAAGGTGATTGTGTGGTAGAGGACCCGAATTTGTTTGAGGAAGACCCACAGGACGCTTTTGAGCAAAGCAAGTGGATTCTCCCTCCATTTCTTATTATACCCAAATAATACATTCAATAAGATTTACTTTTGGATATGCACATAATTTGATGGGTTTTACCTAAATATGATTACCTAGAAATACCAACCTCATTCCTTGATTAACCTAGGTTTCATACTAATTATGCTATTGCTCAAATTTATTATCAACTTGTCACTCCTTTTAAGATATTATTGTTCCGAAGATGAAATTTATACTATTGTTGTTAATCCGATGATTAAACAAGATCATATTGTATTAAACGGAACATGGAGTGACCACCTAGGAAAACAGTGCAACCACGAGTGCTATCATGGCTCTGGCTTTGGTAATTAGCTTAATGCACTTAGTACTTAGCAACATTTCCTGAAATATGGGCAAGAGGGGACGACAGTGGTGGTAGTTCACGTTAACATGGGGACATAGTCTTGTCTAAGCTGCCTCGCCCAGAGGGTCTCCACGTTGACCTAGAAACCTTAGCATGTTGTTTTGTATTAAGTGTATTTTGTGAAAGCCTCGTAGTGGATCCCTAGCCATTCACCTCGGAAGTGTTTAAGGGTCCATACAACCCACACTAGAGGGGATACACGACTTATGGGTAAAGTTGTACTACCTCTACAGAGTATAAAACTGATATGTCAGCCGTGCTCACGGTTAAGAGCAGCCTAGACCCTCACATGATAATTGAACTTAAAGGTGGAGACTAAATCGTGATCCTCTAGTTTAAAATGGTTTGTTTAAGTGATTTCACTTAACTGTTTTTGATATATAATCATTATACTCATGATTAATTGGGTTTGGGATACACTTATATTTAGTAAATGAGGTGTTGTTAATAAAATACTGACCAACTAAAATGATTATCGCTAACCATAGCCTACTTTGCTAACCATGCATAATTCCTCCCATTTGCCGAGCCCCACCGTAAGTGAGCTCACCCCTTGCTAAATTTTTTATGAGAAGGTGATGAGGAAGACTTTGACGAGTACTAAGTCTAGCGACGCTCCGGTCATCTTCCTGTGGGAGATCGCCATGTTATTTCTGCTGTACTTTGATTATGATACTGTCGGGTACCGTGATTAGGGGTACCCCCAACACTCCTAAACACGGCTGGTAACCACCATCAGCACAAACCGCAAAGACTGATGGGCGCGGTTTAGGTCAAGGCTTCGTCTACCCAAGGGGCGCGATCTCGCCTCGCCCGAGCCCAGCCTCGGGCGGGAATTGTAGTCTCGGACGAAGTTACGTCTCGCCCGAGGGCCTCCTCAGGCAGTGGGTGCACCCTCAGCACGCCCGAGGCCCAGCTCGGGCAGGCTTCATCGAGAAGCAACCTTGGCCAAATTGCCTCTCCAATCGACCGTATCGCAGGCGCATTCAATGCGAAGATCGCCTGACACCTTATCCTAACACATGCCTCAGTCGGCAAGGTCGAAGTGACCACAGTCACTTCACCCTTTCGCTGACCGACCTGACAGGAAAACAGCGTCGCTCGCTCCACTCCGACTGCTGTGCCACCCACCAGGGTGAGGCAGACAACAGCCAAGTTCAGCCTCAGGCGCAACAGGAAGCTCTGCCTCGCCTGACCTTAGGCCTCGGCCTCGGGAGGAGGTCTCCGCCTTGCCCGACCCCAGGGCTCGGCCTCAACCTCGGCCTCGAAAGGTGGTCTCCGCCTCGCCCGACCCCAGGGCTCGGCCTCAATCTTGGCATCGGGAGGAATCGCGTCCTCGCTCGACCCCGGCCTCGGCCTCAGGAGGAGTCTCCGCCTCGCCTGACCTTGGGCTCGGACTAATCGTGCCACGGGAGATACATCATTACCCTACCCCTAGCTAGCTCAGGATATGGGGGAACAAGACCGGTGTCCCATTTGGCTCGCCCCGATAACAAGTAATGATGGCTCCCCGCATGCGTCCATGACGACGGTGGTTCTCAGCCCCCTACGGAAGCAAGGGGACGTTAGCAAGATCTCAGCAGCACCGACAGTTGTGCTTCTACAGGGCTCAAGCACTTCTTTGACGACCACGTTATCGCCTACGCAGGGCTCAAGCACTTCTCCGACAGCCATGTTGGCATGTACACAGGTCTCAGGCACTTCCCTGCCAGACAAGTTAGCGCCTAGCTACACCCCCATTGTACACCTGGACCCTCTCCTTACATCTATAAAAGGGAGGTCCAGGGCCTTCAAGCGAGAGGGTCGCACGGGAGAATGGGTTGACGAACAGGCTCACTCTCTCTCTCTCTCTCGCGAACGCTTGTAACCCCTACTGCAAGCACACCCCCTGGTGCGAGATAACACGAGCCGTGTTTCCCCCCTTGTGTTCCATCTCGCGCCAACCCATCTAGGCTGGGACGCGCAGCGACAAATTTACTCGTCGGTCCAGGGACCCCCCGGGGTCGAAACACTGACAGTTGGCGTGCCAGGTAGGGGCCTGCTGCGTGTTAACGAACAACTTCCCGTTGAGTTCCAGATGGGTAGCCTTCAGCAACCTCTTCAGCCCAGGACGGTGCTCCACTTTGGGAGTCTCGAGTTCATGTCCCTCGACGACAGCTACGACATGGTGCTCCTCCCCCACAGCGCGACAGCAACAACGACGGTCGTCAGCTCGCCCGGCGGCAGCGAACTCAACGACGTCTTCCCCCGTGGCGGAGGAGCAGCATCCGGGCTTGCCTCGTCACCCTCCTCACCGCAGAAGGAGGAGACGGGGCAACCGTGACCAGGCAGGAGGCGGCACCTCGTCGGCTGTCGAGCGAGTCAGCGACACCGGCACCCCAGCGGGGGACATGTCGGGCGTTGTCCTCGCACCTGTGACAACGACGGATGTCGTTTCCCCGCAACATGCCAACCCCAAGCGGACAGATGACGTTAGCACACTCGCGAAGGGCTTGCTGGGCGTTAGCCTCGTACCTGAGATAACGGTGCAGTCCGTCCCCGACGCGACTTCATCACCATCCATCAATCAAAAGGTACCATCCGTTTTCCACCCAGTGCCTTTTAGATTCAGCTTCGATCCACCAAGCGACCCCACTTTGGTGAGCGCTTTTGTAAAGGCATACCCTAACCTTCCGGGGTACCATATGTGGTCATCCTGGGACCGACTGACGGCCGTCTCAACCTATGGACCCCCAGGTTTCGAGGAAGAAGACTAGCCCGACTCTAGTTGGGATTTCTCCGGGCTCTGTGATCCTAGTGCCATGCGAGACCTCATGACCGCATGTGACTACTTCCTCTCCGATTGCTCTGATGATGGCCGCAGCCTTGACGACGAGGGTTGTGGCCCAAGTCGCGAATGTTTCCACGTCGATCTAGGGGGTCACGACGAAGGCAACCACCTCGGTATGCTAGAGGATGACGATCCCCCTGGGCCTGCGCCTCGCGTTGACATCCTGTGGGAGCTAGCTGTGGTCCCAGTCCCTGCGGGGGGTCAGGACACACAGCTCGAGCAAATCCGCGAGATGCAGGCCAAGCTCGACGAGGAAGCAGGGCAACTTGTGCAGCTCCGGCAAAACATCAAGCAGGAGTGGGCAGGCCGAGCACTCGCCGGAGAAGCGTGTCAACGGGCTCGGGACGTCCAACGTTGTACCGTTGACGATGCCAGGGCAAGGCTGCCCCCGGCCTCCAGCGGGGTCGGCCAGAATCTGGCTGCAGTGGCAGTACTACTCCGAGCAATGCCGGAGCCATCCACCACCGAGGGGCGGCGTGTCCAAGGAGAACTCAAGAATCTCCTGGAGGATGCTGCGGTCCGGCGGGCCAAAAGCTCTGCCTCCCGAAGGCAAGGATGCCCCCCGGAGCATCGCACAACGACTTCCCAACTCATGTGGGAGGCCTCGGTCCACACCGGGCGCACGCGGGATGCGACGCCCATAGCCCCGGGTCACCTCGGCAACGAGCCACACCATCGCAACCGTCGAGCCCGCCTCGACGAGAGGGTACACCGAGGCTACCACCCCAGGCGCGGAGGACGCTACGATAGCGAGGAGGATCGGAGTCCCTTGCCCGAACCACCAGGTTCGCAAGCCTTCAGCCAAGCCATACGACGGGCGACGTTCCCGACCCGGTTCCGGGCCCCGACTACCATCACCAAGTACTCGGGGGAGACGAGGCCGGAGTTGTGGCTTGCGGACTACCGGCTGGCCTGCCAGCTGGGAGGACCAGACGACGACAACCTCATCATCTGAAACCTCCCCCTATTCCTCTCCGACGCTGCCCGGGCCTGGCTTGAGCATCTGCCTCCCGCACAGATCTCCAACTGGGACGACCTGGTCAAGGCTTTCGCTGGAAATTTCCAGGGCATGTACGTGTGCTCTGGGAACTCCTAGGATCTCCGAAGCTGCCGCCAGCAGCCAGGGGAATCCCTGCGAGAGTACATCCGGTGGTTTTCAAAGCAACGCACCGAGCTGCCCAACATTACCGACTCAGATGTCATCGGGGCGTTCCTCGCCGGCACCACTTGCCGCGACCTGGTGAGCAAATTGGGCCACAAGACTCCCACCAAGGCGAGCGAGTTGATGGACATCGCCACCAAGTTTGCCTCTGGTCAGGAGGCGGTCGAAGCCATCTTCCGGAAGGACAAGCAGCCTCAGGGACGGCAGCAGGAAGACATCCCCGAGGCATCCGCCCAGCGGGGCACGAAGAAGAAGGCCAAGAAGAAGTCGCAAGCGAAGCGCGCTGCTGCCGACGCGGATCTTGTCGCTGCTGCCGAGCACAGGAACCCACGGAAGCCTCCCGGAGGGGCCAACCTATTCGACAAGATGCTCAAGGAGTCGTGCCCCTATCACCAGGGTGCCGTCAAACACACCCTTGAGGAATGTGTCATGCTTCGGTGCTACTTCCATAATGCCAGGCCACCGGCGGAAGGTGGCAAAGGCCAAGACAACGACAAGAAGGAGGTCGACAAGGAAGAGAAGTTCCCCGAGGTCCACGACTGCTTCATGATCTACAGTGGGCAAGTGGCGAACGCCTCGGCTCGGCACCGCAAGCAGGAGCGCCGAGAGGTCTGCTCGGTGAAGGTGGCGGCGCTAGTCTACCTAGACTGGTCCGACAAGCCCATCACCTTCGACCAGGGCGACCACCCCAACTGCGTGCCGAGCACAGGAAGGTACCCGCTCGTTGTCGATCCTGTCATCGGCAACGCCAGGCTTACCAAGGTCCTCATGGACGGAGGCAGCAGCCTCAACATCATCAATGCCGAGACCCTCGGGCTCTTGGAGATCGACCTGTCCGCGATCCGGGCCGGTGCGGCGCCCTTTCACGGGATCGTCCCCGGAAAGCGCGTCCTGCCTCACGGGCAGCTCGATTTTCTCGTCTGTTTCGGGACTCCCTCCAACTTCCGCAGAGAAACCCTCACGTTCGAGGTGGTCGGGTTCCGAGGGACCTACCACGCGGTGTTGGGGAGACCGTGCTACGCCAAGTTCATGGCCGTCCCCAACTACACGTACCTCAAGCTCAAGATGTCGGGCCCCAACGGGGTCATCACCGTCGGATCCATGTACCGACACGTGTATGAATGCGACGTGGAGTGCGTGGAGTACGCTGAGGCCCTCGCCGAGTCCGAGGCCCTCATCGCCGACCTGGAATTCCTCTCCAAGGAGGATCCTGATGCGAAGCGCCACGCCGGCAACTTCGAGCTCCGAGCTCCGAGCTCGCCCTCGACCCTAGCAACGACGCCTGCAAGCAAGTCCGGATCGGCTCCGAGCTCGACCCCAAATAGGAAGCAGTGCTCGTCGACTTTCTCCGCGCAAACGCCGAAGTTTTTGCGTGGAGTCCCTCGGACATGCCCGGCATACCGAGGGATGTCACCGAGCACTCACTGGATATCCGAGCCGGTGCCTGACCCGTGAAGCAGCCTCTACGCCGTTTCGACGAAGAAAAGCACAGAGCCATAGGCGAGGAGATCCACAAGCTGATGGCTGCAGGGTTCATCAAAGTGGAATTCCATCCTGAATGGCTAGCTAACCCTGTGCTTGTAAAAAAGAAAGGTGGGAAATGGAGGATGTGCGTAGACTACACTGGTCTAAACAAAGCATGTCCGAAGGTTCCCTACCCTCTGCCTCGCATCGATCAAATTGTGGACTCCACTGCTGGGTGCGAAACCCTGTCATTCCTCGACGCCTATTCAGGTTATCACCAAATCAAGATGAAAGAGTCAGACCAGCTTGCGACTTCTTTCATCACACCTTTTGGCATGTACTGTTATACTACTATGCCATTTGGCTTGAGGAATGCAGGTGCAACATACCAAAGGTGCATGAACCATGTGTTTGGAGAGCACATCGGCCAAACGGTCGAGGCTTACGTCGATGACATCGTTGTCAAGACGAGGAAAGTCTCCGACCTCCTCTCCGACCTTGAAACGACATTCAAGTGTCTGAGAGCGAAGGGCGTGAAAATCAATCCCGAAAAGTGTGTCTTCGGAGTCCCCCGAGGCATGCTCCTGGGGTTCATCGTCTCCGAGCGGGGCATCGAGGCCAACCCGGAGAAAATCGCGGCCATCACCAACATGGGACCTATCAAAGATTTGAAAGGAGTACAAAGGGTCATGGGATGCCTTGCGGCTCTGAGCCACTTCATCTCGCGCCTCGGCGAAAAAGGCCTACCCTTGTACCGCCTCTTAAGGAAGGCCGAGCGCTTCACTTGGACCCCCGAGGCCAAGGAAGCCCTCGGAAACTTAAAGGCGCTCCTTACAAACACGCCCATCTTGGTGCCCCCCGCTACGGGAGAAGCCCTCTTGATCTACATAGCCACAACCACTCAGGTGGTCAGCGCCGCGATCGTAGTCGAGAGACGAGAAGAAGGGCATGCGCTGCTCGTCCAGAGGCCGGTCTACTTCATCAGTGAAGTGCTATCTGAGACCAAGATCGGCTACCCGCAAATTCAGAAGCTACTGTACACAGTAATTCTGATGCGGCGAAAGTTGCGACACTACTTCGAGTCTCATCCGGTGACTGTGGTGTCATCCTTCCCCCTGGGGGAGATCATCCAATGCCGAGAGGCCTTGGGTAGGATAGCAAAGTGGGCAGTGGAGCTTATGGGCGAGACAATCTCGTTCACTCCTCGAAAGGCCATAAAGTCCCAAGTCTTGGCGGACTTCGTGGCTGAATGGGTCGACACCCAATTGCCAACAGCTCTGATCCAACCGGAACTTTGGACCATGTACTTCGATGGGTCGTTGATGAAAACAGGAGCAGGTGCTGGCCTGCTCTTCATCTCACCCCTCAGGAAACATCTCCGCTACGTGTTGCGCCTCCATTTCCCGGTGTCAAACAACAAGGCCGAGTACGAGGCTCTGGTTAATGGGTTGCACATCGCCGTCGAGCTAGGGGTTCGGCGCCTCGACGCCCGCAGCGACTCACAGCTTGTCATTAACCAAGTCATGAAGAACTCCCACTGCCGCGACCCGAAGATGGAGGTCTACAACGACGAAGTTCGACGCCTGGAAGACAAGTTCTACGGGCTGGAGCTCAACCACATCGCTCGACTGTACAACGAGACTGCGGACGAGCTGGCGAAAATAGCCTCGGGGCGAACAACGGTTCCCCCAGACGTCTTCTCCAGAGACATACATCAACCCTCCGTCAAGATAGACGACACGCTCGAGCCCGAGGAGGCCTCGGCCCAGCCCGAGGTATCCTCGGCCGCCGAAGGTGAGGCCCTGCGTGTCGAGGGAGAGCAGAATGGGGTCACGCCAAACCCAAACTGGCAGACCCCGTACCTAGAATATCTCCTCCGAGGAGAGCTACCCCTCGACAAGGCCGAAGCTCGGTGACTGGCACGGCGCGCCAAGTCATACGTCTTTCTGGGTGATGAAAAGGAGCTCTACCACCGCAGCCCCTCAGGCATTCTCCAACGATGCATATCCGTCGCCGAAGGACAGAAGCTATTGCAAGAAATACACTCGGGGGCTTGCGGTCACCACGCAGCACCTCGAGCCCTCGTGGGAAACACCTTCCGACAAGGCTTCTACTGGTCGACCGTGATGGCCAACACCACTAGGATTGTACGCTCTTGCCAAGGGTGTCAATTCTACGCAAGACAGACGTACCTGCCCGCTCAGGCCCTGCAGACAATACCCATCACCTGGCCATTTGCTATGTGGGGTCTGGACCTCGTTGGTCCCTTGCAGAAGGCACCCGGGGGCTTCTCGCACCTGCTAGTTGCCATCGACAAATTCTCCAAGTGGATCGAGGTCCGACCCCTAACCAGCATCAGGTCCGAGCAGGCGGTGGCTTTCTTCACAAACATCATCCATCGCTTTGGGGTCCCAAACTCCATCATCACCGACAACGGCACACAGTTCACTAGGAAGAAGTTCCTGGACTTCTGCGAGGACCACCACATCCGTGTGGACTGGGCCGCCGTAGCTCACCCCATGACGAATGGGCAGGTGGAGCGTGCCAACGGTATAATTCTGCAGGGACTTAAACCGAGGATCTACAACGACCTCAACAAGTTCGGCAAGCGGTGGATGAAAGAGCTACCCTCGGTGGTCTGGAGTCTGAGGACGACGCCAAGCCGGGCCACGGGTTTCTCGCCGTTCTTTCTAGTCTACGGGGCCGAGGCTATCTTACCCACAGACTTAGAATACGGTTCCCCGAGGACAAAGGCGTACGACGACCGAAGCAACCAGGCCAGCCGAGAAGACTCACTGGACCAGCTGGAAGAGGCTCGGGACGTGGCCTTACTACACTCGGCGCGGTATCAACAGTCTCTGCGACGCTACCACGCCCGAGGGGTTCGACCTCGAGGCTTCCAGGTGGGAGACTTGGTACTTCGGTTGCGACAAGACGCCCAAGAGCACCATAAGCTTACTCCTCCCTGGGAAGGGCCATTCATCATCGCCAAGATTTTGAAGTCCGGAACATACAAGCTGGCCAACGATCAAGGCGAGGTCTACAGCAACGCTTGGAACATCCAACAACTACGTCGCTTCTACCCTTAAGATGTTTCAAGTCGTTCATATACCTTGTTTTCTTTACGTGCATAAATTAAGTCTAACCGTCAAGGAAGGATCAGCCTTGCCTCGGCAAGGCCCGACCCTCCCTCGGGGGCTAGAAGGGGGGAACCCCCTCTGTGTCAAAATTTTCCTCAAAAAAGTCTTTTGCCAGAACGTCTTTCGCGCTTTTCAACTGCTTCGATAGCGGGATCCTAAAAACGACGAGAGTACACGTAAGCGGCAAGGCCGACCGAGCCGAGGGACTCCTACGCCTCCGGGATACGGATACCTCACTCATCACCTTCCGCGATAAGTAACTCACGCTCGGATAAGCGATTCTGCTACCGAACAAGTCCTAACGCTTGAAAACTTTTTTGCCAAAACGACTTTCGTGCCTTTACGACTATATCGATAACAGAATCCTGTGAACGAGTAAGAGTGCACGTAAGAGGCAAGGCCGACCGAGCCGAGGGACTCCTACACCTCCGGGATACGGATACCTCACTCATCACCTTCCGCGAAAAGTAACTCTCGCTCGGATAAGCGATTCTGCTACCGATGAACAAGTCCTGATACTCGAAACAAGAGGAAAGAAAACGCAGCTTTATAATCCGGTGTTAAAATGCTTAGGCCCCAGCGGCCGCAAAAAACATACGCATACTACAGACAAACTGTTCTTGCAGGTTTAGACATCGGCAGAGGGAGCAGCAGCACCCTCGGCGTCGTTTCCACCCTCGGCGGAACTCGGCCTAGCCTCGGACGGTGATATGGTCGGAAGGATCTCCACCCCAAGGGAAGACGCCAGCACCGCGCTCGGGCCCTCATGGTCAAGTTCTCCGCAAGGGTTCCGGCCCGAGCGGACGCCTCGGCTGGCCGCTCCGTAGCCTCAGCCAGCTGTCCCCCGAGGATCTCAGCCCAGCTCACGGCCTCGGCAGCGTGACCCCGGGGTTGGTCCCGCTAGCGGACGACCTGGCCAAGCTCTAGCCACCGCCGCTGCACCTCCTCGGCTAGGGAAGCCACGTGCTCCAGGGCCGACGAAGCCTCTTTTCGAGTCGACTTCGCCTCTGTCCACGCCAACGTTGCTGCCTCCGACTCCAGCTCATCGCAGAGCGGCCGAAGGTTCTATAACTAAGCAAGAGAAGCCTTGAGTGGCAAGGCCGACCGAGCCGAGGGACTCCTACGCCTCCGGGATACAGATACCTCACTCGTCACCTTCCGCGCAAAGCGACTCACGCTCGGTTAAGTGGTTCGGCTAGCCGACAGGCGAGTCCTAGTGCTCGAAATGAGGAAAAAACACGGTATTACACTCAAATACCCAGATGTTCAGGCCTTGACAGCCACAATGAACAAACACCCATACTTAGGGTGCCATTACAAACGGAACTCCGGTTCCACTACCACGGGTATGAACTACCTCCACACCAGAGGGCCTGCGGGACGACAACAAACTCCGGGTGGCTCGCCGGCGACCACTGCACCAGCAGCGACAATGACCTCCGCCTCGGGCGGCTAAACAGCAGCAGCGATGACCTCAGGGCAAACGCTGCTATAAGAAGGCCCTCGCCCACGTCCCCACTCGAGGGGCGAGGACAAGCCATCAAAGCCAAAGAGCCGGAGGCCCGGAGCGCAGGTGGCACTGACGGTCTCGCCGGCGGAAGCAGCCACCGCTGCGGTGGGAACCCTCTCCAGCGGCAACCACCACGTCAGCACCAACGACAGCGGCCACCTGCCCACCAACACCGCACCAGCGAGCGGCAGCCGCCCCAAAGCGCACCGACAGGTCCTCACTCCCGTTATCGCCACGAGAACGAGAACGGGACCGTCCCAGAACACGAGTACCGCCCTCGCGGTGTACGACGTGTTGTGCGACCCCCCGGTGCAACCGGCCACAGTCGCCCGGACGGAGGACGAAATGCTGCACCCTGGCCAGGCAGCAGCAGTTCGCCTTCCCCCGCATGGCTGGAGGATGCCTCCTCCGCAGAGCTGGAGGATATCCTTCCCCTCGAATGCTGGAGGAAGAAGCGGGCCGTCGGCCCACGCGGGGGCAGACCCCAACTCGGTGCGCCCCCTCCCTAGCAAGGATGATGAAGATCCTTGAAGCTGAGGGCGGGGCAGGGGCCGCAACCCGGCTTGCTTCTCCCCACCACCGAACTAGTGGTCATCATCCTGGATGACCATTGGTGAGGGAATGCAGCCGGGCTGCATGATGAAAATCTTTGAAGCCGAGCGATGGCTGAAGGGTGCCAACCCCCGCGAGGTCGCGCTCCTCCAACAGCAGCAAGACGAAGGCAACGCGGGTGCCCCCCATCCGGGGGATCAGAAGGTGGAAGGGCGCAATGCATGAGGGGAGTGCGGAGGCATGTCCATCGCCCGGGGGATCGACCCCTTTTTAAAGGCGACTCTCCCCACTCGCATCCCAAGCGTCGCGAGCAAAGTCTTCACCGACGTGCTCCAGGGTCCTCCCCCTACGACACGGGGGCTGGGTCCCACACGTCATGAAAGCTGACCAGAAACGAAAGAGGCCAAACCACTGCGCGCGAAGCAGGTAACCACCCCGCGGTTATAAGTGTTCCCCCATTCTCACTGAAACCAGCAGGCAAAAGGGCGGACCGCCATGCAGGAGGCGTGCAACTGCACCACGGTTGTGCACCCTTTCGGCTTCATCGCATCCGATGGGTCAGCGTGAAGGTCCGGGCCCGCATGTCATGCAACCGGCGCAACAGTTACTGCGTGCAAGGAAACCGCACCGCCACTCGCGCCAATGTCGCGTCTTCTCGACTGCGGAACCAGTACCGCGACTCGAGGCAACCCTGCGCATGGCCCAACAGTGCCAATCGAGCGCAACGATCACGGGTCAGTCAGCCGTGGGAGGAGACGCGACGGTTGATTTGGCCAAAAGTGGACCGGCAGTAATGGCGGCAGCAGGCGAGCGGAAGCAGCGGTCAAATCGCCTGCAGGCTCGCGTCCCCTCCTGAAGCGGCAGGGGAGCCCTCTCCCACGGCGTAAAGACGACGCGCCCGTGTTCCTTTCCTCGAACGGCTCGCGCACGCGGCCGCCCCACGAACCGCCCGTCCCGTCACATTAACTCCTCGGCAGGGTGAGCGACACCTTTGGCAGGCGAAGCGGGCGTCGTTTCACCTCCGCCATGATGACCGCGTCAAAAAAGGTGCGCCACACCGTTTAAATTCATATCCTTTTCCTCTTCCCCTTTCTCTCTCTTGCTACAGGGACCGGGAAAGGGGATATTTCTAAAGGGATCCTTCTCCGTGAAGGAAGCGGGCCCCGAGCCCTCCTACTGATCAGGGGTTCGAAGGCTGGCCCCTCGGAAGGGTTCGACAGCCACCCCAGAGCACTCGGGCTTCAAGCCCATTACTGATCAGGGGTTCGAAGGCTGGCCCCTCGGAAGGGTTCGACAGTCGCCCCAGAGCACTCGGGCTCCGCGCCCACTACTGATCAGGGGTTTGAAGGCTGGCCCCTCAGAAGGGTTCGACAACCGCCCAGAGCACGCAGAGCGAGGGATGACTCTGGGTACGTCCGTTACATGGCCGAGGCTCGGGCTACGCTCCCGAGGTACCCTAGGACATTTCCGAGACCAGCAGGAGCGATTTTGCAACGGAATCCCACCAGAGAGAGGCATCGAGCCCTCGGACCCTATCGAACGGGTCCGGGTCCGGCAAATCACCTGCAGGTACTTTTGGAGCGCGCCTCTGGGCCACTAGCCGACCCTTATCAAACGGGGCACGTGCGTCCACTCGGATCACCCGTTAGCAACTCACTGGAGACACCATGTTCGGCGCCCTCCGAGGGCAACATGGCGCTTTCCCCCCTCCTTGCGGAAAGGCGACGAAGGGGCATATAATAAAAGTCGAGACAGTCCTTGATCGTCCTCTCGCTCCGTGCAGAGGCTCGGGGGCTGCTCTCGCAACCCGGCTACGGCCAAACCGTTGACAGCGTCAACAAACCAGCCTAAAAACTCGAAACCTGACCATGCACCCGGGCTACAATCAGGTCGCATGAGGGAACAACCAGGCCGGCCAAGGCATCACAAAAGGCATTAAGACCTCAGAGGAGTCAAACCACTCCTCTGAGGCCCCGGGGGCTACACCCGACGGGTGCGCTCATGCGCACCCACCGGAACAAAGTATAGCCAAGAAAAGCCGGTCCCCTCGCAAAAAGTGCGGCAAATCCTCTAAGCGAGTACCAACACTCCCTTCGAGGCTCGGGGGCTACTGTCGGGTACCGTAATTAGGGGTACCCCCAACACTCCTAAACACAGCTGGTAACCACCATCAGCACAAACCACAAAGACTGATGGGCGCGGTTCAGGTCAAGGCTTCGTCTACCCAAGGGGCGCAATCTCGCCTCGCCCGAGCCCAGCCTCGGGCGGGAACTGTAGTCCCGGACGAAGTTACGTCTCGCCCGAGGGCCTCCTCAGGTAGTGGGCGCATCCCTCAGCACGCCCGAGGCCCAGCTCGGGCAGGCTTCGTCGAGAAGCAACCTTGGCCAAATCGCCTCTCCAACCGACCGTATTGCAGGCGCATTCAATGCGAGGATCACCTGACACCTTATCCTGACACACGTGCCTCAGTCGGCAAGGTCAAAGTGACCGCAGTCACTTCACCCTTTCGCTGACCGACCTGACAGGAAAACAGCGTCGCTCGCTCCGCTCCGACTGTTGTGCCACCCACCAGGGTGAGGCTGACAACAGCCAAGTTCAGCCTCAGGCGCAACAGGAAGCTCCGCCTCGCCCGAACTTAGGCCTCGGCCTCGGGAGGAGGTCTCCGCCTCGCCCGACCCCAGGGCTCGGCCTCAACCTCGGCCTCGAAAGGTGGTCTCTGCCTCGCCCGACCCCAGGACTCGACCTCAACCTCGGCCTCAGGAGGAATCGCGTCCTCGCCCGACCCCGGCCTCGCCCTCAGGAGGAGTCTCCGCCTCGCCCGACCTTGGGCTCGGACCAACCGCGCCACGGGAGATACATCATTACCCTACCCCTAGCTAGCTCAGGCTACGGGGGAACAAGACCGGCGTCCTATCTGGCTCACCCCGGTAACAAGTAATGATGGCTCCCCGCATGCGTCCATGACGACAGTGGTTCTCATCCCTTTACGGAAGCAAGGGGACGTCAGCAAGATCCCAACAACACCGACAGCTGTGCTTCTACAGGGCTCAAGCACTTCTCCGACGGCCACGTTATCGCCTACGCAGGGCTCAAGCACTTCTCCGACAGCCACGTTGGCATGTACACAGGTCTCAGGCACTTCCCTACCAGACACATTAGCGCCTAGCTACACCCCCCATTGTACACCAGGACCCTCTCCTTACATCTATAAAAGGGTGGTCCAGGGCCTTCATGCAAGAGGGTCGCGCGGGAGAACGGGCTAACGAACAGGCTCACTCTCTCTCGCGCGCGAACGCTTGTAACCCCTACTGCAAGCACACCCCCTGGTGCGAGATAACACGAGCCGCGTTTTCCCCCTTGTGTTCCATCTCGCGCCAACCCATCTGGGCTAGGACGCGCAGCGACAAATTTACTCGTCGGTCCAGGGACCCCCGGGGTCGAAACATCGACAGATACTGTTTAAGATTCTTAAGTCTGGATGATGTGATAAAGTTGTTATACTCTTTTTACGCCTTTGTTACATTGTCTTTTGATATATTACATGTTGGGGGTCTTCTTCTCCGCCGAAGGTCCTCAAGGAAAAAACACCTTCGGCAAAATGATACAAAGGATTGCCGAAGCCTCCTTCAGCCTCGGTTTAGCTCCTCAAGACGAAGACTCTGTGTAGAGACGACAGTGCGGGATGCCGAAGGTTAATGGCTTCAGCCCAGACCAAGCAAAGAAGGAAAAATGACTAGATAGGCCTAGTTTTAATTACTTGTAAACAAGTGTTCGAGGGCACGAATGTAATTTTACCCAGGCTGCGTCCCATGCCTATAAATAGATGAACAGTGCCCCTGTACTGTTCACGCTGGATTGTAATCACTGTCCCGTTATTCTCGTGCCCTCACCTTTTGGCAAGCCGAAGTTATTAATGTAATACAAATATTGTTAATATTCATTCATGTTTATGGAATACAAAAATAAATAGATTATTGATACATGATTATTATTACCTTTATTCCTTTGTGTTCCTTTACTTTCTTATTTACATTCACATTTATATGATGAAATGATGAAGGTATGTCCTTCATGACCTTCGTCTGAAGATCATTATATCCGAGAGGAAATAATGCTTCGAAGGACGAAGGTCTTTAACCATTAACAATTGTGTTGCCTTGTTTTTGATTTACAGTATTTGAGAACAAGTGACCAACATTACATTTGTGACGTCAACATATGTGTGGAAAATGGATCCTAACATACATATGCTATGCATTCGATTTTGCCCCTAAAACTGGGTGTGACACTTTGTCTTCCTTCCCACCTCCTCACATGGTTCTTGGAACGTGCGCAGTCTTGATTCCTAGGACTTGGGGAGGGGTCTCCAGACGAGTTGGGGGCAGATGCGTGGGGACCTGGGCGGCGGCGGGACCTGGCCGTGAGTTGGGCGTCGGAGGGTGTGGGCATTAGAGGACTTGGACGTTGGTTGGGCGGCGATAGGAGAGAGAGATGAGGGCGGTGACGATGGACGATGAGAGATAGATAGGGGTGGCGGGAGAGAGAGCTGGGAGCGACGCGAAAATAGCTCGCGTCGGGTAACGATGGGAAAAAGGTGCGGGTCAGCTAATCGAGCGTGCGCCGAACAAAAAATTTGGGTCGACACCTCTGTATCGAATACTCAAAAAATACTACAGTTTCAGTAAAACCATAGTATTTAAAAGTCTGTTTTCTAATGATCTCTTGAATGGGTTCTAATCTAAAATACAGTAATATTAGCAGAAACTCCACTTACGTACAGGCCTGAGTTTGACGCACATACATTGGCAGCCATGTGCAAGCCGTGCCCGACTGCCCGCCTCGGTCGAGCTCGTCCAACACGCGACACAACACGCGACACCGCAACCGGTGCCGACCTCGGCCGCTTGCTGGCACCACCTCTGCTGCTTGCCTGCTTCTGTCTGGTGCTGTATATGAAATCTCGTGCCATGCATTCATTTATTTCAGGACAAAATTTGAATCGTGCGATTATTTTGTTATGGACGGAGTACGTTTTTAGGAAAACGCAAATGAGATGGGAACTGGGCCGGAGTGGCCAGCCGAAATAGGCCTCCACAATTATTGGATAAAAGAAAATGGGCCGACATGAACGGGCGGGAACATTTTCGGGCCTTCCCTGGCCCGACTCTTCGACTTTTTTTTAGGAGGAAAGAACACAGACCACGCACCAGGGACCTCACCGAGCACAGGTAGGGTTTCGGCCACCAGCCATGGCCGACTCCGCGCCGTCCATCCCGGGCGTCATCGCCTCCCTCCAGGCCTACTCCACGGCCCTCTCCGCCTTTACCGCCGCATGGCGTGCCGTCGAGACCCACGCCTCCACCCTCGACTCCGCCCTCGCCGCCCGCCTAGCCGGCTTCTCGGAGCTCGAGCTGATCTGCTCGGCGATGGACGGAGCCGGCCTCCGCGCGTACCTCACCGAGCACAGGGACGAGCTCAAGGATCCCACGCGCGCCCTCGACGCAGCCCTCCAAGTTGCGCCCGACCCGGGGCTTCTGGTCCTCTCCGCGGCAGCGAGTTTCTGCCGCACGCTGCCGGAGGTGGCCAAGAGCGACGGTAGCGTCAAGGCGTCCTGCCGCCTGCTCATCGCCTTGCTCGACCGGCTGCGCGCGATTGGTGTCAAGCCGTCGCCTGAGGCGCGCGAGGAGGCCAGAGCTGTTGCGACGGACTGGAAGCGAGGCAAGCGGATCGGGACGGAGACGATGTTTAAGCAGGAGACGTTCGCCTTCTTGCATCTCGTGGGAGTGTTTGGGCTCGTGGAGGATGTGGGCGGTACCAGCGAGGTGCTTGATCTTGTCGTGTCGATCTCAGGTCGTGAGCGCGCCGTTGATGCGTTCGTCGTCCTGGGCCTGGACCTCGACCAGCATATGCCAAGTAAGTCACATTTCTCTCTTTCTTGGACAAGGAGGAGGGCGGTAAAATGTCTTGTTTAACCAGAGGAGTGTTTCTCAGGATGCGTATGAGTGATAGGTTAAGGGGTGAATTCTGTGTCTTGGTCTTGTGAGTAAGCTATTGCTTAAAAATGATCAACTCAATATCAGGATAGTTAGTGACCTTTAGTTCAATTGAATAATTCTGTATAATTCCTAAGTTAGCACTCGTTCATGCTTCAATCAATTCAATATCAAACTTCATGTCACTTTCTTATTATTCTGAGTTGTTATTCCTATTACATAAATTTGCCCCATTCAGGTTCAGATGTACTTTCCTGTTCTATCACATTCAACTCAGCTCGGCCTTGAGATATTTGTGAAATGAAAAACCAGACATTGGCATGCAACTGAAGTGAAAAAAATGTTAACCATTGTATCAGAATCTGTTTGCTTGGAATTCTTTCTTTCATGGTTTGTGAGCTAAGCTGGCGGACATGCTGTTGGTCCTGCTTCCTAGATCTGATTGTCATTATCTTATAAATATGTTCTATGATTGTATGCCTTCTGTTGTTTTGGTTGTCTTCCGGGCTGAGTCCTGTGTGGTCATCACAAGGGATGGGTTTCGTTGTCTAAATTTTGAAGTATCTGGTGATAGAATTAATAGACTAAAGAACTTATGAAATAAAGAATGTGTTGATCTGTTCTCCGACGGGATGAATACATAAACAGAGAGGTAGTCATACCTTCTTGCCCTTGATTAAGGGCAAGATTAGCCAATTGGTTAACGTCCTGGGTAGAAGGTGCTCCTGCATCTTATCGTCCTAGCTCCTGGTCACCACCACTCTGCACATTAGGACTTCGTGGAGGAGTGTTAGGGATCTGTGCCGTGGGTACACCGGAATTCACTAGTGCCATAGAAATGAATTCTTAGTTCTCTAAAAAATGGTTAAGAATTGTAGAAAAATATTTTATGAGACAAATTTTTTTTCTGGAGATATTTATGGACTATTTAGTTTTTGCTACGCAATTTTGGAATATTTTATGCATTTTTGTGTTAATTATGAAGCCAAAGTGAATTAATTTTCATTAAATTGCATAGAAATTTAGAAATAATGTGGTAATTTAATGTTTGACCAAACTTTAATATTTTTTGTGCCACATTTAGAACATAACCTTAATTTTCTATTTCATCCAACGTCGTTTTAGAATTTGAGTCAGAAAGTTGGTATTAGTTGCATGATTGTTATTTAACCAACATCGAATATTTAATACATGCAAGTATTTTTTTCTCGAAAAACGCAGGAGAGCTGCGCATCATTGTATTAATAAGAAGGGGAAATTAAGGTCCAAGAGGACCAGTACAAAAAACCACACTATGGTGGCCAGCAACAAGTATAAATAAAACTATCCATAGGACTAGGATACAAAAAGACGACCAAGGAAAAATTAGGTCGGGCCTGCTGCGCCTAGAGCAGCAGCAAGTCCAAGGCTTCCGAGGTGTTTGGCACCAGCCAGCACCCATAAGGATAGCTCGTCGATGAAGCTTCTATGCACCTTGCCAATGGTTGGTAAATCTCCATCGAAAATAACTCTGTTTCTATGCAACCAAAGGCACCATGCTCCCAAAATAATGGCACTGTTGACTCCCTTTCTCTTGCTTCTGTGCACCTGAATGGTCACTAGTCCCCACCAATCAGCAAAATTAGTATCTTCTGGTCCTGGAGTTAAGTGGCCCATACCAAAGGGGGAGAGGATGCTATGCCAAAACTGCCTGGCGAAGACACAACCAGTCAACAGATGCTGAACTGTTTCTTGCTCTTGTTCACAGAAAGGGCATGCTTCCGGATGGGGAAGACCTCTTTTTTGCAGCCTGTCAGCTGTCCAACACTTATTCTGCATGGCTAACCATAAAAAGGTCTTGCACTTAGGAGGAGCCCACGATTTCCAAAGTCTTTTCCAAGGTTCGAAGGTGATGGAGCCCAAAAACAGAACCTTGTAGCAGGACCTAGAAGAGAAAAGGCCCGAAGACTCGAATCTCCACACATGGTGATCCTCCTGAGAAGTGAGCACGATCTCACCCAGGGTGTCCCAAAGCGTAAGATATTGCTGTATCCCTACAAGGGAGAGGGTTGGCTTGATGTCCCTGACCCACGACATGCCCTCTAAGGCTTGATGCACTGTCCTGGTAGAGGCAACCTTTTTATCCACCTTTGAGATCACTTCAGGTGCCAGCTCAGCGATAGAGCACCCATTTATCCATCTGTCCCTCCAAAAAAGGGTGTTATTGCCATTTCCCACATTAGTGTACATCGAACTGGCCACTAGTTTCCTTACTTGTGACTGAACAGGGAGATCCAATCCACTCCAAGGCCTATTCGGGTCAGTCTTGGAGAGCCAAAGCCATTTAGCTTGCAACGCCCAACTCTTATATATCAGATTTGGGATACCAAGTCCACCAAGGTTCAGCGGTCTGGTGACTTTATCCCACGCCACCAGGCAATGCCCACCTTTCACATCTTTTCTACCCTTCCACAAGAAACCTCGCCGAATTTTGTCAATAGCACTGATAACCCACTTGGGAACGTTCATGGCGATGAAAAGATATACGGGGATTGCAGAGAGCACGAACCTGACCAAGGCTGCCCTGCCAGCAAGGTTTAGCAGTGGAGCCTTCCAACCGGGCAGCCGGTTAGCTATCTTGTCAACCCACTGCAAAAGGTCCCTTTTCCCTAACTTCTTATCAGAAATAGGCAGCCCCAAATAGTTGCATGGAAAAAAAGCCGAGTTGCACTGCAAAATGTTACAGCTGTCCTGAACCGTCTGATCATCACAACTGAGAGGGATAGCACAACTTTTTCGCAAATTCACAACTAAGCCCGAGGCCTCTCCAAAGCAATCCAGGATCATTTTGACACAAGTAAGATCATCAACTGCAGGCTTGACAAAAAGAACCACATCATCTGCGTAAATCGAGAGCCTAGATTTCACATTTCTGATAGCCAGGTCCTGCAGCAATCCTCTTTCCTCAGCATGCTTGACATTGTTATTAAAACGTCGCTTAAACGTCGTTTAAGCGTCGTTTAAACGACAAAACGTGCTTAGAGTTTAGAACGTCCGGTCGTTTTAGCAAAAACGCGTAGAACGTCCGTTTATCACGTTTAAACGTCGCTTAAACGTCGTTTTCTCGTTTTCGGACGTTCTAAGCACGTTCAGGACGTTCTACGTGTATTGGGTCTTTCACAGGCCAAAAAATACACAGGGCTACCAGGCGTCCAGTGCCGACAGCCTCCCTCCTCTCCTCTCCTCTCCTCTGCCCCCTCCTCCCTCTCCATCCTCCAACAGTTCAGCGCCACCCTCCCTAGTTTTAGACTTTCAATCATCAAGAGTTCCAGGTTCAGTTTTCCAGTTCAGACATTGACGCACTCCCTAGTTTCAGACTTTCAGTCATCAAGAGTTTATGGTTACTGATCATATATACAAGTTGTAACTTGTGTGGTTGAACTTGATTTGTTTCATTTTGTTTTGTGAACTCAAGTACTTAATTTATGTATGAACACATTCTATAATTGAAATTTTATGTATTGTCTGAAAAGACGTTTCAACGTTCGTTTAAACGTTTAAATGTTAAAAAGGTGGTTCATAACGTTTTAACGTTTTACCGTTTTAATAACCATGATGCTTGAATAAGCTACTAAGCACATCCATCACGATTATGAAAAGCATAGGAGATAAGGGGTCGCCTTGGCGCAGCCCCCTCCGATGACGAATATAATCCCCCGGAGCTCCGTTCAATAGCACTTGTGTGGAAGCAGTGGATAACAAATTGAACACGAGACCACACCACCTAGGCCCGAAGCCCAGATGGGATAATACTTCTAGGAGAAAGGCCCAGGACACTGAATCGAAAGCTTTTGTAATATCTAGCTTTAGAAACAGACCAGCGATCTTCTTCCTGTGAAAGGCCTTGATAGAATGTTGAACCAACATGTAGTTATCATGAATGGAACGTCCCTTAACAAAGGCACTTTGATTTGTAGCCACCAAATTTTGAAGGTGCGGTGCTAAGCGATTAGCCAAGACTTTGGATATCAACTTGGCGAAGCTGTGAATAAGACTAATTGGCCTGTAGTCCCCGGCTGTCTTGGCATCAACTTTCTTAGGGATAAGTGTTAGGTATGCAGAATTCATCATCCACAATTTGCGTGTGTTACCTTGGTGCAGGGTGATAACTGCCGCCATCAGATCAGCCTTAATTATGTGCCAACAAGTTTTATAAAATCTTCCCGTATAACCGTCTGGCCCCGGGGCTTTGTCCGAGGGAAGGCTAGCAATAGTGGCCCGGACCTCCTCCTCTGTAATGGGAAGGTCCAAGGCCCCAAGGTCAACATCAGCACTGTGGCAAACCTCCAAATCTAGAGTGAACTCTCGCTGCTTCGCTACCCCCAACAGATTGGAGAAAAAATCAAACAAGACCTCCTGCTTTTCCTCTTGCGAGGTGGCGATCTGGTCCCCATGCACTAATTCAGAGATAAAGTTTCGCTTTTTCCGATAGCAAGCCTGTAGATGAAAAAAGGAAGTGTTGGCATCTCCCTCTTTCAGATATTTGATCCGCGATCTAAGTCTAGCAATTGTCCTTTCCAGAGATGCAAGCCCCAGGCAGTGATGCTTAAGCCTTCCTTTCAGCCATATCTCGTCCCCACACAACAGTCTATTGTCTTGAGCAATCTCAAATCTGTGCAAAATTTCCCTGGCCAGGTTAAGCTGAAATTTAACATTTCCGATCCTTTTATGGCTCCACGACTGCAAAGCCTTTGCAAGCCTTTTCAACTTTAGAGCTAATCTTTCCAAGGGACAAGAAATCATAACTGGCTGCTCCCAAGAGGTAGCCACCGTCTCCAAAAAATCTGGAAACTTGGTCCAAAAACTCTCAAAGTGGAATCTCCGTTTCCCTTTGACATTCTCATTAAGATGCAGGGCTAAGGGACAATGGTCAGAGAGTTCTGAAGAGTTGCTATGGAGAATACAATCCGGATGGATCTCCTCCCAACTGGCTGAACAGAAAACATGGTCGAGTTTAACAAGTGTAGGGACATGCAAGTATTATGTTTTAGAATTTTAGGTTACATTATGGTCTCAAATATTTTCGGTTTTATTTTGTAAAGGTGCAAACATTGCCTTGATTCTTGGCCAACTGTGGCAAATAGAACCGCTAAATAGTAGTAACTACCATGTTTGGCGAGAGATTTAAAAATGGTGTTCAATGTAAGTGAAATAGACTATGCACTTCAGTATGAGAAACCCACTGAGCCCACAGAGGGCACACTGACACCACAGTACTATCATAAGATGATGCAGTACAACCAATGATTTCAAATCGCCTGGTCGAACCCTAGGACCGACTAGGCGACTAGTCGCGATTAGGCGACGACCAGGTCGATTAGTCGACCCCTAGTCGGTCCCTGGTCATCCTAGACCTTTTAGACTAGTAGTTATATTTATATAGGTATATATACATAAATATACCTATATACATTATATAAATTAGAACAAACAACTAGGATAAACAAAATAACAGATTGCTTTATTGTGATTTGTTACTTACCTGAACCTGACTACCTAGCAATGGCTTAGGAGTAGAGCAGTAAGCCAGCAACCATCCACTAGTTTGACACTGGGCACTGGCAGAAATAAAGAGACGGGGGGGGGAACCTTGAGGCAACGAGCTCATCTCATCAATGGTGCTGATCTGCTGGAGAGTGGAGACGCCGGTAGTCTGTCACAGTCGCTGCTGTTGCTCTGTCACAGGTCACAGCCGCCGCCGGTACTGGTCTTCTGGACTGCAGCAGGACAGCAGCCGAGCAGGCAGAGGCGCCGGTGTAGCAGGCCAGCAGGGGGCGAAGGTGAGCAGCCGCCGGTGTTCTGTGGTCGCTGGAGCTGGATGTCCGATCTGGGGCGCAGGGGCAGCCGCCGGCGACCAGGTCTGAAGGCTGGAGGTTGGGCAAGAGAGGAGGTGTACGTGTACGCTGGTTTTGGAGGGCTGGGCATGGGCAGAGGAGAGGCTAGACCAAATGATACTGTAGATGGGCTGAAAATGGCCCAATACCAAAACCCTAGCCGGACGACCAGGAAACACTAAGCAGACGACATGAAGATAAAGATAGTAAGATCTGACCGCGGGGCGAGTACTACAGACGCCATACATTGTATGGCAACTACCAGGACCTTTTGCAAGGTTCATGCAAAAAACGGAATAGTTACCTAGTTCTCAAACCAGTTGAACCCCAACAGAATAGGGTGGTAGAAAGAAGAGAAACAAAACAATGATGGACATGGTAAGAAGTATGTTGAGTTACTCTAGTTTACCATTGAGTCTGTGGATGGAGTCTTTAAAAACCACCATACATATACTCAACAAAGTTCCTAGCAAATCAGTGCCTAAAACCCCATATGAGTTGTGGACTGGTAGAAAACCTACACCAAACTATTTACACATAAGAGGCTGTCCAGCAGAAGGAAGAATATTGAATCTCGTATAGGGAAAATTAGTTGAAAGAACAACTAGCTGCCATTTTATTGGCTACCCTGAGAAGTCGAAGGATTTTAGATTCTACTGTCCGGATAGACAAAACAAGTTTGTAGAAACAAGACATGTAGTATTTCTGGAGAATGAGATGATGTTGCAGGGCTGAACGCGCGACCTAAGCTTTCACCCCAATGGACATAACCAGCCGGACAAGCAAATGAATGCGTATCTAATGGATCCGACACCCTATTTAATAGGGGCATACACGGGAAAACTACATGCAATTAATTGCTCCTTGATATCACAAATGATGTCCTAAACGACCTTAATTCTGAGTATGGAGGGAGTATGCTTTAGCTATCGGAAGCATTATGTATGCTCAAATTTGCACTCGCCCTAACTTCGCATTTACTACTGGGGTGCTTGGCAGATATTAGATAAATCCAGGCACAGCCACAGAACACAAGAAAGCTCTAAGATATTTGGAAGGCACAAATGATATATATATATATATATATATATATATATATATATATATATATATATATATATATATATACATATATATTGGCTATTCAGATGCTGACCGGGCAGGTTGTGTAGATACATTGAAGTCTACTTCAGGTTATGTATTCACACTTGATAGGGGAGGTGTTTTTTTTGGAAGAGCTGCAAACAGGCAGTGGTTGCATCATCGACAATGCACATTGAGTTTGTAGCAATGCATGAGGCAAGCACGACGATGGAGGCAAAGAAATTTGTACCCGGATTAAGAGTGGTTGATAGCATAGAAAAAACCACTTAGAATTTGCCGCGATAATGAGGCGGCAGTGTCTTACTTCTACAACAAGTTAAGTGGGGCTGCCAAGTTCATTGACATTAATTGTTATGATGTTAAGAAGAAGATCCAGGATCAAACCATTAAAGTTGATCATATCAGAACCCAACAGATGCCAATGGATCCACTCACAAAAGGCCTTCCACCCAACGTGTTTAGACAACACGTAGCTAGCATTGGACGCATTGGATTAAGGGAGAGCCTATGATTCTGGATCAAGGGGATAAAGAAGCAACCATAGAAAAGATATTCCATTCTGAGGCAAGTGAGCATGTTATAGTCAATGGATTCGATGACACTTAATCGGTCACCGTTACCTATTAGTCTTGATGTGTAAGGTTGTTAAGGAGTGGAACCTAGAAAGTTAAAGAACAAGAAAATTAGAGAACAAAGAGGAAAATGTTAGCGTGTTCTCTATGTTTGTTAACAGAAACCGAACAAAAAAGGGGGAATCCTAACGAACTGCGCCCTGATCGGGGGCGCAATCCTATATGGTTGGTTGTGGCCCCCGGTCACAGAGCCCTATATAAACTAGGGCAGTGGCCTACATGGAAGGCCATCGCCTTCTGCCTTGCATAAACCCTAGCCGCCACATTACCTCGGATGCCTGATCGCCCTAGCCCCTGCCCCAGTTTATATAGCGCCATGTGACCAGGGGCTGCAACCAATCGGATAGGATTGCGCGCCCGATCAGGGCGCAAGGCTTCCCCTTTTTCTTCAGTTTCTGTTAACGAACATAGAGAACACCTAACATCTGGAACTCTTGTAATTTTGTTGGTTATCAGTAATGAAATTCAGTTCCTCTGTATCAGAAAAAAATTGTGTGAATTCTGTAGTTCTGTTCTCGAACAATGTAAGAGAGCTGCCTACCTCGTATGGTGAAAGGAAGAGAATAGTTGTGCAGACTGCAGAGCCCCTCAGGGATAAGAAAAGGAGAGGGACACAAATTGTGCGTTTTATTTGCCTTAGTTAATCACATAGATGCTGCCACTTTTTTAGCAATGCCATTTTGTTCATAAGAGTGTTTTTATAGAATGCCACATAACAAGCTTCACTAAAATGTTGTGTTTGCATTTATTCCCAATATCTGTAGTCTATTATTGACTCAACCAGGGTCACCTCTGCACCTGCTGCTTCAAAATTTCAAGGCAATTTTTGAGGTTTTTATTTTTGATAAAAAACTGACATTTATATGAAATAATTCTTTGCACCAGTCCTCATTCAGAAAATGGTAAACAAAAACAAACAGCTAGAGGCAGTCAAATTCATTCAAGCTCTTAATATAGCGCACAAATACGCTTTGTTGCCTATTATGAGATCGTACATTGATCATGCCGCAGTTGCTGGTAAGATGATCCGCATCAGGGGAGATGATCTTGCTACTCAGGTGCATGTCTGCTGCATTGTTTATTGTAAACAGTATACGTTCAAGGTTGTAGGCAGTTCTTGATTTCTAAATTATCTTAACACTTTGGCAGAATGCAGCTGATGCAAAAGAGCGCACACTTATTGGAACATTGCAGAAGTTCATTAAGGAACAGAAGCTAGAAGAACTGCCCATTTTTGAAGAAGCTAACAAGCGAATGGCACATTTGGATCAGCAAAGTGCTGAGAGAAAAAGAACTGCTGCTGCAGCGGCTGCGGCTGCTCGAAAGGTTAGTAAGAACATTGAGGAGCAGCAGAAAAGGATACAGGAGCTGATGCAGCCTGCTAAGAGACCAAGGTCTGAGAATGTGGTGAAAGGATCTTCGGGCCAGAACGTGAACTTTGCTGGAACCTCTACTCAACAGTTTAAGCCACAACAGAGCATTCATAAAGCTGGAGTGTCAAATCAGTATCAAGCTGCTTTAACCCAGAATGTACTGCCAGCAATCGCTCAGATTTCACAGCTAGTTGCTGGGAGCCATCGTCCAGTTGGCATCCCAAATCAGGCCCTTGCTGTTCCGCCTCAATATGGTAGTGGTAGTGCAAATTATTATGGAGTGACGTCCACCAGGCCATACAGGCCCATCACTCTACCTCCTGGACCTGGTGCTTTGAATGGTCCAAGTGCGCAGGCATCTTCAAGATCAAGGCTCTATTCTGGAGATCCCCTTGCGGCTGTCTCCCGATCATCAGATAAGAAGGGATCGTCTTACAAGTATTCTTTGTCCAGTATGTCAACTTATGATCGTAAATGAGGATTTGTTTTATCTGCCAGTGGACGAACCTAGTGAACCTTGAAAGTTTGGGTTTCAGACCAGAGATTTGGTCCCTCCGTAGATGTTAAGTCATTGTAGCTAACAATGGGCCTTTTTTACAGTAAAGGATGTGGGTTTGTATCTAGAAGAGATTCTCCTACAGAGTCTAATAAATATTGTAGGAATTCTAACTTATAAGGACAAGTTAGGTGTAATGGTGAGAGTTATCTTACCGAGCCACCAGATCCTAGGTTTGAAGTAGCCTCTTCCTATTTTCATTGGGTCATGAATTTGTAGTATCTGTATTTGCAGCGGAAAGCTTACCTTGTTTTATGCCTTTGTCGTGTGAGTCTTCGGTAGTGAGTCTACCCTTTAGGGTTTGTTCGATTATTTCCATTCCATATGGATTGGAGGGGATTGATATGGATTGTGAGAGATTTTGACTTATTAGGGATTGAAACTCCCCTCAATCATCCTCAATCCATATGGATTGGGGTTGAAACGAACAAGTCCTTAATGTAGATCGGTCCATATGGTTAATTTCTCTTTTTATTTTATCTGATCCATATGCCTTTTCTTGTGGTATAGGGGAACGGCTATTTCTCTGCCTTCTGACATAGATAGGTCCATATGGGCAATTTCTCTCGATCTGATTCATATGCTTTTCTTGTGGTGTACGGGCGGGAATGGTTGTATCGGACTCTGCAGTTTACGTTTTGAGATTCTTGCCCTCTGCAGTTTTCGTTTTGAGGTTCTTCCCCTGCACTATGCAGAATTGCAGACGAAGTTCATATGTTTTTTCGCTGGTTCCCAAGGAAATCAAGAGTGTTGGTCCTTTCATTTGCGGAGACATCCTGCAAGAATATATAGCTCTTAATATTCTGCTGTTACGTTCTACATCTCGAATTCTCAATGTACCTCTTTCCATTGGCATGTCATTTTGAGCTCGAGGGTGAGTTCAATCAATGATTATTTCTGTAGTTTTTTTCTTTGTTAACAAAGTTAAAAGGATGGTACCGAGCACCTATGAATTTCTATTTATAAAATATAAATTATATATCACTTATTTTAACTTTAGTTATACTATTTATCCGTTAACTGGGCAGATCTAGTGCAGTGCCCAGAGCTATTTGCGAAGCAGTCTTTTCATGTTTAACTGGAATGAACAGTGCTTTCTTGTTTATCTGTCAACTCAATAGGAGTATATCAAATTTCTGGTCTTACAATTCGTTAGATTCGTGCCACCTCCTAGTACCTTTCCTTGTCAACAGAACTGGCACAAGTGCTCAGTTTTACCTCTCTTAAGAAGACGTTTTTACTACTAGAGAGAGGCAAAATTAAGGAGTGGTATTGAATTAAGGACACACATTTAAAAGTCCCTTTTATTTTTTATTTTTGCATCAACTTGAATTTCTCACCGTACGATTCATTTAGAGGTATGTGCCACATCCTACGAGCTCTCCTTGTCAATTGAATTGACAACTGACTTCAATACACTCAGGTTTGGTTCAGCGGGGGTTCAGGTGTTGGGGAGGAGGCAGGATGGCAACTTGGCAAGCAACAGGGGTAGCGACGGTCTTGTGCTTTGGTCAGGGAACGGTCACTGGTAGATTCTGATGATAAAATCTGTCATAAGATAGGTAGAATTTGCTTTAATTTTTGAAAGTACAATTGAATAGTAGTCCCGAATGCACAAACAACTTGCTACCAAATCTTAACTCTAAAGCCTAGAAAAGTACCATAAAAGATTCGATGATAGGTGTGAGTGACAACTATATCTTTCATACATCTTTAGGCTATCTCCAACAGATTCTCTATCTCACTCCCTATTTTAAACTATTTTCTACAAATAGTACATATACAGTGTAAATAATGTTATACACGCCTGCACGCACGGCGTTGCTGGAGTTGGCCTTAGCTCCTGATGACCTTGACCGTCTATTTAGTATGCCCTTGATGACCTTGATCCTCTGCTTAGTGTGTGGTTGTTCCATACTATGCTTGACAATTGCATATATAGTCTATCGTGCATTCTCTAAGATTGTTAGTGTTACGTGGGTCTTATCCGGTTCGTTTAAGTGAATGAACCAAACTTATTTCTCGCATCCTAATCTAGGACACAATAATTTTATGATTGTGGTATCCTTTTATATCGAGTACATTAAATAGAAAGTGATCTGACATGTGAACCAATGTGTGATGTATCCCTCTTATAAATATGACTTTAGAGATCCAATTTGTATCTATATGGCGAGTGAAAGGAAAGTCACCACTGTCTACCTCGTCGTCTCTTAGCCGACTCATCATTCTAATGACGTCACCATCCAACACCAAAGATATAACCTACGAGTTCTCATGCATTTAGTGGCTAGGGTTCATGAGCAAGATTGTATTAGAACTAACGGTGATAACAGGGCCATAGATACGAGGCTTAGATGTTGCTAGAGGCATAGGGCGGGACGTACCCGACGATTATGGAGCTCTCGCCTATGACATAGTTCTGCTCGTCACCGACACTCGTGGTGCTCTTGACCATGCCATAGCTCCACGTTGCGAATGATGGTACTGCTACATAGGCGTCGCCTCAAGTTCTAGTTGTCTTAACAAGTCAGCCCCTGTGGTCGGTTGAAGCTGGGGCTAGGGCTAAGCATGGACGAAGGTACCAATATGGCACGATATTGCTTGAGCAATACCTTGGCCCAACACAAGAAGGTACCAATAGTAAAAAATCCTATCCCTAAACCCTAACACATCTAGCCTTCATGAGTAGGCCTCCCATCAGAGTCTAAAACGACACTGCCACCCGCTTCCTCCACGCTCTGCCTAGGTCCTCTCAAACTTCAGAAAGAAGATGATTTGTAAAGTTTGATCTAGAGCAAATCACAACTACGCAAACAGATTCAAAATCCCCATTTGATTAGAGTTTTGTTGGGGTTTTCTCAAACAAACTCAAAACGAGGTGATTTTAGATCACGACCACAAACTGCTCAAACATGATGTTTGCAGTGGTCTAGAAAGTGACCATCACTAGAAGGCAATTCCCAACACAAACCACAACTCAAGAAATTGACGGTTCTCCCAAAATTCAGAAAGAGAAGAGAGGGGTTGAGAGCGGAGACAAAATCAAATAAAAACTGTAGCAAACACAAAATGAGCACATGCTTTGATAAACACTGGACCATGAGTAGTTAGGGGCACATTTCCTCTCAAAATTTGGAGTACACAGCTGCGGAGTACAAAACACCTGCGAATCTCAACCTAGAGCAATACTAGAGAATAGAAACAAAGGGTGCAAGAGCTCTAAGCCAAAAGAGATCGCTGCACAACTAGTACTCTCCTCCTATTTATAGAGAGTTATTTCACTACCCTAAACTACCCCTAAATACATAGAGTCTATCCACTTAGCCAAGTGCAAAATGGACCGACTCTTGGGATTTTCATCCGACGAGCATGCACTCTTCATGAAGTTTCTTCGCCTCGACACACCCTTCACGATGATGCCACATGCCGCCTCTTATTCCCGTTGGAATCGTAACCACTGAGTTTTGAGGCCCAAACTCGGTGAAAACCTATCATCCATAGTGCTAGGTGGTTTTGGGGCTCAACCACCAAATCATCGCGAGTAGCACACCGTGTGTGCATCCCCCACATCCTAGACATGTGTTCCACTAGTCCTTGACCACGCCGGCGACATGATCCACTCTACCACGTCCTCGCTTTAGTGCATGTCCCAAGTGTCAGCCACCATGGCTGTCCCAACGCTCGTCCTTCATCGCTCCCAGTTCATCGACATAAACCCGCATGACCTTCACCTTCGTCGTCGGTCACCGTCCCTATGCTCCACACCTACACACCACAAGTAGAGAGATATGGTTGCACAAATACATAACTCATGCCCCAGTTAGTCCACACGACTCAACCCGAGACGCTACCATTACCATCACTGATCACAACCCGAACTACAAGGGACAAATCAACCTTGTGTTCGCAGTTGGAAACAAAAACAAGGGAAACAAGACTACCCAAAAAGTTATACCTTTGAAATTTGATAGTTGTTTATAATGTGCAAATGATTGTGTGAAGACCAGACATATGGCTCATGGATGTAATGTGTTCTAATACATGGTATATGATTTGAAAAATGACACATTTGAAGAGTTATTCTAGCCAAGGTTGTTGGAAGTGGACCAAGTACTCATGCTAGTGGAGTTTCCCATGAACCAAAGTAGAAGTTCATGTTCAAGAGGATAATAGTGAAGAAGTTGCACTGGTTCATGCATGAGGAGAATGCACCTGTTCGATATGTCAATGGTGAAGATGTTAATGGTCAAGTCAAAGGTATAAATCAATTCAATCTAGATCACATTATTTCTGATCCGAGACTTCATATTCCAACTGATCATTTTTCTCCACAATCACATTATAAAGGAGCTATCAAAAACATTAGTTCAGGCAAAATAGTTGGTTGGGATATAACATGGAGAAGAATAAGGCGTATTGCTTCTATTGTTACCTTTTTAAGCATGATCGAATGGATGATAAGTTATGTCATGACACATTACAAAAGTTGACTTCTCATAGTGGAGGAATGTTTATATGACATTTCCAAAACATGTTGGTGGACCTAATAGCATACACAATGCTGCAACAATAACATTCCATGATTTTCATAACCAAAGGTCAAGTGTAAGACATAAGGTTTCAAATTATAATAAAGATGCTTTGGTTAAATATGAGACCTAGCTGTAAACTTCCTTTAGTATTGTCAATCTTCTTGCTTTGCAAGCTGAAGTATTCCATGGACATTATGAGACTAGTACTTTCTTAAATAAAGGTATTTTTTAGAATTTCTTGATTGGTACAAACAAAGAAGTGAATAGGTCAGAAGAGCTTTTGATGAGTTATGTCCCAAAAATGCTAAAACGACTTCCAAAACGATTCAAAAAGAACTTGCAAACTGCTGTGTAGAAGCAGTCACACCGGTAATAAAAAAAGAAGTGGGAGATTATCTATTTTCTATTCTTATTGATGAATCCTATGATATATTAGTTAAATAACAAATGGCTGTGAGATTTGTCAATAAAAAGGTGAAGTGATAGATTTATTTTTGGGTATCAAGCATGTGAAGGACACGACATCAGAATCATGGAAGAAAGCATCAGTTGAGATGTTAAGTGATCATTGATTAGTTGTTGCAAAACTTTGAGGGCAGGGGTATGGTGGTGCTTCTAATATGAGAGGTGAATTTAATGGTCTTCAAAAATTAATTCAAGATGAGAACACATTTGCTTTCTATGTTCATTGATTTGCTCATTAATTGCAATTTATAGTTATTGCTGTCTTGAAAATGTTGTGCAATTATTGAGGATTTCATTGACTATGTAACATCAATTATGATTAGCACTAGTGCTTCTTCCAAAGGAAGGATATATTACAACATAAGCATCACTTAAATCTCTTATCTAAGTTGGGAAGCAGAGAAATTTCATCACAGAGAGGCAAACGACTATCCGATGTGCCGTGCATCGGGCATTACAATGGTTCACCAGATCTCTAGCATGGCATAGAGAATCTGTTTGATGTTCAATTGCTAGCTAACGTGGAGGAGCACCAAACCAGTCTAGTGCAACACTGGAGGCGCACCAGACTGGTCCGATGTGACGTAGAACAACTAGATTCCTCCAATGGCTATTTTGGGAGTGGGGCTCTATATACCCCATCAACCATCTATTCTCAAGTTTGGGAGCCTAAGAAACATTGCTAGAGAGTTTAGACACATTTCCATAGCTCCATACACCCAAGTGCTTAATAGAATCACTCGGTGATTAGCATAGGTGCTTTCGAAGTGCTTAGGTTAGTTAAATTGCTATTGTGTTTTTTCTAGGTTTGTTTCTAGTTGTTTGAGTGAGGTTAGAAAATCCACAACCATCCTCGGCTCTTGCACGAGCCGTTGTAGTTGTACAGAATGGGATGAGAGTCTTATGAGATTACACCAACTATGTTTGGGGTGTGACCACCACCATGTATCGGAGGGAATGAGGCCCACGACGTTTCGGCTAGAAGCATGATAGTGAAGACAACAAGGAGCATCCAAGAGACACAAGAAGCAGAGCACCACTTATATGGTGGTTATCTACATAGTTACCTGCCTAAATTGCTTTGCCCTCGCATGGGCTTGCCTCTGCGTAGGGGCAACAACGAGGATTAGTAAGAAACTTACGTGGTTCTTGATACCTTGATAAAAATACCGGTGCATCAACGGGAGTTTGCATCTCTACCTCCTTTAAGCTTATACATTTATTGTTTAGTTAAATTGTGCTCTTTATCATTCTTAGCCTAAAACATAGGCTCGTTTGTAGGACTGGAGCTTAGGTTGCAAAACTTCGATTTGTGGTAGAGATAGCAACACTTAGACAAAACCTTTGTTGCACTAGCTCGCACGGTTATTTGCATAGTTTTTGTTTAAGAGATTATCTATTGGCATAGTTTAGAGCGTGAGAAATATAAGTCCTAATTAACCCCCTCTTAGGCATTTACGTTCCATTTAGGGTCAATGTGGGATTCAATAATAGAAGTCTTAGAAATTGTGTATCAACATGAGCTCAATCCATCAGATGCAAGTGGATTTGTTGAAAAAACAAAGTGTTTCAACTTTTGTTTATGATGAAGATGATGTTACAAATCCTCCATATCACAAATGAGTTTTCTCTTCTCTTGCAAAGAAAGGATCAAAATGTTGTCCAAACTGTCTTTGGTTGTTAATGTGAGAACACTTTTGATTAATTTGAGAAGCGGGGATTGGGAGGCATTGTTGGAAGAAACCACAACATTTTGCCATGCAAATGATATCCCAATATCAGATATGAGTGATGTTGTACCATAGTTTTGTCGATGAAGGAAAGGTGGGAGAAACAATATCACTATAGAGCATTTTTATCATGTTGATACTTTATATGCTGATATATATATATATTCTATCACCACATAATTTGATCATCGCTTTAAAAACCTATCTTCAAAGTTGCTTGTGTGTTTTTTCTTGTATTGACCCAAGAAGTTCGTTCTCTAAGTTTGATGTGGATAAGCTTGCTCAGCTCATGGATATCTATTATGATGATTTTTTTATAACACCTTACTTTTGCATGGTACAAAACTTATTTGAGTTCACAAATAATATGTTGCAAATCTTGAGAGGAATTTGAAAATTCCCTTTTAAACATAAGATGATCTAAATAAAATTTGAAGTGATTTCGAGTTCATTTGATTTAAATTTGAAAATCAAATTAAATTCAAATCTAGAAAATATAAAAAGAGAAAACAATGGCCAGGGTGCCCAACGTGGCATTCGGTCCAGTAACCCCGTGGCCGCGGTCACACCCTCTCGCTGATAGGAAGGACCAGCTTGTCGACGTCGTTGTCTCACAACACGCGCACAGAGTCGCTAATTGAGAGCACCTAGAGGGGGGGTGAATAGGTGATCCTGTAAAATCAAACACTAAATAGCCACAAAACTTAGTTATAGAAGTGTTAGTGCGACTAAGTAGTTTTGAGGCGAGTTCTTGTGAATGAAAACAATCACAGAGAAAGCAGCACAAGAGACACACGATTTTATCCCGTGGTTCGGCCAAGTAACACTTGCCTATTTCCACGTTGTGGCGACCCAATGGACGAGGGTTGCACTCAACCCCTTTCAAGTGATCCGATGATCAACTTGAATACCACGTCTTTCCTTTAGTGTATTTCCCCGTTTGCGAGGAATCTCCACAACTTGGAGTCTCTCGCCCTTACAATAGAGATCACAAAGAAGGCATAGAGTAAGGTTGGGAGAAGCAACACACGCAAGACTCAAATACGCAGCACAACCACACACACAAGTGAAGACTTGAGCTCAAATGACAACTCAGGGAGTGCACAACTCGAATGGAGCCCAAATCACTAACACTATGAAGCGAATGCGCGAGAGCGGAGTCTGGATGCTTTTGAATACTTAGAGAATGCTTGGTGTCCTCCTCCATGCGCCTAGGGGTCCCTTTTATAGCCTCAAGGCAGCTAGGAGCCGTTGGAGACCAACTTGGATGGCCAATCTTGCCTTCTGTCGAGTGCATCACCGGACAGCTATGTTCATATCCGGTGTTTGATTTCTTTCCATACGGAGAGCAGCCGACCGTTGCTCCCCGGGATCGGTTGGCGTTCCCAACTGACCGTTGGCACGACCACGTGTCGCGCGAAGATTGCGTGGCTGACCGTTGGCTCACCGGACAGTCCGGTGCACCACCAGACAGTCCAGTGAACTTTAGCCACGTCGCCTTTCTTCATTCCCGAGAGCGATGAGTTCGCGCGGATGACTCACCGGACAGTCCGGTGCACCACGAACAGTCTGGTGAATTATAGCCGTACACCACCGTCGATTCCCGAGAGCAGCACTTTCACCAGAGACCAGCCTGGCGCACCGGACACTGTCCGGTGCACCACCAGACAGTCCGGTGTGCTAGACCGAGATGAAGTTTGGCTGCACAGAGCCAAGTACTTTCCATTTCTTTTCTCCTTTTGTCACTGTTTCTAGCACTTAGACAAACACATTAGCGTTCAAAAAACAATGTACTAAGACTAGAAACATACCTTGTGCCTTGATTTGTACTTCTCACTTTATTTGGCACATAAGAACTTAATCAAACGTGTTGGATATTTAATCACCAAAACATTATAGAAATGGCCCAAGGGCACATTTCCCTTTCAATCTCCCCCTTTTTGGTGATTTATACCAACACATCTAAAAAGCAACAAAAGAAGTGCAACATCAAATGCAATTGAAGACCAAATTGTTTTTCTTATGATTTGACATATTTGGATCACTCTTTGCCACCACTTGGTTTGTTTTTGCAAATCAAATTCTTTTTCCTATCACTAAGTCAAACACACTTGTTTGGGCAAATAGAGAGATATTCCAAAAGTAAAATTAATCAAGTGCCAAAAACTCTCCCTTTTCCCATAATCAAAATTCTCCCCCATAAGAGACCAAATTTTTTGCAATAAGAGTATTTTGGACAAATCACAAATTCTAACTCTACTATTTTCAAAATTCTCAAATGGTTGGCTGATCCAGTTGCTTTGGCCTTAGTTTCTCCCCCTTTGGCATTAAGCACCAAAACGGGATCACTTTTGGCCTTTTAACCCCATTGCCTCACCAAAAATGTCAATTAAGAGCAAAAAGGCAATGAGATTGCAAGTATGAACTTGGAAGTAAGTACACAAATACCGGAGTGCAGTGGAAGTCTTTTCATCGTCCAAGTTCAATTTTCCCTTTCAATGCACCTTTGAGACTACATCAAGTGTACTCAAACAAACAAGTTAGTCTCAAAGGGTCAAGTTGTAGCACATCTCCCCCTTAATATGTGCATCATTCGCATATGGACTTGTGAGGTCCAGGGATCACTTGTACAACTTGAGCACCATAACTAACAATAATTGATTGAAATGCACAAAGTAACATGATTAAAGGCATAGAACACATGTATGCTGTAGATCAATCCAAGTTACGCGAATCTAAGACATTTAGCTCACTACGCAACCTGCAAAACCTTTTCTCATCTAAAGGCTTAGTGAAGATATCAGCTAGCTGGTTCTCGGTGCTAATATGGTACACCTCGATATCTCCCTTTTGCTGGTGGTCTCTCAGGAAGTGATGCCGGATGTCTATGTGCTTAGTGCAGCTGTGTTCAACAGGATTATCCGCCATGCAGATTGTACTCTCATTGTCACAAAGGAGTGGGACTTTGCTTAGATTGTAGCCAAAGTCCCAGAGGGTTTGCCTCATCCAAAGTAGTTGCACGCAACACTGTCCTGCGGCAACATACTCGGCCTCAGCGGTGGATAGGGCAACGGATGTCTGTTTCTTGGAACTCCAGGACACCAGGGAACTTCCTAGAAATTAGCACGTCCCTGATGTACTCTTCCTATCAACCTTGCACATAGCATAATCGGAGTCTGGATATCCAATCAAGTCAAAGGTAGACCCCTTTGGATACCAGATCCCGAAGCAAGGCGTCTGTCACCCTGATTTTGAGGGTATAAAATTTCTTTCTAATTATCACCCAAAATCAGGTGTTACTCTTCCTTTTCTCACTCTAGGTTTTCCCTCTCCCTAGATTCTTTCTCCCTTTTTTTCCTTTTGATTAGAAATAGATTAAACTAGTGGAGGTTAATTATCTATTTTTGCCAAGACCTTTTGAGTCATGACATGTTGCATCACGCTGAGCTTAAAATATTCTTTGAATTATTGCACATGTTTGAATTTATTTGAATTTGAAACCTAGTTTGAATTTGGATTTGAAAATCCTATAGAAAAGAAATAGAAAAAGGAATTAGAAAATCCAGAGAAAAAGAAAAAAGAGAAAGCAGCCCAGCCGACCCAGCTAAGCCCAGCTAGGCCGCACGCTCGCGCGCCTGCCGCCCCTGACAGGTGGAACCTGTCTGTCAGCGGCAGTTCTCCTCTCTCTCGCGCGCCCTCTCTCTCTCACTCGCTGCCTAATGGGGCTGATCTATCGGCGCCCGTTTTTCTCAACCGCACGCGCTCTCTTTCTCTCTCTATCTCGCGGACCCGAGCCAGTCGTCGAACCGTTGCCCCGCGCACCCCTTTCTTCTCTCCCTGCGCCGTGGGCCAGCCCTGTCAGCTCCGCCTTCTACTCGCTCGTCGTGGACCGGCGCGTGCGCACTCACGCACGTCACCGGGTTTCTCGGCCACGACGCCCACCCTCGCGTCCAGCTCCCTTCTTATAGCCCCGCCTGTGCCCCGCGCACACCCCTCACCTCATTTCGCGCAGCTTCACCCTCTCTTGCGCTCTGCCAATGCCACCAGCCACCGCCGGAGACCCGCGCCCGCATTCCTAGCCATTTAGTTCACCGGAGTCCGCGCCAAGCCTCCCCGAGCTCCGCCCCGAGGTGAGACACTCGTCCCCATGCCCAATTTCCCTTATTGTGCCCTGTGTTCGGTCAATTTCGCCTTCGACGGTGCTCGGCCGCGGCGGTCCGCCGTGCCCACGCGGTGGCCGGCCGATTTGGCCTGGTCTAGTTCACCGAAGTAGGTCTCTGTGTCATCCCTGTCTCTGTTGAAGTTAGCCCAAGCCTTAGCGTGCCTTAAGTCCCTTCCCTGTGGTCGGAATGGCTCACCGGAGTTTCTCCGGCCCGCCTGAGGCCACCTCACCGCCGCTCTCCCCTCTTTGCCCGTGGATTCATGGCCTCTTCCCCGCCATCGAGTTAGCCGTGGCGCCCTCTTCCCCTTTGCCCAACTCCAGCGACCCCGGAGCCACCCTAGCCCACGCCTGCCTCAACTACGACGACCTTACCACCGCGGAGAGGAGCGGCACCGCCCGAAGCCATCTATTTTCCCTCGATCTGATTTCCCCTCCGTCCAATTCAGATCGAACGGCCCGGACCGCGGGATACTGCTTCACGCACGCGTGCCTGACACGCCCTGTCCCGCATGTCAGCGCCACCCGCAGCCGCTCATCCTTCCCGGTCTGACTTTCCCCGTCTGATCTTGATCGAACGGTGAAAGGGAATTAGGCTTACACCTAGTCCCTAATTAATTTTGGTGGTTGAATTGACCAACACAAATTATTGGACTAACTAGTTTGCCCAAGTGTATAGATTATACAGGTGTTAAAGGTTCACACTCAGCCAATGAAAAGACCAAGTTTTGGATTCAACAAAGGAGCAAAAGGGGCAACCGAAGGCACCCCTGGTCTGGCGCACCGGACTGTCCGGTGCGCCACCGGACATGTCCGGTGCACCAGGGGGACTCAGACTCAAACTCGCCACCTTCGGGAATTCCCTGAGGCGACTCGGCTATAATTCACCGGACTGTCCGGTGTACACCGGACAGTGTCCGGTGCGCCAAGGGAGGTCGGCCTCAGGAACTCGCCAGCTTCGGGAAACTCCAACGGCTAGTCCACTATAATTCACCGGACTGTCCGGTGTGCACCGGACTGTCCGGTGCGACTCCGGAGCAACGGCTAACTCCGCGCCAATGGCTACCTGCTGTGCAATAAATGCGCGCTCTGCGCGCGCAGAAGGCAGGCGCGCCCATTCCGGCGCACCGGACAATGAACAGGAGTTGTCCGGTGTGCACCGGACACCCAGGCGGGCCCACAAGTCAGAAGCTCCAACGGTCAGAATCCAACAGCAGTGATGACGTGGCAGGGGGCACCGGACTGTCCGGTGTGCACCAGACTGTCCGGTGCGCCATCGAGCAGACAGCCTCCCAACGACCACTTTTGGTGGTTGGGGCTATAAATACCCCAACCACCCCACCATTCATTGCATCCAAGTTTTCCACTTCCCAACTACTACAAGAGCTCTAGCATTCAATTCTAGACACACCAAAGAGATCAAATCCTCTCCAATTCCACACACAAAACCCTAGTGACTAGAGAGAGTGATTTGCTTGTGTTCATTCGAGCTCTTGCGCTTGGATTGCTTTCTTCTTTCTTGATTCTTTCTTGTGATCAAACACTCACATTGCAATTGAGGCAAGAGGCACCAATTGTGTGGTGGCCCTTGCGGGAAGTTTGATTCCCAAGTGATTTGAGAAGAGAAGCTCACTCGGTCCGAGGGACCGTTTGAGAGAGGGAAGGGTTGAAAGAGACCCGGCCTTTGTGGCCTCCTCAACGGGGAGTAGGTTTGCAAGAACCGAACCTCGGTAAAACAAATCCGTGTGTCTCACTTCATTATTTGCTTGCGATTTGTTTTGCGCCCTCTCTCGCGGACTCGTTTATATTTCTAACGCTAACCCGGCTTGTAGTTGTGTTTATATTTGTAAATTTCAGTTTCGCCCTATTCACCCCCCCTCTAGGCGACTATCAATTGGTATCAGAACCCGGTGCTTCATTAGAGCCTAACCGCTCGAAGTGATGTCGGGAGATCACGCCAAGAAGGAAATGGAGACCGGCGAAAAGCCCACTACAAGCCACGGGAGCACTTCATCGGAAGAGTCCCGCACCAAGAGGAAGGAGAAGAAGAAGGACTCCTCCAAACGGAAGGAGAAAAGGTCTTCCTCTTCTCACCACAAAGAGAAGAAGGAAAAATCTTCTTCCCACAAGCCGCATCGGAAAGGCGACAAGCACAAGAGGATGAGGAAGGTGGTCTACTACGAGACCGACACTTCATCAACATCTACCTCCGACTCCGATGCGCCGTCCGTCACTTCTAAGCGCCAAGAGCGCAAGAAGTATAGTAAGATTCCCCTACGCTACCCTCGCATTTCCAAATATACACCTTTACTTTCCGTCCCATTAGGCAAACCACCAACTTTTGATGGTGAAGATTACGCTAGATGGAGCGATTTAATGCGATTTCATCTAACCTCGCTCCACAAAAGTATATGGGATGTTGTTGAGTTTGGTGCACAGGTACCGTCCGTAGGGGATGAGAACTATGATGAGGATGAGGTGGCCCAAATCGAGCACTTCAACTCTCAAGCAACAACAATACTCCTCGCCTCTCTAAGTAGAGAGGAGTATAACAAAGTACAAGGGTTGAAGAGCGCCAAGGAGATTTGGGATGTGCTCAAAACCGCGCACGAGGGAGACGAGCTCACCAAGATCACCAAGCGGGAAACGATCGAGGGGGAGCTCGGTCGGTTCCGGCTTCGCAAAGGGGAGGAGCCACAACACATGTACAATCGGCTCAAGACATTGGTAAATCAAGTGCGCAACCTCGGGAGCGTAAAGTGGGATGACCACGAGATGGTTAAGGTTATTCTAAGATCTCTTATTTTCCTTAACCCTACTCAAGTCCAATTAATCCGTGGTAATCCTAGATATACTAAAATGACCCCCGAGGAAGTTATCGGGAATTTTGTTAGTTTTGAGTGCATGATCGAAGGCTCGAGGAAGATCAACGAGCTTGATGATGCCACCACATCCGAAGCTCAACCCGTTGCATTCAAGGCAACGGAGGAGAAGAAGGAGGAGTCTACACCAAGTCGACAACCAATAGACGCCTCCAAGCTCGACAATGAGGAAATGGCGCTCGTCATCAAGAGCTTCCGCCAAATCCTCAAGCAAAGGAAGGGGAAGGACTACAAGTCCCGCTCCAAAAAGGTTTGCTACAAATGTGGTAAGCCCGGTCATTTTATTGCTAAATGTCCCATATCTAGTGACAGTGACCGAGGCGACGACAAGAAGGGGAGAAGAAAGGAGAAGAAGAGATACTACAAGAAGAAGGGCGGCGATGCCCATATTTGTCGGGAGTGGGATTCCGACGAAAGCTCAAGCGACTCCTCCGACGACGAGGACGCCGCCAACATCGCCATCACCAAGGGACTCCTCTTCCCCAACGTCGGCCACAAGTGCCTCATGGCAAAGGACGGCAAACGGAAGAAGGTTAAATCTAACTCCTCCACTAAATATGAATCTTCTAGTGATGATAATGTTAGTGATGAGGAGGATAATTTGCGTTCCCTTTTTGCCAACCTTAACATAGCTCAAAAGGAAAAATTAAATGAATTGATCAGTGCTATTCATGAAAAGGATGACCTTTTGGATTCCCAAGAGGATTGTCTAATTAAAGAAAACAAAAAACATGTTAAGGTTAAAAAGGCTTATGCTCTAGAAGTAGAAAAATGTGAAAAATTATCTAGTGAGCTAAGCACTTGCCGTGAGATGATTGACAACCTTAGGAATGAGAATGCTAGTTTAAATGCTAAGGTTGATTCTCATGTTTGCATTGTTTCAACTTCCAATCCTAAAGATAATAATGATGATTTGCTTGCTAGGATTGAAGAATTAAACATTTCTCTTACTAGCCTTAGATTAGAGAATGAAAATTTGATTGCTAAGGCTAAAGATTTTGATGTTTGCAATTCTATTATTTCCGACCTTAGAACTAAGAATGATATGTTACATGCTAAGGTTGTTGAATTAAAATCTTGCAAACCCTCTACATCTATTGTTGAGCATGTATCTATTTGTACTAGATGTAGAAATGTTGATGTTGATGCTATTCATGATCATATGGCTTTAATTAAACAACAAAATGATCATATAGCAAAACTAGATGCTAAAATTGCCGAGCACAACCTAGAGAATGAGAAATTTAAATTTGCTCGTAGCATGCTTTATAATGGGAGACGCCCTGGCATTAAGGATGGCATTGGCTACCAAAGGGGAGACAATGTCAAACTTAGTGCCCCTCCTAAAAGATTGTCAAATTTTGTTAAGGGCAAGGCTCCCATGCCTCAGGATAACGAGGGTTACATTTTATACCCTGTCGGTTATCCCGAGGACAAAATTAGGAAAATTCATTCTAGGAAGTCTCACTCTGGCCCTAATCATGCTTTTATGTATAAGGGTGAGACATCTAGTTCTAGGCAATCAACTCGTGCTAAGTTGCCTAAGAAGAAAATTTCTAATGCATCAAATGATCATGCTATTTCATTTAAAACTTTTGATGCTTCTTATGTGTTGACTAACAAATCCGGCAAAGTAGTTGCCAAATATGTTGGGGGCAAGCACAAGGGGTCAAGGACTTGTGTTTGGGTACCCAAAGTTCTTGTGTCTAATGCCAAAGGACCCAAAACCATTTGGGTACCTAAAGTCAAGAACTAAAATTGTTTTGTAGGTTTATGCATCCGGGGGCTCAAGTTGGATACTCGACAGCGGGTGCACAAACCGCATGACTGGGGAGAAAAGGATGTTCTCCTCCTACGAGAAAAACCAAGATCCCCAACGAGCTATCACATTCGGGGATGGAAATCAAGGTTTGGTCAAAGGTCTTGGTAAAATTGCTATATCTTCTGACCATTCTATTTCCAATGTTTTTCTTGTAGATTCTTTAGATTACAATTTGCTTTCCATATCCCAATTATGTCAAATGGGCTACAACTGTCTATTCACTGATGTAGGTGTCACTGTCTTTAGAAGAAGTGATGATTCAATAGCATTTAAGGGAGTGTTAGAGGGTCAGCTATACTTGGTAGATTTTGATAGAGCTGAACTCGACACTTGCTTAATTGCTAAGACTAACATGGGTTGGCTCTGGCACCGCCGACTAGCCCATGTTGGGATGAAGAATCTTCACAAGCTTCTAAAGGGAGAACACATTTTAGGATTAACAAATGTTCATTTTGAGAAAGACAGGGTTTGTAGCGCATGCCAGGCGGGAAAGCAAGTTGGAGCTCATCATCCACACAAGAACATCATGACGACCGACAGGCCACTGGAGCTCCTACACATGGATCTATTCGGCCCGATTGCTTACATAAGCATCGGCGGAAGTAAGTACTGTCTAGTTATTGTGGATGATTATTCTCGCTTCACTTGGGTATTCTTTTTACAGGAAAAATCTCAAACCCAAGAGACCTTAAAGGGATTCTTGAGACGGGCTCAAAATGAGTTCGGCTTAAGGATCAAGAAAATAAGAAGCGACAACGGGACGGAGTTCAAGAACTATCAAATCGAAGGCTTCCTTGAGGAGGAGGGCATCAAGCATGAGTTCTCCTCTCCCTACACGCCACAACAAAATGGTGTAGTCGAGAGGAAGAATCGAACTCTATTGGACATGGCAAGAACCATGCTTGATGAGTACAAGACACCGGACCGGTTTTGGGCCGAAGCGGTCAACACCGCCTGCTACGCCATCAACCGGCTATATCTTCACCGAATCCTCAAGAAGACATCCTATGAACTCCTAATCGGTAAAAAGCCCAACATTTCATACTTTAGAGTTTTTGGTAGCAAATGCTTTATTCTTGTTAAAAGAGGTAGAAAATCTAAATTTGCTCCTAAAACTGTAGAAGGCTTTTTACTTGGTTATGACTCAAACACAAGGGCATATAGGGTCTTTAACAAGTCCACTGGACTAGTTGAAGTCTCATGTGACGTTGTGTTTGATGAAACTAACGGCTCTCAAGTAGAGCAAGTTGATCTTGATGAAATAGGTAATGAAGAGGCTCCATGCATCGCGCTAAGGAACATGTCCATTGGGGATGTGTGTCCTAAGGAATCCGAAGAGCCTCCAAATGCACAAGATCAACCATCCTCCTCCATGCAAGCATCTCCACCAACTCAAAATGAGGATGAGGCTCAAGTTGATGAAGGGCAAAATCAAGAAGATGAGCCACCTCAAGATAATGGCAATGATCAAGGGGGAGATGAAAATAATCAAGAAAAGGAGGATGAGGAAGAACCAAGGCCGCCACACCCAAGAGTCCACCAAGCAATACAACGAGATCACCCCGTCGACACCATCCTCGGCGACATTCATAAGGGGGTAACTACTCGATCTCGGGTTGCTCATTTTTGTGAACATTACTCTTTTGTCTCCTCTATTGAGCCACACAGGGTAGAGGAAGCTCTCCAAGATTCGGATTGGGTGGTGGCGATGCAAGAGGAGCTCAACAACTTCACTAGGAATGAGGTATGGCATTTAGTTCCACGTCCTAACCAAAATGTTGTAGGAACCAAATGGGTCTTCCGCAACAAGCAAGACGAGCATGGTGTGGTGACAAGGAACAAAGCTCGACTCGTGGCCAAAGGATACTCACAAGTCGAAGGTTTGGATTTCGGTGAAACCTATGCACCCGTAGCTAGGCTTGAGTCAATTCGCATATTATTGGCCTATGCTACTTACCATGGCTTTAAGCTTTATCAAATGGACGTGAAAAGTGCCTTCCTCAATGGACCAATCAAGGAAGAGGTTTATGTTGAGCAACCTCCCGGCTTTGAAGACAGTAAGTATCCTAACCATGTTTATAGGCTCTCTAAGGCGCTTTATGGGCTCAAGCAAGCCCCAAGAGCATGGTATGAATGCCTTAGAGATTTCCTTATTGCAAATGGCTTCAAAGTCGGAAAGGCCGATCCTACACTCTTTACTAAAACTCTTGAAAATGACTTGTTTGTATGCCAAATCTATGTCGATGATATTATATTTGGGTCTACTAACGAGTCTACATGTGAAGAATTTAGTAGGATCATGACACAGAAATTCGAGATGTCTATGATGGGGGAGTTGAAGTATTTCTTAGGATTTCAAGTGAAGCAACTCCAAGAAGGCACCTTCATTAGCCAAACGAAATACACTCAAGACATTCTTGCTAAGTTTGGAATGAAGGATGCCAAACCCATCAAGACACCCATGGGAACTAATGGGCATCTCGACCTTGACACGGGAGGTAAGTCCGTGGATCAAAAGGTATACCGGTCGATGATAGGTTCCTTACTCTACTTATGTGCCTCTCGACCGGACATTATGCTTTCCGTGTGCATGTGTGCAAGATTCCAATCCGACCCTAAGGAATCCCACCTTACGGCCGTAAAACGAATCTTGAGATACTTGGCTTATACTCCTAAGTTTGGGCTTTGGTACCCTCGGGGATCCACTTTTGATTTGATTGGTTATTCGGATGCCGATTGGGCGGGGTGTAAGATTAATAGGAAGAGCACATCGGGGACTTGCCAGTTCTTGGGAAGATCCTTGGTGTCATGGGCTTCAAAGAAGCAAAATTCGGTCGCTCTTTCCACCGCCGAAGCCGAGTACATTGCCGCAGGGCATTGTTGCGCGCAATTGCTTTGGATGAGGCAAACCCTGCGGGACTACGGTTACAAATTAACCAAAGTCCCTTTGCTATGTGATAATGAGAGTGCAATCAAAATGGCCGACAATCCCGTCGAGCATAGCCGCACCAAGCATATAGCCATTCGGTATCATTTTCTTAGAGATCACCAACAAAAGGGGATATCGAGATTTCTTACGTTAACACTAAAGATCAATTAGCCGATATCTTTACCAAGCCTCTTGATGAACAAACCTTTACCAAACTTAGGCATGAGCTCAATATTCTTGATTCTCGCAACTTCTTTTGCTAAGATTGCACACATAGCTCATTTACACTTTTGATCATATATGCTATGACTAATGTGTTTTCAAGTCTATTTCAAACCAAGTCATAGGTATATTGAAAGGGAATTGGAGTCTTCGGCGAAAGACAAAGGCTTCCACTCCGTAACTCATCCTTCGCCATCGCTCCAATAAACGGACCTTGTCTTTGGGGGAGAGAGTAAAAGCCCAAAGCAAAAGGACCGGACTTCGTCTTTGGTATAATCTTAACTCATTTACTTATGACCAAAGGGGAAGATAGTACTTTATGGGCTCTAATGATTCCATTTTTAGCGATTCATGCCAAAGGGGGAGAAAATATGAGCCCAAAGCAAAAGGACCGCACCACCACCAATTTCAAAACTTAGTGTTTTCCAAGAAGTATTTATCAATTGGAATCCTGTTGTGTTCAAAAGGGGGAGAAAGTAGTATTTCAAAATGATATATCAAAACCCTCTTGAACACTAAGAGGAGGATTTAATTTAGGGGGAGTTTTGTTTAGTCAAAGGAAAAGCATTTGAAACAGGGGGAGAAAATTTCAAATCTTGAGAATGCTTTGCAAATCTTATTAATGTACCTTTGACTATTTGCAAAAGAACTTTGAAAAGGATTTACAAAAGAATTTGCAAAAACAAAACTCGTGGTGCAAACGTGGTCCAAAATGTTATAAGAAAGAAACATTCCATGCAAGTAGTTATATTGGCTAAATTCCAAGCAACCTTTACCCTTCATTATGTAAACTAGTTCAATTATGCACTTCTATATTTGCTTTGGTTTGTGTTGGCATCAATCACCAAAAAGGGGGAGATTGAAAGGGAATTAGGCTTACACCTAGTCCCTAATTAATTTTGGTGGTTGAATTGACCAACACAAATTATTGGACTAACTAGTTTGCCCATGTGTATAGATTATACAGGTGTTAAAGGTTCACACTCAGCCAATGAAAAGACCAAGTTTTGGATTCAACAAAGGAGCAAAAGGGGCAACCGAAGGCACCCCTGGTCTGGCGCACCGGACTGTCCGGTGCGCCACCGGACATGTCCGGTGCACCAGGGGGACTCAGACTCAAACTCGCCACCTTCGGGAATTCCCTGAGGCGACTCGGCTATAATTCACCGGACTGTCCGGTGTACACCGGACAGTGTCCGGTGCGCCAAGGGAGGTCGGCCTCAGGAACTCGCCAGCTTCGGGAAACTCCAACGGCTAGTCCACTATAATTCACCGGACTGTCCGGTGTGCACCGGACTGTCCGGTGCGACTCCGGAGCAACGGCTAACTCCGCGCCAACGGCTACCTGCTGTGCAATAAATGCGCGCTCTGCGCGCGCAGAAGGCAGGCGCGCCCATTCCGGCGCACCGGACAATGAACAGGAGTTGTCCGGTGTGCACCGGACACCCAGGCGGGCCCACAAGTCAGAAGCTCCAACGGTCAGAATCCAACGGCAGTGATGACGTGGCAGGGGGCACCGGACTATCCGGTGTGCACCGGACTGTCCGGTGCGCCATCGAGCAGACAGCCTCCCAACGGCCACTTTTGGTGGTTGGGGCTATAAATACCCCAACCACCCCACCATTCATTGCATCCAAGTTTTCCACTTCCCAACTACTACAAGAGCTCTAGCATTCAATTCTAGACACACCAAAGAGATCAAATCCTCTCCAATTCCACACACAAAACCCTAGTGACTAGAGAGAGTGATTTGCTTGTGTTCATTCGAGCTCTTGCGCTTGGATTGCTTTCTTCTTTCTTGATTCTTTCTTGTGATCAAACACTCACATTGCAATTGAGGCAAGAGGCACCAATTGTGTGGTGGCCCTTGCGGGAAGTTTGATTCCCAAGTGATTTGAGAAGAGAAGCTCACTCGGTCCGAGGGACCGTTTGAGAGAGGGAAGGGTTGAAAGAGACCCGGCCTTTGTGGCCTCCTCAACGGGGAGTAGGTTTGCAAGAACCGAACCTCGGTAAAACAAATCCGTGTGTCTCACTTCATTATTTGCTTGCGATTTGTTTTGCGCCCTCTCTCGCGGACTCGTTTATATTTCTAACGCTAACCCGGCTTGTAGTTGTGTTTATATTTGTAAATTTCAGTTTCGCCCTATTCACCCCCCCTCTAGGCGACTATCAAACGGCTCGAACCCGCCCGGACCCCCTCGAACCCGCTTGGACCCGCTCAGACTTGCTCGAACCCACTCGGACCCGCTCAGACCCCTTCGGACCCCTGCATCCTCCTGTCAGCACCCAAGTCCTTTGACTCTAGACCCGCTTGGTCAGCGCGCTCTCCCCCTCTGTCGCTGACACCCCCTGGCCCGCTTGTCAGTGCTTGCTCGCGCCCTCACGCGCGCTCTCGGCCACAGATCTAATCTCAGCCGTTGGTTTTAGATCTGACGGTTAGATTCACCCGATACCCCTTCGCGTGGTAGTTTTCTTAAAGAGACCCTTGGTCTACTGGAAATCAACCCACCGTCCCTGGTTTTCGCGCGCAGACCCCGGTATTCTTGCAGATTGAACCCTGGACTTTTAAATATTCCTAGAATTAGACCTAATTTCATATTTTGAATTCCCAAACTTGGTTATTTCATAACTATTGCATATGAACTCCAAATTTAGTGATTCAAATTGCAAAATGTTCATAGGATTATTCTATTTAAACAAAATGGTTTCATTTACTATCTGCACATTCTATTTTTTTATGATTGAACATGAACTAATATAGATGTAGTTTTATTTATTTAATAAAATAAATAAAAGGAGAACCCTAGAGATTTAATCATGTTTAAACTTGTGAGATTAATGATAGGTTCATCTCTGTTCTAAATTATAGGTCACAATAAAATAAATTGATCCATGCTTATGTACTTGTAAATAACACTTAGGGAAATAATAATCTATTTTCAAATAAAGTTAATGTATGCCATAGTTTATGATTATACTTTGAATTCAGTATCCCCTATGTAGTATTATGTCTTTTTAAGATGTGTTCCAATGTTTGTGCATGTTTGGTATGATGTTCATTTGTACTTTCCAAATGTATTGAATGCTCGCTTTATTTAGACAACAAGCAGTCCAAGATTCCTGAGTGTATTGTTGGAGACCTCCCTGAGCAGCAACCTGGTGAAGGCAAGCGTCCTCTGACCTATTATGTCCTACATACTGTGACGGAACCTCCCAAGTAATTAGGCCCACCTACAGTTGTCCTTGTCCAATGGACCTCAGACAACCCTGTAGGTGCCCCTGAACTACTTGACAAGCTCGGTATCTTTCCTTACCTCACCAGGAACGTTTCACCCGTCTTGCAGACATTACAGAACATCGGAGATAAAGAAATGCGAAAGCTATTTCATAAACTTACATTTATTTAGAAAGTAAGATCAAGTTACTTATTACAGACCAGAGCTATAAACGAGTGCTGAGTACACATATCAAGGGAGGCAAAAACTCCTCCCAAGAACTACCAAACAAAAAGATCCTATGTGGAGGACCAAGTCCTCCCGTATCTTCATTCTTGTTTTTCTTCATTAGATACCACCTTGGAGCAAAAGCAACAAAACTTTGTGCTTCCTCACCTAAAAACAACAAAGGGATAAACCCTGAGTATGGAATTACTCAGCAAGTCTTACCCGACTAAGGAAAAGACTCTCAAGGGTATGCTGGATAAATAGGAGTCAAGGAGAGGCTTTAGCAAAAATCAACTTATACTTTTGCAGAAGCAGCTTACTAAAGTGAGTCCTTACTTTCAATCTTTTAACGCCATATTAAGTATTAATAGACTCTATTTGCATCTAGTCTAATTTCAACATCTCATCCATACAACATCATTTTTATCCATAGTGTTCACATCCTGACTTTAGGTTGCAGGGTAGTGACCAAGTCTTCATAACCGCGAAGGTACGGCGATCCGAATCGATTATACTCAGCTGAGGATCTCCAATCACACGACATATGTAGCACTTAACCCTTGCATATGTCAACCCGCCGCCGGGGTTCTTAAGACCGGATCAGGTTCACGCAGACCGAGAGCACAGATACACCACCGTCCAGCCTCTTGCCACGGAGGGTACACGCTACTCTCGCCACCGCTCCACGCCCATCTCGTGTTGTCTTATTCCGGCCTTAGTCTGCCCGAGGCAAGGCTTACCCATGACGAGGCATGTGACCAGTTAAAGGGTCCTCGATCAACAAGCCTACATACGCGTTAATCCTTAATCAACCTGGGTAGAACATCACCTGTTCCTAACCCAAGTCTCAATTTCAGTATTTCCATCCTTAGGATTGTGTCTGTTCCTTAGGATGAAAGAGCATCACAGGGAACTTTGCAGTAAGATCCCACTATTGCTCCAAATGAAAATATTCTTGCAGGTAGAAGCCATCCTCTCCCGGGTTAAATTGAGGACAACCTCTATCCACAAGATCTAAGCAAGGCTAAGCATTTTTGTAAATCATATTTTGATACTTCACAGAAGTATCTATAAAGGTATGGATATCAAGGAAAGCAATGCATCAAAGGGTTTCAAACAACTCCTATGAACCTAATGCACATTTCACTAGACTTAAGTGTGCGAAAGGTATTTAAAACACAAGGAAAGGGGTTGCATGCACCGGGGCTTGCCTTCGTTCGTAGGTGAGTCAGGTTCGGACTTGCAGATGTTGAAGTAGAGCCAAGTCCCTGCCTGAGATTCCAAGGTGGTGGTGTCTTCTCTTGAGTCACCTCACTCACTTCTTCATTCTCTAAATATAACCATATAGGTATATATATAAGAATGAATGCTATGGGATGCTCATGAGGATGCAAAGATAATATAACTTATTATCTATGTCTTGAGTACAACTTTCCTTCACGGAATTCCGGGAACTTAGGGTTCCCGGAGTCGGTAAAGGAGTTCATAGGGTAGGGGTAGGGTTTTTGGGTTCTAGTTATCAAACAATGTTCAAATCAAGCCAAACTCTACCCAAGGCTTCTAAATATTGTGAAAAGCTCACACAAAAAGTTTGGGCAATTTTGGGATTATTATCTTTTTTCTAAAAATCCAGAACCAGTAGTTTAGGCTATTTTAAATACTCTAAAATTCCCTATTTGATCTAAAAATCATGAGTTTATTTTTATTAAATACTACAGGAAATTAGGGTTCTAAGAAAATTAGTCTCATATTTTTAGGATTTTTCTTCAATTTATGACAGATTTCCAAAGCCCGCTAGAAATAGAAAAAGAAAAACAATGAACAGGCTCGGGCCGAAATCAGCCCAAGTCGGCCCAACAAGCGCAGAAACGCGCCAGCGCGCGCCCGCGCTGCGGGTTTTGCAGAAAAGGCCCTGACAAACAGAATAACTTAAAGCGGGGTCAGAGCACTATTTCGGCGAGTCGCTGACATTTGCAGAAATACCCTCGTTCTTCTATTTCTTCTCCACAAACGTCCCTAGCGACGGTGCGCTTGTCGTTCATCACAGACACCGCACGGGCTGGCCATGACCGGCGATGGTCGCCATGTCTAGCTACAGGGAAGGCATAACCGACCCAAGGTTACCCTAGAACATGCTCTAATCGGACTAATTTGGGCCAGGATGTGCCTGACCACGGTGATGGCGGACACCAAGCATTGATCAATACGTTCCGGTTTCATACGTAAGGTAAAGCTCCCTGGGTTGCGTGGATAACAATCCCGAGCACATAGGGGCGCTAAAACACGAGCAACAAGGGCGAGGACGGACCTGGAATCAGTTGGCCGCAAGCAGGCGGTTCACGGCGACGCAGTCGACCGAATTGGGGAAAAATGGCGTTACGGCGGCTCTGGGTGAAATTGGGGGTGGGGATTGAGGCTACACGGCCGTAAGAAACTATAGCTTCACCGTGCATACTCAATTTGGGAGAAGATGGAAAGGGCAGTACGAATTTCTGGTTGTTTCCGAGCTCACTTGAAGAACAGCGAGCGCCTCGCCGTGACTCCTAGCTCCATTTATAGGCACGGCGGCCCAACAGACGACCCCCGACCACGGATAGCAGCGCAAGCGCATGCCTACCACGTCGGAAAGAGATACAGTGAGGGAGATGGAGGCATGGGCGACACCGCGGCAAAATTCACAGGTCATGGTGGCCGCCGGTGAAGGCTTCGGCAGGGCTAGGGCGGTGGCGCCACGTAAGGTTGTCCCTCCCCGACGTTATCCGTTCCCCACTGCACACAAACCCGGACGGCGGCGGCGTGAATTTTGGCGCAAAGAGGTCGCCGGCGGTGAGGTTGTCGTGCTGGCGTTCTGATCTACAGAGAACACTGTACCATGGAGGAGTTCATTCAGATGCCTGACAGAGCCTTTTGAAGCTTAGTTTTCTCTCAATTTTATGTGGTGACTAAGCTAGCTCCCTGTACCAAAATTATAGCCTGACAAACCAGCTACAACTTTGTCATAGCAACCTTGATCAATTTCTCAACAATTTAAGTTTGAATTCACACACCAAATTGGCTCTGTTCTACTGAGAAGCTGAATTACAGAATGGACCAGCCTGACAGCCAAACTTGAGGCCTGATTATCTCCAAACTTCTCTTAACAACTATGCTTTCCTTCTTAAGCAAAGTTGTTCTCCTATGTTAGGTCTTCAACTTTGATGTGGTCACTTAACATGAATTCTCATTATTTTGAAAGCTACACAGCCCCAAAGTTGGGCCTATAACCCCGATTTCAGACTTAGCATAGGAATCAAAATCAAGGTCCTTTTTGCAAATGAGTCCAAAGCTTAGGGTTTAGCTTGCAAGTCCACATATTTGTGAACCAAATGACTTTATATGTTTAAACATAGTAGTTTTTACACTTTAGTCCAAAGGTTCATCACTTTTGCACATAAGCCCCTAGGGTTTAGTTTTAGGGTTTTCCAGGGTTCCAATTAGGGTTTCTGGTATCCCAAGGGTATAAATGTGATTCAAGTTTATTCTTGGGGTCATTTTATGACTTTCACCCTAAAGCTTTTAGGTTTTCCTCAACTTGGGTTAAGTTTTACCCCTTTAACCACTATTTAGGGTTAAGTCCTTTAACCAGGGTTCTATTTGCAAAACACTTTAAACAACACAACTTGTTTGAAGTTTTTGCCTAGTGAATGCACTCTAGGTGTGTCAAACATATGCAATGCCAATGCTATGATGCCATGCTCAAGTTTTAGTTATAGTAACACCAGGGGTGTTACATCCTTCCCCCCATAAAAGAATCTCGTCCCGAGATTAAAAATCCTAGGGTAGGTAATGGTAAGGGAAACACATCACATTTTTATTTCCTTAATTTTGGTACAAGGCAGAGGTGATGTGGGGGTTACTTCTTTATTACAACAACTATACAGGCTTTACAATTTACATGAGGCTAGAAAGCCTGGGAAATTCTTATTCAAGAAGTCTTGAGTTTCCCAAGTAGCTTCATCTTCAGAATGCTGGTTCCACTGTATCTTGTAGAATTTGAGAGTTTTTCTTCGGGTAACCCTGTCCTTTTGATCCAGAACTCGAATAGGATGTTCCGAGTACGTTAAATCTGGTTCCAGGACAACATCAGTCACTTCAACGGTTCGATCAGGAACCCGAAGACACTTCTTCAATTGTGACACGTGGAACACATTGTGCACAGCAGACAATGTTTCGGGGAGCTGAAGTCGGCATGCTACTGGTCCACATTGCTCAAGCACCAAGAATGGACCAATGTATCTGGGTGCAAGTTTCCCTTTTACCCCGAAACGCGATACACCCTTCATTGGTGAAACTTTTAAGTAGACATAATCGTCTACCAGAAAGCATAAGGGTTGTCGTCGTCGGTCTGCATAATTCTTTTGTCGAGTCTGAACTTTCTTCATATTATGGATAATTCTCTGAACCCTTTCTTCGACCTCTTTCACCATATCAGGTCTAAAGAAGTATCTTTCTCCAGGTTCAGACCAATTTAGCGGAGTTCGACACCGTCGTCCATATAAAGCTTCAAAAGGTGCCATCTTGATACTTTCTTGATAACTGTTATTGTATGAAAACTCCGCTAGGGGCAAACATTCATCCCATTTTGGTGAGAAGTCCAGGACACATGCCCGCAGCATATCTTCAAGTATTTGGTTCACCCTCTCAGTCTGTCCACTGGTTTGAGGATGACAGGCCGAACTGTGGAACAACTTAGTACCCAGGGATTTATGAAGTTCTTCCCAAAATTTGGATACGAATTGCAATCCACGATTCGACACCATGGTCTTCGGAACACCATGCAGACTAAGAATACGAACCATGTACAATTGGGCATAGACAGTAACCGGGTGATTTGTCTTGACTGGCAGAAAATGAGAAATTTTCGTAAGCCGATCAACAATAACCCAGATAGAGTCATACCCATTTGTAGTCCTGGGTAATCCCACGATAAAGTCCATACAATATCTTCCCCTTTCCATGTTGGGATAGGTAAGGATTGTAATGGACCATCAGTCTTCATGTATATGGCCTTGACACGTCTACAAGTGTCACGTCTAGTCACACAGTGTGCAATTTCAATTTGCATCTTTGCCCACCAGAAGAACACATAAGGTTCTAGGTGTGCAACTTGCTTTTTCTGATGACACTGTACTATCTGAGTCTGTTGGGTGGCAATTATGCAACTTTACCCAAATAGAATCAGATGCACCATCTTGGGTAAAACACACAAGAAGAGGTTTACCAACAAGTGGCTATAGTAAGTTCATAGCACACGAGACGGGTGTGAATGTCGAATAACATCACGGTCAACTTGTGTTAGCTAGGGAATCCAGGTCCACGAAAGGTGATATAGATTCAAGAAAAATCACCAGTGGAGGGATCTAAAAATGCGGACTTTGCATCTAGTCCATTTTACCGGACACTAGACATGGCTCGACCCAATCACTTATGCTGGAAAAGCATACATGAGGCAATCGAGGCATGACTAGAGCGATGGTTAGGTGGTTATTGACCGACTTAATCTCGATTCTTGAAAATTCTTCCTTAAGAGGGGTTGTACAAAAGTGAGCTTAGACAACTCGATAAAACGATCTCTAAACTCAACCTTCGTTCACCAGGCAGTTACACGTTAGTGAAACCAACTTGTTGAACTACTTTTGACATTGAGCAAGTCCTCTCAGTACCATCGGTAAGCCAAGGGTTGAGAGTTCACATTTGCAAGCCAAAGGTCATGCATTTGGATAGAAATCCATTTGGTCAGGTTGTTCATCCGTTTCTTCAAGCGAGATGAATTATCCACTTGGTTAGGGAATACATAGATTAATTAGGAAAGCGAATGAACAAACTCCTGCATTTCAGCAGCAGGGAAAACCAGTCTTCATTTTGGGAGCTAATCAGTTGTTATTCAACACTAAAAAGATCCAAGGCTTCACCTTTACACAAAGAATGCAAAGGAAACTTGTGTAAGTAGTCACTACCAAGATCAAAAGAAATAAGACCACACATGAAAGTGGTATGGCCTTATGATCCAATGGAAATGACATATGTTGCTTGATCTCTTTACAAACAACAAGAAACTGTTTTAAGGAAGGAGTCCACAGAAGATCACACATCAGTGTAGTTTCATAATGGATCATGACCAGAGACTTCGATACCAACATGCGCCAAGCAGCAGAATCCTGTGTGTACATTCACAGGAGGCTCTCAGTTTCGCCGCGGTACCATAAGTTCTTAACCATGACACCATTACAAAACTGGCACCAATAATGGATCTCACGTGATAAGAACGATTTGCGTAGAGATAACATATTGATATAATCTCATAGTGGATTATGACTACTAACTGTGATACAAACGTGCATCGAGCAGCACAACCTTGTGTGTATACCCACAAGAGGCCCTCGGTTTTGGCGCAGCATCATCAATTTTAGTCATAACGCCAATAACAGACATAACCAATAAGGAATCTCACACAACACAAATAGACTGATCAAGGATGACAAGGTACAAAAGAGACTCCACCTGTAAGTACGATTACAAGTAGAGATCCAAATAGATCATGGCCCAAAGAAGTGAACAAGGCATGGCCATAACCTAAACTTGATGAAAGAAGTATGATGGGAGACTGTTAATTCAGCCCAAGCATATTTCTATGCCCATCATAGGGATCACCAGGTCAAGGATTAAGTTGGTAGGCCTTCGATAGATAACATGTCTTTCCTAGGTTAGGTTAATAAGGCAACATGGTGATCCACATGGAATATCCAAAGAAATAACCATCTTAACTCTTGAATTTTGAGAAACTACCATAGATATTAAAAGTTGCTTCATAAACCGGCAGTCGTTTCTTACACCATAGTCATATAAAAGCTCACATGTTACGATGTAACACCCCTGGTGTTAATATAACTAAAACTTGAGCATGGCATCATAGCATTGGCATTGCATATGTTTGACACACCTAGAGTGCATTCACTAGGCAAAAATTTCAAACAAGTTGTGTTGTTTAAAGTGTTTTGCAAATAGAACCCTGGTTAAAGGACTTAACCCTAAATAGTGGTTAAAGGGGTAAAACTTAACCCAAGTTGAGAAAACCTAAAAGCTTTAGGGTGAAAGTCATAAAATGACCCCAAGAATAAACTTGAATCACATTTATACCCTTGGGATACCAGAAACCCTAATTGGAACCCTGGAAAACCCTAAAACTAAACCCTAGGGGCTTATGTGCAAAAGTGATGAACCTTTGGACTAAAGTGTAAAAACTACTATGTTTAAACATATAAAGTCATTTGGTTCACAAATATGTGGACTTGAAAGCTAAACCCTAAGTTTTGGACTCATTTGCAAAAAGGACCTTGATTTTGATTCCTATGCTAAGTCTGAAAACAGGGTTATAGGCTCAACTTTGGGGCTATGTAGCTTTCAAAATAGTGAGAATTCATGTTAGGTGACCACATCAAAGTTGAAGACCTAACATAGGAGAACAACTTTGCTTAAGAAGGAAAGCATAGTTGTTAAGAGAAGTTTGGAGATAATCAGGCCTCAAGTTTGGCTGTCAGGCTGGTCCATTCTGTAATTCAGCTTCTCAGTAGAACAGAGCCAACTTGGTGTGTGAATTCAAACTTAAATTGTTGAGAAATTGATCAAGGTTGCTATGACAAAGTTGTAGCTGGTTTGTCAGGCTATAATTTTGGTACAGGGAGCTAGCTTAGTCACCACATAAAATTGAGAGAAAACTAAGCTTCAAAAGGCTCTGTCAGGCATCTGAATGAACTCCTCCATGGTACAGTGTTCTCTGTAGATCAGAACGCCAGCACGACAACCTCACCGCCGGCGACCTCTTTGCGCCAAAATTCACGCCGCCGCCGTCCGGGTTTGTGTGCAGTGGGGAACGGATAACGTCGGGGAGGGACAACCTTACGTGGCGCCATCGCCCTAGCCCTGCCGGAGCCTTCACCGGCGGCCACCATGACCTGTGAATTTTGCCGCGGTGTCGCCCATGCCTCCATCTCCCTCACTGTATCTCTTTCCGACGTGGTAGGCATGCGCTTGCGCTGCTATCCGTGGTCGGGGGTCGTCTGTTGGGCCGCCGTGCCTATAAATGGAGCTAGGAGTCACGGCGAGGCGCTCGCTGTTCTTCAAGTGAGCTCGGAAACAACCAGAAATTCGTACTGCCCTTTCCATCTTCTCCCAAATTGAGTATGCACGGTGAAGCTATAGTTTCTTACGGCCGTGTAGCCTCAATCCCCGCCCCCAATTTCACCCAGAGCCGCCGTAACGCCATTTTTCCCCAATTCGGTCGACTGCGTCGCCGTGAACCGCCTGCTTGCGGCCAACTGATTCCAGGTCCGTCCTCGCCCTTGTTGCTCGTGTTTTAGCGCCCCTATGTGCTCGGGATTGTTATCCACGCAACCCAGGGAGCTTTACCTTACGTATGAAACCGGAACGTATTGATCAATGCTTGGTGTCCGCCATCACCGTGGTCAAGCGCATCCTGGTCCGGGTTAGTCACATTGGAGCTTGTTCTATGATTGCCTCAGGTCGGTGATGCTCACCCAGCAGCTGGTTTGGGTATCCGCCGTAGTTTTTGGCCGGACCGAGCGACGGGATGGTCGACGGCGAGCACGTCGTGGTCAGGGTCGTAGTTGGGGAAGAAATAAAAGTTTAGGGTCATTTCGGCAATATGTCAGCGACTAAGTGTAATAGTAGATGAACCTACTTCGAATTAGCTGATAAACCGAGGCCCTTTGTGCAAAATAGCCAGAGCGTGCGGGCGCGCGCAGGCACGCGCCCCGGTTTCATGTGCTGTTGGGCCTCCTAGTGTGAATTCGGCCCAGAACTGTTGCAAGTTTGTCTTTTTCTTTTTCTTCCAAAACCAAATAAATTCTAGAAAATGGTAGAAAAATCCTAAAAATATGAGACCAATTTTCTTAGAACCCTAATTTCCTGTAGTATTTAATAAAAATAAACTCATGATTTTTAGATCAAATAGGGAATTCTAGAGTATTTAAAATATCCTAAAATACTGGTTCTGGATTTTTAGAAAATAGATAATAATCTCAAAATTGCCCAAATTTTTTATGTGAGCTTTTCACATTATTTAGAGGCCTTGGGTAAAATTTGGATTGATTTGGACCTTGTTTGATCACCAAACCCAAAACCACCCCCCTGCCCTATGAACTCCTTTACCGACTCCGGAAACCCTAAGTTCCCGGAACTCCGTGAAGGAAAGTTGTACTCAAGACATAGATAATAAGTTTATATTACCTTTGCATCCTCATGAGCATTACATGGCATTCATTCTTATATATATACCTATATGGTTATATTTAGAAAACGGAGAAGAGAGTGAAGTGATTGAAGAGAAGGCACCACCACCTTTGGACTCTCGGGCAAGGACTTGGCTCTACTTCGACATCTGTGAGTCCGAGCCTGACTCACCTACTAACAAAGGCAAGCCCCGGTGCATGCAACCCCTTTCCTTGTGTTTTTAAATACTTTTCGCACACTTAAGTCTAGTGAAATGTGCATTAGGTTCATAGGAATTGCTTGAAACCCTTTGATGCATTGCTTTCCTTGATATCCATACCTTTATAGATACTTCTGTGAAGTATCAAAATATGATTTACAAAAATGCTTAGCCTTGCTTAGATCTTGTGGATAGAGGTTGTCCTTAATTTAACTCGAGAAAGGATGGCTTCTACCTGCAAGAATATTTTCATTTGGAGCAATGGTGGGATCTTACTGCAAAGCTCCCTGTGATGCTCTTTTCATCCTTGGGAACAGAAACCATCCTAAGGATGGAAGTATGCAAATCGAGACTTGGGGTAGGAACAGGTGATGTTCTACCCAGGTTGATTAAGGATTAACGCGTATGTAGGCTTGTTGATCGAGGACCCTTTAACTGGTCACATGCCTCGTCATGGGTAAGCCTTGCCTCGGGCAGACTAAGGCCGGAATAAGACAACACGAGATGGGCGTGGAGCGGTGGCGAGAGTAGCGTGTACCCTCCGTGGCAAGAGGTTGGACGGTGGTGTATCTGTGCTCTCGGTCTGCGTGAACCTGATCCGGTCTTAAGAACCCCGGTGGCGGTTGACATATGCAAGGGTTAAGTGCTACATATGTCGTGTGATTGGAGATCCTCAGCTGAGTATAATCGATTCGGATCGCCGTACCTTCGCGGTTATGAAGACTTGGTCACTACCCTGCAACCTAAAGTCAGGATGTGAACACTATGGATAAAAATGATGTTGTATGGATGAGATGTTGAAATTAGACTAGATGCAAATAGAGTCTATTAATACTTAATATGGCGTTAAAAGATTGAAAGTAAGGACTCACTTTAGTAAGCTGCTTCTGCAAAAGTATAAGTTGATTTTTGCTAAAGCCTCTCCTTGACTCCTATTTATCCAGCATACCCTTGAGAGTCTTTTCCTTAGTCGGGTAAGACTTGCTGAGTAATTCCATACTCAGGGTTTATCCCTTTGTTGTTTTTAGGTGAGGAAGCACAAAGTTTTGTTGCTTTTGCTCCAAGGTGGTATCTAATGAAGAAAAACAAGAATGAAGATACGGGAGGACTTGGTCCTCCACATAGGATCTTTTTGTTTGGTAGTTCTTGGGAGGAGTTTTTGCCTCCCTTGATATGTGTACTCAGCACTCGTTTATAGCTCTGGTCTGTAGTAAGTAACTTGATCTTACTTTCTAAATAAATGTAAGTTCATGTGATTGCTTCCGCACTTCTATATCTCCGATGTTCTGTAATGTCTGCAAGACGGGTGAAACGTTCCTGGTGAGGTAAGGAAAGATACCGAGCTTGTCAAGTAGTTCAGGGGCACCTACAGGGTTGTCTGAGGTCCATTGGACAAGGACAACTGTAGGTGGGCCTAATTACTTGGGAGGTTCCGTCACAGCTGGTATCGGAGCGTAGCCCTTCTTTGCAGATATTATGAGGCATCTTCAAAAGGATTTTCAAAAGTCTTACCTAGAAACTTTCTTCCTTTCTTACCTAAGTATTCTGAAGAGTTTATCTTAAAAGACCAGATAGGAAGAGTGCAACGTACGTATAGAAGGATGAATCAACTAAGGTTGATTCTGTAATTACACATGCATCATGTCATACAAACTTTAAGTTAAACCCCCTGTGTAGCTAGTTTAGTACATGATTCATCTACCTTGTTCCTACATCCTTAGTGAATAGAGTGTATCCGTTGCCCTTCTCTATAGATGAATCAACAAGAGGCTCCTACAGGAGTTGGAGAGTTTCTACGAGATTTTGGTGTTCCAGTGGTCCTGTGGCGACTACTTCAAGAGGTCGGATATACCGAAGCACCCAAGTACCAGTGGTCACGCACTGTTCTTAGAGGACAACCATGGTATGAGGTAGTAGTACGTATTCCAGAACGTGATAGAAAACCATCTTGCCGTATTGGATGTTCCATGCCGAAGGAATGACTCCTTGGGAGGGTGCTCAGGTAGCTGCCTTAGAGGTACTAACAACCATTTGTTACCAGAAAAGGGAAGAAATACAAGCCACATCTATGAGGTTGTTCCCTGCAGTTGCCTTAAGTGACCCATTGGTGTATCATCACCAGGCCCGAGTAATGGAAAGCATTCCTATTGGGCAGGATTCTGTTGAATCGGCATCTGCTCGAGTTTTGATGGCCGTGCTAGAGTTGCAACTTACTCGGGGGCACAGTCGTCAAAAGTGGCAGCAGTTGTACACTGGGAGTTACGCAGCATTTAAGATGATGGAAACAGCCAAGAATAGAGCTTGTACCCAGGCACAAGAACGACTTGAGGAAACAAAGGTTCAATCGGAACAGGTTATTGGACTAGAGCATCAGGTGACAGAACTTCAGATGCAACACCAAGCTGATCAGAATCGCATTAAGGAGCTTGAGCATCAGCTAACTAATGCTCATTCTAGATTAAAAATTTTAAGTCAGCAACAAGAAGAAATTTATTTGTATGCTGTTGCTGTTAGAGAAGACCTTAAGGAAACCATGAGCTACATAAGCCATCAGGATCAGGCGATCAAAGAATTGAATCGTGCTCATCCCATGGAGTTTCAAGTAGCACAACGGCTTGTCAATCATCTGCAGCAATCAGTGCATAGGCTCAATGCTGCCGTTGATCCTACTCCTGCATCGGTGGACTAGGGGTTCCTTGGAAGAATGGCAACAAACATCTGGCAGATGGTGTAGCTAGAGAAGATGTAGTAGATCAATGTAATAAGGTAGGTGTAGATAGACCAGCTTGGTAATAAAAACAGGTTAAACTTTGTTGGAAAGAGTTTTCCTGTTTCACCTGGATCATGTAACATGTGAGCTTTTATATGACTATGGTGTAAGAAACGACTGCCGGTTTATGAAGCAACTTTTAATATCTATGGTAGTTTCTCAAAATTCAAGAGTTAAGATGGTTATTTCTTTGGATATTCCATGTGGATCACCATGTTGCCTTATTAACCTAACCTAGGAAAGACATGTTATCTATCGAAGGCCTACCAACTTAATCCTTGACCTGGTGATCCCTATGATGGGCATAGAAGTATGCTTGGGCTGAATTAACAGTCTCCCATCATACTTCTTTCATCAAGTTTAGGTTATGGCCATGCCTTGTTCACTTCTTTGGGCCATGATCTATTTGGATCTCTACTTGTAATCGTACTTACAGGTGGAGTCTTTTTTGTACCTTGTCATCCTTGATCAGTCTATTTGTGTTGTGTGAGATTCCTTATTGGTTATGTCTGTTATTGGCGTTATGACTAAAATTGATGATGCTGCGCCAAAACCGAGGGCCTCTTGTGGGTATACACACAAGGTTGTGCTGCTCGATGCACGTTTGTATCACAGTTAGTAGTCATAATCCACTATGAGATTATATCAATATGTTATCTCTACGCAAATCGTTCTTATCACGTGAGATCCATTATTGGTGCCAGTTTTGTAATGGTGTCATGGTTAAGAACTTATGGTACCGCGGCGAAACTGAGAGCCTCCTGTGAATGTACACACAGGATTCTGCTGCTTGGCGCATGTTGGTATCGAAGTCTCTGGTCATGATCCATTATGAAACTACACTGATGTGTGATCTTCTGTGGACTCCTTCCTTAAAACAGTTTCTTGTTGTTTGTAAAGAGATCAAGCAACATCTGTCATTTCCATTGGATCATAAGGCCATACCACTTTCATGTGTGGTCTTATTTCTTTTGATCTTGGTAGTGACTACTTACACAAGTTTCCTTTGCATTCTTTGTGTAAAGGTGAAGCCTTGGATCTTTTTAGTGTTGAATAACAACTGATTAGCTCCCAAAATGAAGACTGGTTTTCCCTGCTGCTGAAATACAGGAGTTTGTTCATTCGCTTTCCTAATTAATCTATGTATTCCCTAACCAAGTGGATAATTCATCTCGCTTGAAGAAACGGATGAACAACCTGACCAAATGGATTTCTATCCAAATGCATGACCTTTGGCTTGCAAATGTGAACTCTCAACCCTTGGCTTACCGATGGTACTGAGAGGACTTGCTCAATGTCAAAAGTAGTTCAACAAGTTGGTTTCACTAACGTGTAACTGCCTGGTGAACGAAGGTTGAGTTTAGAGATTGTTTTATCGAGTTGTCTAAGCTCACTTTTGTACAACCCCTCTTAAGGAAGAATTTTCAAGAATCGAGATTAAGTCGGTCAATAACCACCTAACCATCGCTCTAGTCATGCCTCGATTGCCGCATGTATGCTTTTCCAGCATAAGTGATTGGGTCGAGCCATGTCTAGTGTCTGATAAAATGGACTAGTTGCAAAGTCCGCATTGTTAGATCCCTCCACTGGTGATTTTTCTTGAATCAATATCACCTTTCGTGAATTTGGATTCCCTGGCTAACACGAGTTGACCGTGATGTTATTCGACATTCACACTCGTCTCGTATGCTATGAACTTACTGTAACCACTTGTTGGTAAACCTCTTCTTGTGTGTTTTACCCAAGATGGTGCATCTGATTCTATTGGGTAAAGTTGCATAATTGCCACCCAACAGACTCAGATAGTACAGTGTCATCAGAAAAAGCAAGTTGCACACGTGGAAATGGGAAGATATTGTATGGACTTTATCATGGGATTACCCAGGACTACAAAAGGGTATGACTCTATCTGGGTTATTGTTGATCGGCTTACGAAAATTTCTCATTTTCTTCCAGTCAAGACCGATTACCCAGTTACTGTCTATGCCCAATTGTACATTGCTCGTATTCTTAGTCTGCACGGTGTTCCGAAAACCATAGTGCCGGATCGTGGATCGCAATTCGTATCCAAATTCTGGGAAGAACTTCATAAATCCCTGGGTACTAAACTGCTCCACAGTTCGGCCTATCATCCTCAAACCAGTGGACAGACTGAAAGCGTCAATCAAATACTGGAAGATATGCTGCGGGCATGTATTCTGGACTTCTCACAGAAATGGGATAAATGTTTGCCCTTAGCGGAATTATTCATAATATAAAGAAAGCTCAGACTCGACAAAAGAGTTATGCAGTCCGACGACGACAACCCTTATGCTTTCTGGTAGACGATTATGTCTACTTAAAAGTTTCACCAATAAAGGGTGTATCGCGTTTCGGGGTTAAAGGGAAGCTTGCACCTAGGTACATTGGTCCATTCCTGGTGATTGAGCAATGTGGACCAGTGGCGTACCGACTTCAACTACCCGAAACATTGTCTGCTGTGCATAATGTGTTCCACGTGTCACAATTGAAGAAGTGTCTTCGGATTCCCGATTGAACCATTGAAGTGACTGATGTTGTCCTGAAACCAGATTTAACATACTCGGAACATCCTATTCGAGTTCTGGATCAAAAGAATAGGGTTACCCGAAGAAAGACTCTCAAATTCTACAAGATACAGTGGAACCAGCATTCTGAAGATGAAGCTACTTGGGAAACTCAAGACTTCTTGAATAAGAATTTCCCAGGCTTTCTAGCCTCATGTAAATTGTAAAGCCTGTATAGTTGTTGTAATAAAGAAGTAACCCCCACATCACCTCTGCCTTGTACCAAAATTAAGGAGATAAAAATGTGATGTGTTTCCCTTACCATTACCTACCCTAGGATTTTTAATCTCGGGACGAGATTCTTTTATGGGGGGAAGGATGTAACACCCCTGGTGTTACTATAACTAAAACTTGAGCATGGCATCATAGCATTGGCATTGCATATGTTTGACACACCTAGAGTGCATTCACTAGGCAAAAATTTCAAACAAGTTGTGTTGTTTAAAGTGTTTTGCAAATAGAACCCTGGTTAAAGGACTTAACCCTAAATAGTGGTTAAAGGGGTAAAACTTAACCCAAGTTGAGAAAACCTAAAAGCTTTAGGGTGAAAGTCATAAAATGACCCCAAGAATAAACTTGAATCACATTTATACCCTTGGGATACCAGAAACCCTAATTGGAACCCTCGAAAACCCTAAAACTAAACCCTAGGGGCTTATGTGCAAAAGTGATGAACCTTTGGACTAAAGTGTAAAAACTACTATGTTTAAACATATAAAGTCATTTGGTTCACAAATATGTGGACTTGAAAGCTAAACCCTAAGTTTTGGACTCATTTGCAAAAAGGACCTTGATTTTGATTCCTATGCTAAGTCTGAAAACAGGGTTATAGGCTCAACTTTGGGGCTATGTAGCTTTCAAAATAGTGAGAATTCATGTTAGGTGACCACATCAAAGTTGAAGACCTAACATAGGAGAACAACTTTGCTTAAGAAGGAAAGCATAGTTGTTAAGAGAAGTTTGGAGATAATCAGGCCTCAAGTTTGGCTGTCAGGCTGGTCCATTCTGTAATTCAGCTTCTCAGTAGAACAGAGCCAACTTGGTGTGTGAATTCAAACTTAAATTGTTGAGAAATTGATCAAGGTTGCTATGACAAAGTTGTAGCTGGTTTGTCAGGCTATAATTTTGGTACAGGGAGCTAGCTTAGTCACCACATAAAATTGAGAGAAAACTAAGCTTCAAAAGGCTCTGTCAGGCATCTGAATGAACTCCTCCATGGTACAGTGTTCTCTGTAGATCAGAACACCAGCACGACAACCTCACCGCCGGCGACCTCTTTGTGCCAAAATTCACGCCGCCGCCGTCCGGGTTTGTGTGCAGTGGGGAACGGATAACGTCGGGGAGGGACAACCTTACGTGGCGCCATCGCCCTAGCCCTGCCGGAGCCTTCACCGGCGGCCACCATGACCTGTGAATTTTGCCGCGGTGTCACCCATGCCTCCATCTCCCTCACTGTATCTCTTTCCGACGTGGTAGGCATGCGCTTGCGCTGCTATCCGTGGTCGGGGGTCGTCTGTTGGGCCGCCATGCCTATAAATGGAGCTAGGAGTCACGGCGAGGCGCTCGCTGTTCTTCAAGTGAGCTCGGAAACAACCAGAAATTCGTACTGCCCTTTCCATCTTCTCCCAAATTGAGTATGCACGGTGAAGCTATAGTTTCTTACGGCCGTGTAGCCTCAATCCCCGCCCCCAATTTCACCCAGAGCCGCCGTAACGCCATTTTTCCCTAATTCGGTCGACTGCGTCGCCGTGAACCGCCTGCTTGCGGCCAACTGATTCCAGGTCCGTCCTCGCCCTTGTTGCTCGTGTTTTAGCGCCCCTATGTGCTTGGGATTGTTATCCACGCAACCCAGGGAGCTTTACCTTACGTATGAAACCGGAACGTATTGATCAATGCTTGGTGTCCGCCATCACCGTGGTCAAGCGCATCCTGGTCCGGGTTAGTCACATTGGAGCTTGTTCTATGATTGCCTCAGGTCGGTGATGCTCACCCAGCAGCTGGTTTGGGTATCCGCCGTAGTTTTTGGCCGGACCGAGCGACGGGATGGTCGACGGCGAGCACGTCGTGGTCAGGGTCGTAGTTGGGGAAGAAATAAAAGTTTAGGGTCATTTCGGCAATATGTCAGCGACTAAGTGTAATAGTAGATGAACCTACTTCGAATTAGCTGATAAACCGAGGCCCTTTGTGCAAAATAGCCAGAGCGTGCGGGCGCGCGCAGGCACGCGCCCCGGTTTCATGTGCTGTTGGGCCTCCTAGTGTGAATTCGGCCCAGAACTGTTGCAAGTTTGTCTTTTTCTTTTTCTTCCAAAACCAAATAAATTCTAGAAAATGGTAGAAAAATCCTAAAAATATGAGACCAATTTTCTTAGAACCCTAATTTCCTGTAGTATTTAATAAAAATAAACTCATGATTTTTAGATCAAATAGGGAATTCTAGAGTATTTAAAATAGCCTAAAATACTGGTTCTGGATTTTTAGAAAATAGATAATAATCCCAAAATTGCCCAAATTTTTTATGTGAGCTTTTCACATTATTTAGAGGCCTTGGGTAAAATTTGGATTGATTTGGATCTTGTTTGATCACCAAACCCAAAACCACCCCCCCTGCCCTATGAACTCCTTTACCGACTCCGGAAACCCTAAGTTCCCGGAACTCCGTGAAGGAAAGTTGTACTCAAGACATAGATAATAAGTTTATATTAACTTTGCATCCTCATGAGCATTACATGGCATTCATTCTTATATATATACCTATATGGTTATATTTAGAAAACGGAGAAGAGAGTGAAGTGATTGAAGAGAAGGCACCACCACCTTTGGACTCTCGGGCAAGGACTTGGCTCTACTTCGACATCTGTGAGTCCGAGCCTGACTCACCTACTAACAAAGGCAAGCCCCGGTGCATGCAACCCCTTTCCTTGTGTTTTTAAATACTTTTCGCACACTTAAGTCTAGTGAAATGTGCATTAGGTTCATAGGAATTGCTTGAAACCCTTTGATGCATTGCTTTCCTTGATATCCATACCTTTATAGATACTTCTGTGAAGTATCAAAATATGATTTACAAAAATGCTTAGCCTTGCTTAGATCTTGTGGATAGAGGTTGTCCTTAATTTAACTCGAGAAAGGATGGCTTCTACCTGCAAGAATATTTTCATTTGGAGCAATGGTGGGATCTTACTGCAAAGCTCCCTGTGATGCTCTTTTCATCCTTGGGAACAGAAACCATCCTAAGGATGGAAGTATGCAAATCGAGACTTGGGGTAGGAACAGGTGATGTTCTACCCAGGTTGATTAAGGATTAACGCGTATGTAGGCTTGTTGATCGAGGACCCTTTAACTGGTCACATGCCTCGTCATGGGTAAGCCTTGCCTCGGGCAGACTAAGGCCGGAATAAGACAACACGAGATGGGCGTGGAGCGGTGGCGAGAGTAGCGTGTACCCTCCGTGGCAAGAGGCTGGACGGTGGTGTATCTGTGCTCTCGGTCTGCGTGAACCTGATCCGGTCTTAAGAACCCCGGTGGCGGGTTGACATATGCAAGGGTTAAGTGCTACATATGTCGTGTGATTGGAGATCCTCAGCTGAGTATAATCGATTCGAATCGCCGTACCTTCGCGGTTATGAAGACTTGGTCACTACCCTGCAACCTAAAGTCAGGATGTGAACACTATGGATAAAAATGATGTTGTATGGATGAGATGTTGAAATTAGACTAGATGCAAATAGAGTCTATTAATACTTAATATGGCGTTAAAAGATTGAAAGTAAGGACTCACTTTAGTAAGCTGCTTCTGCAAAAGTATAAGTTGATTTTTGCTAAAGCCTCTCCTTGACTCCTATTTATCCAGCATACCCTTGAGAGTCTTTTCCTTAGTCGGGTAAGACTTGCTGAGTAATTCCATACTCAGGGTTTATCCCTTTGTTGTTTTTAGGTGAGGAAGCACAAAGTTTTGTTGCTTTTGCTCCAAGGTGGTATCTAATGAAGAAAAACAAGAATGAAGATACGGGAGGACTTGGTCCTCCACATAGGATCTTTTTGTTTGGTAGTTCTTGGGAGGAGTTTTTGCCTCCCTTGATATGTGTACTCAGCACTCGTTTATAGCTCTGGTCTGATATGTGTACTCAGAACCTTTATGATACGATACTGTTATCCTGCTTATGTGGATGATCTTGTGATATCTTAGGGGGCTCAGGCCTTTTTCCTGAGTACCTCTCCGTAAGGACCTGTTCGTGGAGTGACCACCCGGGATAACAGTACAACCATGAGGGTGGAATGGGACGTCCTTAGCTGATTAATTAGATAAACCTAGGGGTGTAGTTGGCTTTGCCGGAAGGCCGTCAATGGGGGCCGGGGCGTAGTGCTCGCTCTGCCAAGGTTGGGGTGCAGAGGTTCATTCGATTTGGTTTTTGTTAGTCACCCACCTTGGGGAGGTGTACTGCATTTGTACGACTGGCGAAGCCTAACGAGCAGCTATGCACCAGGGGAGTCTTTGTAAAGGCTACGTAGTGAGACCCTGCTAGGTCACCTTGGAAGTGATCAATGGAGAGTCATGATCTCTAGGCAGAATGGGAATCACGACTTGTGGGTAAAGTGTACAACCTCTGCAGAGTGTTAAAAACTGGTATATCAGCCGAGCTCACGATTAAGAGCAGCCTTGGGATCCTCTTTGATTAGAAGAACTTTGGATACTTTTATGATGATGATTAAGAATGTTGGTTATAAAATCTGATCTCCGGTATTCTCTCGTTTGAGGAAGTACCTTTGGGTAATAACTGGGTTTATTACTAAAAGTTGGCTCTACTAATAATAGTAAATACTTGACTAACCTAAAAGCAACTACTTGACCTCAACTCCACATACAGCTAGTCCACTTTAGCCAAACGGGACATTTGCTGAGTACTTGATGTGTACTCACCCTTGCTTTACAAACCACCCCACCCCAGGTTGTCCCCACTGTTCTCAGTGCTCAGGAGATGAAGCTGGCAACATGGATGACTTTGAGGAGTTTCAGGACTACGACGAGTTCTAGTTCTTTCTTAGTGGCAAACCCCCAGTCAGTTGCCTGTGTAGGCTTAGCATCTACGTTTCGTATTCCTGCACTTTGATATTTTTGTTGAGCAATGGTTATGTAATAGACTATGTGGATGTCTTGGGCATCTTGATGTAATAAAGTATCTTTTCGCTATTTATTTAAGCATTGTGTGATGATGTCCAATTATGTAATCGCTGTGTACGTGAGTTTCTGATCCTAGCACGTACATGGTTCGCATTTGGTTTGCCTTCCAAAACCGGGTGTGACATAAGTGGTATCAAAGCCTTGATGACTGTAGGACCGCTAACCTAAACTAGAATGGTCGACCTAAGGACTATAAACCCCTACTCTTACCTTGACCTCGGTGTCTTTTCAAAAGTTGGTCATCTTGACCAATTCTATGTTATTTACTTATCTCAAAAGTTTTGTCTCACTCTTCTTTCTGTTTACTTTCTGGTCTTATAGTTCTACTCTTACTCTTGTGCTTACGATGTCTTTTGTAGATGGCTCGTCTTAGGTGCACTGCACGTAAGTCTGTGATCCCCTTTTTGCCTTCTCGCCTGGCAGAGTGTCCCCTGTGTCACACAGTGCCAGGTCAGTCCAGTCATGTGGAGAGACTGCATCATCGCCTGCACGAGGAGCAGGAGCGCCGACGTCAGGAGCAGGAGCAGCAGGACTCTTCCCCCTCGCCTCAGCAGGAGGTGGAGTCGGAGAGGCCGCCTTCCCCTACACCTCAGCTAGAGATGCCCCCTGCACCACCTCAGGACATCCTGGCTGCTGGAGGAGACCCTGATGGAGACGGAGACGACGACGACGCTGGTGACAGTTTGAGCCATGGCACGGAGCTTTCGGAGGAGCCGGAGCCGGAGCCGGAGCCGGAGGGATGGATTGCTAGACCCATCACTCGTGACACTGCTCGCGGGTGTCACTTCCATGACGCTCTCGATACCCTGTTGCGTCGGGCCTTCGACCGACACACTTGGTCCATCGAGTACCGTTGTGTAGTCTACCAGCATCGTCGCGGGTTATACCCGGATCAGTGGGAGGCTACTTGCTTGGTGCGCCGTCCGGACGATGATCTCCGGCGTGCAGAGGCCTTCTCAGTGCACTATTCTATTACTGAGAGGGATACTACCGAGGCAGCCATGCAAGATGCAGCATGACGAGCACTTCCTCAGTATTGCTCGTTGTTCAGCGGGGTAGCTGATGGCCTTGACCTGAAGTACTACCCTCGCCGTTCGACCGGCAGTGCTGGAGGTGTGATTGTCTCGTCAGTTGGTGAAGGCAATCGCAGGCTGAATAGCATGGTCAATCTGGTCGCCGTGCTCAACACAGAGTTGGACCACACCCTTGATGAGTTGGGCAAGGTTTGGGCAGAGGTTGCGGAATTGCATGCTGAGTGCGCTGCACGCCACTATCTTGATGGTGGTGCTCCCGCCCCTGTCGGGATTCAGCACCCTTACCGTTCACCGCCCTATGGTCGCTTCGACTATGGTACCCCAGACTGCAGGACCTGGATAGATTTGGATCCCTAGATCGATAGAGTCAGAGTCTATAATAATGCTTAGTTTAGTGTCTTAGCCTAAGTCAGTTTTAGTTAGTTTGCTTATCTTTTGTTGGATGCTTGTTATGATGACATGTACTGAAGTTGGATCTTTGTAATGATTGTCATCAAGCTATGGGTATTCCCTACAACTTGGTGTAGTTATTAATAAATTCAGTTATTTAGTTGGGTAATCCATCTATTTCTAATTTCCTCCTTATCTAAGAAGCTGTCAGTGAAGATGGTCATTTGTTTCAATGTCATGGAGATCTTCTATACATTTTTTCTCATGCTGAAAGACTGCAGAGTTAGATCTGATATGTGTGTGATTCCTACAGATGTCTGAGAACAGATGCAGAGGTGCGAGGCATGCACATCCAGAGCAGCAGGCACCCCAAGAGGATGCAGTTCAGCCGCAGTAGCAGTTGTCACCACCACCCTCGATGACCATTGAGCAGATGTTCTTGATGCAGACTCAAGCAGTCCAGGCAATTGGTCAGACTTTAGCAGCAATGCAGCAAGCACAGCAGCAGCCACCACCGCCTTAGCCTCTAGTGCAAGTCCAGATGCCACAAGTGCCCAGAGACAAGCAGGCAGAATTCATGAGGGGCCATCCCCCTGTCTTTGCCCACTCTGCTGATCCCATGGACGCGGAAGATTGGCTGCGTACCATGTAGCGAGAGTTGCCCAATGCCCAGTGCAACGACCATGAGAAGGTGTTGTATGGTCCCCGACAGCTGAGGGGAGCAGCACAGTCTTGGTGGGAGTCCTACCTCGCCACCCACGCCAACCCTAAAGCCATCACTTGGGAGGAGTTCAGGGACAACTTCTGTCGCTACCATGTGCCCGAGGGACTGATGATAGTGAAGAAGGAGGAGTTTCTCGCCCTGAAGCAAGGTCCCTTGTCCGTTAGTGAGTACAGGGACAAGTTTCTGCAGCTGTCCCGTTATGCCCCAAAGGATGTCAACACGGATGCCAAGAGATAGTACCACTTCTTTAGAGGATTGGTTGATCCCCTCCATTATCAGCTGATGAACCACACTTTCCCCACCTTCCAGCATCTGATAGACAGAGAAATCATGACAGAAAGGAAGTGTCAAGAGATGGAGGACAGGAAACACAAGTTTGGTGGACCTTAGGTTGGGAGTAGCAGTTGTCCTCGCTACTCAGGCAACCCACCTCAACCATTCAAGCAAGGTCACCAGCATCAGCATTAGCATCAGCGTCAGAACCAGCCGCAGCAGTACCAGAGGCAGTTTCCTCAGCAGCAGCAGTACCGTCAGGATAACCAGCAGAGAGGAAATCAATACCAGCGTTAGAGCAACCAGGTGGCCTGTCTTCCTGCCCCAGTAACCAATCAGAACAATCAAGCAGCGCCAGCTCAAGGAGGAAGTCGTGCATGTTTCCACTGTGGTGAACAAGGCCATTGGGCGAATCACTGCCCGAAGAAAGCAGCTCAGCAGCAGCCAGCTCCCAATGCCCTAGTGAGACAAAATGCAACGCAGCAAGGAAGCAACAACCGTGGGCAACCTCATGCCCAGTACGGAAGGGTGAACCACTTGGAGGTCGACACAGTCTAGGAGACTCCAGGAGTGGCACTAGGTACGTTTTCAGTCGAGTACCATTCTACAAATGTCTTATTCGATACTGGAGCAACACATTCTTTTGTGACAGCATCATGGGTAGAATCACATAATATACCAGTAGCACCCATGTATCCACCTATGAGAGTTAGTTCAGTTGGTGGAAGGACCTAAACTGATAGATTTTGCCCTTGTGCAAAGGTTCAAATAAGGGGGATAGAGTTCCCCACTGATTTAATAGTTATGGGTAACCAGGATACAACTATAGATGTCATCCTATGGATGAATTGGCTAACCAAGTATCAGGCCAGCCTTAGTTGTGACAAGAGAACAGTGAAATTAGTGTCCCTATCAGGAGAAGAAGTGTTAGTGGAATTGGTCTTGTCAGGACCAAGAAAAGGGAGTTGTCACCAAGTCACCGCTCACATTGAGGAGATTAAACCATCAGAGCCTACCAGTGTAGTATCAGATTTCCCAGATGTGTTTCTCGAAGAGTTACCAGGTATGCCACCTGAGAGGAAGGTTGAATTTGCCATAGAGCTTATTCCAGGCACCGCCCCTATTTCCAAGAGAGCCTATCGAGTGTCTGGACTAGAGTTGGTGGAACTCAAGAAGCAGATCGATGAGTTGTTAGAGAAAGGCTACATCAGACCAAGTACTTCGCCTTGGGCAGCCCCAGTGTTATTTGTGGAGAAGAAGGATGGCACGAAAAGGATGTGCATCGATTACAGATCTTTGAATGAGGTTACTATCAAGAACAAGTACCCCCTGCCCAGAATTGAAGACCTATTCGATCAGTTGAGAGGAGCCAGTGTGTTCTCAAAGATAGGTCTGAGGTCAGGTTACCATCAGCTCAAAATCCGACCTTCAGATATACCGAAGACAACATTTATCACTAAGTATGTACTGTATGAGTTCTCGGTTATGTCATTTGGATTAATGAATGCGCCAGCCTACTTCATGTACTTGATGAACAGTGTGTTCATGGATTATCTCGACAAGTTCGTAGTGGTATTCATTGATGATATTCTTATATATTCCTAGAATGAGCAAGAGCATGAGGAGCATTTGAGGAAGGTACTTCAGAGGCTACGAGATTGCCAGTTGTATGCCAAGCTTAGCAAGTGCGAGTTCTGGATCAGTGAAGTTCTATTCTTGGGTCATATTATAAACCGAGAGGGATTGGCTGTAGATCCGAAGAAGGTAGCAGCTATCTTGGATTGGAAATCACCAAAAGATGTCCGAGGAATCAAGAGTTTTATCGGAATGGTCGGTTATTATCGGCGTTTTATTGAAGGTTTCTCCAAGATTGCCAGGCCAATGACAGCCCTGCTAGCAAAGAAGGTCGAGTTCAAGTGGACCCCAGCATGCCACAAGTCCTTTGAGACATTGAAGGAGAAGTTGACAATGGCACCAGTACTGATTCTGCTAGATGTTCACAAGCCATTCTCAGTGTATTGCAATGCTTCATACACCGGGCTGGGATGTGTGTTGATGCAGGAAGGGAGAGTAGTGGCATACTCGTCCCGACAATTGAAAGTTCATGAGAAGAACTATCCTACTCATGATCTAGAGTTAGCAGCCGTGGTTCATGCATTGAAGACCTAGAGACATTATCTTTATGGGCAGAAGTGTGATATCTACACGGACCACAAGAGTCTCAAGTACATATTCACTCAGTCAGAACTGAACATGAGGCAGCGAAGATGGCTAGAGTTGATCAAAGATTATGAACTGGAGATTCATTACCACCCAGGCAAAGAAAATATAGTTACAGATGCTTTGAGTAGAAAAAGTAAAGTCAATATGTTGGCAGCTCACCTGATGCTGTATGAGCTAGCGAAGGAGTTCGATAGATTGAGTCTCGGATTTCTGAACAACACTCAAGGAGTGACAATTGAGTTGGAACCTACTCTAGAGCAATACATCAGGAAAGGTCAGAAGGATGATGAGAAAGTCAACGAGATCCGGCAGCTGATCAGAGATGGGAAAGGCAAGGATTTCCGTGAAGATGCAGAAGAAGTGGTATGGTTCAAGGACAGACTGTGTGTTCCCGACATCAAATCGATCCGGGAACTGATTCTCAAGGAAGCTCATGAGACATCATACTCTATACACCCTATCGGGGACCATAATTAGGGGTACCCCCAAGACTCCTAATCTCAGCTGGTAACCCCCATCAGCACAAAGCTGCAAAGGCCTGATGGGCGCGATTAAGGTCAAGGCTTAGTCCACTCAAGGGACACGATCTCGCCTCGCCCGAGCCCAGCCTCGGGCAAAGGCAGCCGACCCCGGAGGATTCATGTCTCGCCCGAGGGTCCCCTCAAGCAACGGGCACACCTTCGGCTCGCCCGAGGCCCAGTCTTCGCAGAGAAGCAACCTTGGCCAGATCGCCACGCCAACCGACCGTATCGTAGGAGCATTTAATGCAAGGATCGCCTGACATCTTATCCTGACACGCGCTCCAGTCGACAGAGCCGAAGTGACCGCAGTCACTTTGCCGCTCCACTGACCGACCTGACAAGAAAACAGCGCCGCCTGCCCCGCTCCGACTGCCGTGCCACTCGCCAGAGTGAGGTCGACAGCAGCTAAGTCCAGCCTCGGGCGACATAGGAAGCTCCGCCTCGCCCGACCCCAGGGCTCGGCCCCTGCCTCGGCCTCGGCTTCGGAAGACGATGAACTCCGCCTCGCCTGACCCCAGGGCTCGGACTCGGCCTCGGCTCCGGAAGACGACAAACTCCGCCTCGCCCGACCCCTGGGCTTGGACTCGGCCTCGGCTCCGGAAGACGACGAACTCCGCCTCGCCCGACCCCAGGGCTCGGACTCGGCCTCGGCTCCGGAAGACGATGGACTCCGCCTCGCCCGACCCCAGGGATCGGACTCAACCTCGACCTTAGAGGAATCGCCACCTCGCCCCAACTCGGGTTCGGACCAGCCACGTCGCCAGGAGGGCCATCATTACCCTACCCCTAGCTAGCTCAGGCTACGGGGAACAAGACCGACGTCCCATCTGGCTCGCCCCGGTAAACAAGTAATGATGACACCCCACACGCTCCATGACGGCGGCAGCTCCCAGCCTCTTATGTCAGCAAGGAGACGTCAGCATGGACCCGACAACCCCGACAGCTGTACTTCCGCAGGGCTCCAGCGCTCCTCCGATGACCACGACATCACATGAACAGGGTGCCAAAACCTCTCCGACTGCCACGACGACATGTACTTAGGGCTCTAGTTCCTCTCTGCTAGACACGTTAGCACATTGCTACACCCCCCATTGTACACCTGGGCCCTCTCCTTACGTCTATAAAAGGAAGGTCCAGGGCTCTCGTACAGAGAGGTTGGCCGCGCGGGAGAACGGGCCGGCGCATAAGGCTCTCGCTCTCTCTCTCTCTCTCTCTCTCTCTCACTCCCGCGCGAACGCTTGTAACCCCCTACTGCAAGCGCATCCAGCCGCCCTGGGCGCAGGACAACACGAAGGCCGCGGTTTCCCCTCGCTGTTCTCCCCCCTTTGTGTCCCGTCTCGCGCCGACCCATCTGGGCTGGGGCACGCAGCGACAATTTACTCGTCAGTACAGGGACCCCCCGGGGTCGAAACGCCGACAGTTGGCGTGCCATGTAGGGGCCTGCTGCGTGTTGACGAACAACTTCCTGTCAAGCTCCAGATGGGTAGTCCCCAGCAACCTTTCCAACCCGGGACGACGCTCCGTTTCGGGAGTCTCGAGTTCATGTCTCTCGACGGCAGCTACGACATGGTACTCCTTTTTCCGCCGCGCGACGACGACAATGGCGGCCGTAAGCCCGCCCGCCGGCGGCGGAATTGACGACGTCTTCCCCACGTGGCGGAAGAGCAACATTCAGTTCTGTCCCGTCGCCTCCCCCGCCGACGAAAGAGGAGGCGGGGCAGGCATGGCCAAACAGGGGGCGACACCTCGTCGGCTGTCAAGCGAGTCGACGGCGCCGGCACCCCAGCGGGGGACACGCCGGGCGTTGACCTCGCGTCGGAGACGAAGACGAGCGTCGTTTCCCCGCAACACGCCAACATCGAGCTGACGGATGACGCCAGTACGCTCGCGAAGGGCTTGCTAGGCGTCGCCCTCGTACCTGAGACAACGCCGCAGTCCGCCCCTGACGCAACTTCGTCACCACCCGTCGATCAAGAGGTGCCGTCCGTTTCCCATCCCGTGCCTTTCAGATTCAGCTTCGATCCACCAAGCGACCCCGCTTCGGTGGAGGCTTTCGCAAAGGCATGTCCAAACCCTCTGGGGTACCATGTGCGGTCACCCTGGGACAGACTGACGGCCGTCTCGACCTACGGGCCCTCGGGTTCCGAGGAAGATGACGAGCCCGACTCTGGTTGGGATTTCTCCGGGCTTGGTAACCCCAGTGCCATGCGGGACTTCATGACCGCATGTGACTACTGCCTCTCCGATTGTTCCGATGGTAGCCACAGCCTCGGCGACGAGGACTGTGGCCCAAGTCGTGAATGTTTCCACGTCGATCTAGGGGGTCTCGACGAAGGCAACCATCTTGGTATGCCGGAGAACGGCGATCCCCCTAGGCCTGCGCCTCGCGTTGACATCCTTCGGGAGCTAGCTGTGGTCCCAGTCCCTGCGGGGGGTCAGGACGCACAGCTCGAGCAAATCCGCGAGATGCAGGCCAGGCTCGACGAGGAGGCAGGAACACTTGGGCAGCCTCGGCTAAACCTCGGACAGGAGTGGGCAGGCCGAGCTCCGGCCGGAGGAGCGCGTCATCTGGCCCAGGACGTCCCACACCGCATCGCCGACAATACCAGGCCAAGGCTGCCCCCGGTTTCCAGTGGGATCGGCCAAAACCTGGTTGCAGCTGCGATACTACTCCGAGCGATGCCGGAACCCTCCACCACCGAGGGCGGCGTATCCAGGGAGAGCTCAAGAACCTCCTGGAAGACACCGCGGTCCGACGGGCCGAAAGCTCTGCCTCCCGAAGGCAGGGGTACCCCCCAGAGCATCGCGCCGTGACTTCCGGATTCGTGCGAGAAGCCTCGGTCCACACCGGGCGCACGCGCAACACGACGCCTGCAGCCCCGGGTCGCCTCGGCAACGAGCACCACCACCGCAACCGTCGAGCCCACCTCGACGAAAGGGTGCGCCGAGGCTACCACCCCAGGTGTGGGGGACGCTACGACAGCGGGGAGGATCGGAGCCCCTCGCCCGACCACCTGGTCCGCAGGCTTTCAGCCGGGCCATACGACGGGCGCCATTCCCCACCCGGTTCTGAACCCCGACTACCATCACAAAGTACTCGGGGGAGATGAGGCCGGAACTGTGGCTCGCGGACTACCGACTGGCCTGCCAGCTGGGTGGAACGGACGATGACAACCTCATTATCTGCAACCTCCCCCTGTTCCTCTCCGACACCGCTCGAGCCTGGCTGGAGCATCTGCTGAAAGGGAAATGTGCCCTTGGGGCATTTCTAAGTATTTTGGTGATTGAGTGCCAACACAAGTGCTTAAATGTGATTTCATGCTTATGGATGGACAAAGTGCAAATCAAGAGTAAAGGTATGTTTCTAAGCCTTAGTACATTGTTTTGAAGACTAATGTATTGTGTCTAAGTGCTTGAAACAGGAGAAATCAAGTCAGAGAAAAGTTGGCTGTGTACAGCCAAAAGGTTGTTCGGTCTGTAGCACCGGACTGTCCGGTGGTGCACCGGACAGTGTCCGGTGCGCCAGGCTGCCTCGAGCGAAGTGGCCGCTCTCGGGAATTCGCCGACGGCGTACGACTATAATTCACCTGATTGTCCGGTGTGCACCGGACTGTCCGGTGAGCCAACGGTCGGCCGGGCCAACGGTCGGCCGCGGAATCCGCGCGCGACACGTGGCCGAGCCAACGGTCGGAAGGGGGCACCGGACTGTCCGGTGTGCACCGGACATGTCCGGTGCGCCAATGGCTCCCAGATCTGCAACGGTCGGCTGCGCCATTTTAGGAAGGAGATCGGGCACCGGACAGTGTCCGGTGTGCACCGGACTGTCCGGTGCGCCCGATGACAGAAGGCAAGATCAGCCTTCCAGAATTGCTCTCAACGGCTCCTAGCTGCCTTGGGGCTATAAAAGGGACCCCTAGGCGCATGGAGGAGAACACCAAGCAACCTTAGAGCATTCTTGATCATCCACACTCAGTCTTTGCGCATTTGTTTGTCATTCTCAGTGATTCGAGCTCTGTTCTAGTGAGAACTTTGAGATAGTCTTTTGAGCTCGATTCTTGGCTGTGTGTGCGCGCATTTTGCTGTGGATTTGTGTGTGTTGCTTCCCTCCCTTACTCCGTATTTCTTTGTGAATCTCAAGTGTAAGGGCGAGAGACTCCAAGTTGTGGAGATTCCTCGCAAACGGGATATTGAAAGGCAAAGCAAAACACCGTGGTATTCAAGTTGGTCTTTGGACCGCTTGAGAGGGGTTGATTGCAACCCTCGTCCGTTGGGACGCCACAACGTGGAGTAGGCAAGCGTTGGTCTTGGCCGAACCACGGGATAAACCACTGTGTCACCTCTGTGTTTGATCTCTTGTGGTATTGTGTTTTGTTGCGACTCCTCTCTAGCCACTTGGCGATTATTGTGCTAACACTTAACAAGTTTTTGTGGCTATAAGTTTAAGTTTCACAGGATCACCTATTCACCCCCCCTCTAGGTGCTCTCAATTGGTATCGGAGCCGTTCTCTTCAAGAAAGGGACTAACCGCCCGAAGAGATGGATCCTAAAGGCAAGGGGATGGTGATCAACGACAAGGAGAAGGAGTCCTTCGTCAACGAGCCCAATGATGACAAGCCCACCGACTCAGGCTCGGGCCACAAAAGAAAAGACGGGAGGAAGAAGAAGACAAGGCGCATCAAAGAAATTGTCTACTACGACAGCGACGAATCTTCCTCCTCCCAAAAGGACGACGACGACTACGATAGACGGTTAACCCAAACTTTTCTTTCGATTATTCGCGGATCCCGCATAGTTCAAATACTCAATTGCTCCCCATTCCACTTGGCAAGCCCCCTCACTTTGATGGAGAGGATTACGGATTTTGGAGCCACAAAATGCGTACTCACCTGTTTTCTCTCCATCCAAGCATTTGGGAGATTGTGGAAAGTGGAATGAAATTTGATAGCTCAGATAGCCCTGTGTTTATTAATGAACAGATTCATAAAAATGCACAAGCTACTACTGTGTTGCTAGCTTCCTTGTGCAGGGACGAGTATCACAAGGTGAGCGGCTTGGACAATGCCAAGCAGATCTGGGACACCCTCAAGATCTCTCATGAGGGAAACGACGTCACCTTGCTCACCAAAATGGAGTTGGTGGAGGGCGAGCTTGGACGGTTCGCGATGATAAGGGGCGAGGAGCCGACACAAACATACAACCGGCTCAAGACCCTTATCAACAAAATAAGGAGCTACGGGAGCACGCGATGGACGGACCACGACGTCGTCCGCCTAATGCTAAGGTCATTTACCGTTCTTGATCCTCATTTGGTGAACAATATTCGTGAAAATCCCAGGTACACCAAGATGTCGCCCGAAGAAGTTCTTGGGAAATTCGTTAGCGGGCGAATGATGATCAAAGAGGCGAGGTACGTGGACGACGCCTTGAATGGTCCGATCAACGAGCCGCAACCCCTTGCTCTCAAGGCAACACGAAGCAAGGAGGCGCTACCTAGCAAGGTGGCACAGTTTGAGGCGGCCGGACTTAATGATGAAGAGATGGCTCTCATCATCAAAAGATTCAAGACGGTGCTTAAAGGTCGCAAGGGACAACCAAGCAAGACCAAAGCCAAAGGGAAGCGCTCATGCTTCAAATGCGGTAAGCTTGGTCATTTCATTGCTAACTGTCCCGATAATGAAAGTGACCAGGAAAAGGGGAACAAAAGGGAGAAGAAGAAGCATTACAAGAAGGCCAAGGGCGAGGCACATATCGGAAAGGAGTGGGATTCGGATTGCTCCTCCTCCGACTCCGACAATGAAGGACTCGCCGCCACAGCCTTCAACAAGTCATCCCTCTTCCCCAATGAGCGTCACACTTGCCTCATGGCAAGAGAGAAGAAAGTAAGCACTCATACTAGTACTTACGCTTCTTCAAGTGAGGATGAGTCTAGTGATGATGATGAGATAGATTACTCATGCTTATTCAAGGGATTAGACAGAACCAAGGTAGACAAGATTAATGAATTAATTGATGCCTTGAATGATAGGAATATACTTTTAGAAAAGCAAGAGGATTTGTTGTATGAAGAGCATGATAAATTTGTAGAAGCTCAGAAATCTCTTGCTCTAGAAATTAAGAGGAATGAAATGCTTTCTAGTGAATTATCTTCTTGTCATGAAACTATTGCTAAGTTAAAAAATTTTAATGATGATTTAAATGCTAAACTAGAAGTAGCTAGTAAATCTAATTCTTGTGTAGAAATTGTTGAAACTTGTAATAAGTGTAAAGATTTTGACATTGATGCTTGTAGTGATCATTTAGTTTCAATTTCCAAATTAAATGATGAATTAGCTAGTCTTAATGCCCAACTTAAGACTAGCAAGAATGAATTTGACAAGCTAAAATTTGCAAGGGATGCCTACACGATTGGTAGACACCCCTCAATTAAGGATGGACTTGGCTACAAGAGGGAAGCCAAGAACTTGACAAGCCATAAGGCTCCCATCTCCGCCAAGGAAAAAGGGAAGGCCCCTATGGCTAGTAGTGTGCAAAAGAACCATGCCTTTATGTACCATGATAGAAGACAACCTAGAAATGCTTATAGGAGTTGTAATGCATATAATGTCTTTGATTCTCATGCCATGTTTGCTTCTAGTTCTTCCTATATACATGGTAGAAATATGTCTAGAAGAAATGCTATTCATCATGTGCCTAGAAAGAATATTATTCATACTCCTAGGAAAGAAGTGAATGAACCCTCTACAATTTATTGTGCTTTAAATGCTTCCTTTGCTATTTGTAGAAAGGATAGGAAAATTGTTGCTAGGAAGTTAGGGGCAAAATGCAAGGGAGACAAAACTTGCATTTGGGTCCCTAAGGATATTTGCACTAACCTTGTAGGACCCAACAAGAGTTGGGTACCTAAGTCCCAAGCCTAAATTTGCCTTGCAGGTTTATGCATCCGGGGGTTCAAGCTGGATTATCGACAGCGGATGCACAAACCAATGAAACCATATGACGGGGGAGAAGAAGATGTTCACCTCCTACGTCAAGAACAAGGATTCCCAAGATTCAATTATATTCGGTGATGGGAATCAAGGCAAGGTAAAAGGGTTAGGTAAAATTGCAATTTCTAATGAGCACTCTATCTCTAATGTGTTTTTAGTAGAGTCTCTTGGATATAATTTGCTATCGGTTAGTCAATTATGCAATATGGGATATAACTGTCTATTTACAAATGTAGATGTGTCTGTCTTTAGAAGAAGTGATGGTTCACTAGCATTTAAGGGTGTATTAGACGGCAAACTTTATTTAGTTGATTTTGCAAAAGAGGAGGCCGGTCTAGATGCATGCTTAATTGCTAAGACTGGCATGGGCTGGCTGTGGCATCGCCGCTTAGCACATGTGGGGATGAAGAACCTTCACAAGCTTCTAAAGGGAGAACACGTGATAGGTTTGACTAATGTGCATTTCGAAAAAGATAGACCTTGTGCAGCTTGTCAAGCAGGTAAACAAGTGGGAGGAGCGCATCACAGCAAGAATGTGATGACCACTTCAAGACCCCTGGAGTTACTACATATGGACCTCTTCGGACCCGTCGCCTATCTAAGCATAGGAGGAAGTAAGTATGGCCTAGTTATCGTTGATGACTTTTCCCGCTTCACTTGGGTGTTCTTTTTGCAGGATAAGTCTGAAACCCAAGGAACCCTCAAGCGCTTCCTAAGGAGAGCTCAAAATGAGTTTGAGCTCAAAGTGAAGAAGATCAGGAGCGACAACGGGTCCGAATTCAAGAACCTTCAAGTGGAGGAGTTTCTTGAGGAGGAGGGGATCAAGCACGAGTTCTCCGCTCCCTACACACCTCAGCAAAATGGTGTGGTAGAGAGGAAGAACAGGACGCTCATCCATATGGCAAGGACGATGCTAGGAGAGTTCAAGACCCCCGAGTGTTTTTGGTCGGAAGCCGTGAACACGGCTTGCCACGCCATCAACAGGGTCTACCTTCATCGTCTCCTCAAGAAGACTTCGTATGAGCTACTAACCGGTAACAAACCCAATGTATCTTACTTTCGTGTATTTGGGAGCAAGTGCTACATTCTAGTGAAGAAGGGTAGAAATTCTAAGTTTGCTCCCAAAGCTGTAGAAGGGTTTTTGTTAGGTTATGATTCAAATACAAAGGCGTATAGGGTCTTCAACAAATCATCGGGTTTGGTTGAAGTCTCTAGCGATGTTGTATTTGATGAGACTAATGGCTCTCCAAGAGAGCAAGTTGTTGATTGTGATGATGTAGATGAAGAAGATGTTCCGATGGCCGCTATACGAACCATGGCGATTGGAGAAGTGCGGCCACAGGAACAAGATGAACGAGATCAACCGTCTTCCTCAACTATGGTGCTTCCCCCAACTCAAGACGATGAACAGGTTCATCAACAGGAGGCGTGTGAACAAGGGGGAGCACAAGATGATCATGTGATGGAGGAAGAAGCGCAACCGGCACCTCCAACCCAAGTTCGAGCGGTGATTCAAAGGGATCGTCCCGTCGACCAAATTTTGGGTGACATAAGCAAGGGAGTAACTACTCGATCTCGATTAGTTAATTTTTGTGAGCATTACTCTTTTGTCTCTTCTATTGAGCCTTTCAGGGTAGAGGAGGCCTTGGTAGATCCGGACTGGGTGTTGGCCATGCAGGAGGAACTCAACAACTTCAATCAAAATGAAGTTTGGACACTGGTGCCTCGTCCCAAGCAAAATGTTGTGGGAACCAAGTGGGTGTTCCGCAACAAACAGGACGAGCACGGGGTGGTGACGAGGAACAAGGCTCGACTTGTGGCAAAAGGTTATGCCCAAGTCGCAGGTTTGGACTTTGAGGAGACTTTTGCTCCTGTGGCTAGGCTAGAATCAATTCGTATCTTGCTAGCATATGCCGCTCACCATTCTTTCAGGTTGTACCAAATGGATGTGAAGAGCGCGTTCCTCAACGGGCCGATCAAGGAGAGGTGTACGTGGAGCAACCCCCTGGCTTCGAGGATGAATGGTACCCCGACCACGTGTGTAAGCTCTCTAAGGCGCTCTATGGACTTAAGCAAGCCCCAAGAGCATGGTATGAATGCCTTAGAGACTTTCTAATTGTTAATGCTTTCAAGGTTGGGAAAGCCGATCCAACTCTTTTTACTAAGACATGTGATGGTGATTTGTTTGTGTGCCAAATGTATGTCGATGACATAATATTTGGTTCTACTAACCAAAAGTCTTGTGAAGAGTTTAGCAGGGTGATGACGCAGAAATTTGAGATGTCGATGATGGGCGAGTTGAACTACTTCCTTGGGTTCCAAGTGAAGCAACTCAAGGACGGCACCTTCATCTCCCAAACGAAGTACACGCAAGATCTGCTAAAGCGGTTTGGGATGAAGGACGCCAAGCCCGCAAAGACGCCGATGGGAACCGACGGACACACTGACCTCAACAAAGGAGGTAAGTCCGTTGATCAAAAAGCATACCGGTCAATGATAGGGTCTTTACTTTATTTATGTGCTAGTAGACCGGATATTATGCTTAGCGTATGCATGTGTGCTAGATTTCAATCCGATCCTAAGTAGTGTCACTTAGTGGCGGTGAAGCGAATTCTAAGATATTTGGTTGCTACGCCTTGCTTCGGGCTCTGGTATCCAAAAGGGTCTACCTTTGACTTGGTTGGATACTCAGATTCCGACTATGCTGGATGTAAGGTCGATAGGAAGAGTACATCAGGGACATGCCAATTCTTAGGAAGGTCCTTGGTGTCGTGGAACTCTAAGAAACAAACCTCCGTTGCCCTATCCACCGCTGAGGCCGAGTATGTTGCCGCAGGATAGTGTTGCGCGCAACTACTTTGGATGAGGCAAACCCTCCGGGACTTTGGCTACAATCTGAGCAAAGTCCCACTCCTATGTGATAATGAGAGTGCTATCCGCATGGCGGAAAATCCTGTTGAACACAGCCGCACAAAGCACATAGACATCCGGCATCACTTTTTGAGAGACCACCAGCAAAAGGGAGATATCGAAGTGTTTCATGTTAGCACCGAGAACCAGCTAGCCGATATCTTTACCAAGCCTCTAGATGAGAAGACCTTTTGCAGGCTGCGAAGTGAGCTAAATGTCTTAGATTCGCGGAACTTGGATTGAATTGTAGCATACATATGTTTATGCCTTTGATCATGTTCATTCTGCATTTTGTTGCTTGTTGTGGTGCTCACGTTGTACAAATATTCCCTGGACCTCACAAGTCCTTGTGTAAGTGATGCACATATTTAGGGGGAGTTGTGTTACAACTTGACCCTTTGAGACTAACCATATGCTTGAGTTTACTTGATTTAGTCTCGAAGGAGAATTGAAAGGGAAAAGGTGGACTTGGACCATGAAAGACTTCCACTGCACTCCGATGAGAGGGTAACTTATTCCAAGTTCATCTCATGAACTCTTATTGCCATTTGCTCTTAATTGAAGATTTTGGTGAGGCAATGGGGTTATCGGGCCAAGATTGATCCCGTTTTGGTGCTTGATGCCAAAGGGGGAGAAAATAAAGGCCAAAGCGATAACTGGATCAGCTACCACTTGAGAAATTTTGAAAATAGTAGAATAGAGCTTTTGGTTTGTCAAAACTCTAACATTATCTCTTTTGTCAGAATAGAGCTTTTGCATTGTCTCTTTTGTCAAAAGTTGGCCTTTTGTGGGGAGAAGTGTTGATTATGGGAAATAGGGGGAGTTTTTGAAACCTTTGATCAATCTCTTTAGGAATGACTCTCTTTATGCTTCAACATGTGTGTTTGACTTAGAGATAGAGATTTGAGTTTGATTTGCAAAAACAAACCAAGTGGTGGCAAAGGATGATCCATATATGCCAAAATTGAATCAAAACAATGTTGAGTTCTTATTTGATTTGATTTTGTACTTGTTCTACTTGCTTTATGTTGTGTTGGCATAAATCACCAAAAAGGGGGAGATTGAAAGGGAAATGTGCCCTTGGGCCATTTCTAAGTATTTTGGTGATTGAGTGCCAACACAAGTGCTTAAATGTGATTTCATGCTTATGGATGGACAAAGTGCAAATCAAGAGTAAAGGTATGTTTCTAAGCCTTAGTACATTGTTTTGAAGACTAATGTATTGTGTCTAAGTGCTTGAAACAGGAGAAATCAAGTCAGAGAAAAGTTGGCTGTGTACAGCCAAAAGGTTGTTCGGTCTGGAGCACCGGACTGTCCGGTGGTGCACCGGACAGTGTCCGGTGCGCCAGGCTGCCTCGAGCAAAGTGGCCGCTCTCGGGAATTCGCCGACGGCGTACGACTATAATTCACCGGACTGTTCGGTGTGCACCGGACTGTCCGGTGAGCCAACGGTCGGCCGGGCCAACGGTCGGCCGCGGAATCCGCGCGCGACACGTGGCCGAGCCAACGGTCGGAAGGGGGCACCGGACTGTCCGGTGTGCACCGGACATGTCCGGTGCGCCAACATCTCCCAGATCTGCAACAGTCGGCTGCGCCATTTTAGGAAGGAGATCGGGCACCGGACAGTGTCCGGTGTGCACCGGACTGTCCGGTGCGCCCGATGACAGAAGGCAAGATCAGCCTTCCAGAATTGCTCTCAACGGCTCCTAGCTGCCTTGGGGCTATAAAAGGGACCCCTAGGCGCATGGAGGAGAACACCAAGCAACCTTAGAGCATTCTTGATCATCCACACTCAGTCTTTGCGCATTTGTTTGTCATTCTCAGTGATTCGAGCTCCGTTCTAGTGAGAACTTTGAGATAGTCTTTTGAGCTCGATTCTTGGCTGTGTGTGTGCGCATTTTGCTGTGGATTTGTGTGTGTTGCTTCCCTCCCTTACTCCGTATTTCTTTGTGAATCTCAAGTGTAAGGGCGAGAGACTCCAAGTTGTGGAGATTCCTCGCAAACGGGATATTGAAAGGCAAAGCAAAACACCGTGGTATTCAAGTTGGTCTTTGGACCGCTTGAGAGGGGTTGATTGCAACCCTCGTCCGTTGGGACGCCACAACGTGGAGTAGGCAAGCGTTGGTCTTGGCCGAACCATGGGATAAACCACTTTGTCACCTCTGTGTTTGATCTCTTGTGGTATTGTGTTTTGTTGCGACTCCTCTCTAGCCACTTGGCGATTATTGTGCTAACACTTAACAAGTTTTTGTGGCTATAAGTTTAAGTTTCACAGGATCACCTATTCACCCCCCCCTCTAGGTGCTCTCATCTGCCTCCGGGGCAGATCTCCAACTGGGACGACCTAGTCCAAGCCTTCGCCGGCAACTTCCAGGGCACGTACGTGCGCCCTGGGAACTCCGGGGATCTCCGAAGCTGTCGCCAGCAGCCGAGAGAGTCTCTCTGGGACTACATCCGGCGATTCTCGAAGCAGCGTACCGAGCTGCCCAACATCACCGATTCCGACGTCATCGGCGCGTTCCTCGCCGGCACCACCTGCCACGACCTGGTGAGCAAGCTGGGTCGCAAGACCCCCACCAGGGCGAGCGAGCTGATGGACATCACTACCAAGTTCGCCTCTGGCCAGGAGGCGGTTGAGGCCATCTTCCGGAAGGACAAGCAGCCCCAGGGCCGCCAGACGGAAGACATCCCCGAGGCATCCACTCGGCGCGACACCAAGAAGAAGAACAAGAAGAAGTCGCAAGCGAAACGCGACGCCACCGACGCAGACCTTGTCGCCGCCGCTGAGTACAAGAACCCTTAGAAACCTCCTAGAGGTGCCAATCTCTTCGACAAGATGCTCAAGGAGCCGTGCCCCTATCATCAAGGGCCTGTCAAGCACACCCTTGAGGAGTGCGTCATGCTTCGGCGCCACTTTCACAAGGCCGGGCCACCGGTGAAAGGTGGCAGGTCCCACAACAACGACAAGAAGGAGGACCACAAGGCAGAGGAGTTTCCCGAGGTCCACGACTGCTTCATGATCTACGGTGGGCAAGTGGCGAATGCCTCGGCTCGGCGCCGCAAGCAAGAGCATCGGGAGGTCTGCTTGGTAAAGGTGGCGGCGCCAGTCTACCTAGACTGGTCTGACAAGCCCATCACCTTCGACCAAGGCGACCACCCCGACCGCGTGCTGAGCCCAGGGAAATATCCGCTCGTTGTCGACCCCATCATCGGCAACGTCAGGCTCACCAAGGTCCTCATGGACGGAGGCAGCAACCTCAACATCATCTACGCCGAGACCCTCGGGCTCCTGCAGATCGATCTGTCCTCGGTCCGGGCCGGCGCGACGCCTTTTCACGGGATCATCCCCGGGAAACGCGTCCAACCCCTCGGACAACTCGATCTGCCCGTCTGCTTCGGGACTCCCTCCAACTTCCGAAGGGAAACCCTCACGTTCGAGGTGGTCGGGTTTCGAGGAACCTACCATGCAGTGCTGGGGAGACCATGTTACGCCAAGTTCATAGCCGTCCCCAACTACACCTACCTCAAGCTCAAGATGCCGGGCCCCAACGGGGTCATCACCGTCGGCCCCACGTACCGACGCGCGTACGAATGCGACGTGGAGTGCGTGGAGTACACAGAGTCCCTCGCCGAATCTGAGGCCCTCATCGCCGACATGGAAAGCCTCCCCAAGGAGGTTCCAGATGCGAAGCGCCACGCCGGCAACTTCGAACCAGCAGAGGCGGTTAAATCCGTCCCTCTCGACCCCAGCAACGACACCTCCAAGCAGATCCGGATCGGCTCCGAGCTCGACCCCAAATAGGAAGCAGTGCTCGTCGACTTTCTCCGTGCGAACGCCAAGGTTTTTGCGTGGAGTCCCTCGGACATGCCGGGCATACCGAGGGAAGTCGCCGAGCACTCACTGGATATCCGAGCTGGAGCCCGACCCGTGAAGCAGCCTCTGCGCCGATTCGACGAAGAAAAGCGCAGAGCCATAGGCAAGGAAATTCACAAGCTAATGGCCACTGGGTTCATCAAAGAGGTATTCCATCCCGAATGGCTTGCCAACCCTGTGCTTGTGAAAAAGAAAGATGGGAAATGGCGGATGTGTGTAGACTACACTGGTCTAAACAAAGCATGTCCGAAGGTTCCCTACCCTCTGCCTCGTATCGACCAAAGCGTGGATTCCACTGCTAGGTGCGAAACCCTGTCATTCCTCGATGCCTACTCAGGGTATCACCAAATCAGGATGAAAGAGTCCGACCAGCTTGTGACTTCTTTCATCACACCTTTTGGCATGTACTGCTACGTTACTATGCCATTTGGTTTGAGGAATGCGGGTGCAATGTACCAAAGGTGCATGAACCACATGTTCGGAGAGCACATTGGTCGAACGGTCGAGGCTTACGTCGATGACATCGTAGTCAAGACGAGGAGAGCCTCCGACCTCCTCTCTGACCTTGAAACGACATTCCGGTGTCTCAAGGCGAAAGGAGTAAAACTCAATCCCGAGAAGTGCGTCTTCGGAGTCCCCCGAGGCATGCTCTTGGGGTTCATCGTCTCCGAGTGGGGCATCGAGGCCAACCCAGAAAAAATCACGGCCATCACCAACATGGGGCCCATCAAGGACTTGAAAGGCGTACAGAGGGTCATGGGATGCCTTGCGGCTCTGAGCCGCTTCATCTCGCGCCTCGGCGAAAGAGGCCTACCTCTGTACCGCCTCTTAAGAAAGACCGAGTGCTTCACTTGAACCCCCGAGGCCGAGGAAGCCCTCGGGAACCTGAAGGCGCTCCTTACGAATGCACCCATCCTGGTGCCCCCCGCTGCCGGAGAAGCCCTCTTGATCTACGTCGCCGCTACCACTCAGGTGGTCAGCGCCGCGATCGTGGTCGAGAGACGAGAAGAAGGGCACGCATTGCCCGTCCAGAGGCCGGTCTACTTCATCAATGAGGTACTGTCCGAGACCAAGATCCACTACCCACAAATTTAGAAGCTACTGTACGCGGTAATTCTTGACACGGCGAAAGTTGCGACACTACTTCGAGTCTCCTCCGGTAACTGTGGTGTCATCCTTCCCCCTCGGGGAGATCATCCAGTGCCGGGAGGCCTCGGGTAGGATTGCAAAGTGGGCGGTGGAAATCATGGGCGAGACAATCTCGTTCGCCCCTCGGAAGGCCATCAAGTCCCAAGTCTTGGCAGACTTTGTGGCTAAATGGGTCGACACCCAGCTTCCGGCAGCTCCGATCCAACCGGAACTCTGGACCATGTTTTTCGATGGGTCGCTGATGAAAACAGGGGCAGGCGCGGGCCTGCTCTTCATCTCGCCCCTCGGAAAGCACCTCCGCTACGTGCTGCGCCTCCATTTCCCAGCGTCCAACAACGTGGCTGAGTACGAGGCTCTGGTCAACGGGTTGCGCATCGCCATCGAGCTAGGGGTCCGACGCCTTGACGCTCGCGGTGACTCGCAGCTTGTCATCGACCAAGTCATGAAGAACTCCCACTGCCGCGACCCAAAGATGGAAGCCTACTGCGACGAGGTTTGGCACCTGGAAGACAAGTTCTACGGGCTCGAGGTCAACCACGTCACCCGACGACACAACGAGACTGCGGACAAGCTGACAAAGATAACTTCGGAGCGGACAACGGTTCCCCCGGACGTCTTCTCCCGAGACCTACATCAACCCTCGGTCAAGACCAGCGACGGGACCGAGCTCGAGGCACCCTCGGCTCAGCCCGAGGCGTCCTCGGCTCGGCCCAAGGCGCCCTCGGCTCAACCCGAGGCACCCTTGGCCCCCGAGGGTGAGGCACTGCGCGTCGAGGGAAAGCGAATGAGGTCCCGCCTGATCGAGACTGGCAGGCCCCGTACCTGCAATATCTCCACCGAGGAGAGCTGCCCCTCGACCGAGCCGAAGCTCGGCGACTGGCGCGGCGCGCCAAGTCATTCGTCTTGCTGGGTGAAGGGAAGGAGCTCTACCACCGCAGCCCCTCCGGCATCCTCTAGCGATGCATATCCATCGCCGAAGGCCAGGAGCTCTTACAAGAAATACACTCGGGGGCTTGCGGTCATCACGCAGCGCCCTGAGCCCTTGTTGGAAACGCTTTCCGACAAGGTTTCTACTGGTCGACCGCGGTGGCCGACGCCACTAGAATTGTCCGCACCTGCCAAGGGTGTCAGTTCTACGCAAGGCAGACGCACCTACCCGCTCAGGCTCTGCAAACAATACCCATCACCTGGCCGTTTGCTGTGTGGGGTCTGAACCTCGTCGGTCCCTTGCAGAAGGCACCCGGGGGCTACACGCACCTACTGGTCGCCATCGACAAATTCTCCAAGTGGATCGAGGTCCAACCCCTAAACAGCATCAGGTCCAAACAGGCGGTGGCATTCTTCACCAACATCATCCATCACTTTAGGGTCCTGAACTCCATCATCACCGACAACGGCACCCAGTTCACCGGCAGAAAGTTCCTGGACTTCTGCGAGGATCACCATATCCGGGTGGACTGGGCCACCGTGGCTCACCCCATGACGAATGGGCAGGTAGAGCGTGCCAACGGCATGATTCTGCAAGGACTCAAGCCAAGGATCTACAACGACCTCCACAAGTTCGGCAGGCGATGGATGAAGGAACTCCCCTTGGTGGTCTGGAGCCTGAGGACGACGCCAAGTCGAGCCACGGGCTTCACGCCGTTCTTTCTAGTCTACGGGGCCAAGGCCATCTTGCCCACAGACTTAGAATACGGTTCCCCAAGGACGAGGGCCTATGACGACCGGCGCAACCAGACCAACCGAGAAGACTCACTGGACCAGCTGGAAGAGGCTCAGGACGTGGCCTTACTACACTCGACACGGTATCAGCAGTCCCTGCGACGCTACCACGCCCGAGGGGTTCGTCTCGAGACCTCCAGGTGGGCGACTTGGTGCTTCGACTATGACAAGACGCCCGAGGGTGGCACAAGCTCATGCCTCCCTGGGAAGGGCCATTCATCATCGCCAAGGTTTTGAAGCCCGGGACATACAAGCTGGCCAACAGTCAAGGCGAGGTCTACAGCAACGCTTGGAACATCCGACAGCTACGTCGCTTCTACCCTTAAGATGTTTTCAAGCCGTTCATATACCTCGTTTACATATGAAGTCTAACCATCAAGGAAGGGACGGCTTTGCCTCGGCAAAGCCCGACCCTCCCTCGGGGGCTAGAAGGGGCGAACCCCCTCTGTGTCAAAATTTTCCTCGAAAAAAGTCTTTCGGCAAGAACATTTTTCGTGTTTTTCGACTACTTCGATGGTGGGATCCTGAAAACGACGGAGTACATGTAAGCAGGCAAGGCTGACCGAGCCGAGGGACTCCTACACCTCCGGGATACGGATACCTCACTCATCACCTTCTGCGATAAGTAACTCACGCTCGGATAAACGGTTCCGCTGATCGAACAAGTCTTAACGCTCGAAGACTCTTCTACCGAAACGATTTTTCGTGCCATCTCGACCATGTCGACAAAAGAATCCTACGGACGAGTAAGAGTACACGTAAGCGGCAAGGCCGACCGAGCCGAGGGACTCCTACGCCTCCGGGATACGGATACCTCACTCATCACCTTCCGTGAGAAGTAACTCTCGCTCGGATGAACGATTCTGCCATCGACAAGCAAGTCTTGATACTTGAAACAAGGGGAAAAGAAACGCAGCTTTACAACACGACGACAGTATGTTTGGGCCTTGGCGGCCGCAAAAAACATATGCATACTACAGGCGAACCGATGCTGCAGGCTCAGATGTCGATGGAGAGGGAGTAGCAGCACCCTCGGCATCAACTCCACCTTCGGCGAAGTCCGACCGAGCCTCGGACGGCAACACGGGCGGAGGATCTCCGCACCGAAGGACGACGTCAGCACCACACCCGGGCCATCGCTGCCAGGGTCTCCTCCAGGAACCCGGCCCGAGCAGACGGCTCAGCCGGCCGCCCCGAAGCCTCAGCCAGCCGTCCCCTGAGGACACCAGCCCGGCTCGTGGCCTCGACAACTCGACTCCGGCGTTGGTCCCGGCCAGGCTCCGGCGGACTAAGCTTCCCTTTTTTGAGCCGACTCCGCCTCTGTCCATGCTGACACCGCTGCCCTCGGCCCTGGCTCACCGCAGAGCAGCCGAGGGTTTCTTTAACTAAGCAAGAGAAGCCTCGGGCACAAGGCCGACCGAGCCAGGGGATTCCTACGCCTCCGGGATACGGATACCTCACTCGTCACCTTCCGCACAGAGCAACTCACATTTGGTTAAGCGGTTTGGCTAGCCGACAGGCGAGTCCCAGTGCTCGAAAATGAGGGAAAAAACATGGTATTACACCCAAAAATACCTACATGTTCAGGCCACGACAGCCACAATGAACAAACACCGGCACTCAAGGTGCCATTACAAACGGAACTCCGGTTCCACCCCCGCAGGTACGAACAACCCCCCACGTTGGAGGGCCTGTGGGGCAACAAAACCCCTGGTGGCTCGCAGACGCTCGCTCCGGTAGCAGCGACAACGACCCCCGCTCCGAAGTGGCCAAACAACAGCAGCGATGACCTCAGGGCGGACGCTGCTGCGACGAGCTCCTCGCCCACGCCCCCACTCGAGGGGCGAGGACAAGCAGAAGGCTATAGAGTCGGAGGTCAGTCCGCGGGTGGCGCCGACTATCCCGTCGGCAGAGAAACCTCTTCCAGCTGCCTCGGTGGGAGGTGGCACCGGAAGTAGCGCCGGAGCCGCTCAGGCCGGGGAGCTGGGCACGCGGCAGTTGCCAGCGCCATGAACGGCGAACGCCCTTCCCCCCGATCACTAAGGGAAGGAGCGGGCCGCTGCCCACGTGGAGACAACCCCCCACTCGGTGCGCCCCTCCGCCTCACCCTGGATGACGAAAATCCTTGAAGCTGAGGGCGGGGTGGAGGCCGCAGCCCGGCTCGCTTCCCTCCGCCAAACTGCTCATTGGTGGGGGAATGCAGCCGGGCTGCACGATGAAAATCCTTGAAGCCAAACCATGGCTGAAAGGTACCAACTTCTGCGAAGTTGTGTTCCTCCAACGACAGCAAGACCAAAGCGACGCAAGCGCTCCCCATCCGGGGGCTCGGAAGGTGGAAGGATGCGATACATGGAGTGCGAAGACATGGTTGCCATCCAAGGGGGTCACCCTCCTTTTAAAGGCGACTCTCCCCACTTGCGTCCTCAGCCGTCGTGGACTGAGTCTTCTCCAACACGCTCCAAGGTCCTCCCCCTACGACACGGGGGCTGGGTCCCACGCGTCATGCAAGCTTCCCTAGGACAGAAGGAGCCAAACCGCCGCGCGTGGAGCGCACAACAGCCCAGCGGTTACAAGCATTCCTCCACTATCGCCCGGACCAGCGGGTGAAAAAGCGGATCGCCATGTAGGCGGAATGCAACCGCACCAAGAGGGCGCACCCTTCCGACTTCACCGCGTCCAGCATGGAGGCCCAGGCCCACACGTCATGGAACCGGCACGCCGGTTACTACGTGCGAGAAATTGCACCGCCACTCGCGCCAGTCCCGCGCCTCCTCGACTGCGGAACCGGTGCCGCAACTCGAGGCAACCCTGCGCACGGCACAGCAGTGCCAACCAGGCACGCCGGTCACGGGTCAGTCAGCCGCGGGAGAAGGCGTGACGGTCGATACGGCCAAAAATGGGCCGACAGTAATGGCGATGGCAGGCGGGCGGAAGCAGCAGTCAAATCATCTGCAGGCTCACGTCCCCTCCTAGAACAGCGAGAGAACCCTCTCCCACGGCGTGAAGACGACGCGTCCGTGTTCCGTTCCTCGAACGGCTCGCGCACGCACAACGGCTGCCCCGCGAACCACTCGTCCCGTCGCATTAACTCTGCGGCAGGGCAGGCGGCACCTTTGGCAGGCAAAGCGGGCGACGCTTCACCTCCGCCATAATGACCGCGTCAAAAAGGTACGCCACGACGTTCGATTTCGTATCCTTTTCCACTTCCATTTTCTCTCTCTTGCCACAGGGACCGAGAAAGGGGATACTTCGAAAGGGATCCTTCTCCACGAAGGAAACGGGCCCCGAGCCCCCCTACTGATCAGAGGTTCGAAGGCTGGCCCCTCGGAAGGGTTCGACGGTCGCCTCAGAGCACTCGGGCTCCACGCCCACTACTGGTCAGAGGTTCGAAGGCTGGCCCCTCGGAAGGGTTCAACAGCCGCCTCAGGCCACTCGGGCTCCGCGCCCACTACTGATCAGGGGTTCGTAGGCTGGCCCCCGAAGGGTTCGACAGCCACCTCAGAGCACGCAGAGCGAGGGATGACCCTGGGTACGTTCGATACATAACCGAGGCTCGGGCTATGCTCCCGAGGTACCCTAGGACATTTCCGAGACCAGCGGGAGCGATTTTCGTAACGGAATCCCACCAGAGGGAGGCATCGAGCCCTCGGACCCCGTGAAAAGGGGACCGGGTCCAGCGAATCACCCGCAGGTACTTTTGGAGCGCGCCTCCGGGCCACTAGCCGATCCGTAACGAATGGGGCACGGGCGTCCACTCGGATTACCCGCTAGCAACTCACTGGAGACATCATGTTCGGCGCCCTCCGAGGGCAGCATGACACTTTTCCCCCTCCTCCTTGCGGAAAGGCGACGCAGGGGCGTATGAAAAAAGCCGAGTCTGTCCTTGACCATCCTCTCGCTCTATGCGAAGGCTCGGGGGCTGCTCTCGCGAACCTGGCTCCGGCCAAACCGTTGACAGCGTCAACATACCAGCCCGAGAACTTGGGACTCGACTATGCACCCGGGCTACGGCCAGTTCGCATGAGGGAACGACCAAACCGGCCGAGCCATCACGAAAGGCACTAAAACCTCGAAAGAGTCAAAACACTCCTCCGAGGCCTCGGGGGCTACAACCGGCGGGTGCGCTCGCGCGCACCCACCGGAACAAAATGCAACCGAGAAAGGCCGGTCCCCTTGCAAAAAAGTGCGACAAAAGCCTCCAAGCGAGTGCCAACACTCCCTTCGAGGCTCGGGGGCTACTGTCGGGGACCATAATTAGGGGTACCCCAAGACTCCTAATCTCAGCTGGTAATCCCCATCAGCACAAAGCTGCAAAGGCCTGATGGGCGCGATTAAGGTCAAGGCTCAGTCCACTCAAGGGACACGATCTCGCCTCGCCCGAGCCCAGCCTCGGGCAAAGGCAGCCGACCCCGGAGGATTCACGTCTCGCCCGAGGGCCCCCTCAAGCAACGGGCACACCTTCGGCTCGCCCGAGGCCCAGTCTTCGTAGAGAAGCAACCTTGGCCAGATCACCACGCCAACCGATCGTATCGCAGGAGCATTTAATGCAAGGATCGCCTGACATCTTATCTTGATGTGCGCTCCAGTCGACAGAGCCGAAGTGACCGCAGTCACTTGCCGCTCCACTGACCGACCTGATAAGAAAACAGCGCCGCCTGCCCCGCTTCGACTGCCGTGCCACTCGCCAGAGTGAGGTCGACAATGGCTAAGTCCAGCCTCAGGCGACATAGGAAGCTCTGCCTCGCCCGACCCCAGGGCTCGGCCCCTGTCTCGGCCTCGGCTCCGGAAGACGACGAACTCCGCCTCGCCCGACCCTAGGGCTCGGACTCGGCCTCGGCTCCGGAAGACGACGAACTCCGCCTCGCTCGACCCCAAGGCTCGGACTCGGCCTCGGCTCCAGAAGACGACGAACTCCGCCTCGCCCGACCCTAGGGCTCGGACTCTGCCTCAGCTCCGGAAGACGATGGACTCCGCCTCACCCGACCCCAGGGCTCGGACTCAACCTCAACCTCGGAGGAATCGCCACTTCGCCCCAACTCGGGTTCGGACCAGCCACGTCGCTAGGAGGGCCATCATTACCCTACCCCTAGCTAGCTCAGGCTACGGGGAACAAGACCGGCGTCCCATCGGGCTCGCCCCGGTAAACAAGTAATGATGACACCCCGCACGATCCATGACGGCGGCAGCTCCTAGCCTCTTATGTCAGCAAGGAGACGTCAGCGTGGACCCGACAGCCCCGACAGTTGTACTTCCGCAGGGCTCCAGCGCTCCTCCGACGACCACAACATCACATGAACAGGGTGCCAAAACCTCTCCGACTGCCACGACGACATGTACTTAGGGCTCTAGCTCCTCTCTGCTAGACACGTTAGCACATTGCTACACCCCCCATTGTACACCTGGGCCCTCTCCTTACGTCTATAAAAGGAAGGTCCAGGGCTCTCGTACGAAGAGGTTGGCCGCGCGGGAGAACGGGCCGGCGCATAAGGCTCTCGCTCTCTCTCTCTCACTCCCGCGCGAACGCTTGTAACCCCCTACTGCAAGCGCATCCAGCTGCCCTGGCGCAGGACAACACGAAGGCCGTGGTTTCCCCTCGTTGTTCTCCCCCTTTATGTCCCGTCTCGCGCCGACCCATCTGGGCTGGGGCACGCAGCGACAATTTACTCGTCGGTCCAGGGACCCCCCCGGGGTCGAAACGCCGACACACCCTGGCAGTGAGAAGATGTACCGAGACTTGAAGAAATGATTTTGGTGGTATGGTATTGTAACACCCTAAAAATAAACCATTTTTATAATCCAAATATGGTATGTCCTATGGATGATCAGAGGCCGTAGATGTATTGATCTCATCAAGATGATTCCGATCAATCACTAGTTTGCCTTGTTTGGAGTCCGGATGAGTCTTTTTGAGTGCCGGTTGATCTGAGCCATTGGATATTAGGATTGTGGAAGTTTTCTTCTATTTATACCTCCCTAACCCTAGAAGCCACGTCCTGCCACCCCTAGCAGCCGTCACCCTTTTGTGCCTTGCCCCAAGAGAAGAGAGGAAGAAAAAAAGAAGAGAAGAGAGGGGAGATGAGGGCATACCGTCGCCCATAATCGTCGTTCCTCTCCAAGAATTGGTTGGATTTCCTTTCCTCTCTCTCTTTTATCCACTTGATGAATGTTTTCCCATGTTTTGGATGAGTTTTAGGCCCTGCAATTAGTTTTTTTTGGTTAGATTGGATGGGAGATTAGATTTTAATCTCGAAATTAGTTTCTGCAGAATGGCAGATTCAATAGTTTCTGTTCATTCCAGTTTTCCGTGGTCTTAGTGGCCTCAAAAAAATAAAAAGTCTATCTATGAGTCGTAGATAATTTGTAGATCTTTCCGTGGCCACGAAGAACACCTCAATCGGATATCAGATCAGAAAGTTATTGCAGTTTGATTATAGCAGTTTTTCAGTCTCATAATTCTGTACAGAATCTGTTCTCTTAAGCTTTAGGCAATTTTATCAACAGAATTAAACTTTAGGATTGTAAAAGAAGTTGTAGGCAATTTCATAAGCTTTCCAGATTGTTAAAGAGCGCATTCATATGAATTATGAAAGTCCAGTTATGTTTGTTTTACTGTGGCTGTTTCTGTTTGCCTGACAAAAATGAGCGGGTCTGTTCACTGGTGGGTTTCATATAGTAAATAGCCAAATTGGCTGTTCCAACTATGGAGACATTTGTAGAGGGATAAAAGTTCTTACTGCCAGCAGAATTTCATAATTTTTGGTTGAGTAGTTTGGTAGATATTGAATTTTGAAGTTAACTATGCTGCTGTCTGAAACAGATTCAAACATTTATCTTATCAGATGTTTTAGAACTTATAGATGGCAGAATTTAATTATCCATTGAATACCGAAGTTATAGAATATTTTGTGTAGACACTCATAGAGTATTTGTTTAATATCACCATTGTTATAATTTTAAAGATACAAAATTAACAAACAGCGCTGCTGCTGTTTGGCATGTGGTTCAGGGTGGGAGTCTTTCCACCGGGATTTGGTTTCAAGTGTATGAGCGATTTGTTGATTGTTAGCAAATGTTTGTGAAATATTTGTACTAATTTTTATGCCCGCTAGCAGGTGGCTACACTCCGGATCATGCCTAGTACATCTTTCTTCTTCGATGAAGGCAAGTGAATGTAGCAGTGGTTGCTACCGTTTTGACTTGTTGTTTTTTTATCGCCTACGCTCTAATATTCAGAATTATGGAATTCTTTCATAATTGAACTCTATGGTGATGCTTTACTTGCTTGTATTATACTGATGCTCAATCATATATTGATGATGATTATGGTTCGAGTATGACCCATGAGATTAATTTACACCCCTGAAGGCAGATAAAGTATTATTTGAGGTTTGTATTGTATCTGAAGGCAGATGAAGTATTATTTGAGGTTTGTTTTGTATTTGAAGGAAGTGAAGTATATTGATAAATGCAGCATGCCATATGCATTACATTATTCATTTGCATCTGAAGTTTGGTCGTGACCTATGGTCCGACCGTACCGGTACAACTTAGCATCGTACGTTGCCCGAGGAGGGGTACGATGCGGCTTCATACCCTTAGAGGTATGAAGGCAGAGGACATATGCATTGCATTTATATGCATTCATTGAAGTGATATTAGCAGATGATGTGGTTTTATACTTTCAGAGGTATGAGGGCAGATGACCTACACATTGCATTCCTATGCATACATTGAAGTGATATCTGCAGGTATTGTTGACACAGGGAAGGGTTATACAACCTATTGTGGTTGTTCGAGGAAATGAGATGGTATTGGTTATATTGGGACTATTGAGTTCTATATCTACAAGTATTTCTGATCTCAATTGGGATTCCTTTAAAATGTTGTTTAATTCAATTTGTGGTTTAAATATCTCGTCAAAATAATTTGCTTGCTGAGATGTATCATCTCACTCTTGCATTACTCAATGCAGGTATTTGATTCATGTTGGGAATGAGGGAAGTAGCAGCACGTCCACCTTCACTATTATAATAATGCTGCCCAGTTGCAGCCATGATTTAATTAGAAACTCGATGTCAAATGATGTTTGTTTTTTTCTAGTCGTGTGCACTGGTTAATTCAGTTTATGTTGTTATGTTTAACTTTCCTTTGCTAGCATATTAATAATGCTTAGTATGTTTTTTGTCATGATATATGTTTATACACTGTTGCCCCTCGTTTATGCAATCTTTCAAAGGAGATGCTGTCGAAATTTTATATATGGATGTCAGATGTGTAGTTCAGTAGCATTCCGGGGTGTTTGTGGACTCTGGGGTGTTACAGTTGGTATCAAAGCATAGGCTTTAGATTCTTGGCAATTTGAAGATAAATTTGATACACTTGCACATATAGGAAGGGTATGGGTTCAAATATCTTTGATATATATTAGTGTCTTTGAAGTGCAGATGACAATAATTTCACCCCTCCCTATTCCTTTACGGTGATGTGGTAAGTTGTTTATGACTTAATGCCTAATATGTTTTATCTCTAAATCTTTATATTGTTTTATTAATGTGATTGATATCGCTGGTCTTTGGTAAGATCGAAGTTGTTATTATGCTTGTGATATACAAGTATGCCTATGTTGTTTTCATCATGTTTTTCGTGGTTGAGTTTTATTGCAATAATATTGTTATATATGCTTGACTGTGGATGTTCCTAAGAGGAGTGTGAATTGCGTGTTTTGGGTTACAAGGTAACCATCAATTTGAATTTAAGTTGTTGAGTGGTTGGTGGATAGTTCCAACTATTTTTGCAAAGAATGATTGTTTATGTCGAGAAACCAGTTCTGAAAGAAATGAATATTGATACTTTTATATGAAGTTTGGGGAAGTCTTTACATAGCCAGAATGGCTTACATGTCTCTCTTCTATTGTGTGTTTTAGTAGCCACAAAGCCTAGAGGTGGTTTAAAGTGGTTGCATGTTAGTCATGCTAGTTGTAGAATAAATCTCTGTTTTTCTTGATCCATTGATTATGTATTAATACGTTGAGGATCAGATGGTTCTCTCCCCGATGCATGCTGGTGGAGCCATTGTTGGACCACCTATCTATTGGTTTGAATGAAGTCATTGCCTAGCCTAGAGTTGGTTGTGTGTGGTTAGTCAACTATTCCTAAATGATGTGGTTTTTACAACAACTTGAGATGTTTGTCAAATGTGTGAAGGATTACGGGGTTATTATTGACCTCGTATATCTGGTACTTTGAGTGCATCATATGATAGAATGAAATGTAAGTTTCTGAACTACAGTAGATGAAGACTTATATTATTTGTAGGTTAACCTTACTAGTTTGGTTATTTTTCTTAGTTGAGTTGTTGGATGAAGTATAGCGACATTGGTTAAGCAAGTATTGTGTTGTTGTTGTGCTATCAATGCTCTTTGTGGAGTTTTTGGCATTTCTTCGATGAAATGTGTCGCGCAGAATGTTATGGGCTTCTTGTCGGCTTTATTGCTCCATTAGTTCTATAGACTTTCTCCCTTTTGTGGGGTGCAAAGAATGTTAGATTACATGATTATCTTTTCATGATGGCAAGAACGGGGTTTAGGAAGATTAGGAGTTTTGTTTCAATAGAACTACTTGTTTTGTGGTGCTGTGAAGTGAGGTGTTTGATCTTCATATACGTTCATCTGGTGTGGATGTTTTACCATTGAATTAAAATGAATTGTTGAAGTTGGTAAGGGTTGTGCTTAGTGCATATTACCCCTTCATAAAAGAGTGTCGTTTTAAGACATTGATGCTGATGTATGGCTGCATCCAAATTCGATGTTGTGAAATCATAGTGTTGATCGCATCTATGACTTGCTTTGAGCTTCATTGCAGGTTGTTTCATGCTTGTTGTCAGGTTGTGTAGCTTCCTTAGACCATTAGTCTGAGGTAGAAGTTCTTGTGTTGATTAATACCAATAATGGACTCATGTTTTGAATGGTGGTGCTATTTGGGGTACCTTGGATGTTTTGCTTGGAGTGGTCGAATTCGAGGACGAATTCTTTTTAAGGGGGGTAGAATGTAACACCCTAAAAAATAAACCATTTTTATAATCCAAATATGGTATGTCCTATGGATGATCAGAGGCCGTAGATGTATTGATCTCATCAAGATGATTCCGATCAATCACTAGTTTGCCTTGTTTGGAGTCCGGATGAGTCTTTTTGAGTGCCGGTTGATCTGAGCCATTGGATATTAGGATTGTGGAAGTTTTCTTCTATTTATACCTCCCTAACCCTAGAAGCCACGTCCTGCCACCCCTAGCAGCCGTCACCCTTTTGTGCCTTGCCCCAAGAGAAGAGAGGAAGAAAAAAAGAAGAGAAGAGAGGGGAGATGAGGGCATACCGTCGCCCATAATCGTCGTTCCTCTCCAAGAATTGGTTGGATTTCCTTTCCTCTCTCTCTTTTATCCACTTGATGAATGTTTTCCCATGTTTTGGATGAGTTTTAGGCCCTGCAATTAGTTTTTTTTGGTTAGATTGGATGGGAGATTAGATTTTAATCTCGAAATTAGTTTCTGCAGAATGGCAGATTCAATAGTTTCTGTTCATTCCAGTTTTCCGTGGTCTTAGTGGCCTCAAAAAAATAAAAAGTCTATCTATGAGTCGCAGATAATTTGTAGATCTTTCCGTGGCCGCGAAGAACACCTCAATCGGATATCAGATCAGAAAGTTATTGCAGTTTGATTATAGCAGTTTTTCAGTCTCATAATTCTGTACAGAATCTGTTCTCTTAAGCTTTAGGCAATTTTATCAACAGAATTAAACTTTAGGATTGTAAAAGAAGTTGTAGGCAATTTCATAAGCTTTCCAGATTGTTAAAGAGCGCATTCATATGAATTATGAAAGTCCAGTTATGTTTGTTTTACTGTGGCTGTTTCTGTTTGCCTGACAAAAATGAGCGGGTCTGTTCACTGGTGGGTTTCATATAGTAAATAGCCAAATTGGCTGTTCCAACTATGGAGACATTTGTAGAGGGATAAAAGTTCTTACTGCCAGCAGAATTTCATAATTTTTGGTTGAGTAGTTTGGTAGATATTGAATTTTGAAGTTAACTATGCTGCTGTCTGAAACAGATTCAAACATTTATCTTATCAGATGTTTTAGAACTTATAGATGGCAGAATTTAATTATCCATTGAATACCGAAGTTATAGAATATTTTGTGTAGACACTCATAGAGTATTTGTTTAATATCACCATTGTTATAATTTTAAAGATACAAAATTAACAAACAGCGCTGCTGCTGTTTGGCATGTGGTTCAGGGTGGGAGTCTTTCCACCGGGATTTGGTTTCAAGTGTATGAGCGATTTGTTGATTGTTAGCAAATGTTTGTGAAATATTTGTACTAATTTTTATGCCCGCTAGCAGGTGGCTACACTCCGGATCATGCCTAGTACATCTTTCTTCTTCGATGAAGGCAAGTGAATGTAGCAGTGGTTGCTACCGTTTTGACTTGTTGTTTTTTTATCGCCTACGCTCTAATATTCAGAATTATGGAATTCTTTCATAATTGAACTCTATGGTGATGCTTTACTTGCTTGTATTATACTGATGCTCAATCATATATTGATGATGATTATGGTTCGAGTATGACCCATGAGATTAATTTACACCCCTGAAGGCAGATAAAGTATTATTTGAGGTTTGTATTGTATCTGAAGGCAGATGAAGTATTATTTGAGGTTTGTTTTGTATTTGAAGGAAGTGAAGTATATTGATAAATGCAGCATGCCATATGCATTACATTATTCATTTGCATCTGAAGTTTGGTCGTGACCTATGGTCCGACCGTACCGGTACAACTTAGCATCGTACGTTGCCCGAGGAGGGGTACGATACGGCTTCATACCCTTAGAGGTATGAAGGCAGAGGACATATGCATTGCATTTATATGCATTCATTGAAGTGATATTAGCAGATGATGTGGTTTTATACTCTCAGAGGTATGAGGGCAGATGACCTACACATTGCATTCCTATGCATACATTGAAGTGATATCTGCAGGTATTGTTGACACAGGGAAGGGTTATACAACCTATTGTGGTTGTTCGAGGAAATGAGATGGTATTGGTTATATTGGGACTATTGAGTTCTATATCTACAAGTATTTCTGATCTCAATTGGGATTCCTTTAAAATGTTGTTTAATTCAATTTGTGGTTTAAATATCTCGTCAAAATAATTTGCTTGCTGAGATGTATCATCTCACTCTTGCATTACTCAATGCAGGTATTTGATTCATGTTGGGAATGAGGGAAGTAGCAGCACGTCCACCTTCACTATTATAATAACGCTGCCCAGTTGGAGCCATGATTTAATTAGAAACTCGATGTCAAATGATGTTTGTTTTTTTCTAGTCGTGTGCACTGGTTAATTCAGTTCATGTTGTTATGTTTAACTTTCCTTTGCTAGCATATTAATAATGCTTAGTATGTTTTTTGTCATGATATATGTTTATACACTGTTGCCCCTCGTTTATGCAATCTTTCAAAGGAGATGCTGCCGAAATTTTATATATGGATGTCAGATGTGTAGTTCAGTAGCATTCCGGGGTGTTTGTGGACTCTGGGGTGTTACAGGTATGAAAAGAGAGATATCAGAGTATGTGGCTGTGTGTGACAGTTGTCAGAGGATTAAAGCAGAACATCAAAGACCTGCAGGTTTGTTGCAACCATTGCAGATTCCTCAGTGGAAATGGCATGAGATCGGAATGGATTTTATAGTCGGTTTGCCCTTACTCGTACTGGTTATGACTCTATCTGGGTAGTAGTGGACCGTTTGACAAAGGCGGTCCATTTCATACCAGTCAAGATCACCTACAACAGTGCGGTGTTGGCTAAACTATACATGGCTCGGATTATGTGCTTGCATGGTATTTCGAAGAAGATAGTATCAGATAGAGGCACCCAATTCACCTCTCATTTTTGGCAGCAGTTGCATGAAGCTTTAGGCACACACTTGAAGTTTAGCACAGCTTATCACCCATAGACAGATGGTCAAACAGAGAGAACCAATCAGATTCTAGAGGATATGTTGAGGGCTTGTGCTTTGCAAGATAAGATGGGTTGGGACAAGAGATTACCATATGCAGAATTCTCTTACAACAACAGTTATTAAGCCAGTCTAAAGATGTCACCGTTTGAAGCGCTTTATGGAAGGAATTGCAGAACTCCATTGCATTGGGACCAACCTGGTGAAAGACAGGTGTTTGGTCCAGATATTTTGTTTGAAGCCGAAGAGAATATCAGAATGGTCCGAGAGAATTTAAAGGCAGCGCAATCCAGACAGTGTAGCTATGTTGACACCAGAAGGAGAGAACTCAGTTTTGAAGTGGGAGATTATGTCTACTTGAAAGTGTCACCCATAAGAGGAACCAAAAGGTTTGGATTCAAAGGCAAGCTAGCACCTCGTTATATTGGGCCGTATCAGATTCAAGCAAGACGTGGAGAAGTGGCTTATCAACTCAGCTTACCAGAGAATCTATCAGCTGTGCACGATGTGTTCCATGTGTCTCAGTTGAAGAAATGCTTAAGAGTGCTAGAAGAGCAGTTGCTAGCTGAGCATCTTGAAGTTCAAGAAGATCTGACTTATATCGAAAAGCCAACTCAAATTCTGGAGATAGCAGATCGGGTCACTCGGAGAAGTACCATCAAGATGTGCAAAGTCAAATGGGGTCACCACTCAGAAGAAGAAGCAACCTAGGAAAGAGAAGATGAATTGAAAGCCAAGTACCCTGAGCTCTTTTCTAGCTAGCCCTGAATCTCGAGGGCGAGATTCTTTTAAGGGGGATAGGTCTGTAACACCCTGATTTTGGGGGTATAAAATTTCTTTCTAATTATCACCCAAAATTAGGTGTTACTCTTCCTTTTCTCACTCTAGGTTTTCCCTCTCCCTAGATTCTTTCTCCCTTTTTCCTTTTGATTAGAAACAGATTAAACTAGTGGAGGTTAATTATCTATTTTTGCCAAAACCTTTTGAGTCATAACATGTTGCATCATGCTAAGCTTAAAATATTCTTTGAATTATTGCACATGTTTGAATTTATTTGAATTTGAAACCTAGTTTGAATTTGGATTTGAAAACGCTATAGAAAAGAAATAGAAAAAGGAATTAGAAAATCCAGAGAAAAAGAAAAAGAGAAAGCAGCCCAGCCAGGCCGCGCGCCCACGCGCCTGCCGCCCCTGACAGGCGGACCCCGCCTGTCAGCGGCAGTTCTCCTCTCTCGCGTGCGCCCTCTCTATCGCTCGCTGCCCAGTGGGTCTGATCTGTCGACGCCCGTTTTTCTCAACCGCGCGCGCTCTCTTTCTCTCTGTCTCGCGGACCCGGATCGCCAGTCGTCGAACCGTTGCCCCACGGACCCCTTTCTTCTCTCCCTGCGCCGTGGGCCAGCCCTGTCAGCTCCGCCTTCTCCGCGCTCGTCGTGGACCGGCGCGTGCGCACTCACGCACGTCGCTAGGTTTCTCGATCACGACGCCCACCCTCACGTCCAGCTCCCTTCTTATAGCCCCGCCTGTGTCCTGCGAACACCCATCACCTCATTTCGCGCAGCTTCACCGTCTCTCATGCTCTGCCCACGCCGCCAGCCGCTGCCGGAGACCTGTGCCCGCATTCCTGGCCATTCAGCTCGCCGGAGTCCGCGCCAAGCCTCCTTGAGCTCCGCCCCGAGGTGAGACACCCGTCCCCGTGCCCAATTTCCCTTATTGTGCCCTGTGTTCGGCCAATTTTGCCTTCGCCGGTGCTCGGTCGTGGTGGTCCGTCGTGCTCACGCGGTGGCCGGCCGATTTGGCCTGGTCTAGTTCACCAGAGTAGGTCTCTATGTCACCCCTGTCTCTGCTGAAGTTATCCCAAGCCTTAGCGTGCCTTAAGTCCCTTCCCCGTGGTCAGAATGGCTCACTGGAGTTTCTCCGGCCCGCCCAAGGCCACCTCACCGCTGCTCTCCCCTCTCTACCCGTGGATTCATAGCCTCTTTCCCGCCATCGAGTTCGTCGTGGCGCCCTCTTCCCCTCTGCCCAACTCCGGTGACCCCGGAGCCACTGATAGTCGCCTAGAGGGGGGGTGAATAGGGCGAAACTGAAATTTACAAATATAAACACAACTACAAGCCGAGTTAGCGTTAGAAATATAATCAAGTCCGCGAGAGAGGGTGGAAAACAAATCGCAAGCAAATAATGAAGTGAGACACGCGGATTTGTTTTACCGAGGTTCGGTTCTCTCAAACCTACTCCCCGTTGAGGAGGCCACAAAGGCCGGGTCTCTTTCAACCCTTCCCTCTCTCAAACGGTCCCTCGGACCGAGTGAGCTTCTCTTTCTCAAATTACTTGGGAATCAAACTTCCCGCAAGGACCACCACACAATTGGTGTCTCTTGCCTCAATTACAAGTGAGTGTTTGATCACAAGAAAGAATGGCAAAGAAAAAGAAGCGATCCAAGCGCAAGAGCTCAAATGAACACTACAAATCACTCGCTCTAGTCACTAAAGCTTTGTGTGGAGTTGGGAGAGGATTTGATCTCTTTTGGTGTGCTTTGCAATGAATGCTAGCTCTTGTATAGTGGTTGGAAGCTGGAAAACTTGGATACAATGAATGGTGGGGTGGTTGGGGTATTTATAGCCCCAATCACCAACTTGACCGTTGGTGGAGGCTGTCTGTTCGATGGCGCACCGGACAGTCTGGTGCACACCGGACATGTCCGGTGCCCCAGCCACGTCACCAGTGCCGTTGGAATCTGACCGTTGGAGTTCTGAGTTCTGGGCCCGCCTGGATGTCCGGTGCACACCGGACATGTACTGTTCAATGTCCGGTGCGCCAGTATGGGCGTGCCTGACCTCTGCGCGCTTCTGGCGCGCATTGAATGCGCCTGCAGGTGACCGTTGGCGCGAAGTATCCGTTGCTCTGCTGGTTCACCGGACAGTCCGGTGTACACCGGACATGTCCGGTGAAATATAGCGGAGCAGGCGTTCTGATTTCCCGAGGCTGGCGAGTTCCTGAGGCAGCTCTTCCGAGGAGCACCGGACACTGTCCGGTGTACACCGGACAGTCCGGTGAATTATAGCGCGAGTGCCTCTAGAAATTCCCGAAGGTGGCGAGTTCAAGTGGGAGTCCTCTGGTGCACCGGACACTGTCCGGTGGCACACCGGACAGTCCGGTGCGCCCCACCAGAGGTGCCTTCGGTTGGCCCATGCTCTTTTGTTGAACCCAACACTTGGTCTTTTTATTGGCTAAGTGTGAACCTGTTACACCTGTATAACTCATATACTAGAGCAAACTAGTTAGTCCAATTATTTGTGTTGTGCAATTCAACCACCAAAATTATTTAGGAATTAGGTGTAAGCCTAATTCCCTTTCAATCTCCCCCTTTTTGGTGATTGATGCCAACACAAACCAAAGCAAATATAGAAGTGCATAATTGAACTAGTTTGCATAATGTAAGTGCAAAGGTTGCTTGAAATTGAGCCAATATAAATACTTACAAGATATGCATGGATTGCTCCTTTGTTTTTAATATTTTGGACCACGCTTGCACCACATGTTTTGTTTTTCCAAAAATCTTTTGTAAATCTTTTTTTTTCAAAGTTCTTTTGCAAATAGTCAAAGGTAAATGAATAAGATTTTGCAAAGCATTTTCAAGATTTTGAAATTTACTCCCCCTGTTTCAAATGCTTCTCCTTTGATTAAACAAAACTCCCCCTAAAAGAGATCCTCCTCTTAGTGTTCAAGAGGGTTTTGATATATCATTTTTGAAATACTACTTTCTCCCCCTTTTGAACACAATAGGATACCAATTGATAATATTCTTGGAAACATGAAGTTTTTGAAATTGGTGGTGGTGCGGTCCTTTTGCTTTGGGCTAATACTTTCTCCCCCTTTGGCATGAATCGCCAAAAACGGAGTCATTAGAGCCCTATGAAGTACTTTCTCCTCCTTTGGTCATAAAATAAACGAGTGAAGGTTATACCAAAGTTGGAGAGATGCTCGGAGTGACGGCGAAGGATGAGTAGGAGAGTGGAGTGGAAGCCTTTGTCTTCGCCGAAGACTCCAATTTCCTTTCAATATACCTTATGACTTGGTTTGAAATACACTTGAAAACACATTAGTCATAGCATATGAAAGAGACATGATCAAAGGTATATTCGTGAGCTATGTGTGCAAGTTAGCAAAAGAAATTTGTAGAATCAAGAATATTGAGCTCATGCCTAAGTTTGGTAAAGGTTTGTTCATCAAGAGGCTTGGTAAAGATATTGGCTAATTGATCTTTAGTATTAATGTATGCAATCTCGATATCTCCCTTTTGTTGGTGATCCCTAAGAAAGTGATACCGAATAGCTATGTGCTTAGTGCGGCTATGCTCGACGGGATTATCCGCCATCTTGATTGCACTCTCATTATCACATAGCAAAGGGACTTTGGTTAATTTGTAACCGTAGTCCCGCAGGGTTTGCCTCATCCAAAGCAATTGCGCGCAACAATGGCCTGCGGCAATGTACTCGGCTTCGGCGGTGGAAAGAGCGACCGAATTTTGCTTCTTTGAAGCCCAAGACACCAAGGATCTTCCCAAGAACTGGCAAGTCCTCGATGTGCTCTTCCTATTGATTTTGCACCCCGCCCAATCGGCATCCGAATATCCAATCAAATCAAATGTGGATCCCCTAGGATACCAAAGCCCAAACTTAGGAGTATAAGCCAAATATCTCAAGATTCGTTTTACGGCCGTAAGGTGAGCTTCCTTAGGGTCGGCTTGGAATCTTGCACACATGCATACGGAAAGCATAATATCCGGTCGAGATGCACATAAATAGAGTAAAGAACCTATCATCGACCGGTATACCTTTTGATCCACGGACTTACCTCCCGTGTCGAGGTCGAGATGCCCATTGGTTCCCATGGGTGTCTTGATGGGCTTAGCATCCTTCATCCCAAACTTGCTTAGAATATCTTGAGTATACTTCGTTTGGCTTAGGAAGGTGCCCTCTTGGAGTTGCTTCACTTGAAATCCTAAGAAGTACTTCAACTCCCCCATCATAGACATCTCGAACTTTTGTGTCATGATCCTACTAAATTCTTCACATGTAGACTCGTTAGTAGACCCAAATATGATATCATCAACATAAATTTGGCATACAAATAAGTCATTTTCAAGAGTTTTAGTGAATAAAGTAGGATCGGCCTTTCCGACTTTGAAGCCATTAGCAATAAGGAAATCTCTAAGGCATTCATACCATGCTCTTGGGGCTTGCTTAAGCCCATAAAGCGCCTTAGAGAGTTTATAGACATGGTTAGGGTACTCACTATCTTCAAAGCCGGGAGGTTGCTCAACATAGACTTCTTCCTTGATTGGTCCATTGAGGAAGGCACTTTTCACGTCCATTTGATAAAGCTTAAAGCCATGGTAAGTAGCATAGGCCAATAATATGTGAATTGACTCAAGCCTAGCTACGGGTGCATAGGTTTCACCGAAATCCAAACCTTCGACTTGGGAGTATCCCTTGGCCACAAGTCGAGCTTTGTTCCTTGTCACCACACCATGCTCGTCTTGCTTGTTGCGGAAGACCCATTTGGTTCCTACAACATTTTGGTTAGGACGTGGAACTAAATGCCATACCTTATTCCTAGTGAAGTTGTTGAGCTCCTCTTGCATCGCCACCACCCAATCCGAATCTTGAAGTGCTTCCTCTACCCTGTATGGCTCAATAGAGGAAACAAAAGAGTAATGCTCACAAAAATGTGCAACACGAGATCTAGTGGTTACCCCCTTATGAATGTCGCCGAGAATGGTGTCGACGGGGTGATCTCGTTGAATTGCTTGGTGGACTCTTGGGTGTGGCGGCCTTGGTTGTTCATCCTCCTTGTCTTCATCATTTGCATCTCCCCCTTGATCATTGCTGTCATCTTGAGGTGGCTCATTACTTTGATCTTGTCCCTCATCAATTTGAGCTTCGTCCTCATTTTGAGTTGGTGGAGATGCTTGCGTGGAGGAGGATGGTTGATCTTGTGCATGTGGAGGCTCTTCGGGTTCCTTAGGACACACATCCCCAATGGACATGTTCCTTAGCGCGATGCACGGAGCTTGTTCTTCACCTATCTCATCAAGATCAACTTGCTCTACTTGAGAGCCGTTAGTTTCATCAAACACAACGTCACATGAGACTTCAACTAGTCCAGTGGACTTGTTAAAGACCCTATATGCCCTTGTGTTTGAGTCATAACCAAGTAAAAAGCCTTCTACAGTTTTAGGAGCAAATTTAGATTTTCTACCTCTTTTGACAAGAATAAAGCATTTGCTACCAAAAACTCTAAAATATGAAATGTTGGGCTTTTTACCGGTTAGGAGTTCATAGGATGTCTTCTTGAGGATTCAGTGAAGATATAACCGGTTGATGGCGTAGCAAGCGGTGTTGACCGCTTCGGCCCAAAACCGATCCGGTGTCTTGTACTCATCAAGCATGGTTCTTGCCATGTCCAATAGAGTTCGATTCTTCCTTTCCACTACACCATTTTGTTGTGGAGTGTAGGGAGAAGAGAACTCATGCTTGATGCCCTCCTCCTCAAGGAAGCTTTCAATTTGAGAGTTCTTGAACTCCGTCCCGTTGTCGCTTCTTATTTTCTTGATCCTTAAGCCGAACTCATTTTGAGCCCGTCTCAAGAATCCTTTTAAGGTCTCTTGGGTTTGAGATTTTTCCTGTAAAAAGAATACCCAAGTGAAGCGAGAATAATCATCCACTATTACAAGACAATACTTACTCCCGCCGATGCTTATGTAAGCAATCGGGCCGAATAGATCCATGTGGACTAGCTCAAGCGGCCTGTCGGTCGTCATGATGTTCTTGTGTGGATGATGGGCACCAACTTGCTTCCCTGCTTGGCATGCGCTACAAATCCTGTTCTTCTCAAAATGAACATTTGTTAATCCTAAAATGTGCTCTCCCTTTAGAAGCTTATGAAGATTCTTCATCCCAACATGGGCTAGTCGGCGGTGCCAGAGCCAACCCAAGTTAGTCTTAGCAACCAAGCAAGTGTTGAGTTCAGCTCTATCAAAATCTACCAAGTATAGCTGACCCTCTAACACTCCCTTAAATGCTATTGAATCATCACTTCTTCTAAAGACAGTAACACCTACATCAGTAAATAGACAGTTGTAGCCCATTTGACATAATTGTGAAACGGAAAGCAAGTTGTAATCTAAAGAATCTACAAGAAAAACATTGGAAATAGAATGGTCAGGAGATATAGCAATTTTACCAAGACCTTTGACCAAACCTTGATTTCCATCCCCGAATGTGATAGCTCGTTGGGGATCTTGGTTTTTCTCGTAGGAGGAGAACATCTTCTTCTCCCCTGTCATGTGGTTTGTGCACCCGCTGTCGAGTATCCAACTTGAGCCCCCGGATGCATAAACCTACAAAACAATTTTAGTTCTTGATTTTAGGTACCCAAACGGTTTTGGGTCCTTTGGCATTAGACACAAGAACTTTGGGTACCCAAACACAAGTCTTTGACCCCTTGTGTTTGCCCCCAACAAACTTGGCAACTACCTTGCCGGATTTGTTAGTCAAAACATAAGATGCATCAAAAGTTTTAAAAGAAAATTCATGATCATTTGATGCATTAGGAGTTCTCTTCTTAGGCAACTTAGCACGGGTTGGTTGCCTAGAGCTAGATGTCTCACCCTTATACATAAAAGCATGATTAGGGCCAGAGTGAGATTTCCTAGAGTGAATTCTCCTAATTTTGTCCTCGGGATAACCGGCAGGGTATAAAATGTAACCCTCGTTATCCTGAGGCATGGGAGCCTTGCCCTTAACAAAATTTGACAATTTCTTATGAGGGGCATTAATTTTGACATTGTCTCCTCTTTGGAAGCCAATGCCATCCTTGATGCCCGGGCGTCTCCCATTATAGAGCATACTTCTAGCAAATTTAAACTTTTCATTTTCTAAGTTATGCTCGGCAATTTTAGCATCTAGTTTTGCTATATGATCATTTTGTTGTTTAATTAAAATCATGTGATCATGAATAGCATCAATATCAACATCTCTACATCTAGTACAAATAGATACATGCTCAACAATCGATGTAGAGGGTTTGCAAGATTTTAATTCTACAACCTTAGCTTGTAACATGTCATTCTTAGTTCTAAGGTCGGAAATAGTAACATTGCAAACATCAAAATCTTTAGCCTTAGCAAGCAATTTTTCATTTTCAATCCTAAGGCTAGCAAGAGAAATGTTCAATTCTTCAATTCTAGCAAGTAAATCATCATCATTATTTCTAGAATTGGTAATTGAAACAGTACAAACATGAGAGTCAACCTTAGCTAACAAATTTGCATTTTCATTTCTAAGGTTGTCTATTGTCTCACGGCAAGTGCTTAGCTCACTAGATAATTTTTCACATTTCTCAATTTCTAGAGCATAAGCATTTTTAACCTTAACATGCTTCTTATTTTCTTTAATAAGGAAGTCCTCTTGGGTGTCCAAGAGATCATCCTTTTCATGAATGGCACTAATCAATTCATTAAGTTTCTCTTTTTGTTGCATGTTGAGGTTGGCAAAAAGGGTACGCAAATTATCTTCCTCATTACTAGCATTATCATCACTAGAGGATTCATATTTAGTGGAGGATTTAGATTTAACCTTCTTTTTGCCGTCCTTTGCCATGAGGAACTTGTGGCCGACGTTTGGGAAGAGGAGTCCCTTGGTGACGGCGATGTTGGCTGCGTCCTCGTCGTCGGAGGAGTCGCTTGAGCTTTCGTCGGAGTCCCACTCCCGACAAACATGGGCATCGCCGCCCTTCTTTTTGTAGTACCTCTTCTTCTCCTTTCTTCTCCCCTTCTTGTCGTCGCCCCTGTCACTGTCACTAGATAATGGACATTTAGCAATAAAGTGACCGGGCTTACCACATTTGTAGCAAACCTTCTTGGAGCGGGACTTGTAGTCTTTCCCCCTCCTTTGTTTGAGGATTTGGCAGAAGCTCTTGATGACGAGCGCCATTTCCTCATTGTCAAGCTTGGAGGCGTCTATTGGTTGTCGACTTGGTGTAGACTCCTCCTTCTTTTCTTCCGTCGCCTTGAATGCGACGGGTTGAGCTTCCGACGTGGAGGGATCATCAAGCTCGTTGATCTTCCTCGAGCCTTCGATCATGCACTCAAAACTTACAAAATTCCCGATAACTTCCTCGGGGGTCATTTTAGTATATCTAGGATTACCACGAATTAATTGAACTTGAGTGGGGTTAAGGAAAATGAGAGATCTTAGAATAACCTTAACCATTTCGTGGTCGTCCCACTTCTTGCTTCTGAGGTTGCGCACTTGGTTAACCAAGGTCTTGAGCCGGTTGTACATGTGTTGTGGCTCTTCCCCTTTGCGAAGCCGGAACCGACCAAGCCCCCCCTCGATCGTTTCCCGCTTGGTGATCTTTGTGAGCTCATCTCCCTCGTGCGCGGTTTTGAGCACATCCCAAACCTCCTTGGCGCTTTTCAACCCTTGAACTTTGTTATACTCCTCTCTACTTAAAGAGGCGAGGAGTATTGTTGTTGCTTGAGAGTTGAAGTGCTCGATTTGGGCCACTTCATCCTCATCATAGTCTTCATCCCCTACAGACGGTATCTGTGCACCAAACTCAACAACATCCCATATACTTTTGTGGAGCGAGGTTAGATGAAATCGCATTAGATCACTCCACCTAGCATAATCTTCACCATCAAAAGTTGGTGGTTTGCCTAATGGGACGGAAAGTAAAGGTGTATGTTTAGAAATGCGAGGGTAGCGTAGGGGGATCTTACTATACTTCTTGCGCTCTTAGCGCTTAGAAGTGACGGATGCCGCGTCGGAGCCGGAGGTAGATGTTGATGAAGTGTCGGTCTCGTAATAGACCACTTTCCTCATCCTCTTGTGCTTGTCCCCACTCCGATGCGGCTTGTGAGAAGAAGATTTCTCCTTCTTCTCTTTGTGGTGAGAAGAAGATTTCTTCTCCTTCCCTTTGTTGGAGGAGCTCTTCTTCTTCTCCTTCCTCTTGGTGCGGGACTCTTTCGATGAAGTGCTCCCGTGGCTTGTAGTGGGCTTTTCGCCGGTCTCCATCTCCTTCTTGGCGTGATCTCCCGACATCACTTCGAGCGGTTAGGCTCTAATGAAGCACCGGGCTCTGATACCAATTGATAGTCGCCTAGAGGGGGGGTGAATAGGGCGAAACTGAAATTTACAAATATAAACACAACTACAAGCCGAGTTAGCGTTAGAAATATAATCAAGTCCGCGAGAGAGGGTGGAAAACAAATCGCAAGCAAATAATGAAGTGAGACACGCGGATTTGTTTTACCGAGGTTCGGTTCTCTCAAACCTACTCCCCGTTGAGGAGGCCACAAAGGCCGGGTCTCTTTCAACCCTTCCCTCTCTCAAACGGTCCCTCGGACCGAGTGAGCTTCTCTTTCTCAAATTACTTGGGAATCAAACTTCCCGCAAGGACCACCACACAATTGGTGTCTCTTGCCTCAATTACAAGTGAGTGTTTGATCACAAGAAAGAATGGCAAAGAAAAAGAAGCGATCCAAGCGCAAGAGCTCAAATGAACACTACAAATCACTCTCTCTAGTCACTAAAGCTTTGTGTGGAGTTGGGAGAGGATTTGATCTCTTTTGGTGTGCTTTGCAATGAATGCTAGCTCTTGTATAGTGGTTGGAAGCTGGAAAACTTGGATACAATGAATGGTGGGGTGGTTGGGGTATTTATAGCCCCAATCACCAACTTGACCGTTGGTGGAGTCTGTCTGTTCGATGGCGCACCGGACAGTCTGGTGCACACCGGACATGTCCGGTGCCCCAGCCACGTCACCAGTGCCGTTGGAATCTGACCGTTGGAGTTCTGAGTTCTGGGCCCGCCTGGATGTCCGGTGCACACCGGACATGTACTGTTCAATGTCCGGTGCGCCAGTATGGGCGTGCCTGACCTCTGCGCGCTTCTGGCGCGCATTGAATGCGCCTGCAGGTGACCGTTGGCGTGAAGTATCCGTTGCTCTGCTGGTTCACCGGACAGTCCGGTGTACACCGGACATGTCCGGTGAAATATAGCGGAGCAGGCGTTCTGATTTCCCGAGGCTGGCGAGTTCCTGAGGCAGCTCTTCCGAGGAGCACCGGACACTGTCCGGTGTACACCGGACAGTCCGGTGAATTATAGCGCGAGTGCCTCTAGAAATTCCCGAAGGTGGCGAGTTCAAGTGGGAGTCCTCTGGTGCACCGGACACTGTCCGGTGGTGCACCGGACACTGTCCGGTGGCACACCGGACAGTCCGGTGCGCCCCACCAGAGGTGCCTTCGGTTGGCCCATGCTCTTTTGTTGAACCCAACACTTGGTCTTTTTATTGGCTATGTGTGAACCTGTTACACCTGTATAACTCATATACTAGAGCAAACTAGTTAGTCCAATTATTTGTGTTGTGCAATTCAACCACCAAAATTATTTAGGAATTAGGTGTAAGCCTAATTCCCTTTCAGCCACCCTAGCCTGCGCCTGCCTCAACTCCGGCGACCTCATCGCCGCGGAGAGGAGCGGCGCCACCCGTAGCCATCTGTTTTCCCTCGGTCTGGTTTCCCCTCCGTCCGATTCAGATCGAATGGCCTGGACCGCGGGATACCGCTTCGCGCACGTGCGCCTGACACGCCCTGTCCCGCCTGTCAGCGCCACCCGCAGCCGCTCATCCTTCCCGGTCTGACTTTCCCTGTCCGATCTTGATCGAACGGCTCAGACCCGCTCAGACCCGCTCGGACCCCTTCGGACCCCGTCGGACCCCTGCAGCCGCCTGTCAGCGCCCAAGTCCTCTAGCGCTGGACCCGCTTGGTCAGAGCGCTCTCCCCCTCTGTCGCTGACACCTCCTGGCCCGCTTGTCAGTGCTCGCCCGCGCCCTCGCACGCGCTCTCAGCCGCAGATCTAATGTCAACCATTGGTTTTAGATCTGATGGTTAGATTCACCCGATACCCTTCGCATGGTAGTTTTCTTAAAGAGACCCTTGGTCTACTGGAAATCAACCCGCCGTCCCTAGTTTTCGCGCGCAGACCCCTGTATTCTTGTAGATTGAACCCTGGAGTTTTAAATATTCCCAGAATTAGACCTAATTTCATATTTTGAATTCCCAAACTTGGTTATTTCATAACTTTTGCATATGAACTCCAACTTTAGTGATTCAAATTGCAAAATGTTCATAGGATTATTCTCTGTTTAAATAAAATGGTTTCATTTACTGTCTGCACATTCTAATTTTTATGATTGAACATGAACTAATATAGATGTAGTTTTATTTATTTAATAAAATAAATAAAAGGAGAACCCTAGAGATTTAATCATGTTTAAATTTGTGAGATTAATGATAGGTTCCTCTCTGTTCTAAATTATAGGTCACAATAAAATAAATTGATCCATGCTTATGTACTTGTAAATAACACTTAGGGAAATAATAATCTATTTTCAAATAAAGTTAATGTATGCCATAGTTTATGATCATACTTTGAATTCAGTATCCCCTATGTAGTATTATGTCTTTTTAAGATGTGTTCCAATGTTTGTGCATGTTTGGTGTTGTTGGGGACTTGTTCTCAAATGCTATGAGTTAAGAACAAGGCAACACAGAGAATGTTAAATGATAAAGTCCTTCGTCCTTTGAAGCATTATTTCCCTTAGGATATAACGATCTTCAGACGAAGGTCATGAAGGACGAACCTTCATCATCACAGTATACATTAATGAAAGACGAAGCATACGAAACATAAAAGATAGCATGAATAATCATATAACATCATCAATTTAGCTTTTTTTATATCATCATAGAAAAATAGAGACAATATCGAATTACAAATGTACCTTCGGCTTGGAAGGAGATGAAAATACAAGTGTGACGCAAAAGCAAATGCCAAGTCAGCGTGAACAGTACGGGGGTACTGTTCACCTATTTATAGGCACGGGACGCAGCCTGTGAGGAATTACAAGTATGCCCCTTATAAAAGCTTACAACATTGACTCAGACCTTCATGGACTAAAAAGTCATTCTATCTTTAAGTCGGTTTACACTGTCGAAGCTTCATGGAAAGGAACCTTCGGCCATCTCATGCAAACAGCCTCAGCCGAAAGCTGCTTCTCCCTTGAAGACCTTCGGCGACGAAGCATAGACCCAACAGTAGCCCCTTTCGCGGTGCTAGATCGTTTTTCGTAACGAGCTTGATCCGTGAAAAAAGTCTCTTAAGCTTCGGGGAGCCGAAGGTCCAAAAAACACCTTCCCTGAGCTCGTTGCCGAGAAACGATTTAATTTCCCAGCACGTAGCGGTCCCACCTTGCAGAGTTTACTGTTTGTCCTTGCGGTCCACCGCGCAGCGAGCGCAAGCGGGTGTGCGCCTGGTGTAAAAACTCTGGCGCTTCGCCTTCTTACCTGCAGCACTATATAAACAGACGAGTAGGTGTGAAGTTACCACAGCATTCATTGCTATTTGCACTGTTTTCCTGCCAAAATTTTTAACCATCACCGAAGCTTGTCTGTTAGAATCGAACGAAGCTCCAGTTTGAAATCTGCTTCGGAGGAAGAAAATATTAAAGTTTCACAAGTTCATAATTGAATGGCCAGAGTCCGCTCTACCGCCAGGGTGGAGCGCGAGGGGAAGGAAACTGAAGCTTCGGAGACTCTCCCCATCTCCGAAGCCATGCAACGATCGGGTCTAGTGACTTCGGAAAAGATCCCTCATGATGGTGCAGAACAAGCAGAACAAGCAATCGCTGAAGCAGAGGAAAAAGATATTGAGGAAACTGATTCCGAAGATGATTATCGCATTGCCATGCCAAGCAAGCCGAGCCACTTGGACTTCGGAAAATCTACTGTTTCGAAGGCTGATCTGTCCAAGATGGTAAAATCGGGCTTTTTCACTGAAAATCAGAAGAAGCTTTTGCGCTTCGGGGGAGAAGAGACTACCCCAAAACCGGAGAAAGATGAAATTGTTATTTTCAAGAGCTTTTTAAAGGCTGGATTAAGATTCCCCCTACATGGGATCATTGGAGAGGTGCTGAAGAGGTTCGGTATCTATTTTCATCAGCTGACCCCTAACGCTATCGTTAGGCTTATTGTTTATATCTGGGCACTCCGAAGCCAAGCAGTGGAACCATTTGCGGACAGCTTCTGCCGGGTTCACGAGCTGCATTATCAAACAAAGGCTAGAAAAGATGGATTGCACGATAATTTTGGTTGCTATAACTTTGCCTATCGGAAAACTACCAAGTTCCCTGTAATTAGCTACCGAAGCAAGTGGGCAGCAGGCTGGAAATCAGAGTGGTTCTATGTCAAGGTTGATGACGACAAGGAAAAGCTTGTACAAAGCCCGCTGGAATTAATCTTCGGAGAAACCCGACCTCGCTGCAACATGACACCCGAAGGTCCAACACAACAAGCAATGAGTGAATTCAGAATTATTGCAGAGCATATCAGCACAAGGGACCTGGTTCAAGAGTTTTTAGCATTCAAAGTTTTTCCCAGTTTGAAAGAATGGGAAATGCCGAAGCTACAAGGGGAAAAGAAAGAAGGTGAACTCGTACGTTTACCTTACTATTTCAAGTTTAAAAAGTACTTTAAAGCACCTTGCCAAGAGTGGCTAGATACGATTGAAGCAATGTGTAATGAAATACTTGGCAATTATTCCAAAAAAGAAGATCAATTGATGACCGCAGCCTTCGGCACCCATCCGAAGCGAAGGCTAAATCGAGTGTTGGACGCTCTGGAGTTTGAATACCCAGACTATGAGAATTTAAACAAAAATGCCGGAGGCCAGAAAAGGAAAAGAATGACCGAAGCTTCAAACAAAGATGAAGAAGAGACACCGAAGAAGAAGATTCCAAAGAAGAAGAAAGCATCTTCTCCGAAACAAAAAATATCTGATGAAGAAAAATCCCCCGCATCACCCTCTACCACTGATGTAGAGGCCATTCTGCAGGTAATGACTGAATCCATGCCTGCGAAGCTAAGTCCACTAGGGCCTCGACTGACAAAATTTTTTCCGAAGGAAAAGGAGCCCGAAAGAATGAAGAAAACAACTAAAGTAAAAAGACAGAGGATGATCGGTGTGACAGAAGTTATCGACAAGACACCGCCAAGAGCTTCAGCTCAAAAAATACCAGCGGCTGCGGAAGAGACAAATATTGAAATTGCACCTTCGGAGGTCACAGCCGCCGAAGCTGCCTCAGTTGAAGATCTGAACCTAGAGAGCACATTTGAACATATTGACCAAATACTGCTAGACATGACTACAGAAGAAGTTATCACCACCGCCGAAGAGGCCGCGACCGTAGCATCGGCGAAAGGGAAAGAAATTGCTGATGAAGCTTCGGAGAACGAAACCTTCATGTTCCGGAATTTAATCGGAGAACAATTATCAAAAGCGGAAATAAAAGAGCTTAAAGAATACGCCAAATCCTGCGGATACAAGCCTGGAGCGCTCCTCTTCGGAGGCGTTGATGATGAAAAATTGGGTTGTATCCGAGATCAAACTGGGGCCAAAATTATCAGTACTCTGTCCAAGAATATCGGATTTCCGAAGCTAGAAACGGACATCAGCCGCTACCGACGACAACATGTCGTTGGCAGCTTATTTTATTCCAACTTCAAGGTGAACTGCTTTTTTCCCTTAACCTTTATTGTTTCTAAGAACGAAAACATGTCTGACGAAGGTTGTTTTCGTGCAGAGTATGCTTCTGAGCAAAGCCTTGCAGATGCAACAAGATTTTGAAGATAAAAAGCACGAAGTTATAATTGAAAATTTGGAAAGCAAAATAAAGGAACAATCAGATGCCTTCGAGAAAAAGAACTTTGAGCTCCAGGCAACCGAAGGACTATTGGCGGAAGCTGAAGCAAAAATAACAGAACTGAACACGAAGTTTCTTCACCAGTCTGAGCAGTTCGAACAAGAAAAACAAGATCTTAATGCAAAACTTAAAGCCGAAGCTCAAAAGAATTCAGATTTGAAAAAACTACTGGCAAATCTTCAAGAAAACTGCTTGGAATTCAGCAACAGATGCATTCATCGGTTGAAAAAGATTTTTTACTCAGTTGGAGCCAGCAGTGGAAAATTTGCCCCCTCAGCTGAAGATCTACCAAAAACCTTCGAACATATTGAGGGGGAGATTGACGAGCTCGACGAAGTCATAGCTGGGCATGGTGACTTCTGTGCCTGGGTGGCTTCTCGAGGCACTGCTGCGGCTTTCCTGAAAGCTGGCTGCGAGCATGGAAGGATTGTGAATAGGCCAAATTTCACTTTGTCGCCATCAATCCTGGACGACATTCCTGATCTTGCCCGAAGTATCTCGAATAGATTTATAAAAATGATATGGACAAAAGGTGGGCGAGAAAAGGCAGGAGACGAAGCTCGTAGCCACCTTGAACCAGTAAGAAACCATACCTTGTGCTTACCTTTTCTTGTAAGCTCGATTTTGACTTACAACGATCTTATTCATGTAGGATGATGAAGCTGAAGTCGAAGGTCAAAAATGATGCCGAAGCCGCCGAAGCCGAAGCTCCTTGGGGATTAGATAGTAGACTGTAAACAATGCTTGAGAAACTTTTGAGAGCTTTTGTAAACGTAACTTTTGTAAATGTAAACAATGCCGAAGGTCTTTAATGAATTCTGTTCATACCTTATTATATATCCTTACCCTCCCATTGCTGTATAGGAAATGCTTTGATGTAGACGAAATTTTTCCTTTTTGAGCCGTCGGCGAAAAAACACCTTCCCTTCTTTTCGTACGCAGCGAAGCATAGAGAACAACATTTTCCCCTTTTTTCCGAAGCTCTCTTTTTTGTGCACGAAGCTCTTTCTTCCCCTTCTTTTTCCTCTTTTTGCTGAAGCAACCATTTATGCCATGAAGATGACTATCCTACTTATGCCTAGATGAATGTTTATGAATGCAAATGTTATGATGTAATGTGATGTGCAAATGCATGGCCAAACATGTATCCGAAGTCATATTCATAACCATTTTAAGAACAATCACACCTCAGCTCTGCATTCCCTTAGGAACGACTTTGGAGCTTCTTCGCCTTTACTTTTGGCGGAATCAGCGTTGACTTTTCGCTGTAAGCTCTGCATTCCCTTAGGAACGACTTTGGAGCTTCTTCGCCTTTACTTTTGGCGGAATCAGCGTTGACTTTTCGTTGTTAGCTCTGCATTCCCTTAGGAACGACTTTGGAGCTTCTTCGCCTTTACTTTTTGGCACTCGATGGTGCGTTCTCAGCTTTTACATTTACATTCTTTGGGGGATTTTGCTCTTATAGAACTAAAAAAGAAAATTACACGTGATGGCCCCATTAAAAACCTTTCTCCCCCTTCGGAAAGGAAAAGGGTGCCATGAAAGAAAAAATAAAAAATAAAAAATATGAAAAATTACATCGAATTATACATAATATCGCCGAAGCTCATCCGCATTCCAAGATCTAGGAATGTCGTTGCCGTCCATATCCTTCAATCTGTATGAACCGGGTCTTGACGAAGATGCTACTAAGAAAGGTCCATCCCATTTCAATTGTAACTTGCCCACTGTTTCTGGGTTGGCCACTCTCCGAAGCACCAAGTGTCCTGGCTCAATATTCTTTAGTCGAACCTTTCTATCTCGCCATTTAATTGTTTCGGCTTGATATTTGTTGATGTTTTCCACAGCTTGCAACCTGATCCCTTCTAAAGCATCTTTTTCCACAGAATAATCAGCTTCGGAACCTGATGCTGCCGAAGCTATTACCCTTATTGATCCGGTTTTAGCTTCTTCTGGAGTTATTGCTTCGTCACCAAATAATAACTTGAATGGTGTAAAGCCGGTAGACCTTGATGTTGTTGTATTATGGCTCCACACCACTTTGGTTAACTGATCTGGCCACTTTCCCCTTGGTTGATTGAAAATTGACTTCATTATTCCTGTCATTATAATACCATTGGCTCTTTCAACAAGTCCATTTGACTCCGGATGTCTGACTGATGCAAAATGGATCTTCGTACCAATTTGATCACAGAAATCCCTAAAAGCTTCGGAGTCAAACTGTGTTCCATTATCCACAGTGATAGCCTTTGGTACCCCGAAACGACAAACAATATTCTGCCAGAAAAACTTTTGGACGGTGGCCGAAGTTATTGTAGCTAAAGGCTTTGCCTCAATCCACTTAGAAAAATATTCCACCGCCACTACAACATATCTTAGGTTCCCTTGGGCCGGTGGTAACGGACCTAACAAGTCAAGGCCCCACCTTTGCAATGGCCAAATGGGTTGTATGAGTTGTGTTAAGGACGAAGGTTGTTTTTGATCTCGTGCACATTTCTGACAACCTTCACACTTTTGAACTAACTCTGTTGCATCCGAAGCTGCCTTTGGCCAATAAAATCCTTGGCGGAAAATTTTTCCAAGCAATGGCCTGGATCCAATGTGAGATCCGCAGAGGCCTGCATGTATTTCTTTCATCAACTCAATACCTTCGGTTCTGGATAAACATTTGAGTAGCGGAGCACAAACTCCATGCTTGTACAATTCTCCTTCTATCATGACATATGGACGAGCCCTTGCCTCTATCCTCCTGTTATAAGCTTCGTCATCTGAAAGGAATTTTCCCTGAAGGTAAGAGATGATCTCAGTTCTCCAATCCTCGCTATAAACAGGAGATATGTTGAGGACTGCTCTTTCAAGAAGTTCTACCGAAGGAGCTTTTATTGTTTCAAAGAATACATCCGAAGGTAAGGGCAGCCCCTGTGCTGCTGACTTAGCTAGCAAATCAGCATGTTCATTTTGTCCTCTAGGGATATTTTTGACAGAAAACCCTTCGAAGGAAGCTTCAACTCTTCGAACCATATCCAGATATTTTTCAAGCTTCGGATCCTTAGCCTTGCAACTCTTGTCAACATGACCCGAAACAATCTGGGAATCAGTTTTAAGTATGGCCCTTCTTATTCCCATTGCTTTTAACTTCCGAAGACCTAAAAGCAAGGCTTCGTACTCGGCAATGTTATTTGTGCAGCTAAAGTCAAGCTTTGCCGCATAACAAGTTTTAACCTTGGAAGGTGAAACCAACACAGCAGCCGCTCCTGCTCCGAAGGTTCCCCAAGATCCATCGCAAAACACTGTCCATGCTTCGGCATCTTTATTTGTTTCTTCCTCCTGAGCCCCTGGCGTCCAGTCAGCAATGAAATCTGCTAATGCCTGAGACTGAATCGAAGATCTATGAACATATTCAATACAGAATTCGTTGAGTTCTGCAGCCCATTTTCCAATCCTTCCAGTAGCTTCTCTATTTCTCATAATGTCCTTCAACGGCTGTGAAGAAGGAACAACAATATTATATGCTTGAAAGTAGTGCCGAAGCTTCCTGGATGCCATCAAAACAGCATACAACACCTTCTCCAATTATGTGTAATTTTTCTTTGATATACTAAGAACTTCAGATACAAAATACACTGGAACCTGCTTTTTAACCTGGCCATCAAGCTTCTCCTGGACAAGCGCTGCACTTACCGCTGAGTGCGAAGCTGCCACATATAATAGCAAAGGAGCCCCTGGCATTGGTGGAGTCAATGTTGTTAGATCTATTAAATACTGCTTCAGCTCTTCGAAGGCCTTCTGCTGGATTGGTCCCCATTGAAAGACTTCGGTTGACTTCAACACTTCGAAGAATGGTAAGTTTCTCTCTGCTGATCTGGATATGAATCTATTGAGAGATGCCAATCTTCCTGTCAATCTTTGAGCCCCTTTTTTGTAGTTGGTGGCTCCATCCGAAGTATAGCTTCGATTTTACTTGGATTAGCTTCGATTCCCTTTGTTGAAACCAAACATCCAAGAAATTTCCCCTTCTTTACTCCAAAAACACATTTTTCTGGGTTCAATTTTAAGCCAGCTTGTCTGAATTTGGCGAAGGTCTCCTGCAAATCAGCAATATGATTCTCCTGTTTCGTGCTTTTTACTATGATGTCATCAACATAAGTTAGCACATTTCTGCCTATCTGAGACTGGAGAACCTTCGCAGTCATTCTGCTAAAACTTCCTCCAGCATTTTTGAGCCCCTCAGGCATCCGAAGATAGCAATACGTGCCACTTGGAGTTATGAAGCTAGTCTTCGGCTCATCTTCCTTCTTCATCCAGATTTGATGATAGCCTGAATAGCAGTCTAACAAACTCATGAGCTCTGAAGAAGCTGCTGCATCAACTAAAGAATCTATCCTGGGCAATGGGAATTCATCCTTCGGACAAGCCTTGTTCAGATCTGTAAAATCGATACACATTCGCCACTTGCCATTGGCCTTTTTTACCATAACAGTATTGGCTAGCCACTCTGGATACTTTACTTCTCTGATAACTCCTGCACTGAGGAGTCTTTTGACTTCATTACGAGCACCTTCGGCCTTATCATCTGACATTTTCCGAAGCCTTTGCTTTCTGGGTCTGAAGGATGGATCGACATTGAGCGAATGCTCAATAACGTCCCTATTAACTCCGCAGAGATCATTGGCTGACCATGCAAAAACATCTTTGTTGTTGAACAAGAACCTTAGCAAGGTTTTCTCTTGTGCTTCGGATAACTGAGAGCCCAACAGCACCTTCTGTTCTGCTACATCCTCACATAAGAGCATGGGCTTCGGCTGATCTGCTGAAGCTGCTTTCTCCCTTCTGAATTTGTATTGTTCGCAAGCTTCAGCTCCATCTATGTTATGGATTGCTTTTGAATCAGTCCAGTTTCCTTCGGCCCTTCTGGCAGCTTCCTGGCTTCCATGAATAGCGATGGGTCCCTGATCCGAAGGTATCTTCATGCAAAGATAAGCAGGGTGAAGGATTGCTTCGAAGGCATTGAGGGTACCACGACCAATAATTGCATTATAAGGGTATTCCATGTCAACAATGTCAAACACAATTTGCTCAGTTCTAGTGTTATTGATGAATCCGAAGGTCACTGACATGGTGATCTTTCCCAGTGCTACAATCTGTCTCCCTCCGAAGCCACAAAGAGGATGTGTAGCATCATGAATCTTATCTTCTGGCTCTTGCATTTGCCTGAAGGCTTTAGCAAATATGATGTCAGCTGCACTACCTGTGTCAACCAAGACATTGTGAACCAGAAATCCTTTGATAACACAAGAGATAACCATGGCATCGTTGTGTGGGTAATCTTTGAGCTGAAGGTCCTCTTGGGAGAAGGTAATAGGAATGTGAGACCATCTTGACTTGATGAAGGGTCCTTGCACCCCAACATGTTGTACCCTTCTCTGTGCTTCCTTCTTTTGTTTCTTGTTAGCTGGTTCTGAGGACGAACCACCTGTGATCGGGAGCACCAGCTTCGGGTTCGAAGCAGCTCCAGCTCGGTCATTGAACGAAGCCATCAGCTCGAAAAGTGGAAGTGAGTTCACCGGAGGTGGGCGCCAATGTTGGGGACTTGTTCTCAAATGCTATGAGTTAAGAACAAGGCAACACAGAGAATGTTAAATGATAAAGTCCTTCGTCCTTTGAAGCATTATTTCCCTTAGGATATAACGATCTTCAGACGAAGGTCATGAAGGACGAACCTTCATCATCACAGTATACATTAATGAAAGACGAAGCATACGAAACATAAAAGATAGCATGAATAATCATATAACATCATCAATTTAGCTTTTTTTATATCATCATAGAAAAATAGAGACAATATCGAATTACAAATGTACCTTCGGCTTGGAAGGAGATGAAAATACAAGTGTGACGCAAAAGCAAATGCCAAGTCAGCGTGAACAGTACGGGGGTACTGTTCACCTATTTATAGGCACGGGACGCAGCCTGTGAGGAATTACAAGTATGCCCCTTATAAAAGCTTACAACATTGACTCAGACCTTCATGGACTAAAAAGTCATTCTATCTTTAAGTCGGTTTACACTGTCGAAGCTTCATGGAAAGGAACCTTCGGCCATCTCATGCAAACAGCCTCAGCCGAAAGCTGCTTCTCCCTTGAAGACCTTCGGCGACGAAGCATAGACCCAACAGGTGTGATGTTCATTTGTACTTTCCAAATGTATTGAATGCATGCTCGCTTTATTTAGACAACGAGCAGTCCGAGATTCCTGAGTGTGTTGTTGGAGACCTCCCTAAGCGGCAATCTGGTGAAGGCAAGTGTCCTCTGACCTATTATGTCCTACATACTTTATAATTCACTATCCCGCAATTACTTTATGAAACCTAAGGATCGACTAGTCTGTATTCACTTATCCTTGTTTACCTTTTGGGTTATCATGGTTAGCATGTTGCTATTGCCTTAACTTAATCAATGAACATGATGTGAACCTTTATGATACGATACTATTATCCTGCTTATGTGGATGATCTTGTGATATCTTAGGGGGCTCAGGCCTTTTTCCTGAGTACCTCTCTATAAGGACATGTTCTTGGAGTGACCACCCGGGATAATAGTACAACCATGAGGGTGGAATGGGACGCCCTTAGCTGATTAATTAGATAAACCTGGGGGTGTAGTTGGCTTTGCCGGAAGGCCGTCAATGGGGGCCAGGGCGTAGTGCTCGCTCTGCTAAGGTTGGGGTGCAGAGGTTCATTCGATTTGGTTTTTGTTAGTCACCCACCTTGGGGAGGTGTACTACGTTTGTATGACTGGTGAAACCTAACGAGCAGCTATGCACCAGGGGAGTCTTTGTAAAGGCTACGTAGTGAGACCCTACTAGGTCACCTTGGAAGTGATCAATGGAGAGTCATGATCTCTGGGCAGAATGGGAATCATGACTTGTGGGTAAAGTGTACAACCTCTGCAGAGTGTTAAAAACTGGTATATTAGCCGAGCTCACGGTTAAGAGCAGCCTTGGGATCCTCTTTGATTAGAAGAACTTTGGATACTTTTATGATGATTAAGAATGTTGGTTATAAAATCTGATCTCCGGTATTCCCTCGTTTGAGGAAGTACTTTTGGGTAATAACTGGGTTTTTTTGCTAAAAGTTGGCTCTACTAATAATAATAAATACTTGACTAACCTAAAAGCAACTGCTTGACCTCAACTCCACATACAGCTAGTCCACTTTAGCCAAACGGGACATTTACTGAGTACGTTGATGTGTACTCACCCTTGCTTTACAAACCACCCCACCCCAGGTTGTCCCCACTGTTCTCAGTGCTCAGGAGGTGAAGCTGGCAACATGGATGACTTCGAGGAGTTTCAGGACTACGACGAGTTCTAGTTCTTTCTTAGTGGCAAACCCCTAGTCAGCTGCCTGTGTAGGCTTAGCATCTACGTTTCGTATTTCCGCACTTTGATATTTATGTTGAGCAATGGTTATGTAATAGACTATGTGGATGTCTTGGGCATCTTGATGTAATAAAGTATCTTTCCGCTATTTATTTTAAGAATTGTATGATGATGTCCAATTATGTAATCGTTGTGTACGTGAGTTTCTGATCCTGACACGTACATGGTTCACATTCGGTTTGCCTTCCAAAACCGAGTGTGACAGCGTAGAAACTAAATATCTAAGAATTCGCTTAACGGCCACAAGGTGACATTCCTTGGGGTCGGATTGATATCTAGCACACATGCATACACTAAGCATAATGTCCGGTCTACTAGCACATAAATAAAGTAATGAACCTATCATGGACCGGTATGCCTTTTGATCAACGGACTTACCTCCTTTGTTGAGATCAACATGCACGTCAGTTCCCATCGATGTCTTTGTGGGCTTGGCGTCCTTCATCCCAAATCTCTTGAGAAGATCCTGAGTATACTTCGTTGGGAGATGAAGGTGCCGTCCTTGAGTTGCTTCACTTGGAACCCAAGGAAGTAGGTCAACTCGCCCATCATCGACATCTCGAACTTTTGTGTCATCACCCTGCTAAACTCCTCACAAGACTTTTGATTAGTAGAACCAAATATTATGTCATCGACATAAATTTGGCACACAAAGAGATCACCATCACAAGTCTTTGTAAAAAGAGTTGGATCAGCTTTCCCAACCTTGAAAGCATTAGCAATTAAGAAATCTCTAAGGCATTCATACCATGCTCTTGGGGCTTGCTTAAGTCCATAGAGCGCCTTAGAGAGCTTATACACGTGGTCGGGATACCTGTCATCCTCAAAGCCAGGGGGTTGTTCCACGTATACCTCCTCCTTGATTGGCCCGTTGAGGAAAGCGCTCTTTACGTCCATTTGAGACAGCCTGAAAGAGTGGTGAGCGGCATAGGCTAACAATATTCGAATAGACTCTAGCCTAGCCACAGGAGCAAAAGTCTCCTCGAAATCCAAACCTGCGACTTGGGCATAACCTTTTGCCACAAGTCGAGCCTTGTTTCATGTCACCACCCCGTGCTCATCTTGCTTGTTGCGGAACACCCACTTGGTACCCACAACATTTTGCCTTGGACGTGGCACCAGGCTCCAGACTTCATTTCTCTTGAAGTTGTTGAGCTCTTCCTGCATGGCCAACACCTAGTCCGGATCCTGCAAGGCCTCTTCTACCCTGAAAGGCTCAATAGAAGAGACAAACGAGTAATGCTCACAAAAATTTGCTAAACGTGAGCGAGTGGTTACTCCCTTGCTGATGTCACCCAAGATTTGATCGACGGGGTGATGTCTTTGGATCGTTGCTCGGACTTGGGTTGGAGGGGCCTGTGGTGCTTCTTTCTCCATCACTTGATCTTCCTGTGCTCCCCCTTGATCATGCCCTTCTTCTTGATGTACTTGTTCATCATCTTGAGTTGGAGGATGCACCATTGTAGAGGAAGATGGCTGATCTTGCTCCTGTTGTTCCTGTGGTCGCACATCACCTATTGCCACTGTGCGCATTACGGCCGTCGGAATTTCTTCTTCATCTACATCATCAAGATCAACTTGCTCTCTTGGAGAGCCATTAGTCTCATCAAATACAACATCGCTAGAGACTTCAACCAATCCCGATGATTTGTTGAAGACCCTATACGCCTTTGTATTTGAGACATACCCAAGTAAAAACCCTTCTACGGCCTTGGAAGCAAATTTAGAATGCCTACCTTTCTTCACCAGAATGTAGCATTTGCTCCCAAATACACGAAAGTAAGAGACATTGGGTTTGTTACCGGTAAGGAGTTCGTAGGAGGTCTTCTTGAGAAGGCGATGCAGATAGAGCCGGTTTATGGCATGGCAAGGTGTTTTCACAGCTTCCGACCAAAACCGTTTGGGCGTCTTGAACTCTCCAAGCATCGTTCTCGCCATGTCGATTAGCGTCCTATTCTTCCTCACTACTACACCATTTTGCTACGGTGTGTAGGGAGCGGAGAACTCGTGCTTGATGCCTTCCTCCTCAAGATACTCCTCAACTTGTAGATTCTTGAACTCAGACCCGTTGTCGCTCCTTATCTTTTACACCTTTAGCTCAAATTCGTTTTGAGTTCTCCTTAAGAAGCGCTTTAGGGTCCCTTGGGTTTCTGAAAGTTCCCTTAGGCTCGGGAATAAGATCTGGATGTCGCCTAGAGGGGGGTGAATAGGCGAATAAAACTTATCACTTTAAAACTCAAATTCTTACTCTACTCGAAGACTAGAACGCAGTGGAGTGAAGACCCTTCGAGTAGGTTGCAGCGGAATAGAAGATCCTGTCTCAATATGTCCTGCACTTCAAATAAAGCTTATACCACAGATAAGTGTTGAAGTGCAGATATAAAAGCGAATAAGACAAAGAGTCAGAATACAATACGGAACAGAGCACACAGACGCAAGGATTTATCCTGAGGTTCGGCCAAGCCTGAAACGCTTGCCTAGTCCTCGTTGGAGTTAGCCACACCTGGGCTTGGAGTCTATTTCAACTCCTTCCTCTGTTTGCTCAGATCTGTCAGTCAGACAGATAGAGCCTTCCACTATATTGAGTTTGTTACAACGAAACCGCGGCTGCTTACAATCTTCTTGGCAGCACTTTGACAGAGTAACGATACACTCAAGACCTTGCTCTTGCTCTTAGCAGCACTTCTCCACTCTCTAAAGGCTTATAGCTTTGCCTTCTACATAAACTAGAGAGATACACACAAGAGGGAGAGTGAGAATTGATTTGAGTGATGTCTACACTTGTTGGCTGCACTTGTACCTTGCTTGAGGCGCCTAGGGGTCCCTTTTATAGGCACAAGGGGCCTAGGAGCCGTTGGAAGCAAACCAGGAAGGCAAATCTTGCCTTCAGTCGGGTGGCGCACCGGACAGTCCGGTGCACCACCGGACACTGTTCGGTGCCTGATTTCCTTCCAGAAATGGAGCAGTCGACCGTTGCAGTCCTGGAGCCGTTGGCGCACCGGACACTGTCCGGTGCACACCGGACAGTCCGGTGCCTCCATCTGATCGTTGGCTCGGCCACGCGTCACACGCGGATTGCACGGCCGACCATTGGCCCAGCCGACCGTTGGCTCACCGGACAGTCCGGTGCACCACCGGACAGTCCGGTGAATTATAGCCATACGTCGCCGGCTTCTCCTGAGAGTGGCCTGTTCACCAGAGTTCAGCCTGGCGCACCGGACACTGTCTGGTGCACCACCGGACAGTCCGGTGTGCCAGATTGACTGAGTCTTGGCTGTACACAGCCAAGCATTTTGCATCTCTTTTCTTTTCTTCTTCCTTCTGTTTCTTTCTATCATTTGACATGCTTAAGATTTGATGTTGGACTCATAAATCATCAAGTCAGCTTGACTTGATCTAGATTGACATTTCTTAGCTCCAACATCCTGTAAAGGTCACATAGAACATCTCCAAACATAGGAACAACCCAAACTAAGAGTCAAGGTGCACTTAGCTCTTTTTGGGCTACTTCCAGTTCTGGTTTTGACACTGCTTCTTCTTCTAGTAACCTTGATCTCCTTCTTAGAGCTTGGTCTTGAGCCTTATGAATTACACCACATAACTAGATATGTTTCCTCATTGGTTGTAAGTCACGTCCTTATGTAGTGATCCTTGATGTGTCGTAGCTGTTCTCAACTCGATCACCCTTGACTTTGCAAGTCTTCTTCTTCACCCTTGGTTTTGGGTTCCTCGGCCTCTTTGACCTTCTCCCGTGCACTTGGTACCTCGAAGCTCTTCTTGCCTCCATCCTTGGCTTGATCAGTTGTCTCCAAGCTACGCACCCGAGTCTCACTTTATGCAATGTCCATCTTACTTGTGATGTCCATTATGTATCCAAAATCCAGTTCTTGGACCATCACATTTGTTCACTTGTGTTGAGCCCTGTTAGCTTTACCTTAAGCACCTGTTCAACACTTAGTCACTTGTTAGTCCTTTAATTGAGTTGTCATCCAAACACCAAAACTCACAAGAGGGCTTTCAATCTCCCCCTTTTTGGTGATTGATGGCAACACAATTAAAGCTTACATAAGAATAAGATTTGAAGTACAAATTTTGAATTCTAAGTTTATAGAATGCTCCCCCTAAATATGTGCTTACTTCAAAAACATAATTTTAGCCTCAGACGCCAATATGCACATACTTAGGCAATTCGAAACATTTCTACACCTTAGCACTTTTTGGGATGCATTGTGTCAAGAATCAAACCATGATGCTATAACACACAAATGCACATAATCAGAGTTAAACACCATTCAATTTAGTGGATATATCACAGGAATATCAACCTACCACTATTCACCATTAAGATACCAATTTAAACTAAGATACTAATTTAAAACAATCTTAAAGCACCATTAACCACAACATGCACCATTATCCACATGACTATCTATTTCAGAATGAACACAATAGATGCCAATTAATTCATAGCAGCGCAAACACTAGTCCATATGATGCAACACATATAATACTGCAAGAAGCATATGAATAACACACTAGCAAAGCTCAAACTAACACCTCACCCCTTAGGATAAGCTTTCCTCTCAGGTTGAGATAAGCTTTAATGCACAAATTCTCCCCCTTTGACATCAAACACAAAAACCATATTCAAGCAAGAACATAGAATGATGTCAAGGGACAGCAGGGTATTGAGTAGGTAAACACACACTAACCATACTCCCCCTTACTCATTCAACAAATGCACCACAAGCATTTGGAGGAAAGTTAATGTACATGTACGCAAAAGATCAATACTTCCTTTGTACCTTTGCCCGGATGTGGTGTACTTCCTCTCTTGAAAGTATTAGTCTCTTGGGAGCTTCTCCACACTTGTGCCTGATCCTTTATTCTAACCTTTTCTTGTTGCTAGGACACCAAGCTTAGAGCAAGTTATAGTATTATGGCACAAGATGAAGCTTCTATTCTAGTGATTACCAAAAGATGTCAATTGAAGCAAACTATCATGGCTACCAATTGAAAGATACCAATTGCAAGATCATTTATTATCATAGCTCCATGATACTTAAAGATAAGCATCTAGTATCACCAAATTTTATAGAGCATGAGCAATCTAAAAATATGCAATTACTCATGACTTAAGATACCAATTCCTTGACTTACAGAGGTGCCCCAGTCCCGATTGCTCCATTTCTTGCTCATCTTCTCTTTTCCACCTTGAGACTACACAAGATCGCTCAAGATACAGTTAGTCTCAAAAGACGCAAGTTATGTGTGCTCCCCCTACACTTGTGCATCAAGTATTTGAATAACTTGTACTTTGCACATTCTAGCTTTCTTAGAACTAGAGGGGATCACAACATATCTTGGTCACGGAATACTCTCAATTTCATCACAAAGAGATAACAATTGAATACCAAATTAAGGGTTGATTTAATACAACAATGCATGCCTCAAGAGGTATAACATTTACTCGCAACCTAAACATGCTTCATACTTGACTATCATTGCACCACATATACCAATTGAAAAACAACACTATCATGTTTATAAAGCATAATGTCTAAGCACATCATAATTAAGAAGGTTCTTTAGGTATACCAGAAGAAACAACATTTTAAAGTAAGGAGCACCTAGGCCAAGATACTACCAATTCAGAGGCAAGACCATAACTGTGATCACAATCAATGGAACTTCAAGATATTTACTGAAATTGCATAGTTCCATTCTCCATACCTTTGCCTTTTCCTGAATTGCCATGAGAGAACCAGTTGTCACTAATTGAGGGCTCCTTTTGCTCATGCGCCTTAGCTCAAAAGGGTGCATTAGAGGCACAACATGGAGTTTGTATTCACACAATACCAGACTAGAGTAATCATGTGAACATAAACTAAACAATATGTCATATTTGCACACAGGTTAATCATTAAAACCATATAGCATAACTCACAACGGAATACAGGTTTATTCACGAACACAACAAGAGTTAATCATGGTGTATATATCTAATGAAAAACTACCCATTAAATGATTCAAGAGACATAACCTCTAAAGCACACAATTATGATTAAGCAAGCATGGTTACGATCTTGGAAATCATTAATCATTGATTGAGAGGTACCCAACTTAGGTAATCAAAAAGCATAACTACTCCAAGGACAGGTAGCACAAAGATCAGACTTAAGAGCAGTACTGATTATCAACAAAGTACTTAAGATACATGGGTACCATCCTATGGAGAGCAGGTTGCAGAATCTCATCAAGGTCCTTCGCTTGATTCACCAATAATGATTAAGAACCTATTCACCTTACTTCACTTGAGATGAACATGGGATTAGTGTCTCACAATAATTCAACCTCGGGTTAATGAATAAACACCAAAACAATTAACAGCTTAAGCATAGAGTTTGAGATAACCGTCTTAAGCTCTCCCATGGTCTCCAGTCCATCTCAAGGAACCTGCATGGTCTAGTTAGCACAATTTTGTACCCACCTCGAGATGGGTCCATGCCGTTCAACTAAAAGTGCCTTTGGCACCCAAATCGTCTTTGTGCCAGTTCTAGGTGATCTCGTTATAGCTCTAGCACGAGTATGTGATTTGGGTCTCCTAAGTGACTGAGATTGAGACAACTTCACTTGTTTAGGAACCTCACCTTTATTACATACCTTGGATAGATGACCTTTCTCACCACACTTGTAGCAGAAGCGTCGCTCAACCTGACATGACGCTTGTTGTTTGTCATTTTCCTTGGTGAGAGTCATCTTGGAGAATGCACATGCTTGGTTCATCAATAGCGGACATGAAGTGATCATGTGGTCCTTGTTGTTGCATCCAAAACATCTCCTTATCCCTTCGTCCTTGTCTTTGTATGGACAAGATGCGATGAGGTGGCCTAATGCCTTGCACTTGAAGCATCTCCGTTTTCCTCTTCTCTTGTTACTTTTAGATGACATAGAGACATGGTCAGTGCAAACAACATGATTAATTAAATCTTTACCTTTTTCCAGGCTTATGTTGATTTCTTCATCTTTAGGAACATCCTTCTTATGGAGCTTAACACTTGCTGCAGTTTTTCCTTTCTCAAGCTTCTTCACCACACGCCCGTGGATATCTTGAGAAAGTTGAGCGATGTGTCTTCTCCTTAGTTGTCTTTGCTTCTTGTTCCCACACAATTTGTTTTGTGACCCTATAACTTGTTGCTCAATCAATGATTGGCTTTCTTTTGAGCAACAGGGGTTAGCACATGGTGATATACAATTCAAATGCGCACACGTGCGAGAATGAGGTTCACATGAATTTAAGTTTGCAATTATAACCTCATGAGCAACTTCAAGCATGATATGTTTATCCAAGAGATTCTCATGAGAATAAGACAATGAATCATATTTTTCAGTGAGAGCTAGTTTATCATGACTCAGCAATTCTACTTGCCTCTCAAGCATGGCATTTTTCATTCTAAGTTGAGCAACACAAGATAAAGCATCATCATTTCTACTTTGCTCAATTAGAATTGAATCATACCGTTGGACCAAGACATCATGAGAGCACCTTAGCTCCTCATGTTCTTTGGTCATCTTCTCCAGGCTGTTGTTTGTTTTGATGAGAGTCTCCTCTAGCCTGAGAAGCGTCTCGCCTTGTTCCTTGTTCCTTCTCAACAGCTTAATCAAGAGCGCTTTGTCTTCTTTGTTGAGATGGGTGTATAAACGTCGAATCTCCTCTTCTTCCATATCGTCGGTCTCATTTTCACTGTCATTAATATTAGTGGAAGCAAAACGGGAAAATGTACCTTGTGATGATGTAGATTCCTTATCCTCATATTCCTCCTCATCATCGCTTTTGTCTCCACCATCATTGTTAGCAATAAGACATTTATTACTAGTGGGAGACAAACCTATTGATGAGGTGGATTCATCATTTGGTGGCCAATGCTTTTCTTCTCCCTTTGAAAGGTTAGCATCACAAGCAATATAGGGAGTAGGAGCAGTACAATTTGCCACAAAATATTTTACTTTAATTCTATTCCATAAATCATGAGCATCAACAAATAAATCACTATCACTACTTATGATGGCAAAATAGGCACCTCTAGAAAGAGAATCAACTAAGATGTTGCAAGCATGGTGATTTAGAGATAGACATCTTAGTTCATCATTAGAAGGATTTTTACTAACATTAGAGGGGAAAATACTTCTACTAAAGACCTGTCTCAAATTAGGATCAACACTCATGAAAGCATTATAAATAGAGACAGACCAAGACTTGTAATTAGAACCATCGCCTAAAAGAAGTTCTACAGTTACCTCTTGTGACGACATCGTCATCTCCGGACGGCTAAGCCCACACTGGAGAGGCCTAGCTCTGATACCAATTGAAAGTTCCCTTAGGCCCGGGAATAGGATCTGGATGTCGCCTAGAGGGGGGGTGAATAGGCGAATAAAACTTATCACTTTAAAACTCAAATTCTTACTCTACTCGAAGACTAGAACGCAGTGGAGTGAAGACCCTTCGAGTAGGTTGCAGCGGAATAGAAGATCCTGTCTCAATATGTCCTGCACTTCAAATAAAGCTTATACCACAGATAAGTGTTGAAGTGCAGATATAAAAGCGAATAAGACAGAGAGTCAGAATACAATACAGAACAGAGCACACAGACGCAAGGATTTATCCCGAGGTTCGGCCAAGCCTGAAACGCTTGCCTAGTCCTCGTTGGAGTTAGCCACACCTGGGCTTGGAGTCTATTTCAACTCCTTCCTCCGTTTGCTCAGATCTGTCAGTCAGACAGATAGAGCCTTCCACTATGTTGAGTTTGTTACAACGAAACCGCAGCTGCTTACAATCTTCTTGGCAGCACTTCGGCAGAGTAACGATACACTCAAGACCTTGCTCTTGCTCTTAGCAGCACTTCTCCACTCTCTAAAGGCTTATAGCTTTGCCTTCTACATAAACTAGAGAGATACACACAAGAGGGAGAGTGAGAATTGATTCGAGTGATGTCTACACTTGTTGGTTGCACTTGTACCTTGCTTGAGGCGCCTAGGGGTCCCTTTTATAGGCACAAGGGGCCTAGGAGCCGTTGGAAGCAAACCAGGAAGGCAAATCTTGCCTTCAGTCGGGTGACGCACCGGACAGTCTGGTGCACCACCGGACACTGTCCGGTGCCCGATTTCCTTCCAAAAATGGAGCAGTCGACCGTTGCAGTCCTGGAGCCATTGGCGCACCGGACACTGTCCGGTGCACACCGGACAGTCCGGTGCCTCCATCTGACCGTTGGCTCGGCCACGCGTCACGCGCGGATTGCGCGGCCGACCGTTGGCCTAGCCGACCGTTGGCTCACCGGACAGTCCGGTGCACCACGGGACAGTCCGGTGAATTATAGCCGTACGCCGTCGGCTTCTCCCGAGAGTGGCCTGTTCACCAAAGTTCAGTATGGCGCACCGGACACTGTCTGGTGCACCACCGGACAGTCCGGTGTGCCAGACTGAGCTGAGTCTTGGCTGTACACAACCAAGCATTTTGCATCTCTTTTCTTTTCTTCTTCCTTCTGTTTCTTTCTATCATTTGACATGCTTAAGATTTGATGTTGGACTCATAAATCATCAAGTCAGCTTGACTTGATCTAGATTGACATTTCTTAGCTCCAACATCCTGCAAAGGTCACATAGAACATCTCCAAACATAGGAACAACCCAAACTAAGAGTCAAGGTGCACTTAGCTCTTTTTGGGCTGCTTCCAGTTCTGGTTTTGACACTGCTTCTTCTTCTAGTAACCTTGATCTCCTTCTTAGAGCTTGGTCTTGAGCCTTATGACTTACACCACATAACTAGATATGTATCCTCATTGGTTGTAAGTCACGTCCTTATGTAGTGATCCTTGATGTGTCGTAGCTGTTCTCAACTCGATCACCCTTGACTTTGCAAGTCTTCTTCTTCACCCTTGGCTTTGGGTTCCTCAGCCTCTTTGACCTTCTCCCGTGCACTTGGTACCTCAAAGGTCTTCTTGCCTCCATCCTTGGCTTGATCAGTTGTCTCCGAGCTAGGCACCCGAGTCTCACTTTATGCAATGTCCATCTTACTTGTGATGTCCATTATGTATCCAAAATCCAGTTCTTGGACCATCACATTTGTTCACTTGTGTTGAGCCCTGTTAGCTTTACCTTAAGCACCTGTTCAACACTTAGTACACTTGTTAGTCCTTTAATTGAGTTGTCATCCAAACACCAAAACTCACAAGAGAGCTTTCAGTTTCTGATTTGTCCTGCAAAAAGAATACCCAAGTGAAGCGGGAAAAGTCATCAACAATTACAAGACCATACTTACTTCCCCCGATGCTAAGGTAGGCAACGGGTCCGAAGAGGTCCATGTGAAGAAGCTCCAGTGGTCTTGATATGGTCATCACATTCTTGCTGTGATGAGTGCTTCCCACCTGTTTTCCTGCCTGACATGCTGCACAAGGTCTGTTTTTCTCAAAACAGACATCGGTTAGTCCTAACACATGATCTCCCTTTAGAAGCTTATGAAGGTTCTTCATCCCAACATGTGCTAGATGGTGATGCCACAACCAGCCCATATTAGTCTTAGCTAAGCATGCATCTAGATCGGCCTCCTCTTTCAAAAAATCAACTAAGTAGAGTTTGATGTCTAATACACCCTTAAAAGCTAATGAACCATCACTCCTTCTAAAGACAAATGCATCAACTTTTGTAAATAGACAATTGTAACTCATGTGACACAATTGACTTACAGACAGAAGGTTGTACCCAAGCGACTCAACTAGAAATACATTTGATATAGAGTGCTCGTTAGTGATGGCTATCTTGCCCAAGCCTTTGACCTTGCCTTGGTTCCCATCTCCAAAAATAATCGTATCCTGGGAATCCTTGTTCTTGACGTAGGAGGTGAACATCTTCTTCTCCCCAGTCATGTGGTTTGTGCATTCGCTGTCGATTATCTAGCTAGAGCCCCCGGATGCATAAACCTGCAAGGAATTTAAGCTTGGGTTTTAGGTACACAACTCTTAATGGGTCCTACAAGGTTACTCAAAATAGTTTTTGGAACCCATATGCAAGTTTTATCTCCCTTGCATTTAGATCCCAACTTCCTAGCCACTATTTTTGCATTCTTACATGAAAGAACAAAAGAAGTGTTGCAAGCATGAAAAATGGTAGTGGGTTCATTGCACATTTTCCTAGGCATATGTGACACAACATGATTTCTCCTAGGCGCATGAGACACAACATGATTGTGCCTAGGCTTATTTCTACTACAATCATAAGTAAAGCTGCAAGCAATCATAGCATGATCATAGTCTCTATAAGCATTCCTAGAAAATTTTCTATCATAAATGTAGGCATGACACTTTTGAGAACTACTAGCCATAGGGGCCTTCCCTTTCTCCTTGTTGAGAACGGGAGCCTTTTGGCTTGTTAAGTTCTTGGTTTCCTTTAGAAAACCAAGTCCATCCTTAATTGAGGGGTGTCTACCAACAGTGTAGGCATCCCTAGCAAATTTTAATTTATCAAAATCAATTTTGCAGGTCTTAAGTTGAGCATTAAGACTTGCCAACTCATTGTTTAGTTGAGCAATAGAAGTAAGGTGTTCATTACAGACGTCAACATCAAAGTCCTTACATCTATTACAAATAATGACATGCTCAACACATGATCTAGTTTTATTTGCTTCCTCTAGCTTAGCATTTAATTCATCATTTAAACTTTTTAAACTAGAGATAGATTCATGGCAAGCAGATAACTCAGAAGATAGCATTTCATTTCTCTTAGTTTCTAAAGCAAGAGATTTTTGCACACTAACAAATTTGTCATGTTCCTCATATAAAATGTCCTCTTGCTTTTCTAACAATTTATCCTTTTTATTTAGAGCATCAATCAATTCATTAAATTTTATCTATCTTAGCTCTATCTAGTCCTTTAAACAGATCAGTGTAGTCTATTTCATCATCGGAATATTCTTCATCACTAGATGAAGTGTACTTGGGTGTGTCCCGAATACGTACCTTTTTCTCCTTGGCCATAAGACATGTATGGCGTTCGTTGGGGAAGAGTGAGGATTTGTCGAAGGCTGAGGCAGCAAGTCCTTTGTCGTCGGAGTCGGAAGAGGAGCAGTCCGAGTCCCATTCCTTTCCAAGGTGCACCTCGCCCTTAGCCTTCCTGTAGTTCTTCTTTTTCTCCTTCTTCTCGCACTTTTCTTGTCCCTGGTCATTATCATTATCAGGACATTGAGCAATAAAGTGACCGGTCTTACCGCATTTGAAGCAGGAGCGCTTTCCCCTTGTTTTATTCTTGTTGGGGTACTCTTTGCGTCCCTTGAGTGTGGTCTTGAAACGTTTGATGATGAGTGCATCTCATCTTCGTTGAGGCCAGCAGGCTCCACTTGAGCCACCTTGCTTGGTAGCGCCTCCCTACTACTAGTTGCCTTAAGAGCAACGGGTTGAGGCTCGTAGACGGGTAGTGGACCGTTTAGAGCATCGTCCACGTATCTAGCCTCCTTCACCATCATGCGCCCGCTCACAAATTTTCCAAGGATCTCCTTGGGCATCATCTTGGTGTACCTGGGGTTTTCACGAATAAGATTGACAAGATGGGGGTCAATTACAGTAAATGACCTTAGCATGAGTCGGACGACATCATGATCCGCCCATCTTGTGCTTCCATAGCTTTGGATCTTGTTGATCAGGATCTTGTGCTCCTCTCCCCTGATCATCGCGAATCTCCCCAGCTCGCCTTCTACCAGCTCCATTTTGGTAATCATGGTGGCGTCGTTTCCCTCATGAGATATCTTGAGGGTGTCCTAGATTTGCTTGGCGTTGTCCAAGCCGCTCACATTATTATATTCATCCCTGCAAAGTGAAGCTAGCAACACAGTAGTAGCTTGGGCATTTTTATGAATCTGTTCATTAATTATCACAGGGTTATCCGTACTATCGAAGTGCATTCCATTTTCCACAATTTCCCAAATGCTAGGATGGAGAGAAAATAGATGACTACGCATTTTATGGCTCCAAAATGAATAGTATTCTCCATCAAAGTGTGGAGGTTTTCCAAGAGGAATTGATAGTAAATGTGCATTTGAGTTGTATGGAATACGGGAATAATCAAATGAATAGTTTTGATTAACCGTTTTATTCTTTGAAGAGTCGTCGTCGTTGTGGTCTCTTGGTGAAGAAGAGGAGGCATCGCTGTCGTAGTAAATGATCTTCTTGATGCGCCTCTTCTTCTTCCCGTCCCTCTTCTTGTGACTCGATCAGTAGGCTTGTCATCCCTTGGCTCGTTGAAAAGGGACTCTTTTTCCTTGTCATTGACCACCATCCCCTTTCCCTTAGGATCCATCTCTTCGGACGATTAGTCCCTTAGAAGAAGAGTACGTTTCTGATACCAATTGAGAGCACCTAGAGGGGGGTGAATAGGTGATCCTATAAAATCAAACACTAAATAGCCACAAAACTTAGTTATAGAAGTGTTAGTGCGACTAAGTAGTTTTGAGGTGAGTTCTTGTGAACGAAAACAATCACAGAGAAAGCAGCACAAGAGACACGCGATTTTATCCCATGGTTCGGCCAAGTAACACTTGCCTACTTCCACGTTGTGGCGTCCCAATGGACGAGGGTTGCACTCAACCCCTTTCAAGTGATCCGATGATCAACTTGAATACCACGGTCTTTCCTTTAGTGTATTTTCTCGTTTGCGAGGAATCTCCACAACTTGGAGTCTCTCGCCCTTACAATAGAGATCACAAAGAAGGCACAAAGTAAGGTTGGGAGAAGCAACACACGCAAGACTCAAATACGCAGCACAACCACGCACACAAGTGAAGACTTGAGCTCAAATGACAACTCAGGGAGTGCACAACTCGAATGGAGCCCAAATCACTAACACTATAAAGCGAATGCGCGAGAGCGGAGTCTGGATGCTTTTGAATACTTAGAGAATGCTTGGTGTCCTCCTCCATGCGCCTAGGGGTCCCTTTTATAACCCCAAGGAAGCTAGGAGTCGTTGGAGACCAACTTGGAAGGCCAATCTTGCCTTCTGTCGAGTGGTGCACTGGATAGTCCGGTACACCACCGGACAACTACTGTTCATGTCCGGTGCTTGATTTATTTCCATACGGAGAGCAGCCGACCGTTGGTCCCCGGGATCGGTTGGCGCACCGGACACTGTTCGGTGCACACCGAACAGTCCGGTGTGCCCAACTGACCATTGGCGCGACCACATGTCGCGCGAAGATTGCGCGGCCGACCGTTGGCGCTGGCGACCGTTGGCTCATTGGACAGTCCGGTGCACCACCGGACAGTCCGGTGAATTTTAGCCATGTCGCCTTTCTTCATTCCCGAGAGCGATGAGTTCACGCGAATGACTCACCGGACAGTACGGTGCACCACCGGACAGTCCGGTGAATTATAGTCGTACACCGCCATCGATTCCTGAGAGCTGCACTTTCACCGGAGACCAGCCTGGCGCACTGGACACTGTCTGATGCACCACCGGACAGTCTGGTGTGCCAGACCGAGCTGAAGTTTGGCTGCGCAGAGCCAAGTCCTTTCCATTTCTCTTCTCCTTCTTTTGTCATTGTTTCTAGCACTTAGACAAACACATTAGCGTTCAAAAAACAATGTACTAAGTCTAGAAACATACCTTGTGCCTTGATTTGTACTTCTCACTTTATTTGGCACATAAGAACTTAATCAAACATGTTGGACATTTAATCACCAAAACATTATAGAAATGACTCAAGTGCACATTTCCCTTTCACTAATACATAGGACCTATTCGTCAGTTGCTCTCTGCTCTCGCTCACGATTTGTCACTGACACCTAGGCCCCTGTTGTCATTCCCGACCTCCCGCTCGTTTCATCGCTATTCACCGATCAACGCACCACCATTGAAACTATCCCTACAATACTGTATTGGACCAAACGACGGCGGCGATCCCTCTAGACATATTTGTCCTTTACCCTAGCCATGTCTTCATCGAATCGACATAAAATTAAACCGAGAGGACCATCACGTCCTCCATCACTCCCCTGGCGAAGCTGCTCACACAGTGGCCTCCTCCCTCAAATCAATGGCATGACTCTAAAAAAAGACAACCCCCTGCACTCTGCTTACCTCACTTCGAGCTCTATTGTTCCCCAAGCCCTTGAACTCGCACACCATCACCACCGTCGAGCTACGTGACTTTGTTCCACCTCCAGCAGAGCCCCACCTTCTTTTGCACCGGTGTCACGAGCTCCACCAACATTTGAAACTCCTGTGACACACCTCAGAGTGAACTCCACTAACGTCTTACATACCAGACCATGGTGACCCGACCTTGTCGTGCTTCGCTGCCATATACCAAGGTCTCTGGACACCGACCAGGCTTCTGCTTGTCGCTAGGAGGCGCGCTAGATAGGTACTAACGTTCTTCACTGTTCCCTTGTCAAAACACACATACACATTCGATCCGAATTGCTCGCCGAAGTTGTCTCAGCCATCGCAGACTCCCCTCACCACCCTCTTAGCACTCCCAGTTCACAACTCGTCCCAATTTGGTGCTCAGTTAGTTCACCGTGACCAACAACTACCTAGCGGTGAACCATGACCCCCTACCGAACCTCGTAGCGCTAGGTGTACCCATCGCCGGTGATCCAACATTATGGAGGATGAACATCGCTATGTTCTCACTGCCTACGCACCATTTGCTTAATCCTGAGCATCCACCTATCATCAAACGACCAAACTCTGCTCACATCGTGTTTTTTCTAAAGAGTCCATCTGTTCTTTGAAAAATAACTCGTAGTCAGCAACATTTAATTCCAAGGGCTAGAAATTTAATTTTAAACTCCAAGCTATATAATTATTTAGAAATATATCCCTAGTAGCTTAAAATAAATAAAATTTCATAATAAATTCATTTAATTCCAAATTAAATGATTTTGGTTTCAAATAAACTATAAAATTGCATAGAATAATTCTAGGACCATTGTAAGCCATTTTATGAGTGGTGTACCGTTTCTTGTTTTTTGTACCCATGTTTATTGTACATAAGTAGACCCGGAACCTTGCAACAGTCTTGAGGGCCCCAACTTTGAGGACCTCAAGAACTCCAAAGAATGTAAGTATTCCATGATCCTATTTTACGCATTCACTAATTGTTAATCATTGTTTTGGCTAAAGCTTTGCTCCTAGTAGATTTAGCTTAGTATCTTTTTAAATGTTCTTGTTTTACCCATGATTTTTGGGAAAACTTATAGTAGATAACTGCTAGTGCTCTACAATTTTGAAAAGAGAAATGTTTTCAACTGCTTATGAAACATGTTTATGAAATATGCTTTTTAGCAAACCATGAGGACTTGATGCATGGGGATTGCCCAATTGCCTCACCATAAGGACTGTTTCACCGAGCAACCATCCGGGAAACAACATAACCACAAGAACTATATGACCTCTGATCTTGACCAAGTAATTAGGGGAAATTGTTTGGGCATTAGTTGTGGCAAATGGGGATGGTAGAAGGCTATTTGGCTTCACCTATGTTGACTAGGTCTTGGGTGAGATGCCCTAGAGGGCCTACATGTGAGGTAGGTGGTGAAGAGCTATTACGAAATATTGCTTCCAAATATTCTACCATGAACTAATACACATATGGGACCTTTTGTAAAGGTATCATAGTGAACCCTACCTCGCCTTCTTAAAAGAGGTGTATGGGTCTTGCAAACCCTGACAGTCGGGTAACACAACTTGTGGGTAAAGTTGTACAACCTCTGTAAAGTGTAAAACTGGTTAATCAATCATGCACATATGGTCAAAAGCGGCCTTAGGAACCTCATATATTAGAGATTATGAAGGCAGAACATCAAGGAACCAATGCGACTTGGTGAATTGTTAATTGTGAGATGCGATGAATGGTTTTTCAAACAATTCATCATGAGATTTGGTGAATGGTTCATTGTGGGATGCAATGAACAAATTTTCAAGTGTTACTTTAATGTAACAGTTCACCATGAGACTTGGTGAATGGTTTGTTGTGGGATGCAATGAACGTTGAAGTTACTAGATTGTAACATAGTTTTACATGATAACTGTTTTAAAAAAAAAGGTTTGGTATGCTTTACAAGTGAAAATGAAACTTGACCAACTAAAAGCAATCACTTGAGCCAAATCCACTATATATCCACCCCACTTACCAAATAATGAGATACTTGTTGAGTGCGAAAGTACTCACCTTTGCCCTTTTCAACCCACCCTATGTATTCTTTTATTCAAATGGAGGTGAACAGGTGTCCTAGACCCTAAGAGTTTTAGGACTATGACAAGTTTTAGTCTTGTGATCAACCAATCAGCTGTGGATGGTCTATTGGTGGATTAATATATTGTCATGGTTATGTAATAAATATTGTATTCATTATAATAAAGCACCGTGTCTTGGTATAATCCACTATATGACATAGCTATGCATGTGATCCTTGATTCGATTATAGTGGACATTTGATTTTGTCCTTAAAACCAAGTGTGACATTTTTATTTTGATGATCGCAAGTCTATAAAAGATCAACTAAGAACTTCTATTATTCGTGTACGAAGACTTGAAGAGTTCAAAGCTTGTTATGATCTTGCGAGTCTATCAACAACAATGGTTCAGCTTGAGAGACATATTGTGTTTCGACCACAACATTAGAAAGGGTCTTCATTGCTATGAATATTATTAAGACTTAGTTGTGCAACAAGATGAGCGATGATTGGTTAAATGACTTGATGGTGTCCTACATTGATATAGAAACCTTTAAAGGACTTGATCTTCAAAAAATTAAAAAGGCATTTCAAAATAATAAAACTAGACAAATGTAGTTGCATAGTGTTGGAACCTGCTCTCAATCGCAAGGAGGCCAACAAGGGTGAACAGTAGTGACAACAGGGTTACGTGCTAGGAGGCAACAGCTCTGTTAATCTGGCCTCCCACGGGAACTGTACAGGGGTATTTATAGGTACCTGAACGCCCAGCGCCTTGTGTTAAGGACGCATGTGCCCTCAGCTACCTAGGTTATCCCCAGAATATTCCCATAAAGCAGGGTTACAGACTGTAATTACAGGGATGCCTTTACAAATTAGGCCCGTAACACGCGGCGGCTACGCAGGGCCCGTTACAATGGGCCGGATCGCACGTGGGCCTCTGAGCTGGACGAGGCCGCACTGTGGGATGCCTTCGTCGCCGGTCTTCGTCTGGTGCCGATCAAGTGAAGGGTGTCCCTGCCTGCTTTGTCTCTGTCAGAGCAGCGGCTAAGCAGCGGAGACTTCGAGCGAAGGGTGGCGTTTCTGCCTTCGCCCCAACATTTGCCCTCCGAGGGACCAGTTCGACAAAGTCACCTGGTGCCGAAGACGTCGCTAGATGGCGGAGACGCTGCCCTCGCTCGAAGTGGTTCCGCGGGGGTTTTTGATGTGACCGTTGATTGACGGCGTACTGTTGGGTTGCGGGTTTCCCGAAGCGCCGCGCCCTGTTGGATTGCGGGTTTCCCGAAGAGCCGCGCCCTGCCTATAAAAGGGGCGAGGGCCGGTGCTTTTTGAACTTTACTTTCCGCGCTCCGCGAAAACCCTAGCCGCCCGCCGTCTTGCTGCTCGTCTGCTCGCCGTGCTCTTGCTCGCCGGAGATCTGGCGCGAGTGAAGCAGACTGCCCGCCGCCGCCGACGGTACGTAGCGATGCCGTCCTCCTCTTCTTCCGCTGCCGCTACGCCGCCGGCCGGTTCCTCGCCGCCGGCCGCCGCCTCGTCGGAGGAGACGCTGAGTAGTTTGGTGGCGGAGGAATTGCGCGCCGGCGATTCTGTTGATTTCGGCGTGTCGCGAATGTCGTCGGCCCGCGTGGAGGATATGCAGCGGTTGGGCTACTTCGGCGGCGGAGTTGCACGTGCCCCGGGGACGGAGGAAGTCCCCGAGCCGGAGGGCGAGTTGGTTGTTTTCGAGGCGTTCTTTGCCGCCGGTCTCCGCTTGCCTGCACACCGGTTTGTTAACGAAGTCCTGCGCAGGTTCAATGTTCAAATACATCAGCTGACGCCGAATGCCATGGTGGCCCTGTCGAAGTATGTCTGGGCGACGACTTCATACGGCAGACAGCCATCGGTCGAAGTTTTTGCGAAGCATTATTGTTTACACTGGCAGAAGAGGATGATCGGGGACGAAGTTGCTCAGTTTGGGTCCTGCACATTCACGCCGAAGACCGGCAAGACCACAATGCAGGTAGTCGAGTTGGTTCCTTGCGCCCGCAACAAGTGGGGCAACTGGAATGAATTTTGGTTTTACGTTGCTGAGGGTGCCGTCGAAGGCCATGAGGGACTTCCCGTGTCTGAGATGTGCTCTCATTTTTACTCGGCGTACCCGCCCTTTGAAGTGGCGGAGGATGATGTGGATGAAGGGGCCCTTCGGTGTGCCGCCGGCCAGAGCAGTGGGCGCGACTTGGTTGAAGAGTTTGTGGCGTACGGGGTGTGGCCCTTGGCGCATGGTTGGGCGTTGGGCGAAGTATGCCCTCGCCAGATGCCTTTCCGCGGTGGAGAGGTGGTGCGGAGTCCCGCCTTCGCGCTAAATCTGCGAAACCGTGATCCGGCCGCCTTTGTGCGTGAGGCGGAGGATGGGGCGGTGCGGCTTGTTGGACGTTATGTGTCGAGGACAGAGGGCCAGCGCAGCTGGGAGATCCGCGGGTCGAATGACCGTCTGAACAGGGTCTTCGAATTGAACCAACTGCCGTATGACGGCTATCCTGGTCAAGACGATGCGGACCGCCGAGGGAAGAAGCCGGTGGTGGAGACTAAAGACGACCCTGCGCCGGCGGCCGCCCCATCCTCTAAGAAGAGGAAGCTAGGTACTGCCATGGGAGGACTTGGGGTTTCCGATGGCTTTGCTAGAGAGTTGATGAGGACATGCGCGGCCCCGGGGGAAAGGATGTCTTCGCCCGAGCTCCGGGAGTCTTCGGCTCGGATGCTGAAGGTTACCGGGGGTTGCTGGCCTAGGAATGTTCCTATCCCTCGCGCGGCCAGCGGGGACGTTTTTACATCTCGCATGGTTCGCAAATGGAGAGTTTTTCCTTACGGGCGGAATATTGCTGCTGTTGTGTCGGCAGTGATGGACAAGGATCGCCAGGGGGCTGCACAAAAGCGCCAGGCGGCTGTCAGGCTTGTTGAAGCCAGGCCGAAGAGGCAGCGGGGGTCGGCGAAGGCTGCGGCCCCCGGCGGAGGCAAGCCGCCGCTGGCGGCGAAGTCGGGCGTCCCTGCATCTAGCAAGGCGCCAGAGACAACGGCAGGCGCCGGGGGCTCCAAACCGGCGAAGGCTGTGCCGCCGCCCAGCAAGGTGGCGGAGGCCGCGAAGGCGGCCCGTGCGTTGCCGTCGGCTGGCAAGCGTGTCGCCGACTTCGCCACCGACATTTGTGTGGAGGACTATCTTGGTGGTAAGTCGCTGGCTCCCCTCTTCTTTTTTTTAATGTATTATTATTTTTTCGTTGATACGTTGCAGGGTCGGACGAAGGCCAACTTGTTATAGTTGCGCCTGCCGCGCCGAAGGCGAAGGGCGGGGCTCTTAGCGCCGGAGGCGAGGTGGCGGCCCTCGCGGCTGTGAGGGATGAGGCGGGCGCTGCGTCCCGCCGGCTGAAGGAGGTGGTGGAGTCGCTAAGTCAGGTCCGCTGAGCCGGACTTCGCTCTCTCTCTCTCTCTCTCTTCTTTTTTTTAACGGCACCGCGGTCTTATGTGTGTTGTGCAGGTGGCTGACTTCGCCAACCGCATGGCGTCGGGGGCCTTTACGGCAGTTGTGTCTGCCGAAGTCGAGAGACTTCGGACGCAACATGCTGGCGCCGTTCGAGAGAAATCGGCCGCCGACAGCAAGTGCCGCAAGCTGGCGGACAAGGTGGCCGCGCTGGAGGGAGAGAAGGCTGACCTCCGGCGCCAGTTGGCGGGGGAGAGAAGGGAGACCAACGAGGCCCTCGTCAAGGCGCAAGCTTCGCAGGCGGAGGCCAAGCTGGCCCGAGCGGAGGGAAATATTGCCAGGGAGCGCGCCGAGCAGCTGCAGGAGCGGCTCATCGCCCTGGAGAGCCGCGTGGAGCGGGCCGAGGCCGCGATGCGCGCGGAGGCCGAACGGACGCGCACACAGCTTGTGAACACATATCGTGAGCTGGGTGCGCGGACCAGTGACTTCGAAGTGCCGGACCGAGAGCCCGGGCTTCGATGTCTGGAATGGGTGCAGGAAGAACTGCAGGAACTCCCCACTGTCGTGGGGGGGTTCATGTCGTACGCCTCCCTGGTCACCTGCGAGGGGGCGATGAACGCGCTCTCCCGCGAAGGGTGCCGGCACTTCGAGGTCTTCGACCAGGCGGATGAAGATTTTGATCGAGATGTTTATAAGGTTGAAGACCTCGTGGTGAAGGAATCTGTCGGGGCCCTCTACGACCGGATGTGGGGTCCGCACGGTCGCGAGGTGGTCAGGGAGCGGGCGGAGACAGCGATGGCTCAGGTAACATTTTCGTTTGTCTGGCGTTTGTTGGATGTGGGGTGTGCGTGTGTTTGCTGAATTTTGCGTGTTTTGTCTTAGGCGTTGCGTGGCGAGCGGGTGGACGACTTCGGATCGTTGAACAGCGCGCTGCCTGACTCGGAGCCGACCCCGGCGGAGGCCGCGACTGGGGTCCCCCTGGAGCGAACCCCGGGGACCGCGGAAGACGCACCGGATGCCCCCGCATCCGCTGCGGCCGGCGAAGACCGGCCCCCAAAGGTGGACGAAGGCGCGCCTGATGCCCCCGCAGCCGCTGCGCCGAGTGTTGAAGATCCCGCGGTGGTGGCTGCGGAAACAACAGCGGAGGCAACGGCGGAGCCAATGGCGGAGGCTCCCGCAACGTCAGGGCCTTCGCAGGTGGCGTAGTGGGTGTAGAGGGTTGGGGAATCTTGGATATGTTACTGAATTTTGGTTGCTGCGCAGGTTCAAGATTTTGGGCCTGCGCACGCAACCGCTACTGCTAAATTTTTGGCGGCTTCGACCGCGGAAGGTGGTAATGAATGTGGTGGATCTGCATCTGAGTTTTTTGATTTTACTGACTCTGGGAGCTCGGTTGAGTGGACTGAGGAGTCGTCGTCGGAGGACTTGGATTATTTTGCGGCCTTGGACGTGGCTGCGGCGGAGGCTTCGCCACACGCCGCGGACACGCAAGATGTGCCAGGTCCTAGCACCGGGCGCCGACGACGAAGGGCGGTTGCAAAGCGTAGGGTTAGTGCGGAGGAGGGGGCTCGGCTTCGTGTGAGTAGGGCTGGTCGGCAGGAACTGTTGTCTTTGCCGGCCGCCGCGAGTACAGGGGAAGGGGAACTGCGAAGTCTTTTTGCGGGTGAGGAGCTTAGGATAATGTTATTTAATTATAGGGAGATGGGAATTATTCCTAAGGTTGAGCCGATGTAGAGTGTGGCGCCCTCGCTTGTATATGTGTAAAGGCTTGTACGATGAAGTTGTGTGCCCTCGCTTGCCTGTGCCTGCGAAGGCGTTGTGTGCTTTGTCTGATGTTTTGTTATGCTGTGCTGGTGCGACAGTCTTCGCGGTAGACTTCGGCTTTTCCGTATTTGTTGTGCTTAATCCTGCTGCACCCTTAGGCGACTTTTGCGCGGATAGTCTTCGCTGTAGACTTCGGTCTTTTCGTACTTGTTGTGCTAGTCCGGCTGCACCCTTAGGCGACTTCTGCACGGATAGTCCTCGCGGTGGACTTCGGTTTTTGTGTACTTTGTTGTGCTAGTCCGGCTGCACCCTTAGGCGACTTCTGCACGGATAGTCCTCGCGGTGGACTTCGGTTTTTGCGCACTTGTTGTGCTAGTCCGGCTGCACCCTTAGGCGACTTCTGCACGGATAGTCCTCGTGGTGGACTTCGGTTTTTGCGCACTTGTTGTGCTAGTCCGGCTGCACCCTTAGGCGACTTCTGCACGGATAGTCCTCGTGGTGGACTTCGGTTTTTGCGCACTTGTTGTGCTAGTCCGGCTGCACCCTTAGGCGACTTCTGCACGGATAGTCCTCGCGGTGGACTTCGGTTTTTGCGCACTTGTTGTGCTAGTCCGGCTACACCCTTAGGCGACTTCTGCGCGGATTTGTCGCACGCGAGGGTGGCTAGCGCTTAGCCTCGCAGTGACCTCGAATTGGTCGAATGCCGAAGACCGTTGTCGCGGTCTTTTTTCGACATATGTTTTTGCGGGGGATTTTTCACACATATATTACATGGCTCCGCCTCGTTAAAAACCTCACCCCCCGGGAGGAAAAGAGTGCGGGCCGGTACAAGATTGTTTTTGGCGAATTACAAGGGCAGAATCGGCCCTGATGAGTCAAACAAAAAATTTGCGGAGGTTGTCAATGTTCCAGGAGTGCTCCAGGTCCTCGCCGTTTGGCGTTGTGAGCCTGTAAGCGCTGGGGGAAGCTTTCGTCTTGACTATAAAGGGGCCCTCCCACTTGGGCTCCAGCTTGCCCTTAGACTCCGTCCGAGCTGTTCGGACGAGTACGAGGTCCCCTTCGCTGAACTCCCTCGGGATGACTGTGTGGTCGCGCCATGCTTTGGTCTGGGCTTGGTATTTGTTTAGGACCTGTAGGGCGAAGACTCGATCTCCGTCAATGAGGTCCTTTGAAGTTGGCTCGTCCACGTCGGGGACGGCTGACGGAACTGTTCGCGGGGACCCATGCTTTATTTCTTGCGGGGTCATGGCCTCCGATCCGTATAGAAGGCGGAAGGGAGTAAACCCGGTCGCTCTGCACTCAGTCGTGTTTAGTGCCCAGACTGCCTCAGGTAACAAATCGGTCCATTTCCCCTTTTTTCATCAAGGAGCATCTTCTTGACAGCTGTGAAGATTTTCCCGTTGGCGCGTTCCACGACCCCGTTGGACTGCGGATGATAAACAGAAGCGAAGGCAAGCTTGGTGCCGATGGAAAAACAAAAATCCTTGAAGTCTTGGTTGTCAAACTGCTTGCCGTTGTCGACTATTAGTTCGGACGGCACTCCGAAGCGGCAAACAATGTTTTGCCAGAAAAATTTCTGGGCAGTCTTTGACGTTATTGTAGAAACAGCCCTCGCCTCGATCTATTTGGTGAAGTATTCGACGGCGACGAAGGCGAACTTAAGGTTCCCCTGAGCGGTGGGCAGGGGCCCGACGATGTCCAGGCCCCAGCGCTGGAGAGGCCATGTATGGGCGATCAGCTTTGTATACTGCGAGGGGTTGCCTGACCGAGGAGAAAATTTCTGGCAGGCTTCGCAGGACCTTGAGACCCGGTTTGCGGCGTAGATCATTGCGGGCCAGTAAAAACCCTGGCGGATCACTTTGGCGGCCAAGGCCCTTGGCCCAGCGTGTGAGCCGCACGTGCCACTGTGGACTTCACGTAGGATCTGCATGCCTTCGTTTTCGGTGACGCACTTAAGCATTGGCTGACTGACCCCTTTCTTGTAGAGTTGGCCTTCAATCAGTGCGAAGTCCCGGCTTCGATGTCTGAGGCGCTTGGCCTCGCGGACGTTGGTTGGATGATAGTACCCTTGCAGGAACAGGGTTAGTGGTGCCCGCCAATCCTCGGTCATGATTAGGTTGACTATGCGGTGGCCCTCGCTATCATTAGTTATTTGGAGCCCTTCGGGGCTCCGGACGGCTGGCGTGCCGATGATGTGAAAGAATACGTCGGAGGGCAAGCACTCGCCCCTGGCGGCGGCCTTGGCCAATGCGTCGGCCTCCTCGTTTTTGGCCCTATCCACATGCTGCAAAGTGAACCCCTTGAACTGTCTCTCGAGACTTCGGATGGCCGCGAGGTATTGCATGAGCGCGGGGTCTTTTGCTGCATAGTCTTTCTCGACCTGGCCGGCAACTATCTTGGAGTCTGTTTTGATGATACATGTGGTGACTCCGAGGGCCCTTAGCTTGCGGAGGCCGAGGATAACCGCTTCATACTCTGCTATATTGTTTGTGCATCTGTCGGATTCCAGAGCGAAGCTGAGGCGCGCTGCATATCTGTGTTTGACTCCGGCTGGTGAGGTGACGACTGCAGCGACGCCTGCCCCCGCGTGGCACCATGCACCGTCGCAATGGATAGTCCAAACCTTCTCTGTGGACGGGTCTGGCTGTGTTATTGGCCCAGTCCAGTCGACGACGAAGTCTGCCAGGACTTGTGACTTGATGGCTGTCCTGGGCTCGAAGCTGATGTGGTAGCCGGATAGTTCGGCTGCCCACTTGGCAATCCTCACCGATGCCTCCGGGTTTCTGAAGAGTTCGCCGAGTCCCCTGTCTGAGGTGACTCGGACCTTGAATGCTTCAAAGTAATGGCGCAGTTTGCGCGAGGACATAACGACTGCGTAGGCGATCTTCTCCAGCTCTGTCATGTTGCACTTGGACGGTGTCAGTACCTCGGAGACATAGTAAACAGGGCACTGTCTGACCGCACCCTCAACTGTCTGCTCCTGCACTAGTGCCGCGCTGACCGCGTGCGGCGAAGCCGCGACATAGAGCAGTAGGGGGAGCGAGGAGTCGGGGCTTGTGAGGATGGCCAGCTCCGACAGGTACTGTTTTAGTGAGGCGAAGGCCGCTGCTTGCTCCGGTCCCCAGGCGAAGTCTTTTGCACCGCGAAGTGTTTTGAGGAAGGGGAGACTTCGCTCGGTGGACCTAGAGATGAATCTGTTGAGAGCGGCCAATCTCCCTGTCAGACGCTGGACGTCCCTGGCGGACTGCGGAGGCGACATGTCTACGATGGCCTGGATCTTGGTTGGGTTGGCCTCGATGCCGCGGTGTGACACCAGGTAGCCCAATATCTTGCCCTGGCGAACACCGAAGACGCACTTTTCCGGGTTGAGGCGGAGTCGTGCATCTCGCATGTTCGCGAATGTCTCGGCGAGGTCGGCGAGATGGTCCTCCTTATTCTTGCTAGTGACGACGATGTCGTCCACATATGTAAATATATTTCTGCCAACCTGCCCTTCGAGTACTGTTTTGGTGAGTCTAGAGAAGGTGGACCCGGCATTCTTGAGTCCCTCCGGCATTCTGATGAAGCAATAAGTGCCGAAGGGTGTTATAAAGCTGGTGCTAGCCTTGTCTTCCTCCTTCATGTATATCTGGTGATAGCCGGAGAAACAGTCGAGGAGTGACATGACCTCGCATCCGGCCGCGCTATCGACTATTTTGTCGATCCGTGGCAACGGGAAATTGTCCTTTGGGCAGGCCTTATTGAGACTGGTGAAGTCTATGCACATTCGCCATTTCCCGCTTTTTTTCTGCACCATTACAACATTGGAGAGCCACGTGGGGTAAGCCACTGGCTCGATGAATTTAGCCTCTAGGAGGCGGTGCACCTCCGCCTTGGCGGCCTCTGTCTTTTCGTCAGACATTTTGCGAAGCCTTTGCTTTTTTGGTCGCACCGAAGGGTCAATTCCCAAGCTGTGCTCAATTATGGATCGGCTGACTCCGACCAGGTCGAGGGCGGACCAGGCGAAGACATCTTTATTCTTGGCCAGGCAGCAGAGAAGCTTCTCTTCTTCATGTGAGGTAAGGTCTTCGCTGATAGTGACTGTCTGCTTGGGCGTGGCCTGATCGAGGGAGACAGTCTTGGTCCCGTCTTGGCTCTGCAACTGTGCCTTGTCGTGCTGTTTATCGGTTGGGCTGGCGGGCGCAGGGACCTCGCGCTGGGTCGTGAGACAGTGCACGTTCCTCTGACCAGGCACGAAGTCCCGCTCTATGTTGCGCGCCGTCTGCTGGTTGCCGTAGATCGTAATAGCGCCTAGCGGACCTGGTATTTTCATACATAGGTACAGTCCGTGGATGGCAGCTTCGAACTTATTGATGGAGCCCCGGCCCATGATGGCGTTGTATGGATATACCATATCGACAATATCGAAGGTTACTTGCTCACTTCGGGCATTGGGTGCTACACCGAAGGAGAGGGGCAACTCTATTTTGCCAACGGGAAAGGTGCCCTTGCCGCCGAAGCCATACAACGGGTTGTCCGAAGGCTTGAGCAGGCTGTGGCTTATACCCATGCGGTCGAAGGCGTGGAGGAAGATGATGTCCGCCTGACTGCCGTTGTCGATTAGGACTTTGTGTAAGTCCCAGCCTGCCACGCTGCAATTGATGACCATAGCGTCGATGTGGGGGGCGCTGCGCAGGTCGACGTCTCGTGCGTCGAAGGTTAGCGGTATGTGGGACCACTTTGTCTGCACGACTGGGCCAGTGACGGCGACATGGTTGATGCTGCGGTAGTGGTCCCGCTTCTGCCGCTTGGTGTCGAAGTCAGTGCTGGACCCCCCTGTTATCATGTGAATGACTCCGCGATATGGTTGATCGGCGAAGTCTTCCTGCTTTGGGGCATGGGGGATGTTTTGATGTTGCTGGTGAGGTGGTGGGGGTGGAGGAGGTACGATTTGTACTTCCTGATGGTGTTGGTAAGCGTGGTGCGGTGGATGCGGGGCGGGAGCGTGGATATATGGTGGAGGGGGTGGCTGGTAATTATGCGCGACAATTCTGGGATTGTCGGTTGGCTGCGCCCTCGCCATTCTGTCTCTGGTGGCCTTCGTTTCGGGGCAGTCTTTGGTTTGGTGGGCGCAGTCTTCGCCGTGGAAAAGGCAGTAGAATCGGCGCTGCGGCTGCGCGCGCCCTCGGCCCCTGCCACGAGTTCCATTTCTGCGGCCCTAGGGGGGATATTCCTGGCGACGAGGGGGGTCAGCAGCGGGATGCTGGTTGGCGATGTTGTGCACTTGCTGCTGACTGCGGCCGTCTCGACCGGAGTCTGGCTGCGGAGGCCTCGTCCACGTGCGGCTGGACTGCGGGGCATCTTTGGGTTTCCGCTGTGACTCAACCTTGCGTTGGTGGAGCTCTTCGGATTTGGCATATTTTTCAAAGAGCTGATATAGCTCCTGGAGGTTCTTGGGTGGATCTCTGATACAGTGGCTATAGAGGACGCCGGCACGAAGGCCACTGATGGCGTAGTGGATAGCGATCTGATCATCGACGGAGGGCAGTTGTGACTTGAGTGTTAAAAATTTGCGGTAATACTCCCGCAGAGTCTCCTTTTCCAACTGCTTGCAAAGCGATAGCTCGGCCAAGGCATCGGTGTCTGGGCGGTATCCTTGGAAGTTGAGCAGGAACTTGTCCCTGAGACTTCTCCATGAATCAATGGACAGCGGAGGCAGTCTGGTGAACCAGGTGAGTGCTGGGCCCTCTAGGGCGATGATGAAAGACTTCGCCATTGTGGCGTCGTCCCCTCCGGCGGATGCAACGGCGACCTGATAACTCATTATGTATTGCGCCGGGTCGGTGCTGCCGTTGTACTTGGGATAGGTCCCTGCTCGGAAGTTAGTTGGCCAAGGCGTCACTTGCAGGTGTGGCGCCAGGGGACTTCGCTCGTCGAGGTAGTTGATCCCTTGGAATGGCGCGCCGTGCTGGAAGGTGTAGTCACGCTGGGGGAAACGCGGGTCTTCCGGCTGTGCTTGGTGTTGTAGGGGTGGCCCATGCTGCAGGCCGAGGTGGCCTTCGCGTGTGTCTTCCGATTGTGCGCGCTGCTGGAGGGGTGGCTCTTGCTGCAGGCCAAGGTGGCCTTCGCGCTGCATCAGCGCGATCTCACGCTCGAGGTCTTGGGCCTTCTGCTCCTCGTCGCGTATCATTTGCCGCACTTTGGCTAGTGCGGACACACGCTGGCGCTTGGCCTCCAGTATCTCTTTCTGCCTCTGGAGATTGCGGTTCTTGAGGCGCAGGGCGCGCAGCTGTAGCTGTTCTTCCGCTGAGACGCCGAGGACTTCACCGTCCTCGGTGAGGTCCGCGCCTTCCAGTGGGGCGAAGCCTGGGGGCGGCTGCGATTGTCCTTCGGGCCCGCAGGTGCGGAAGGTGTCGTCTTCGCAGGTGCGGGGAACATTGTCTTCAGTGGGCTTTTGGTGGGTGGATTGGGTGAGGGCGAGGGCCTTGCCCTTTCTTGCGGCGAGCAGTGCTGCCTTCGCAGCCTCGTCAGCCTTCGGGTTAGCTCTCTTGGGTGCCATCGCGGGTGGTTTTGTCGTAGCACGAACGGTGGGCGCCAAATGTTGGAACCTGCTCTCAATCGCAAGGAGGCCAACAAGGGTGAACAGTAGTGACAACAGGGTTACGTGCTAGGAGGCAACAACTCTGTTAATCTGGCCTCCCACGGGCACTGTACAGGGGTATTTATAGGTACCTGAACGCCCAACGCCTTGTGTTAAGGACGCATGTGCCCTCAGCTACCTAGGTTATCCCCAGAATATTCCCATAAAGCAGGGTTACAGACTGTAATTACAGGGATGCCTTTACAAATTAGGCCCGTAACACGCGGCGGCTACGCAGGGCCCGTTACAATGGGCCGGATCGCACGTGGGCCTCTGAGCTGGACGAGGCCGCACTGTGGGATGCCTTCGTCGCCGGTCTTCGTCTGGTGCCGATCAAGCGAAGGGTGTCCCTGCCTGCTTTGTCTCTGTCAGAGCAGCGGCTAAGCAGCGAAGACTTCGAGCGAAGGGTGGCGTTTCTGCCTTCGCCCCAACACATAGGTCTCCTAGAACTATACTCAACTAAATTTAGATTTTTATTTCACTTGTTTAACAATTTTTACTTCAATTTACCATTACTAGCATATAGTAGTGCTAACGCTACTCTAAATGCATATAGTCGTGTGTTAACTTTGGGTGCAATTTGTTTGGTGAATTTAGTGGAGGTTATGGGTGCGGGGGTGATTTGGTTGGGTGGGTTTTGCAAAATTTAAACTAGTGGATTATATAGTGGTATATATTAACTCATTTTATCTTTTCCCATATTTTATTCGCTATATGACATTTGGTTTTAATGGATTATGATCATGATAACTCTTGAATAAGTATTTTCTACATTCATCTCTTATTTTGTAGCTATGAATTGATTTAAATTGTGTTGTGAATTTTCTTTCATCGTTGCGTTAGCAACACCTTGATTTTGGCATAATCTCCACCACTAATTTGACTTGTGCCATCATTCTTATGGCTATGCTTGAATAAGCTAGGGCACCATAAAGTATTACAATGTACAAACTACAACAATGGGTACCAACTACACATTAAACTACTATTAGTCTATCACATAGTCACAGAGCACCTATAGTTTGTGAAAAGATTAGTGGCCTTTCTGCAAGAGCCAACACTTCCTTTTAACTCACTAGATAACACCCTATAAAATCATATGATGCTAGAATAGACAATCAGAAGGGGTGAATGAGTTCTGAACCTTAAAAATAAGATTGTTGTTATGTTAGTAAAATGTTGTTGACCAATTTAATCCACTTTTATAATTTTGGATAGAATGTTGTTATGATAGTAAAAATGTTGCTGACCAAAATCCATAAATTTTCTCGATCTCAAAATTTAAAATATTAAATTACATAAAATTATAAATCTAACCCAACTAGAATCACATCAATCTGACTTACGAATCTAAAGTTATTAATGAGACAAGTTATTTGTTTTGGAGAGTAATTGGTAGCATAGGGGAGAAAAGCACTATACCACAAAATAGGAATCAACAAGAGAAAACTGTTAGAAATTAGACCTTTCTTGATTGGTATCAGGGTTGGGAAGAATGGTCGGGATAACAAACTGAAAGGGAAATGTCCTTAAACCATTTCTTATATTGATTTTCGTGCTTGATGACCATCACAACCATTCGAACTAACTAGTTTTCCTATTCTTTGATTCACAGGTTCATAAGTTCAATTGTTTAGTTTCTAAGTCAGAATCATCTCATATCCAACATTATAGGGATAAAACATGGAATAGATGAACTATCAATAGTTTTACTCTTTGGATAAGTTCTAAATACTCCTAGGAACCTATTCAATACATCAAGAGAGGTTGGAAAGCTCAGAATCAACATTTCACTATTTTCGAGCTAGTTTGAGCTAAAGAAGAAATATGAGTTAGAGAATTAAAATGTCCAAGATCCATGACTTAGACTAGTTAGAAAGCCATTAGATATATTTGTCTAAGTCATAGGATATCTCTCAAAGTTCAGTCAAAGCTACTTGGAGAAGATAGTTCAAAGATCAACGTCAAGTCATAAACTCAAGTTCTGAAATCACCAAGTGCGGACCGTCCGAGCCCCTAATTCGGACTATCTGGAATAACATAGATTATTCCAAATAAGTGCTCTTTTTGGAAAATTAACATGTGCTCGGACCGTCCAGCCCCTTCTCATGGACCGTTCGGTTATAAACCGTGGACTGTCGACTATAATTCGCGAACCATCTGCCTATGTTGATTTGCTTTAGCCTGAAGGAAACAAGTTGAGCAAAAATATTTTTAGAGCTGGTACAGATCGTCTGGGACCAAGGGTAGACCATTCGCGAGTCGTCACTGAGGGAAGACAACCATTGATCTAGCCGTTGGGTTGTCAGACAACCGTATAATGTCAGATCCAATCGTTGGAGGGTCGCAGACTGTATGGGCCCTAGCCGCGGACCGTCCGCCAGTGCATATTTTGGCGGATGTGCCATCACAGCTTTATGGGTGGTTGAGGGCTATAAAAACCACCCCAACCATCCCATTCATAAGATTCATTGATCCATATCATACACAAGAGTTGGGTATTCACTCCTATCTACTAGAGAAACAATTCTATACACATCAAAGCCTCACAAGTGCCACAAAAGAGAGATTAAGCAAGAAAGAGCTACTCGTGTGTGTCTAGCGATAGTGCCTTATGAGAATCATTGAGAGAAAATGTGTGCTACCTCTTGTGATCATTTGAGCGTGGAGTTTTTACTCCCATTCATTGTAAAGCTAGCAAGAACCCTTATCTTTGTGGTTCGCCTTGCAGAGACTTCGGTCTTTTGTTGACAGAGAAGAAGGAACACTCACCGGTCTTGGTGACCGTTGGAGAGAGGGAAAGGGTTGAAAAATATCCGTCCTTTGTGGACTCCTCAATGGGGATTAGGTTCTTAGTGAACCGAACCTCAGTAAAACAAATCACCCGTGTCACTTGTGTTTGTTGCTTGTGATTTGTTTGTCTTCTCCCTCTCTAAGTTCGCTTGAGCTATTCTTTGTTGATATTACTTTGTGTTGCTTCAAGTTAAAAGTCTCATTCTAAGAAGCAACTCTAGCAAGGAAGAACTAGTTTTGTTCCTCTCTTTATCTAAGCCTTCTTGCTCTGTTCTCCTTATATATTTAGTTGTGTTGCTTTAAGTTTATTCCGCATTATTTGAAAGAAACACTTCTGCAATAAAAGGTCTTAGGTTTATACTCCGATAATTGTTCATCTTGTTCTAATCGCTAACTAGGGGATCAAAAGTTGTTTAAAGTTGTAAATTTTAGGTTTCACCTATTCACCCCCCTCTAGGCGATTATCACAAACAACCATAAGGTTTGTACTTTGGATATCCTTATAACCATCAAAGGTTATTAAAGTGGTTAATTCCTCTAAATAAGAGACATTGGTTAATTCCTCTAAATAATAGGCATTGAGAACAAAGAAATTCTTAGAGCCATTGTTTTCCTCTAGCATTAATATAATTCATTGGTGTTATGAAAAACCACTTGGGCGAAGGTTGGCTAGAGATTTCTTGGAAAAATTCCAGCCCCCTTCGGTCCATAATGAGATGGGACTAATTTGATTTTTATTCTATAGATTTTTCGCTTAGTACTATGTATAGAAGGGAGAACCCGTATGAGATGAAAACCTCATGTACAGTTTTGGAATAGAGGTTTTCTGAATAGAATGAATGATCGTAACATATGTTGGCTCAATCTAAAGGAAATTATGTGAAAGATTTGCAGAATTATTATGAAGCTACACGACTAGAAATTGATCCCTATGATCAAAGTTATATTCTATATAACGTAGGCCTTATACACAAAAGTAATGGAGAGTAATGTAAACATAATTTGGAATTAAGCAATAATTATAAAAGATTAATATCCCAAACTTTGTAGATCAGTAAATAGATGCCTTAGCAATGATTTAGATGAATCAAAACATCAGTACCAGTTGAAAACAATGTTTGAAAACAATGTTTCAATCTAGAATCAAAACTAAAAATAAATATAATCACCAAAGAGAGAGGAACAATGTTACCATATTAATCTTGCATAGTTAGCTCTTTAATCATCAAGATTTGTGTACAAAAAGTGCTCTCCAAAAGCATCAAAAAGTTCTCTCTTGGGAACTCTAAGAATCTAGATTAATCTCTTTAATAGATATAATCTTAGAGCATCCCCGACAAGAAGTTCTAAAATAGAGCCCTAAAAATTAAAATAGGACCGTATTTAAAATGTTTAGGACATCGAAATAATTTTTTACCCCAACAGTTAGGCATTAAATAATGCTATTTAGGAAATAAATCATGTTATTAGAAATTAAATAGGTGTAGATTAAGAGGAAAGAAGGATAGGGCTCCAATATACTTGGTACTATATTTAGGACCCGAGATATCGAGCCCTTTGATGATTTTTTATAAAATAGGGCCACTGTTGAAGGGCGTTTTATGATCCCGAACCCTATATTTCAAATACAACCTTATTTAGGGCCTCTCTTGGAGATGCTCTTAGAGCATCTCCAAGAGAGAACTTAAGCCGGGTCCTATATTTAAATATAGGAGTTAAGATCTCAAAATAGCTTCCAACAAAGTTGCTATTTTATAAATTTACATCAAATGAATATAGCACCTGAAGTCACAGTTGCTAAATATAGCACCCCAGTCAGGGGACCTATTCCTGTGCGTCTAATCTCATGGAGTTAACTACCACGTGGGTTTAGAAGTGGGTTTAGGAGTTGCTGTTGGAGTTGAGAAAAAATTGTTGATCCAAGTTAACTTGAATCAGGTCCAATTTAGCTTTTGAGGCCCCAATTATAGGAGTTCCTCATGGAGATGCTCTTATGGCCTAAAACCTCTCTAATCCTCTTCTCAAAAGAACAAATCTACTCTCTATTTATAAGGACTAGTCGTCCTAATCTAGCCTTGAGGTGAATCCTCCTTAGACTGCTGCAACCCTTATTTGATCTGGACTATTTTTTGTTGGCCTATTTATAAGGACATTAGAGTCCTATTTCAAACGACAGGACTCTCTT